>NC_035442.2:62431542-63096030 GCF_002127325.2 Helianthus annuus
CGGTTTTTATATAAACAAACATCCAAATCCTGTGAACTAGCACCCGATTATCACATCATCAACAACCATAAAATTAATACATGAAAGCCGATTTACTATTAACTATAATCACAAGAGATCATGCGAGCAAGGATTCTTTCATAATCAATCATGCTAATCACGAACCCTAGATCAAACATGCTAGGCTATATAGTACGCATATCAAACATCATCAAACAATAATCATCATACTAACCGGTTACAAGTAAAGGGATGTGATCCGAATGGGGAGTTGGTTCTTGTGCCGTCGGTCTCCACGCAACGAGAGAGAGAAAGGTTCTTGTGTGTGATGTGTGTTTTGTAAAAAGTGGGGAATAGTTACAACTCCATTAGTGTTATTCGGTTAGGGGAAGTGGGCCGAACCCACTTGGGCTTCCCTAGTGATCCGCAAGCAAGTGTAAAGCCCGAAGGCTTGTGTGGACAAGTGGTGTTGTGCAATCGGGCCATTAGCATACATACACACATAACGCACATTCATAACATAGCGTTCATTAAATCCAACATATAATTCAGTTCTCGTAAGCACGTAACGTTACACAAAGTAAGTCTAAGGTTCGAGTTGTCACATTATCCCCAACTAATTAGAAATTTCGTCCCGAAATTTGGTATGCACTCACTGAGGAAGCTAGGTAAGTTATAACGTTCACTGGTTTTCCTGGGGTGTCACATCCTCCCCCCGTTGATCTGGAATTTCGTCCCGAAATTCCAAAGTAGTAGCTTCATCCTCAGCAGTGGTTGCATTGGTTTCGAATAACTGGGGGTACTTTTCTGTCATCCTGTCTTCGCGTTCCCAGGTGTACTCTGGGCCACGTTTGGAGTTCCAACGTATTCGAACAAGAGGGATTCTCTTGTTTTTGAGGACCTTCACATCCCGGTCCGTGATTTCAACTGGTTCCTCGACGAACTGCAACCGCACGTCGATAGTGAGTTCCTTAAAAGGAATGATGAGGGTTTCATCTGATAGGCACTTCTTTAAGTTCGACACATGAAAGACATTGTGAACTGCCCCGAGTTCAGCTGGTAGATTCAACTTGTAGGCTACTTTGCCGATTTTCTCAATGATTTCGAATGGTCCGACATAGCGCGGATTTAGTTTGCCCCGTTTGCCAAAACGTACCACACCCTTCCAGGGTGAGACTTTAAGTAAAACCCGGTCCCCGACCTGAAATTCCAATGGCTTTCTACGCTTGTCCGCGTAGGCTTTCTGACGGTCGCGTGCTGCCGCCATGCGTTGTCGTATCTGTGCGATCTTTTCCGTGGCGTCCACTACAATTTCTGGACCCGTGATCTGACTATCCCCCACCTCTGCCCAACAGAGAGGTGACCGGCATTTACGCCTGTACAATGCCTCGAATGGAGCGGCTTGAATGCTGGTGTGATAACTATTATTATACGAGAACTCCACCAAAGGGAGGTGCTTTTCCCAGCCGTTGCCGAAATCGATAACGCATGCCCGAAGCATGTCTTCGAGAGTTTGGATCGTACGCTCAGACTGCCCATCCGTCTGAGGATAATATGCTGTGCTCATGTCTAGTCGTGAGCCGAAGGATTTGTGCATCGCTTGCCATAGCTCTGACGTGAATCGTGCATCGCGATCCGAAATGATGGACGTGGGCACCCCGTGCCTCGAAACAACTTCTTTAAGATAGACGTCTGCGAGAGTGGAGAACTTATCAGTTTCCTTTATAGGTAGGAAGTGTGCAGACTTGGTGAGTCGGTCCACGATCACCCATATGGTATCATTCCCACGCTGGGATCTAGGTAGGCTTGTAACAAAATCCATGGAAATTTCTTCCCATTTCCATTGAGGTATCTTAGGCTGCTGAAGTAGGCCAGCTGGTTTCTGATATTCAACCTTGACTCTCGCACAGGTCAAGCATTTTCCAACGTACGTAGCAATGTGGGCCTTCATGCTAGGCCACCAATAAGTAGTGCTGATGTCGTGGTACATTTTATCCGACCCTGGATGTACCGAGTAGCGAGACTTGTGTGCTTCGTCCATCACAAGTTCGCGTAGACCGCCATAAAGTGGGACCCAAATACGCCCCGTTACATAGTAGGCGCCGTCTGCCTTCTATTCCATTTGCTGTCGTGAGCCGCGTAAGGCTTCAGCCTTGACGTTTTCTGGTTTCAATGCTTCTACATGAGCATCTCGTATCTGTGCAGGAAGGCTAGACTGAATCGTAAGCTGTAGCGCTCTCGCGCGCTTCGGTAAGGTGTCCTTTCGACTAAGGGCATCAGCCACAACATTGGCTTTGCCTGGATGATACTTGATAGCGCATTCGTAATCGTTAAGCAACTCGACCCATCGTCGTTGACGCATATTCAAATCCTTCTGCTTAAGGATATGCTCGAGACTCCTGTGATCGGTGTAAATCGTGCACCTGGTACCGTACAGGTAATGTCGCCATATCTTAAGCGCGAAAACAACAGCTCCCAGCTCTAAATCGTGCGTCGTGTAGTTCCGTTCATGAACCTTGAGTTGACGAGAGGCGTAAGCAATAACCTTGTCGCGCTGCATTAACACACATCCAAGTCCCCGAATGGATGCATCACAATAAACCACGAAGTCCTCTGTGCCCTCTGGCAGAGAGAGAATAGGTGCGCTGCAAAGCCTATCCTTTAGATACTGAAAAGCAGTTTCCTGCGTGTTGCCCCAACGGTAGGTGACACCCTTCTGTGTCAGTAGTGTAAGTGGTTGCGCGATCTTGGAGAAGTCTTTGATAAACCGCCGATAATAACCTGCCAAACCCAAGAATTGGCGCATTTCTGTCGGTGTACGCGGTGCAGGCCAGTTTCTGATCGAGTCTACTTTGGATGGATCAACATGGATCCCATCCTTGTTCATTACATGGCCTAAGAAGTGGACTTCACGAAGCCAGAAGTCGCATTTTGAAAACTTAGCGTACAGCTGTTCCTTCCGAAGGAGTTCCAAAATAAGGCGAAGATGCTGCTCGTGTTCCTCCTGACTCTTGGAGTAAATCAGGATGTCGTCGATGAATACTATGACAAACTTGTCAAGATAAGGTTTGCACACCCTGTTCATAAGGTCCATAAATACAGTAGGCGCGTTCGTTAACCCGAACGGCATGACAAGAAACTCGTAGTGGCCGTAGCGAGTTCTGAATGCAGTTTTGGAGACGTCCTCATCCCGGACTCTCAGCTGATGGTACCCCGACCTCAAATCTATCTTCGAATAGTAACACGACCCTTGCAACTGGTCGAATAAGTCATCTATGCGTGGAAGAGGATAACGGTTCTTCACCGTCACCTTGTTGAGTTCACGGTAGTCGATGCACATTCTGAACGTACCGTCTTTCTTTTTCACGAAAAGTACTGGAGCTCCCCAAGGCGAAGAGCTTGGACGAATGAAGCCCTTTTCCAAGAGCTCTTGCAGCTGTTTTGACAGTTCTTCCAGTTCTGATGGAGCTAATCGATATGGTGCGCGAGCTATGGGTGCTGCTCCTGGAGCGAGCTCGATTTGAAATTCGACTTGACGATGAGGCGGTAAGCCAGGTAAGTCTTCAGGAAACACCTGAGGGTAATCGCGTACAATTGGAATATCCTCCAATTTCTTTTCTTTTGCTGATGCGTCTGTAACGAGTGCCAGAATGGCAGTGTGCCCCTTTCGTAAACATTTCTGCGCCCTTAAGAAAGAGATGATGCCAACCACTGCACCACTCTTGTCGCCTTGTACTTCGAGAGGTTCTTGACCAGAACGAGGGATACGAATTATCTTCTCACTGCATAGAATTTCTGCCTGGTGTTGGGACAACCAATCCATCCCAATCACGACGTCGAAGCTACCCAAAACTATGGGAATGAGATCGATAGAGAAAGCTTGACCAGCTAGGATAAGATTACAACCCTGAACTACGTGCGTGGCTTCTAGACTTTTACCGTTAGCTAACTCTACTACATGTTTGGTGGGTAAAAGTGTTGGTGCACGTTTTAGCAGTTGACACATTTTCACAGACATATAGCTTGTATCCGCACCCGAATCAAATAAGACAGTAACGTAAATATTGTCGAGGAGAAACTTACCCATAACAACGTTGGGGTCGTTCACTGCGTCGCCTCGACCTAGCACAAAAGCGCGTCCCCTAGCTTCGTTGCCATTATTGTTGTTTCCCCCGTTGTTGTTGCCATTGCCCTGATTGTTGTTATTGCGATTCTGATTCTGGTTCAACTGAGGGCAATCACGTTTGAAGTGACCTTCCGCCCCACACTGGAAACATCCCCGGTTTCCACGCTGTGGCTGCTGTTGCTGATGTGGGTTCTGTGGAGCTGGTTGTTGAGGTTGCTGGTTCTGGTTTGCAGGACGAGGGCTCCTACAGTCTTTGGCCTCATGACCCATCTTGAGACACCTTTGGCAACGACCCTTGCTGCATGGGCCGCTATGGTGCCTGTTGCAATTGTGACACTTGGGGTGAAAACCCTGATATCTTCCCCGTCTATAACCACCAGAGGATTGCTGACTGGGACTCTGGTAGTGGTCAGTCTTCTGTTGCTGAGCTTGAGACTGAACAGATGCTGAACCTTTACTGGAATCTCCATCCCACTTTCTTTTGCTGTCGCTAGTAGTAGCAGGAGTAGCTGAAGGAGTGACTGTAGTAGTAGCGTTGACACGCTTAGGCAGTTTATTCTGATCCACTGCCTGGTCAGTGATGCGATGGGCGAGGCGTTGAATCTCCTGGATGTTGTCGAGATTAGCCGAGGTAACATGGCTCTGGATCTCTGGCGCCAATCCCTTGAGATACATCTCAATGCGCTTGTATGGAGGGTCCACCATAGTTGGGCACAGCACGGCTAGCTCATTTGACCGTTTAGTATATGCTTCGATCTCTGACCCAACCATTTTCAGATTATACAGCTCGTCTTCCAGCTTGTGAATATCTTCACGCGTGCAATATTCTCTTTTTATAAGTTCCTTAAAATCGTTCCAGGGTGTGGCGTTAGCAGCTGCCAACCCCAGAATTTGCACCTGCGCATTCCACCAGGTTAGCGCGATTCCTTCCAAGGTGCCAGTTGCATACTTAACCTTGCGAGCCTCAGGGCACTCGCACATTTCGAATACTGACTCTAGCTTCTCAAACCAATGGAGGAGTCCCACTGCCCCCTCGGTGCCACTGAAAGAATTTGGACGACAGTCCATGAAGTTCTTAAAGGTGCAAACTTGCTGCGCTGGTTGACCTATTGTGTACGAATAGGGCGAGATTAAATACGAGAGTTAATGCAGGATCTAAGGATCCTAGTATGAATCTATACTGCAGGGTATACTACCTGCTTGAGCGGCTGCAAGTGCCGCAGCAACTTGAGCTTGAACGAGAGCCTCTAGCTGGGCTTGTGTCATGTTAATTCTTCCAGACATGATCTTCATAGTAAAAAGTAACGTGAGTGAGAGTGGTTCGCGAGTAGGGCGATGACAGAAAAGTGTAAGCACGTAGGGATTCTCATGCTATAGTATCATGTGTATCTAAGAGTAATGTGAGCAAAGTTCTAAGCAGTTCTAGCATACAGGCAATAAACATAAACCTTATTACCTAGGATGTCGAGTCTTGCACGTGGAGCGAAGCTTCGTTGTGGATCGTTGAGAGCACTGTTCTGGTTATAGTCTGGTTTTAATAAAAACGTTTTCCCATATTAGAACCAAGTTCTCTATAACCAATGGCTCTGATACCAATCTGTCACACCCCCAAAATCCCACACGCGGAGTACCACCGCTTGGAGGCGTGACATGACCAGGATCAAGCCATCAATCATATCAAACATAACATTTAATAATAATAAAAGTAGTTAAGGTAGTTCATCATAACATGATTGATGTTTCAAAACCAAACATTGTTTAAGTAGCGGAAGCATAGTAATGTAAACTCAAAACAGTTATAAGTTCAGATATCGTTCATGATCCGAATCCCACAACGACCTGCTCCTCCCTGTGCAAGCTCCATAGTACCTAAGGTCCTGCAAGGCATGCAGCAAATAATCAACAAACTAGTTGAGCGAGTTCACAGAAGTAAGTTCGTATAATAATGCATATGTTCATCTAGTGGGGGTTTCCCATACATGCAAATACTACTGGTGAGGGATTCTCACGTTTATCCTTTATAATGGGGGATTCCCATTATGGTACTTACTAGACTAGTGCAACCATGTGTTCTTCTTAAACCGAGAACAGGAATACGTACTGGGTCACGTAGGCTTTACGTGACGTGCCCTTCCCCGAGGACAGTGGTACGCGTGAGTGGCTACGTAGGCTTTACGCAGCGTGTCCTTCAGACCCGGAAGACAGTAGAAGGTATTGGGTTACGTAGGCTTTACGTAACGTGTCCTCTCGACCCGGGAGACAAATGGCAAATACTGGGTTACGCAGGATTTACGTAACGTGTCCTGACTATCCTGAGGACGATGGTCTATAGTCTAGTGATTGCGTAAGTACGAGTAACTCTTTCAATATCAACATTTCGAACCCAATTCCCAACCCGGGAATCCCATGCCTTGGCTGTGTGAACTCACCTTGGTTTGCTCGGCAGATACACAAAGAGTACAGGTAGCAAGTAAATGGTCAATCACGTCCTATCACAGTTTATACAAGTCAGGTTTTGACTTCACGTAATGCACGTATAAAACATACAAGTTAACAAGTTTCGAGCACTTATAGAACATGGTAACACTTAGCAGTCAAGAGCATAGCTTGTGCGTTCTAGTCTCGGCCCAACATAACCCGGCCCAATTAAAAGTCCAATGGTATACACAGCCCAAAAACATAACGCATGACAGTCAAATGCATAAGTCCAAAATGTTTAGCCCAGAATGATTGGGCCCGTGACAGTGCAGGCCCAAAACAGTGTACGTGCAATACTGGTCTCGAGTCGCAACCGGCGATCTCGAGTCGCAACAGGGGTTACGAGTCGCAACAGCTGGTTACGAGTCGCAATAGGTGATCTCGGCTCGTCATGGTCCGGTTACGAGTCGCAACGGGACTCGCAACCATGGTCTCGGCTTGTGCTGTTGTGGTCTCGAGTCGTGATTGTGAGGTTTCGACTCGCAAATCTGGGTCGCAACCAAGTGTGTAACAGTTTTCCTGATTTCAAGCAGATCGGTTACAACATTTATGCAAATCAATTATCACTATCAGTTTCCAAATTAATCACCATCAATTAACAGTTTCTCTTTCAAGCAATTATCGATCAAACAGGATTTCTAGTACTAAATCCGTATGAACAACAACATGAACAACACTTAAACAATTCATCAAGAACCATACAATGTTCATACCAATCATCTAGCCATTCTATCAACCGGTTTTTATATAAACAAACATCCAAATCCTGTGAACTAGCACCCGATTATCACATCATCAACAACCATAACATTAATACATGAAAGCCGATTTACTATTAACTATAATCACAAGAGATCATGCGAGCAAGGATTCTTTCATAATCAATCATGCTAATCACGAACCCTAGATCAAACATGCTAGGCTATATAGTACGCATATCAAACATCATCAAACAATAATCATCATACTAACCGGTTACAAGTAAAGGGATGTGATCCGAATGGGGAGTTGGTTCTTGTGCCGTCGGTCTCCACGCAACGAGAGAGAGAAAGGTTCTTGTGTGTGATGTGTGTTTTGTAAAAAGTGGGGAATAGTTACAACTCCATTAGTGTTATTCGGTTAGGGGAAGTGGGCCGAACCCACTTGGGCTTCCCTAGTGATCCGCAAGCAAGTGTAAAGCCCGAAGGCTTGTGTGGACAAGTGGTGTTGTGCAATCGGGCCATTAGCATACATACACACATAACGCACATTCATAACATAGCGTTCATTAAATCCAACATATAATTCAGTTCTCGTAAGCACGTAACGTTACACAAAGTAAGTCTAAGGTTCGAGTTGTCACATTAACACTACTCACTATGCTGCAACCCCTGTGCCTGTGCATTATGTTCAAACCACTGTTCCACAAATTCAGTATGTTCAGGCCCCTGTTCCTCAGGCACACGTGCAACCTGTTGCACCTCAACAAGCTGCTCCAACAGTGGCACAACCAGATTAGCAAAGCTTCTTCACACAAGGCTTTGTTGATTGGAGCAACATGCCTGATGAACTCGGTGATGAAAATTTTGCTCTCTGTGCCTCTAATGATACTTTTGATAATAACTTTTGTTTGATGGCATTAGAGTCAATACCAGAAGGGGTAGAAACTGAAGGTGAACAGCTAAGTACTGAAACAGTGGATGAAGTTGCTGAAGCAGTGGTTACTGTAGTTGCTGGTGAACTACTGCTGGGAGAAAATTCAGAAACCCTGATTGAACCACTGTCTGACCTTTGGTCCAAAGAAGACAAAGAGAAAGAAGAAGTGAAGAAAGCTGGTGAGGAAGAAGGGAGAGCTGATGAAGAAGGTGATCATCAATGTAATTATGCCATGATGGCTGCTGCCAAGGTAACACCTCAAGTTCTTGAAAAACTGTGTTCAGACAAATGTATTATTGCATTTGCTAACATTAAAGAGGTAAATGAAAACCTTAGGGATAAACTCTTGTCTGATGAAGTCAAATTTGAAAAGTCATTAAAAGAACTCAGAAACAAATTTGCTGAAAAAGATAAAGTGATCAGCAGTCTCAAAGAAGAGCAGAGCATAACCAAAACTCAACTCCAAACTATGGTAGAAAAATACCAAGTTTGCAAAAAGGAGTTGGAGTCTACCCAGATCACCTGTGAAAGATGGGTGGAGTCTTGTAAAGGGTATGAGGTTATGCTTGCAAAACAGCTTGTAAGCAATGTCAAGTTTGGTATAGGACATAGAAAATATGATGATCTTGTAAACATTGCTGAAAAACAAGCTGGCTCAACTGAAATAATACCAACCAACAAAAATGGCCAAGCGGTTAAAATAACTGACAAACTTGGTAACAAAATTACTCTGGAAAGATCTGTGGGATCCTCAACTTTTGAGGAGATTGAGAAATGTCAATTTAAACCCACATGGTCTGATGAGTGTGATATCCTGGAAAACTTTAAACCAATGGATTTCACAACCACTGGTGGTGTAAAAGCTCCAAAAGCAAAGATCATTCCTATCAAAGATATCCCAACAGTTATTCAAAACTCTGTTGCAAAGGAATCTGAGAAAAGGAAGAAGAGAGAAAAGATTAAAAACCTGTTTTGTGATTTTTGTGAAAAAAGGAATCATCTAACAAAAGACTGTTTTCATCTAAAAGCACATGATCTAAACAAAACAAGTGTCATTGTACCTGCTGAGAGCTGCACCATTTGTGGTAAAAATAACCACAAAACTAAGGAATGTGTGTATCTCAAAAAATTTGATGAGAAAAAGAAGGAGTACACAGCAAAAACATCCTTAAGTTCATCAGCATCATCTGTTAAATTTACCAAGAAACAACCACTGTTTGTCCGAGTCCAAACAACTGTCACAAAACAGCTGAACCAAACATCTATTCAAAGGGATGTTCAAGTGACTGATGCACCCCCTGCCAATCAATTCAGGAGTGGTAAAGGACAACAATCATACCAAAGGATCCCACATGTTTATGAGGTTTACAAAAAGCCCTCTAAACCCAAAGTGAACATGCATCCTTTTGGCTATCAACAGGTGATTGGCCAAGACCCTCAACAACGGTTAGAGAAAAACATTCCAATAAATGTTCAAACCCCTAAGCTAACCACTGTCCATACATCTGTCACCATCTCAGACACTATTGAGACCCCATCCAAAGCCTTATTGGCTTTGGAGACCTTAATGAACTAATCCTTTTACTTCATGTGCAGGGAGCTTCTGCATGCTTAGATAGTCTTTGGTATGTAGATAGTGGAGGCTCCAGGCACATGACAGGATGTAAAGCCCTACTCAAAGATTTCAAAATCCACGGAGGGGGTGATATATCCTTTGGCAATAATAGTAAAGGGAAAGTTCTGGGGTCTGGTACAGTGCAGTCTGGAAATGTAAAATTTGAAAATGTTAATCTGATAGACAATATGAAATTCAACCTCCTGAGTGTCTCACAAATGAGTGATAAGGGGTATGGGTCATTCTTCACAAAGGAGTGTTGTAGGATTGTTGGACCAGAAATGGTTGAAAAGATTGAAGCAATAATAAAATCAGGAAAAACAAAACTTGTTGCTCAAAGAAGTGGCAATGTTTATGTTGTTGATATGTCAAAAGAGTGTCCCAGAACTGATGCCTGTCTGTTCTCAGCTGCCTCTAACAAAGAGACAGAACTTTGGCATAGAAGACTGGGGTACACAAATCTCAAGACAATCACTGAAATTTCAAAAAATGGCCTAGTAAGAGGCTTACCACAAAAACTGTTTCATGTCCTGAGCATTGTGTTTCCTGTTTAAAAGGAAAACAACATAAAAGCTCCTTCAAGTCCATTGAAGAGTCCAAAACAACCCAGTGTCTGCAAATGCTGCACATGGATTTTTTTGGCCAAGTTCAAGTCATGAGTCTCAAGAAGAAAAAATATTGCTTGGTTATTATTGATGACTGTGGTTATCATCTGGGATACTCAACCACTGCCAAGGCTTACAAAGTGTTTAATACACGGACCAAAGCAGTGGAGGAGACTTTGAATGTAAAGTTCAATGAACTTTCATCAATGAAAATCCCAGCAAATCCTGCTGATTTGTTTGATCGTGATAAATTCACTTTTGAAAACACTGCTGTCAAGACTAACAATGCAGGTCCATCTGAGGATTCAACACCAGACTATGGGTATGAAATCATCATCCCTCAAAAGTCTGTCAAAATGGGAAGAGCAGCAGATCTACAAAACAGCTGTCAAAGCTCAACCGCTGCTACCTCAAACAATTGTTGACCAAAGTAGCCCATTAACCACTGCTTCCACATCATCAAGCACTGTTGATAAAAGTCCTCAAACAGTGGATCAAAGTCAGCATGTGTCCACGCCTTTACCCCCTATGCCACCACCTTTTGAAGCCACTACTGGGTCATCAAAGTCACCAGCAGTGGTTAGCTCAGATGATACACATCTGCAGCCCTCACCACTCAATGCCATTGTTCCATACCAAGGAGAGCTCATCTTCTTGAAATCTCATCCACCAGATCAAATTATTGGCAACATCAATGAAGGGGTGCTCACAAGAAGTCAATCCCAAAACATTTGTCTTTTTACTGGTTTTCTATCACTCCATCAGCCAGTCAAGTACCAAGAGGCACTAAAAGACAACAGCTGGGTAGAAGCCATGCAAGAGGAGCTCTAACAGTTTAGAAGACAACAAGTATGGGAGCTTGTTCCATTGCCAGAGGGTGTGAGTCCTGTTGGCATAAAATGGGTCTTCAAAAACAAAACTGAGGAAAGGGGCATTGTTATCAAGAATAAAGCCAGGCTTGTGGTTTAAGGTTACAGACAAGAAGAGGGCATTGACTATGATGAAACTTTTGCCCCTGTTGCAAGACTTGAAGCAATCAGATTATTTCTGGCCTTTGCTGTCAACCACAACATCATGGTGTATCAAATGGATATCAAATGTGCATTCTTCTATGGTAAGATTCAAGAGGAGGTTTATGCTTGTCAACCTCCAGGTTTTGAGGATCCATTTAATCCAAATCATGTCTACAAGCTGAATAAAGCTTTGTATGGCCTGAAACAAGCACCAAGGGCCTGGTATGAAACTCTTTCCACCTTTCTACTTTCCATTGGTTTCACCAGAGGCAGAATTGACAAAACACTGTTTTTAAAATAGAGAGGGAAGGATTTGATGATTGTCCAAATCTATGTGGATGACATCATATTTGGAAGCACATGTAATAAAATGTGTGAAGAGTTCAGACAACTCATGACAGCTGAGTTTGAAATGAGTGCAATGGGTGAACTCCAGTGATTTCTTGGTCTTCAAGTAAGGCAACTGCAATATGGCACTTTCATCCATCAAGGCATATATGCCAAAGAACTTTTAAAGAAATTTGATATGGATGATTGTAAGCCATGCAGTACACCCATTGCAACCAATAAATTGGTCATGTCTGATGAAAAGGATGATTTGGTTGATCAGACCTTATATAGAAGCATGATTGGGTCTTTATTGTACCTAACTGCATCTAGACCAGATATTATGTTTGCAACATGTGTCTGTGCAAGATCCCAGTCAGCCCCTAGAAAGTCAAACCTTATTGCTGTAAAAAGGATATTCAGATACCTAAAAGGTGCTCCCATACTTGGTATCTGGTATCCGACTGATGGTAAAATTGAGCTTTCAGGTTTTTCTCAGATAGTGACTTTGCTGGATGTGACAAGACAAGGAAGTCCACTTCAGGAGGGTGTCAATTCCTAGGCAATTGCTTAGTGTCTTGGCAAAGCAGAAAGCAAGCAGCTGTTTCCACATCCACTGCTGAGGCAGAATATATAGCTGCTGCAAGCTGTACAGCCCAACTACTATGGCTTCAAAATCAGTTGCTGGATTTTGGTATCACTGCCTTGAAGACAACACTCATGTTGGACAACCAGGCAGCAGAAAATATCATCAAAAATCCAGTTTCTCATTCAACCACCAAACACATTGACATCAGACGTCACTTTGTGAGGGATTGCTATGAAAAAGGTTTGATTTCTCTGCATCATGTTCCAACTAAGGATCAGCTGGCAGATGTGCTAACCAAAGCATTAGACACATCCACCTTTGAAAGCTTTATCTCTAGGATTGGCATGCTAAACATGGAATAACAGGCAAAATCCTGTTTTTCTATGAATAAAAGCATTAAAATGTTTTCAGAAAATTAAAAATCCATCCTTAAAAATAGCTAAAAATGAATTTTTCATTAAAATCCTTAAAAGTCTGCTATAACCACTGATGAGTTCAAAAGTCTGTTCTACTTCAAAAGTCTATCCACTGCTGAAAATCATCCCCTGCTCTCTCATTCCTTTGATAAACACTGCTGTTCAAAAGCAGTGCTGTATCCACTGATGAGCTATCCACTGATAGCAAAAATCATCCATTGCCTTCAGTACCGTTACATCCACTACCTTCATCAGTAACTTTGACGAAAGTACTGTCCTTCACTTCATCAGGGGATGGTACGTGGACAGTACATAGTGGTCGGACCTTTTGTAACCGTTGCCACGTCAGCATTCACTTTTTCTCCATAAAACCCCCATTCTAAACCCAAACAGGGTTTACTGTCGAATTGAATTCTTAAAAATTCTTTTCTCAAAGCAGTTTCTTCATCCTTCGTCAAATCCCTTCACAAATTTCTTCGATCGTCTTCTTCAAAATGACTAAATCAAAGTCCTCTGCAAAATCCTCCAAAGGGGCCTCTCAAAAGGCTAAACCCACAGAAATTCCACACAAACCATCTCACAATCTTCTGGGTCTTCTCACAGAACCCGGCACCATCGATACCTTCGATTCCATCCTTGATATGATCACTGCGTCAAAGTACAAAACTTTGCTTACAGCAGATGCTCCCATCTACCTGCAAACCCAGGGAGAGTTTTGGAAAAATTGTACCCTTGACAAACAAGGCGAAGATGTCATAGCCGTTAACTCTACTCTACAGGGAAAAGCAGTCCAAAAAACACCACAATCCATATGAGAGATCTTTCAGCTCAATGATCAGGAAGGTAAAAATTCTTTTCCTAAAAATGAGTTAAAAATTGACTTCATTGAAAGAGGGTATGCAGACACAATGATGAAGAGGGATACCTTACAAAAAGGTTTCTTCCCTCCTGCAACAAGGTTTTTATTCCATACCCTCCTTATGTGTGTTTCAAATAAAACCACTTCTTTTAATGAAATACCATTCAAGATTCAAAACTTGGGATATGCTATTCTACAAGAAGAAAATTTTAACTATTCCAAGGAAATCTTCAATGATTTGGTTAAAAATATTGAAACAAAATCATTCTTACTGTTTCCAAGATTTCTAAGCTATTATTTTGAAAAGAAATTCAGTAAGGATGATATTTCTTTAATAAACCAAGGTGAATTTATTCAAACGCACAGCTTAAATGCTGAAACTTTTACCAGAATGTCAACACCTTGCAAAACACAAGCAGAGGTGCCTGAGCAGAATTTAGCAGCTACCATTGCTCCTCAGGTATTTGCTGCTGAGCCCACTGCTCTAGGTGATCAAGGCAGCAAAACAACTGCTTTGAAACCCACACCTACAATCACCAAAAGCCATAGAAAAAGAAAACTCAAAAACACCCAAATCCTACCAAAAAGGCAACTCTGGAGGATGAGATACCAGAGCAACTACCAGTGATAGCACAAAAGTCACAAGAAACCACTGCTGCTACTTCCTCACAGCAGTTGGTAAAAATATCTCAAACCATACCTGAAACTCCTCCTGCTTCTTCTCAAAAACAAAAGGTTGTACAAATAGGGTCACCACATCATGATGCTCTGGAAGCACTCGTTTCCATCATCCACAGCCCAATGCCCGGGGCAAATTCTCTTTCTACACCTACCCTCACATCCCCAATTCCACCAAATATAAAACTTTTGTTGGATGCAATTGATTTGAACCAGGCACAAACCAATCCTTCTCAATCATCTGTCCATGAGAATATGCCTCAACAACAGACTGGGCCTAATGTATCAATCTTTGCTAACCCACCAACACAACCTGAGGAGGTTACACCCCTTGAGTTACAAGTAACTCTTGGTAGTAATCCAAGTGAAGCAGCCACTACAAGTGTTGAACCCACTGGTTTGCATTTGGACAGTGGTTACATCCATAAGACTTCCTTGGAGGCAATTCCTTCTATAACACCTCTGATATCTGCTAGTGAGTTTGTGTTGACCACTGGTTCCATTAAAAGATTATCAAGTGTTGAAGGAAGAAGACCCCAGTACCAAGAAAAAGGGGCATCAGTTGTTGATGTTTGGATTACACTCCCTACCTCAACCTCTGATAAAACCACTGCTAGTGGGAAATTAGATGATCCCATTAAATTGGGTGATGGTTTAAAGTACCAAGAATTGACGGCAAGAGTTGAAAAACTGGATAACTCTGTTGCAGAAATAAAAGTAATGCTGCATCAGTTGTTGACAGTTTGTTAGGAAACTTTATTGTATTTGTTGTTAAAATAGTTTAAGTACTTAGAAATAATTTCATCAACACGAACCGACCGACGAACCGTCCCAGAAGCGCTAAATATGAAGATCGAGAAAGAAAAAATCAAGCTTCTAAATTCTTTGATTAAAGATCTCGACAAGGTTACAAGACTTTAAAGTATTAGCGAGACATTATGGAGTTTACATGTTACAAAGTCAAAGAATTGTGTTAATAAGATAATATATCTTATTAACACATAATATATTTTTCTATGAAAAAGCTTTCATTAGAAAAAGAAAGCATTTCTAATGAATGAAATGCATGTCTAATGAAAAGAAAAGGACTTTTCCTTTTAGGAAAAGAAATCATCATAAAGTAAAAAGGAATCTTTTCTTTTCATTCTTTTCATCAGAAAAGATAAATATCTCAAATTGGTGATTTCATAAGGACAAGTTGGTTCAAAAAGGAAGATAAGGCACATGCAAGTGGATGGGCACACATACCAATAACCAATCACATTTGAGATAGACTTATGAATTTCTCTATAAATGCATGATTCCTTTGTAGAAATTATGTGTGCTTTTGTATTGTAATATTTCATATAGAGTTTTATGAGAGTTTACCCCCTGGTTTGGCCCAGGGGTGACATTTAGATTCGAGTTTATTCTCGGATCGACCCCTTCTTCTTTTGTATTGTAATATTTCATATATTTACTCTTTTGAATATTTATATACTTCACAAACACCCGTTTCAACGAGCGAAGAAAGTTGCACCGTTCTAACAGGGCCGCCAAAGGGGACCAACAAGTGGTATCAGAGCAGATTGGATTAATTATTTCCAAGATCCCTTGCTCCCGTAAGAGAGACGTATATTCTTGATCTGTTAAAGGTAAAAAGAAATCTTTTTTTGTAGATCCAAAAAAAAAAAATAAAGCATATAGTAGAGCTATTATTTTCTTTCTGTTATTTTCATTACTATTGCTTTTATTACTATTATTATTATTATTATTATTATTATTATTATTATTATTATTATTATTATTATTATTATTATTATTATTATTATTATTATTATTATCTCTATTAGTATTTTTTTGTATAAAAAGAGGTGTAGAAAAAGGATATAAAAAAACACAAAAAAAGGAGTTAAACAAAAATAAATGAACTTTAGTTTATCAGAAAGAAAAATTTTGACATCTAAAAAGAAAGTTTCTGATATAAGAAAGTTTGTTCGTATCTTATCTAATGAAATAACTCCAAATTCTGGTTAGTTAGTCTTCAAAAAAAAAAGAGGAATGATAATGATAAAAAGAGATTAAAAAAATTGTGTGAAAGTTTAGAAAATATACTCATAATTATTATCTTTAGAAATTTTCTTTTCACAAAATATTCCTTGAAGAAAAGAACATGTACTTAGGCTTCTACCAGAAAAATATGTGTAAGTAATATCTCTTTTCCTTACTTATTCCCTCTCATCTTAAAAAAAAATATATCGAATTTTCTGATGCGTTCGTCAGATTTTTCTGATGATTTCTGATGCGTTCGTCAGTTTTTCTGTTAAAAAAAAAACTTTTTTTTCAGATTTTCTGATTATTTTATCAGAAATGTCATCAGATTAATCAGAAAACATCCGAAATTCTGTTAAAAAAACATTTTTTTTCAGCTTTTCAGAGTTTTTATGAGAAATTTCATCAGAATTATCAGAATCCATCAGAAATTCTGTTAAAAAAAAACTTTTATCAGATTTTCTGATTATTTTATCAGAAATG
This sequence comes from Helianthus annuus, assembly GCF_002127325.2. Classification (NCBI taxonomy): domain Eukaryota; kingdom Viridiplantae; phylum Streptophyta; class Magnoliopsida; order Asterales; family Asteraceae; genus Helianthus; species Helianthus annuus. The sequence continues at coordinate 62,448,398 of NC_035442.2, forward strand.
TGATCAGATTGATCAGAAAATATCAGAAATTCTGTAAAAAAAGATTTTTTTTGCTCGGTTTTATCAGAAATTTCATCAGATTCATCAGAAATTCTGATCCGAAAAAAAAAACTCAACGGTTCAAGATCATTTTTTATAGCCTTGCATGATTTGTTATTGTTTGAAGCCTCATCAACAGCCTAAACACTTATCCTATATTTGATAGAAGATACTTATATCCTAGCTGGTAGGGATACAAGATATAATGCTTACATTTAGGTGGAAGTATAAATCGAGGTGAAGAATTATAACGACAAATGAATTATAATCAGATAATCATCCATAAAAAGTCGGACGTTTGCCAAATAAACTTTCATGCCAATGAAGATACAGTCAACAAATATAAAAAAAAAATGCCTACATGATAACGTGCCAAGAGGAAAAGAAAGATACATCTTCAGAAAGTTTATTTGTTATTTCTAAGTATAAGTGCATTGTTTGTATTTTTAACAACAAATAGGGGGTGACTGTTAGACAACTTTATTGTATTTGTTGTTAAAAATAGTTTAAGTACTTAGAAATAATTTCGTCAACACGAACCGACCGACGAACCGTCCCAGAAGCGCTAAATATGAAGACCGAGAAAGAAAAAATCAAGCTTCTAAATTCTTTGATTAAAGATCTCGACAAGGTTACAAGACTTTAAAGTGTTAGCGAGACATATGGAGTTTACATGTTACAAAGTCAAAGAATTGTGTTAATAAGATAATATATCTTATTAACACATAATATATTTTTTCTATGAAAAAGCTTTCATTAGAAAAACAAAGCATTTCTAATGAATGAAATGCATGTCTGGTGAAAAGAAAAGGAATTTTCCTTTTAGGAAAAGAAATCATCATAAAGTAAAAAGGAATCTTTTCTTTTCATTCTTTTCATCAGAAAAGATAAATATCTCAAATTGGTGATTTCATCACAGAAGGACAAGTTGGTTCAAAAAGGAAGATAAGGCACATGCAAGTGGATGGGCACACATACCAATAACCAATCACATTTGAGATAGGCTTATGAATTTCTCTATAAATGCATGATTCCTTCGTAGAAATTATGTGTGCTTTTGTATTGTAATATTTCATATAGAGTTTTTATGAGAGTTTACCCCCTGGTTTGGCCCGGGGGTGACATTTAGATTCGAGTTTATTCTCGGATCGACCCCTTCTTCTTTGATTAATAAGAATTAATTATTGAAGATATATCGCTCTCACTGTCTATATTTTTTACTCTTTAGAATATTTATTTACTTCACAAACACCCGTCTCAACGAGCGAAGAAAGTTGCACCGTTCTAACAGGGCCGCCAAAGGGGACCAACACAGTTCAAATGGTACAACCCACTACTGTTCCACCTCAAGCACCTGCTCCACCACCAGCAGATGTTACAAATGAGCTATGGAACCTTTTTCAACCTTTTCTCCAATAACAACAAAAGACGGTTGATCAGCAACATGAAAAACATGTTCAAGAGCTGAGAAACACAATGGAGTCTAAGTTCAAGAACACACAAGCAAACATCAAGGCTATAAAGGCCCATCTGTTGACAACCACTGACACTGCTCCTCCAACAGTTCTTTTTATTGATGAACTTCCCCCAGATAATGCCAAAAAGGGGGAAAAATTCAGGAGTGGAGGAAGAAAGGGATTGATAATGGTTTGTATATTAAGCCAGAAAAGGATGCTATGCTAAGGAAAATTCCCTTGCCAGATGATAGCAAGAAGGTTTATGTTACCCAGAATGCACTTGATGAAGGTGTAATAAATGTAAAAAGGGATAGAGCGGCAAAGGATATATCAAGGTGGAATGAGGAGAAAAGAGCATACATGGAGATGAATGCGCAGGGTTGTTCTGGGCTAAAGGATGTTCAAAATCCTAAGCTAAAAAGAAATCCTACTAGAAAAGTAAGGGAACCCAAGTCCACACCATCCACACTCACAAAGCATACTCCAAAACCACCGTCCAAAAGCCCCCAACATCAAACCTCCACCCAAACAGCTGTTGTAACTCCTGCTGTATCAACATCTTCTGATACTTCAGTTGTTTCAAACAGCTGCTCTCACTACAACACACACCACTTCAACACACACTACAATCACTGCCTTACCACCACCACCATCACCACTTAAAACAACATCTCCACCATCACCTCCTGTCAAAAAGCAGAAGACAACAGATGTTACAACATCTGTTGTAATGACAACAGTGGTTGAAAAACCAGTTGTTTCAACAGCTGTTAGTCAATCACAAACCACTGCCTCTCATATCACCACCACTGTTCCACTCAAAACATCATCTGCCTCTCCTACAATAAAAAGGAGAAGGGTTATCATACCAGATGATGATTCTCCATCACCACCAACATCATCAAAACCTCTATCACTTGTCACAATTCCAAAACCCATTACTCTCTCTTCAGCTCAAATTCAAAAGCCATTACCTCCTGTAGGTGTTTTATTTCCTTTGGACCTCATAGCAGTTAGAGAAGAAATCAAATCTTTCTATTATGAGGATGACCCTGCTAAAAGGAGTTTGCCATCAGTTGAAGGATATCCCAGGCCAAACAATACTGAAGAATATTTGAAAATCAAGGCCAAGCAAGCAGAGGATATCTCAAACAAAAATAAACAAGGGAAATCTAATAGAGAATTTAAGCAAAACTATCAGTTTCTTCTCACACATGTCAGATCTATGGAGCAATTTGCCAAAAATGTATGTCAGCAAATTTCAGAAAGGGCAGATGAGTCCTTAAGAAAAGACTACATTGATAACATCATGACCTACAAGAAATACAAGGGGGAGAAACACATGTACAACAACTGGACCATTCCTGAGCTTGAAAGTGAGGCAGCCAGGATTCAAGAAATGATAAAAAATAAGGTCAAACAGACTCCTCCTGAAAAATTCAAATAGTATGAAACAGACAAAGCTTTAGAGTTGAAGAGAATAAAAGAGGAGCTGATAGCAGCTGATTATGGGCCAAAGAATTCTATGAGAAAGTGGGGAGAAAATAGGGTCAGGGCTACCTACAAAAAGTTAGAGGAACTTAGGAAGAAAGATCTAACAGTTCCACAAAAGCCTGACTACTCCAAAGCAGAGGTCTCAAAAAAACCACCAAAGCTGCAAGTCAAAAGAACCACTGCTCCAGCTGGTGCTGCCATCTACAAAAGAAGGAGTCAAAACCAGTTGGGTGCTGAAACAATTCAAGATCTAATTGCTGGTGATAACCTTGTAAAAGAGGGCATTAGGTTAATGATGAAAGAAGATTCTGAATTGGAACAATCTGCAAGTACTGCTCAGCCAGTCATGAATAGGCCTGCATCACCAAATACCTCATCCAATAAAAATCTCCCAAGAAACCCACCAGGCTCAAAAGTACTAAAGTGGAAATCTGATAAACAGACCCACGTACTGACAGTGTTCAAGTCTAGTGGAGAAGTGAAGAAATTAACAAGGGAACAAGCTCTTGGCCAGAGTCTTGAAGATTTGCAGGATCTCCTTGATCTTCCACTTAGCAGGGATGATGATGACACAGATGCCTTAACTTTGAACTACAACTCAAAGGGTAAATAAGGGAACTGCTGATGAGGCAATAAAGATCTACCAATAATGGAGAGTTTTGGCATTATCTGTTCCAGGGGGAGATTGTTGGGATTGAACCCTACCAGAGGAACAGATAATTAAAGCCAAAACTGGATCAGAACAGTGGATCCAGAATAAGCAGATGTTATGCATACAAGTCTCTCCCCTTGAAAGTGGTTTCAACATCTGCTGACCTCCTATCTACTGATCATACAAACTGCTGACCTACAACTGCTGATCAAGTCAAAGACTGATGAAGAACTATAGCTCTGCTGCTCAATCTACTGCCTTGTTTCAAGCACTGCTGATCATGACAAGTACTGCTGGGTTCACAGCAGTGGAAGGATGCAACAGCTGTTTATTTACTTTATGTAATGTATTGTAACATCAGTAGTTAGCATAGCAGTGTTTGTATAGGTCAGACGTTAAGAGTTTGCTAGGAGGTTAGATGTCACTTTCATGGTGATGTCAGCTTAGATGCTCAGTGGTTTGTTGCGTGCCTATAAATAGAACAGTGCTCTGTACTGTTCTGTTTAGCTCTTCACCATCTTCTTCCTGCACGAACAAATTACTGAGCTCGGGCTGAGGGGGAGTTTGTAAGCATACATGCAAGTGTAATCAAAGTTTGAAATAAATTTAAGCATCTGATTCTCTGTTGAAAATGTATGTTTGAAATCATTTCTCCTGTTTGATTGTGAAAAGTTTGCTTCCATTTAATTTCCGCTGCACTACTCTTCCATTGTTCATCTTAATTCAAACACAAATCACAATCAATCCAAACTCAGATCCTAACATGCATACTTGAGATCTTTGAGAGTCGCGTAATAAGAGATTCTAGAGTCATTCATTTGGTAATTGTAAAAAAACTCACTACCAAGATCCGGTTTTATATCAGAGATTAGTGGAAGACATTTACATGTGCAAGTTCAAAATAAATGCTAATGAAAATTTGAAGTTTGTTAAATGGAGTGGGTCGATGTTTTATTGAAAGTTGATTTTTTAAACATCATATAATAGCGCTACGTTTAAACTTCTAATAAATATTAGGACTCATATTGGTTAGAGTTTGAAATGGTGGTTCTGGATTCGTTAATATGTACACTCTACAAATCTTTAGGATCCTCGGGAAGGAGACTCGGCTTCTCATTAGTAATTTAAATACTCCACATTAACATGATTTTTTAAACAACTACTCCTTATAATAATATCACTTTTGAAGTCAATTATCTAGTTATAAAAATTAAAGAGCATAGGTGTTTAACAAATATCTCTTTGATACTTTTTTATTTTCATACCTTTTAATTTTACTCTAGCACAATTGAAGAACTTTTTGTTTTAAGTAAAATCTGCTCTTGCAAAACAAAAAAAAAACCTATTTTGTGTTGATAAATAAGGTTTCAAATATGTTAGTTAATATCTCTTTCATGTTCCAAGGTTGAGAGAATGAGACTTGGGCTTATAAATAAAATAACAAAAATAGGACATGATGTGATTTTATGTTAATTGATTACTTTGTCCTTCAGGATGAAGTTATCCACCATTGTCCGTAGAATTATCTCAATCCTTCAAAAATTACCAACATTTTTAGTTGAATTTAACCAACCATTCAAAATTATCCATATCATGCTCATTAAACAGTTCAGTTATCAATGAAATAAAGTTATTTGATCCCTATGTTTGTCTGTTTGTGTTTGATGCTTTTCATGTTTTGACTTTTATTCGATTCAAACTCTATATCGCTTTCTGGAGAATTATACGCAAACTGGTGCGAAAACGTAATCAGTTATATGAAACAAATACTCCGGAACATCATTTTATGCTTAACATACCTTAAATAACCTTTACATAACTTAGAAATAAGTTTTGAAGGCTTTGGTATGGCAAAATTCAAGTTAATTCGCTTACAGGGACTAAAATTGACAAACTGTGAAAGTATGCCGATTTGAACTGTAACGAACATTCCGGAACATGCCCATAAGTTAAACATACCCTAAATATCCTTTACATAGCTTAGAAATAGGCTTTGAGGGGTTCGGTGTGCTAAAATAAACTTTATGCTCATTCAGGGACTAAAAGCGTCAAAAAGTGCATAAGTTTGCACTTTCGCGCATAACTTACGTTCTGAATACATCCGGAATATCCAAAAATTTATGTAAGCATAAAATATTATGTTTTAATGTTTGGCATGAGAAAAATCCATTCGTCGCGCAATTTGGATCGTTTTCGCGCTTATGCGCATTCCGTCGTAATTAAGCGAACATCGCGATCGTACGACCAAACGAACCGACATCCGAGATATTTTTGAGCATGTTTTGAGTTCCCTATACTTTAACTTCATTTTAGAGGCTTGAAATGAGGTTAACGGGCCTTAAACATGTCGAAAATGGACTTAAAAGCATGCAGGGGCTAAAACTGCCATTTTTGAAAAGTTATGCTGATCAGACAACCTCAGGCGGCCCGCCTGAGTTTGTGTGGATCCTGATGCGGGCCGCATGGCCTCCCCAGATATGCAAAAATGTTGCAAACAGCTGTTTACAGCTGTTTAGCACTTCAAAACCACTTGCAAATGTTTTTTATCAATCCTAGGGGCTCCCATGGGTTTGTAATTCAGTGGGTATGTGTTGTACGGCTCAGATTTAACGCTTGGGGAACAAGAAACGATCTTAACGGTTCCATGTTTCCTATAAATACCCCCCATGTCTTGCTCATTTTCCCTCACATTTGAAATCTGATTCAAAGCTCTCTAAGTGGAAGTTTATATACTTCCTACCTGAGAGTGAATCGGGTTCAAATCTTGCGGGGACCTTCTGTAAGTATTCTTTCGCATTTTTTTGTTCGTGTTAGCGTTAAAGTCAAACTGTGTTTGACTTTCTGCATTGACCAGTTTATGGTCAACGCGAAGTTCGTTTGAACTTCATAAAGTGAGCGTAATCACGATGGTTATAGTCCCTAGTAACTATACCTACTGATTACCACGTTATCTAGGCTCAGTGACGAGTCGTAGTTTCGGCCAAAATGCGTTCTCTCGCGTATTTTGTAACCAAACTACTCTAGGGTATTAAAACCGTTTTTTTTAATACCAAACCTGTTTTCTAAACTTTACTAAACATGTTCTAGCATGTTTAGCTCGTCGCTTTTAGATTTGTGCTTGTTTAGGGTCGTAAAGGTAAGCGATCTAATCAATCGCTTATGCTTACGAACCCGACCCATTTGGTCGATCTTTAGGGTCCGACCAAACACTTTAGGTGACCATAGTATATAGGGAATAACCTTCCGAGGTTATGCCTTATGGTCACATCGTTTAAGTAGTTGTATGATAGGTAGTATATGTGCCTTAGGTAAATTACCAAAATGCCCTTTTTACGCTAAAATTTATTTTAAGCCTATGTAACATAATTTTTGGTATCTAAACTGATTTAACAACAATATTAAGCATGCTAAGGCATATCTTACTTGTTATAGGACTAGTTATGCTTTCCGAACGCATTTTATGCGAATGACGCGTTAAAGTAGCATAAGCTACCTAAGCGGGTCGTAACGGGTCAAAAGCACTAAGAATAAGTTTCGTTTTAGTATGTAGGCTTTGTCAAACCATATTACATAAGTTCCCGTACTTATTTGGTTTACGAACCCTCGTACTACCCGATCCTCCGATAGGTCCGTTTATTAATGTAGATACCTATATAGGTGCCGTTTGATTCCGTGATCTTCTAGCATTGCTTGGTGGTTATCCTACGACTTCTAAGCAATCTCAAGTGAGTACATAGTTCCCTCTTTTACTGTTTTCCAAACATTTTGGGGTGAAACACATGTGCCTACTTGTTACTTTCGTGCTTTCTTGTTTTCACATCATATGCTTGCTATGTTCTTTAGTACACTTATAGTACATGATTTCATTACATTGTTTTGCTATGTATGTTAACTTAGCATGCTAGCACATTGATTTACATTACATTGTTTTGCTATATATGTTTACATGGCATATTAGCACACTGTTTTACATGACTTTTCTGCTTTGTATGTTTACTTAGCATACTTAGTACATTGTTTTCACATAACTTGTTTACATTTGGTATGACATTTGGTTTGCATAAACGGTTCTTTACTACATTCATTAACATTAGCTATGCGGCTCGGTAGTAAGTAATGGTACCATAGGACTTAACAAATCCCGTTCCTGACACCCAAGGTTTGTTTGGGTGAAAGGAATGGCTGAATCCGAAAACATTTTACTTTGATAACCTTTACTCTAAGGTTATCCTGCTGTCTCAAGGCTTGAATGTAATGCGTTAACTTACCACATAAATGTTTGTATCAATAAAACAAGCTTTTACTTGGCAAAACATAACTTTTTGATTTATTCAAAATACTTTGTTTTGTTCCTTTTTACTTATGGTTAAGTATTCTCATTTTGTTACTTACCATACATAACTTTTGTTTTAACTACATGACTACATTTTGGGTTTTAAACATTGACAATGGTTTAGACAAGAACATTTGATGATTGGTTTGAACATGAATTATATGCTTTGGTGATTTGTTTAAGTGACTTAAGTAACGATATGTGTGTAGTATGCTACAAGCATGGTGGATACGCCGCTGGTACTTCCTATATACAAGTGCTTGTATTGTATTACATGACATACCGTTATTTAAATCATTCGATTTTGGACTTATATATTTTTGCAAATAACATATTTTTCACAAGACTTCGTTTTTCAAAACAATTTATTTCTTACAACTTATTTCTACTTGGTTATTCTTTAACCATACATTATTCTTTACTTATACATATCATCTGATTTCATCACTTTTCAATTGATTTACAAAACAAAACATTTTACAAGGTTCATGACTAACTTTTATCAAACACTTTTCTTAAACCTAAGTCATGAATCCTATTTTTACAAACCTATGTTACTCACAGGCATTTTTATGCTGACGTACCTATTTTCACATGTGTTTTCAGGAGCTAATGCATAGGATGATGATCGTGACACGCTAGGGTGGATTTGGGCCTTAGTGACATAAAACAGAGCTAGACTTAGTTTAATTACATTATGTACTCTTTATTTCAGTAGTTTTAAGACAATGTAACATGTGGGTTCTCGTTTGAAACAATGTATTCCACCCCTGGGTGATGAATAAAATACTAATTTAATTACCATGGTTGTGGAACAATAATTCTGTTACAACACTCCCCGACGTTTCCGCCACGATTTGATGTTTTACGTGGTTGGGGTGTGACATTCAAAAAATTTCATCAACCCATACCTTGATGTTGACAATTGAATAAATTACCATGAAGAAGAGCTGGTAGCGAGTTCTCTTAATATCCTGAGCTACACCCAAAATTCATTAACGATCCCAAAGTTATCCACAACATGCTCATTATTCATAGAATTTCATCAACTATTCAAAACTACCTGGATGTTGACGATTGACAAAATAGCATGAACAAGAGCAGGTTGTATCAACTTCTCTTAAAAGCTTGAGCTTCACCCAAAAACCATCAAAAGTTATCCACAACTTGTTCATTGTTCATATAATTTCATCAGTTCTTCCAAACTACCTAGATGTTGATAAATGATTAAATACCCTGAACAAGGGCAGGTGGTATGTAACACCCACATCCCAGGATAAGCTCTTGGGAGTGTTACGCATCTGATATACAGAACACATAGTAATTAGAGAATTCACAACGAAAGCTTTTGAAATTTTATTAAACATTAAAGAGTACTTTACATATGTATTATTATACAATAACATTTTCATCAGTTAAACTAGACTAGAGATCTAAATCTTCAAAAGCCCTCTAGACCTCTATCTCCTCATATGGTAGTCTTATCATCCTCGATTCCTGCAATCACATGGCACTTAGGATGTGTGCCCGAAAAATATTTGGGACTCAACTACTGAGTTCATGAACATAAATGATTTTATTCAAAACATATATTTTTCGACTATAACATCAATCAGATATAATCATGGCAAAAAGATAAGTGTTACAAGTTTGTATCAGAGCACATAGTAATTAGAGAATTCACAACGAAAGCTTTTGAACTTTTATTAAACATTAAATGGTAACTACTTCTCTTAATAGCAAAACCAACTTCATTAAAATTTATATATGAAAACGTGTTTTCATCATTTTAATTTCTAATGCTTAGAATGTTACTCAACATTCTATAATGGGTGTTAAATCAAAAGCTTTTGTAATATATCATTATGTGAAGTGATTAACCTATTCAAAGTAGATAGTGTGTGAATAATTAGTTTAGTGCTCCAATTTACCATGCTTGTGGAGAACCTCCCATGGTTCCATGACTTTAGGTTACCCATATGTGTTCGAATTAGAGATTAAGTGTAAGTGTATGTTAATGAAGCATCTATTTGAAGTACAACAATTGAGGAGCCAATTAAGGGTTCAAAGAAAGGTACTAACTTAGGGTTCATGAAAGCGCTATATAGATGGTAATGGTTGAAATCGGAAGCATGGTGAACTAGGGAGGATAAGGCAGGTGGTAGCGATAACTAATTTTGGAGTTGAGGTGTATTTAAGGATCTAGTGGTTGTAAATGTGGAACAATGAAGCAACATGTGTGTCGTATGAAGCAAGATTAGAAGCTTGGGAGACTTGACATTAAGTTTACCATGTTGTGTCGGATGAACAGTTCTAACCCGCATTATTAATTGTATTCCTATATAATTCGTAACTAGAACTTCTCGGTTATTAAATGTGTAATATTTGAAAGTTTTCTTTTTCGATAAGTTGTTATTGGTTAAGAATATAACGAATAGGATTGTAAATAACATAAAAATAAAACCTAATAAAGATCTTGGAATCCCGACACTCAAGACAAGCCCAAAACTTCTCTTCTACCCATTCCATTTGGGTGTGTAAGCCACATTACAAAGAGTTTTGCTTGAGGACAAGAAAGATTCAAGTGTGGGGGTATTTGATGTGTGTAAAATGCAACATATAAATTACATCAAATGAGGCATAAAACTAACCCCTTTTTTAGTATTGATGTTGGAAAAAGTGTGCTTTTTTCTTCCTTTTGTATTTTCAGTATTAAATGAGCGCAAATAAACAAAAGAAGCAAATATACAACTAAATCTAACATAAATACAAGGAAAGGAATAAACATGGCATGCCCGACCCTCGACAGCATCTTCCCAAGCAAAAACAAGAGATCAGAAAGCTGAACACGCCCCGTGCCCAGTGGACACGGGGGTGTGCTCAAGTGTCTGCAGAAAAGACAAAGTTCTAGAGGCTTCCATTTCCCAACACGGGGGCGTGCCCAGCTCAACACGGCCATGGAAAACGCTAAGATTGGTAGAATCCAAGCATATCTTGATAGTACAGATACGCTTCTGCACACGAGACCATGCCCAGCGGACACGGGGGCGTGGTCAACTAATGCAGACAAACTGCAATTAATGAAGTAAGAGAAAGTGGATGGACACGGGGCCATGCCCAATGGACACGGGGCCATGCCCAATGGACACGGGGCCGTGTCCGGGCTTCTCTGCAGGCTATAAATAGAGGTGCTTGGTTCACTTCAAAGGCATCCCTTGACAAACCACCTCTCTCCCACTTCACCCACACTCCACTACCATCACAACACCCACATCCACCACCATCATCCATCATCCATCATAGAGTGTGTGTAGTAGTCTCGGGATCCAAGATTGATAGTAAGAGTTCTTGACAATCAAAGGCCATGTTTGCCTAAGTCTCTTACATCACTTGGTGAAGACAAGCATTTAGTGTAATACTTTTGTTTTTTTAATCTTTTCGCAGTTTTTATTTGGTTTTGTATTAATGACTTTAATAACTAGTTTCTTATGTTGAAGGTGAAACTTCCTTATCATTTGTCCGTGGTGTCTTGGCGTTATTTTACTGTCTATATAAAATAAAAGATTTACACCATTCATATCTCTACGGTCTATATAGAGATATGTTGGCTACCTGGTCGGGGGTTAAGGGAATGGTTTGGTAAGGTTCTTGCCTTGTTCAGTGTATAGATCCTGCCAGGACCTAGGTCAAGCTTACTAGGACCTCCTTCAATACCCACTGGTATTGGATGGCGGGCGTGCGAATGGCTTGATCCCCTCATATGTAAACTACTATTAATACATTAACCCGGCTACTTGGGATTGTATCCCTGCTGACTCAAACCACTTAGCCGAGGGTAACGTCACCTTCAAAAGAGGGGCATACCACATTACGCATTAATAACTTAATTAATTATCTTTCAATAATCCAACCCTTTAGGATTGTATCCTTGCTGACTCAAACTACTAGGTTAGGGTAACGTCACCTTCAAAAGAGGGGCCTACTACCATAACTAAGATAATCTCTTAAAAAGTGAAAAAGTGCGGAAAATATCAAAGGTTACACTAAAGGCGAGTCGGATCCAAGTGATATATCTTGTCTATCTGTTTTTATTTTTATTTTTATTTTCAGCATTTTTAGTTTTTATTTTCATGTTTAAACCTTTTCCTAAAATTTTGATTTGATTAGACGTTGAGGATAAACCGGTACTAAAAGCTCTTGTGTCCTTGGACGACCTCGCTATCTTACCAACACTATACTACGCTCACGATTGGTGCACTTGCCATATGTGTGTTTAGTGCTCGTAGAATATTGTGTTTTATAAATTTAAAACTTGACTAAAGTGTTAAAAAGGACTAAAAATATACATAAAAATATATACACACCGACAAACATCAAGTTTTTGGCGTCGTTGTCGGGGACACAGGGATTTTAAGAAAGTTAGGAATCAACGGCCTAATCGTTTTTCTTATTTTTCTGTTTTTTTAGGTTTTTCAGCTTCTGCAGACTGCAGCACGGGGCCGTGCCTGGTCGGACACGGGCCGTGCCAAGCATTGTTACTGGCAGTTTTTATTTTCCGAGTTATAGAGAGCTGAGCACGGGGCCGTGTTGGTGCAGCACGGGGCCGTGTCGAGCTCTCCAGTAATAGGGATCCGGAAAACAATTACTGTAACTCCGACCACGGGCCGTGTTCATCTGAGCACGGGGCCGTGGTGAAACTTCTGACCAACGTTCTTTTTATTTTTATTGCAGGACTTTGAACCCAGGCGCCGCACCTGAACTTTCTATGCAGTGTATGAGCTCCAGTTCCAGTAGGGACATAAAAGAACCTCTAGACGAACCCGAACGCTTTCTAAGAAAAAAACTTAAAGCTAAAAACCAAGAGAAAGTTTCGGGGGACCCATTTCCAATGGCGGATCAACGTACCTTCATGGATTACCTACGACCCACTGTAGATAATCATGGCGCTGCTATCAATGCGCCGAATATCGATGCCAACAACTTCGAACTTCGGCCGCATTTGATCCAAATGCTCCAAAACTTCGCAACTTTCCACGGGCTTGCGGACGAAGATCCCCATTTATATATTACCAACTTTTTGGAAATATGTGATACTTTAGGGATCAATGGAGCATCAAATGACGCCATCCGCCTACGAATATTTCCATTTTCACTAAAAGACCGAGCTAAGGCTTGGCTTAATACCCTCCCAGTTGGTTCGGTAAACACCTGGGATGAACTAGCCCAAAAGTTTCTATATAAGTATTTCCCTCCTGCTAAAATGGCTAAATTAATGACTGAAATTAACACATATTCACAAGATTATGGGGAATCCTTATATGAAACTTGGGAAAGGTTCAAGGAGCTACTAAGAAAGTGTCCTCATCATGGTCTTGCGGTATGGCAACAAGTATCCACTTTCTACAATGGGTTGTTGCCGCACACAAGACAAACACTTGACTTTAGCTCCGGGGGACTTTTAGGTAATCGCCGACCAAATGAAATTTATAATCAAATTGAGGAAATTGCTCAAAACAATTTTCAGTGGCACACTCCCCGAGGCACTAAATCTATTGCCGGGGCGCCCATAAGGTTGACGAAAGCACTTCTTTACAAGCCCATATCGAGGCGCTTTCTTCGAAAATCAAAAAGTTAGAAATGGCAAAAACGGCCTCGGTTATGGTTAATCACATGAAAATTAGAGTTGTATGAAAGAAATGGTTAATCAAACGGAAATGGTAAACTACATTGATAATAGACCTAGGCCGTCAGGTCCTCCGACAGGTACCTACAACCAAGGATGGCGTAACCACCCTAACCTTGGTTGGAGAGAACCTGGCAATAGTAGTAACCAACAAAATCAAAACCAAAGAACAAACTTTCAACAACCACGAAATGAGTCACAAAATTTCTCTCAACAACAACAAGGGGGACGAGAGAGGCTTGAAGACACCGTCTCACGCCTCATCTCTGAACCGATAAGAAAAACTCGCATCGATTTCAACAAATAGAATCGAATTTTAGAAACCAACAAGTTACTATTCAAAACATTGAAAAACAATTAAATCAACTAGCTAAAAATTTCTCCGAGAGACCACAAGGCGCGTTACCTAGCAACACCGAAACAAAACCAAAGGCGCAAGTACATCTCATCACATTGAGAAACCGTACCATAGGTCCCGAGGAAGCTCCGCTTCCCACAACTGAAAGGAGTTCACCCAGCCAAACCACAGCTTCATCAACACCCCAAAAAGATACGACTCCTACACCAAGCCAAGAGCCACCCAAGAATCCTCCGGTGCCTTATCCCGGTCGGTTACTTCGCCAAAAGACCGATGAGCCACTCAAAAAAATTGTAAATCTACTAAAACAATTGCATGTAAATATTCCATTTGTAGAAGTCCTAACTGTGACAACCCGAGCTTTCAAGGCCTTTCCCCGACACGTTACTTGTTTCACACTTTGTCATAATTGTTTGTGTCATAAACTTGTGCATCTTGAATGAACTGTTGAACTAGGATGGGCCGCCAAAAATGCATTGCATTAATCACCTTGAACCGTGGACCAAAATGTGTAAGTGGGCCGATCACTTTAGTGGACAAATAATATTCTAAAGCCACACTTTGTCAATGCAACATTTATTGAATTAACTTTCAAACCCATGGATTAAAGCTATTGGACCTGTGACAACTGTGATCTGTAATCATCGTATTATGTAAAACAATGTCCGTTATCAATAAAACAATATGCTTTGGTGTTATTATGTGTTTTAGTGTTAATATATGTGTATTTGTGTTTGACAATTTTACAATTTGATTCGATTCCGATTTCAAGCTTTAGATCACCTTCTGGAAGGTTATACGCAAATTGGTGCTTAAACGCAATCAGTTTAACGCAACATACACTCCGGAACTGTGACGTAAGCCAAACATACCCTAAATATCCTTTACATAACTTAGAAATAAGTTTTGAAGGATTCGGTATGGCAAAAACATGACTATTTGAATTAAAGAACTATTTACAACAAAACTGCGAAACGAACGTTGGTGACCGCCCGGATAATATTTAAATCCAGAAGATATTCTGTTATGATTGAAATTTTATTTCTAATCAGGTTCATTTTGAAAAATAAATGAAAACGCTTAAGAACGTTCTTTTCAAGTTTAAGCGCGTACCGCGTGTTTCTGCGCAACACAGTGCTTATACTGCAAAACGCAGACAACGCATCCAATCTTGACAACTGAAATTTATTTCAGTAATGTTTTGGCAAGATTATTTTTATAGAAAAATAAAAATAATTTAGAACGCCACAAACCGGGATTTAAACGCTAGATAAAATACCCGGTACCCGATTAAACACCTACTTCTATCTAATTTACCATCAAAATTACACATGGACCCCCTCCCCCCTTGGAATTCACGGTCACATATATGTGGCCCCACCAAAATATTTGCAAGATCTCTAAATATTTTATTTGATCTTTGTTGGACAAGTGGTGATGCATGCTACTTCCATATCTTCCATATATCTTTCCATATCTCCTATTTATATCTTCATATCAAGCAAGATCAAATTCAATCTTCATCACTCTCTCTCCTCTCTCCCAACCGTCCACACCCTTCACCCTCACCATTTTCATTTCTTCAAACCTTGTTCTTAAGAATCAAAGCTCCTTTCAAGCATGTTTCAAGTGGTGTGAAGATACAAAGGTGTTTCCAAGGTGTATTCAAGTAATTTCGAGCTTTCTATCATCAAAATCTCATCCCATAACCTACTTGAATCTTGAAGGTATAACACTATGTTAAAATCATACTTTTGATTCTTGGTTGTTCTTGATGATTTGAAGTTACTCTTGAATCTTGGGATTTTCACTAAACTTGAAATTCTAAAAGAAATGGGTCATGAAACAAATAAAAAAATGGTGGTGATATATATGTATGTATAACCGTACATATATATGTGTGTGCATGAGCCTTGAAGTTCAATTTCTTGTTAAATACTTGTTAATGTTATGATAGTATGATTTAGGCACTTGTACATGAAGGAATATGTCGATTTAAAGCTCAAGAAATGATGAAAAATAGTTATATGACAAAAACTGTTTAGATCAGGTTACAAGCACTAAAAATAACATTATTGGGTGTAATATAATGGCATAAAACTTTGACATAGGTTTGGTAGCATTGCATGTTGTACATATAGCTTAAAAAGTGATAAAATATGTGAAATTTACATAATTTATATGCTCTATTTAAGACCTGCACTATTGTGAGTATAACCATTATTTTATTCAGTAAATAACATGGGTTGTGTCAAAATTTCAAGTCGTTTCGATTTGGGATGGTTCGGGTAACGTTTGATGCAAAACTATGCGGTAAAACGGTTAAAAATCGCCTTTTCGAAGGATTTTTATTAAACTGTTTTTGATTAGTAACGAAACTGATATTTTTGATATAAAAACAAGTATTTTAACTTATACTAAGTTTACTTGGTGTTCGGTTAGTCATACGTGGCTTCCGACGCTCAAAAATGTTACCGAAACCATAAAATAAGTGTTTTTCAACATAACTAGAATGGGTTGTTCATAAGTAAATTTAATGTGTCACAATGTGCTATGTGTTTTACAATATGTGTATGATGATGTGTTAGTGTTGACAAGATTATGCGTATTACGCTTGAGTATATGTATATATACAAATACACCAAAATAATCAAAAATAATGACTTTTCGAGAAAACACAAAGTTATGTGAAAATTCTAAGTATCGGAGAAACTTCGGTATTTATGTGAATTTTGATTATTAAAAATCATCCTTACTTTATTTAGGACGCATAAACAATTTGAGGGATTGTGTTAACATTTAAAAACGCACCCAAGGTGAGTACATAGTCCCCTCTTTTACTGTTTTCAATTGTTTTGGGGTGATTCATATGTACAAAGCGAATTTCAAAGTTTAAACGATGATTTCAAAAACGATTAAGGTGGTTTATACAAAACTAATAACGATTTCGATAAGGTGTACACGACTTGTTGGTTGTAATTACATAACGAATGACATTCATTAGCATTGATCAAGCCGACCAGTATTAGGTTATGGTACCATAGGATCTGACAAATCCCGTTATTGCACTGCACCCATGGTTATGTGTGGGAGTTGTGGGTAACGACTGAATCTGATGATTGTTAACTTACCCTTTGGTGGTTTGTTAATACGAAACGAGTTGAACAATAAACGAGTCACACAGGTTTGAATGTTGTTAGCGAGACGACCAAAAGTAGTTTCACTATTAAAACGAATACGATTTTGGGACGAGTTAAACGATTTGAAACGAGATACACGAGGTGAAACGAGTAAACGATTTGGGAACGACTTGGAAACGATGTTAAACGATTTCGATAAGCGATTGGTTTTTGGTTAAGTGTTTGGATAACGAGACGGGTGTAATGTGGTGAAAACATGGTAGATACGCCGATGGTACTTCTTATATATAAGTGTTTTCATCATATTACATATCGTGGCGTTATTTAGTTCACTTGGGTAAACGATTTTGAAACGATATCACACAACGATGTTTTTCTAAGAGATATAAACTATGCGAGTTTTTAACGAGTTTTTACAAGATGTTTTACAAGTTGGTGTTCTAAAGCAAAGGTTTTTGGGTTAAGAATCATGGCTACGAGGTTTTATAAACTATAACCCACTTGATTCGAGTTGGTCAATTAAGTTGCAATATTATACTCTTTTCAAAACAAAGTTTTTAATAAAGTATTGCAACACTTAAACTAGCCATGAATTCGACACTCCTATAAAACCTATGTACTCGCCAGCATTTCTTTGCTGACTAAGTTTTTACATATGTTTCAGGTGTTGATGCTTGAATGACTACTAGGGTGCATGCGTCACATAGGATCTGGACGAGGCCTTAGTGACATAATAACTATGATAGACGATATAAAACTTATTTGTTCTATGTTAAGACAATGCATTGTTTAATATTATCAAAAAAACGAAACACTTTTTGTATCCATGGTTGTGAAACGATTGCTTCTGTTACAACACTCCCCGATGTTTCCGCCACGGTTTGTTGTCCTACGTGGTCGGGGTGTGATAGAAGAAAGTTGGTATCAGAGCCAATGGTTATAGGGAATTAGGTTATTAGTAATGCTTTGACCTAGACTATAACTTTAGGACCCTAACACAAGTTTACTTGTGTTTAGATTTTAAAACAATACCGTCACCTATCCTTAGGTGATAACCACAACGAGAACACAAATCCGGATCTGCTTCGAAAATTAATCATCCATTCTAGGATGATTGATTACTAGGTTTTGAACCCTCTGTTTTATGGTTTTGAACCCTTCCAATTTGATTCATATTTGGCTTAGTGCCTTTTGCATTTTCAAAATCTCGTCAAAGTTTGGGTTAAAATAATGTGAACACGTGCAAACTGGAAGAGTGAATGCCTGTACCCTGAGTTTTCTGTCTAAGGCTAGAGTGTTCGTACAAATCCACATAATCGGACCAGTCACTCTTACCTGGGAACTCTTGGGGTGAGTGTTCACTTATAGGCGAGCATGTCTTCGCGATGCATTATTTTGATTCATTTACTTTGATTAGTCACTGCGTGTCGTTTGTTTGTTCGAGGTAACGAACAAATGATCGCATTCCTTGTGTTTTGTCGATACATCTTTCGCTTTTCCTAATTATCAACCTTACTCGTTTCTCATATTTCCTTGTTAGACAATGCCTCCACGACGTGAAGCACAGTCTTTCACCATTGAAGAAATCGCAGCCCTAGTCTCTCAACAAGTAGCTGCTGTGCTTCCTGGTGTTGTAACTCAAGTTCACGAGATATACAACAATAACAATAATAACAACAACAATGCGCAGTGTAATTTCAAGAACTTCAATTCCGCTAAACCTCTAAAGTTTTCTGGGTCACAAGGAGCAACTGCGCTCCTACAGTGGTTCGAGAGTATTGAGAACACATTCAGGCATGTGCAGTGTCCGAATGCACGTAAGGTTGAATTTGCTTCAAGCGTGTTTGAGAAGCGAGCGCTTACCTGGTGGAATGGTATTATGCGCGATAGGGGTGCCGAAGTGGCGTTAGCACAAACATGGGATGAGCTTCGGGCTCTCATGATGAGAGAGTTCTGTCCCCGTCACGAGATTCGAGCTTTGGAGCGAGAGTTTGACGATTTAAAACAAGATGGGGTTGAGCATCGTGCGTATACGGATCGCTTTGAGGAACTCAGTCTATTGTGTCCCACCATGGTTACCCCACCAGACAAAGCAATCGAAAGATATATTGATGGTCTACCTGATTCTATGCTGGATATTGTGATCGTTGTTAAACCCACTACCCTTCGTCAAGCGATCGAGTTATCTGCTACCTTGACTGAATCCCAAGTCAGAAAGGGTAAACTCACCCGCAAGGGTGACAAGAAGAAATCATCTGATTCTGCTAAAGACAAGAAGAAGGGTAAAGGTAAAGAAGGTGAGTCGTCGAAGAAATCAAGGAAGCGAAAGGGTGCACATAACTTTGCTGTTACGACTCAGGCTGAACAGAATGCACCGGCTCAACCTCCTGCGAAAAAGGCGTATGCTGGTACCGCACCTCATTGTGCTCGCTGCAACGGTCATCATGTTGCACAACAGGCTTGTAAGAAATGCACGACGTGTGGTAGATTTGGGCATTTAGCCAACGTTTGTCGTTCAGGACAAAATCAGGTTGCCCAGGTTCAAGCTCCGGCACAAGGGAATGCTGCTAGATTCCCACCAGGTTCATGTTTTAATTGTGGAGAGTTTGGCCACTTCCGCAACAACTGTCTGAGGCTGGCAAATGCTAATGCGAATCCAAATGCGAACGTCAATGCCAATGTGAATCCTGCTCGAGGGCGAGCTTACAATCTGAATGCAAACGAAGCGAGGGCCGACAACGAGGTTGTCAACGGTACGTTTCTTGTTAATAATCAACCCGCATCTATTCTTTTTTATTCTGGTGCCGATCGAAGTTTTGTTTCATTATCTTTTGAACCTTTGCTTGCGATACCTAGAACTAAATTAAGGAAACCCTTATCTGTCGAAGTTGCTACTGGTAAACCTCTTGTTCTCGATTCTGTTATTCGTGATTGTCAGTTGAACCTTGATAGCCATCTTTATCCTATTGACCTCACGCCAATGCAACTTGGGAGCTTCGACATCATCATTGGAATGGATTGGTTAACCAAACACCACGCTGAGGTGGTTTGTTTCGATAAGATTGTTCGTATTCCTCTTCCGTCTGGCGATGTTTTGGAAGTTCGTGGAGAGAAGCCATCTGGCGGTTTGAAGCTTATGTCGTGTACAAAGGCCCAAAGATATTTAAGAAAGGGATATGTTGCTTTTCTAGCACATGTCAGCGAGGAGAGGAGCAAAAGTAAGAGTATCCAGGATATTCCGATTGTTCGGGATTATCCAGAGGTGTTTCCCGATGAACTGCCTGGTTTGCCTCCAGTTCGTCAAGTTGAGTTTCATATCGACCTTGTACCTAATGCTAACCCGATTGCGAAAGCACCTTATCGTCTTGCACCGTCAGAGATGCAAGAGTTATCGAAACAGCTTCAAGAGTTATCTGATAAAGGATTCATCCGTCCGAGTTATTCACCTTGGGGAGCTCCTGTCCTCTTCGTGAAAAAGAAAGATGGGTCTTTTCGAATGTGTATCGATTATCGTGAGCTTAATAAGCTTACCATCAAGAATCGATATCCCCTACCTCGAATTGATGATCTCTTTGACCAGCTGCAAGGTGCTTCATATTTTTCTAAGATCGACCTGCGTTCTGGGTATCATCAACTTCGTGTTCTCGAGGAAGATATTCCCAAAACTGCTTTCCGTACGAGATATGGGCATTACGAGTTCACGGTCATGCCTTTTGGCTTGACGAACGCTCCAGCTATCTTTATGGACTTAATGAATAGGGTCTGTAAACCTTATTTAGATAAGTTCATTATTTTGTTCATCAACGATATCCTCATTTATTCGAAGACTCGAGCCGATCACGAGCAACACCTTCGCTTAACGTTGGAACTCCTTAAGAAGGAACAACTTTTCGCTAAAATCTCCAAGTGTGAATTCTGGCTTAAAGAAGTTCAGTTTCTAGGTCATATAGTCAACGAGCAGGGTATTCATGTGGATCCATCCAAGATTACTGCTATTAAGGAGTGGAATACACCGACAACACCTACAGAGATTCGATCTTTTCTAGGTCTTGCTGGTTAATATCGTCGATTCATTTCTAATTTCTCGAAGATTGCGGTTCCACTCACAGCTTTGACTCAGAAGAATAAGCCTTTTGAGTGGGGACCCAAGCAAGAAGAAGCGTTCCAAATGCTGAAGCAGAAATTATGTAATGCTCCTGTTCTATCTCTGCCCGAGGGAAGCGATGATTTCGTGGTCTATTGCGATGCGTCCAACTTAGGCCTTGGTTGCGTCCTCATGCAACGAGGTAAAGTTATTGCGTATGCATCTAGACAGCTGAAAATCCACGAGAAGAACTATACGACTCAGGATCTCGAGTTAGGAGCTGTGGTGTTCGCGCTTAAAATCTGGAGACACTACCTCTATGGCACGAAGTGTGTGGTTTTCACAGACCACAAAAGTCTCCAGCATATTCTTAATCAGAAAGAGCTGAACATGAGGCAACGACGTTGGGTGGAACTCTTGAACGACTACGATTGCGAAATTCGCTACCATCCTGGTAAGGCGAATGTCGTGGCCGATGCGCTTAGTCGAAAAGAGCGAGTCAAGCTTCATTCCGTTCAAACTCTATCAGATCTTCAATCTCGTGTTCTTCAAGCTCAGCAATTTTGTGTTTCACAGAATTTGATGGGTATGGAATTACCACATCAGCTTGAGCTTAAACTCGAAACAAAAAGCGATGGTTTGCTTTATTTCAAGGATCGTTTGTGGGTCCCGAAACAAGACGATCTCCGCACCCTAGTGATGGACGAATCTCACAAGTCCCGATATTCTATCCATCCTGGTGCTGATAAAATGTACAAGGATCTTCGTACTAAGTTCTGGTGGCCTGGTATGAAGAAAGATGTTGCCTTGTACGTATCGAAATGCCTAACTTGTCTTAAAGTTAAGGCTGAACATCAACGACCTTCTGGTTTGCTCGTACAACCAGAGATACCGGTTTGGAAGTGGGAGAGCATTGCGATGGATCTCATCACTAAGCTACCGCGTACTTCTAAAGGTCATGATGCTATCTGGGTTGTTATTGATCGATTAACGAAGTCAGCTCATTTTCTCCCGATTCGCGAGGACCTATCTGCTGAGAAGCTTGCCAAGATCTATGTAGACGAGATTGTATCACGACATGGTGTTCCTTTGGATATCATTTCGGATCGTGATGCTCGATTTTCATCTCATTTTTGGAAGGCCATGCAATCTGCTTTGGGAACCCAACTAAATCTAAGCACTGCTTATCATCCCCAAACAGATGGTCAATCCCAGAGGACAATTCAAACTTTGGAAGATATGCTTAGAGCATGCGTGATAGACTTTGGTGGTAATTGGGATTCTCATTTACCATTGATCGAGTTCTCATACAATCATAGTTATCATGCTAGCAATAAGATGGCACCATTCGAAGCTCTCTACGGTCGAAAATGTCGTTCACCTGTCTGTTGGGATGAGACCGGTGAAGCTCAGCTTACTGGACCTGAGATCATTCTGGAAGCAACAGACAAAATCAAGAAAATTCGCGATAATCTTGTGACAGCTAGAAGCCGTCAAAAGAGTTATGCGGATTCGAAACGCAAGCCTGTAGAATTTCAAGTCGAAGACCGTGTCCTACTCAAGGTGTCACCTTGGAAGGGAGTGGTAAGATTTGGAAAGAAAGGAAAACTTGCACCACGATATGTTAGACCATTTAAGATTGTGGAAAGAGTTTGGAAAGTTGCCTATCGACTAGAGCTACCTCCAGAACTTGGAAATATTCATCCGACATTTCACGTGTCCAATCTGCGAAAGTGTTTAGCTGACGCGGATCTTCACGTCCCTCTCGACGAGATTCAAATCGATGAAACGATGCACTTTATCGAGAAACCTGTGGAGATAGTGGACCGTTCATACAAACAGTTGAAAGGCAAACGGATTCATTTGGTCAAGGTTCGCTGGGAATCCAAACGTGGCCCCGAGTTTACTTGGGAACATAAGGACCAGATGAAGGAGAAATATCCGCATTTGTTTTCACAAGATTCCCCTAAGTAAAAATTTCGGGACGAAATTTCCTAAAGTAGGGGAGACTGTGACAACTGTGATCTGTAATCATCGTATTATGTAAAACAATGTCCGTTATCAATAAAACAATATGCTTTGGTGTTATTATGTGTTTTAGTGTTAATATATGTGTATTTGTGTTTGACAATTTTACAATTTGATTCGATTCCGATTTCAAGCTTTAGATCACCTTCTGGAAGGTTATACGCAAACTGGTGCTTAAACGCAATCAGTTTAACGCAACATACACTCCGGAACTGTGACGTAAGCCAAACATACCCTAAATATCCTTTACATAACTTAGAAATAAGTTTTGAAGGATTCGGTATGGCAAAATCATGACTATTTGAATTAAAGAACTATTTACAACAAAACTGCGAAACGAACGTTGGTGACCGCCCGGATAATATTTAAATCCAGAAGATATTCTGTTATGATTGAAATTTTATTTCTAATCAGGTTCATTTTGAAAAATAAATGAAAACGCTTAAGAACGTTCTTTTCAAGTTTAAGCGCGTACCGCGTGTTTCTGCGCAACACAGTGCTTATACTGCAAAACGCAGACAACGCATCCAATCTTGACAACTGAAATTTATTTCAGTAATGTTTTGGCAAGATTATTTTTATAGAAAAATAAAAATAATTTAGAACGCCACAAACCGGGATTTAAACGCTAGATAAAATACCCGGTACCCGATTAAACACCTACTTCTATCTAATTTACCATCAAAATTACACATGGACCCCCTCCCCCCTTGGAATTCACGGTCACATATATGTGGCCCCACCAAAATATTTGCAAGATCTCTAAATATTTTATTTGATCTTTGTTGGACAAGTGGTGATGCATGCTACTTCCATATCTTCCATATATCTTTCCATATCTCCTATTTATATCTTCATATCAAGCAAGATCAAATTCAATCTTCATCACTCTCTCTCCTCTCTCCCAACCGTCCACACCCTTCACCCTCACCATTTTCATTTCTTCAAACCTTGTTCTTAAGAATCAAAGCTCCTTTCAAGCATGTTTCAAGTGGTGTGAAGATACAAAGGTTTTTCCAAGGTGTATTCAAGTAATTTCGAGCTTTCTATCATCAAAATCTCATCCCATAACCTACTTGAATCTTGAAGGTATAACACTATGTTAAAATCATACTTTTGATTCTTGGTTGTTCTTGATGATTTGAAGTTACTCCTGAATCTTGGGATTTTCACTAAACTTGAAATTCTAAAAGAAATGGGTCATGAAACAAATAAAAAAATGGTGGTGATATATATGTATGTATAACCGTACATATATATGTGTGTGTATGAGCCTTGAAGTTCAATTTCTTGTTAAATACTTGTTAATGTTATGATAGTATGATTTAGGCACTTGTACATGAAGGAATATGTGGATTTAAAGCTCAAGAAATGATGAAAAATGGTTATATGACAAAAACTGTTTAGATCAGGTTACAAGCACTAAAAATAACATTATTGGGAGTAATATAATGGCATAAAACTTTGACATAGGTTTGGTAGCATTGCATGTTGTACATATAGCTTAAAAAGTGATAAAATATGTGAAATTTGCATAATTTATATGCTCTATTTAAGACCTGCACTACTGTGAGTATAACCATTATTTTATTCAGTAAATAACATGGGTTGTGTCAAAATTTCAAGTCGTTTCGATTTGGGATGGTTCGGGTAACGTTTGATGCAAAACTATGCGGTAAAACGGTTAAAAATCGCCTTTTCGAAGGATTTTTATTAAACTGTTTTTGATCAGTAACCAAACTGATATTTTTGATATAAAAACAAGTATTTTAACTTATACTAAGTTTACTTGGTGTTCGGTTAGTCATACGTGGCTTCCGACGCTCAAAAATGTTACCGAAACGATAAAATAAGTGTTTTTCAACATAACTAGAATGGGTTGTTCATAAGTAAATTTAATGTGTCACAATGTGCTATGTGTTTTACAATATGTGTATGATGATGTGTTAGTGTTGACAAGATTATGCGTATTACGCTTGAGTATATGTATATATACAAATACACCAAAATAATCAAAAATAATGACTTTTCGAGAAAACTCAAAGTTATGTGAAAATTCTAAGTATCGGAGAAACTTCGGTATTTATGTGAATTTTGATTATTAAAAATCATCCTTACTTTATTTAGGACGCATAAACAATTTGAGGGATTGTGTTAACATTTAAAAACGCACCCAAGGTGAGTACATAGTCCCCTCTTTTACTGTTTTCAATTGTTTTGGGGTGATTCATATGTACAAAGCGAATTTCAAAGTTTAAACGATGATTTCAAAAATGATTAAGGTGGTTTATACAAAACTAATAACGATTTCGATAAGGTGTACACGACTTGTTGGTTGTAATTACATAACGAATGACATTCATTAGCATTGATCAAGCCGACCAGTATTAGGTTATGGTACCATAGGATCTGACAAATCCTGTTATTGCACTGCACCCATGGTTATGTGTGGGGGTTGTGGGTAACGACTGAATCTGATGATTGTTAACTTACCCTTTGGTGGTTTGTTAATACGAAACAAGTTGAACAATAAACGAGTCACACAGGTTTGAATGTTGTTAGCGAGACGACCAAAAGTAGTTTCACTATTAAAACGAATACGATTTTGGGACGAGTTAAACGATTTGAAACGAGATACACGAGGTGAAACGAGTAAAAGATTTGGGAACGACTTGGAAACGATGTTAAACGATTTCGATAAGCGATTGGTTTTTGGTTAAGTGTTTGGATAACGAGACGGGTGTAATGTGGTGAAAACATGGTAGATACGCCGATGGTACTTCTTATATATAAGTGTTTTCATCATATTACATATTGTGGCGTTATTTAGTTCACTTGGGTAAACGATTTTGAAACGATATCACACAACGATGTTTTTCTAAGAGATATAAACTATGCGAGTTTTTAACGAGTTTTTACAAGATGTTTTACAAGTTGGTGTTCTAAAGCAAAGGGTTTTGGGTTAAGAATCATGGCTACGAGGTTTTATAAACTATAACCCACTTGATTCGAGTTGGTCAATTAAGTTGCAATATTATACTCTTTTCAAAACAAAGTTTTTAATAAAGTATTGCAACACTTAAACTAGCCATGAATTCGACACTCCTATAAAGCCTATGTACTCGCCAGCATTTCTTTGTTGACTAAGTTTTTACATATGTTTCAGGTCTTGATGCTTGAATGACTACTAGGGTGCATGCGTCACATAGGATCTGGACGAGGCCTTAGTGACATAATAACTATGATAGACGATATAAAACTTATTTGTTCTATGTTAAGACAATGCAATGTTTAATATTATCAAAAAAACGAAACACTTTTTGTATCCATGGTTGTGAAACGATTGCTTCTGTTACAACACTCCCCGATGTTTCCGCCACGGTTTGTTGTCCTACGTGGTCGGGGTGTGACAGGACCAATCATGTTTTGGGCTGACACATATTGAATGAAATCTGATAAGTTTCACGTGATTTACTTTGGGTGTGATGAATCTGACAAAAGGGCAATCAAGATAAACTTAATTGGGCCGCCACCACTTGTAATTGAACTTGGCCCAACCTCATCCTTTCCTTTATGCATACGTAAATTAAGTATTTCAATATACAACTTGTTGCAAACCCTACCCTCCCTTCAAGAATACGCACGCCAGTAGGCATACTTTTCCCCCCTCGATACATCACCTTGTTCGATCAAGGTTACTGGTTAGTAAACCCATATTTGTGTTAACTATTAAGTGTTAATGATTGTGTGTATGAATGATATTGATTAACAAAGTTGTTGGTATGGTTTATATACGTGAAGAACTTGTTTTCATGTTTTGATCATGTTTCTGTATGCTAAAGTATGTGTAGGGTCACATGTTATTAACCTTAATGAACATTCCTCAAACTACTAATTAATCTGTTATAATGTTGTGTGATGTTTTAATTGGGATCTGTATGAAGCATCATAGGAATTACACGTGACATGAAACTGGTTATTTGGATGAATCTGTCGAAGCATGTGTGATTAATTTATATGCATATGTTAGGAGGTTCATTATGATGATGATTTATCCGATGTGAACGTGTTGTGAACTACTAAATCATTGCTTGAAGATTTATGTCGATCTATGATGTTATGTGATTATTGGGCCGTTACACGTATTGAATTATTAGTTGAGTGTTGTATGTGATAGGATTTAGTTAGCTTAACTTGGTTTAATGCTTATAATTGCGGCATGATTATTTGAGGAGATTAGGGAGTTTAATGATAAACACTTAGGTTACTTGATGACTCGGAATGTGTGATGTCGACTGGATGAGGGTTGGGTTATGTTGAGGGGTTGTAAAAGGAATGTTATTAATCTTGAAGGTGGCTTGTGTTAACTTAATTGCATAGTAAACAACTACTAAATTCACTGGGTAATGTTCCACGTTAAAAATGGGCTGGATGTGTGGGATCGCCCAAATAGGAAGCACACTTGCATTTGAGTTGGGCCCGGGTTACATTTAGGCTGCGGTACCACTTCACCAAGCGAACTTTGGGCTGGCATCACTTGGGTCAAAAACTGAATGAATGTGTCGTTCAGATTAAAAGAATTACAATACTTGTTGGATTAGGCCGAGTGGGCCTTGTTGCCGGAAACGGGCCATGGACTCTGGGCCGCACCTTCTATATTGGTGTTGGGTCACTGCGGCTTGCACGACGGGAGGTCGGGTCACACTGTATTGGGCCGGAACCAACTGGGCTGCACGGCACGAGACGCGACGCTACGTGATAGTAAGTAGGGACTCATGTGGAATAATGTAATATGTTGTTACATGTGGATTGAATGGTTAAAGTGCACTAGTTAGTGAACACTTAGGTTATAAAATGTAGAATGCATGAATGGTTTATTTAAGTGTTGATATGATACATGTACATGTGACGAAAGCGAATCAGTGAGACTGAAACGGATTCCTCAATGAATGTTGTGACTAGTGTGATGCGTGATTTCTTGTTATGACTTGTATGATCTATGTGGGAATTTCATGCAAAATGTGTATAAGGGACGTATGATTGAGTGCTATAAAACTGACCATAACTGGAACTGATATTAGGATTCGATTGATCAAGTGTGAACACATAACTAGTCTTACCGAGCAAATCAAAGGTGAGTTCAATACTTTTGACCATGCGTCCCGGTGGTTGGGACAGTCAGTGGGAATCCCGGGGAGGGATAGGTCTTTTGGGTAAAACTGGGATGTTGGATAATATTCTCACCCTATCATTCTCAAGTCCCTTATTTTGTTACCAGGGAGGTAACGGGGTATTAGCGCTACTTAGGTTTGGCACCCTCACACCGTACCAGGGAGGACGGTTGTGAACTAACGACCCAGTCATGCCTAGTGTTTTGATAGGAGCACTGGGGAATGGGCAAAACATACATCAGGAGCCGTCTTGTTCAGTATCGAGATATTATCAACATTACTTTCGGAATTAAATTCAATGGATTAACTAAACACTTGGTAATCAACGTTTTAGTAAAATTATGAACTCACCAGCGTTGTCTGATACACTTGTTGCATGCTCGCAGGTCGTTAGATATCTTGGATTTGGGAACTTGCTGTCTGGAGTAGCTGGAATAGTCATGGGTCGACTGGAGGGATTCATTGATATCATACATTGGTTTTTGAAACAGTTTATCATTGGTCTACTATTTGCTTCCGCTGAACATGTTGGTTTTCATTTAAACTTGTTGATGGTGTTTTTATTAATAATTGAGAATTTTATTTTGAAACTTGTATGGGTTCAATGTAATTAGTGGCTCGTTGTTGGTACGTCACACGCCTAACAGGGACATTCCCTAGGTGGTATTTTGGGGGTGTGACACTAACCCAAATGCCTAAATATTCAAAATTCATGAGGGACTTTCTCACTCACAAAAGGAAAATTGAATCATTGCAATTAGTTAATTTAAGCGAAGAATGCTCCGCCTTACTACTCAACAAACTCCCACAAAAGAAGATCGACCCCGGGAGCTTTACCATCCCTTGTTCGATTGGGGACTCACCCATACGCAATGCACTAGCCGATCTTGGGGCTAGCATCAACCTTATGCCTGCATCAATGTTCGACCGACTCGGACTTGGGAAAACAAGCCCTACAAAAATGAGCATACAACTCGCCGATAGGTCCATTAAATATCCACAAGGTGTCGTCGAAAATCTATTTGTAAAAGTCGGAGACTTTGTCCACAAATATGAACCAAGTTCACAAAGCAAGGGTACCCCCCTCCCCTTCATTCACGGTTACAATCACATGCGGGACCCCCTTTTTTTACCTTTTCTCCACAAATATCTTGCTAATTACCTTAAGATGCAAGTGGTTACACAAGTGGGCCTAGTGGTAAAGCATGGTGAAGACAAAACACTTTGATTCACAATCCTCTAAGCACTTCATCTCATTTTCTCACCATCTTTTTCACACACTTAAGAAACTCTCTCAACATTCATATATTATCCAAGAACACCAAAAAAAACATTTCACCTTTCAAGACTTCTTTGATGATCAAAATGGAGCTTGAAGATACTTATGTTGATCTAAAGCAACAACAAGTTGGAGAAGCCTTTCCATCCATTCAAAAGCTTTCAAAACCCCAAGATCAGCAACTTTTCTTTTCTTTAAATCATCATTAAGATCATCCCTAGCCATTAGTGCTAGAAGTAAGCTTCTAAAATCCCTTTTCATACTTATTTTTGTATTATTTGGTTAAAGAACATGTAATAAACTAAATAATCATACAAAATAATATGAAAATACAAAGAAGCAAAATAATAATCATGAAATAAAAGTGTGTTTATGTTGTGAGTTAAGGATGAATACTTGCATATTTGATCTAGTTTTGATGATTAGCATATGAATAACTTGTTAGATGATGTTTAAAAACATAATCTAACAAGTATACAAGTTATTGTTTAAAGGTTTTGTTAAGCATAAATGTTTAGATGGATGATCATAATCTTGGATTTTGTTAAAGTATATAAGGTTTTTCACTAAAAATGATACTTTTACAAAGTTATAAAAAGAAACATACAAATGGGTTTTATAAAAAGCTTGTTAAAACTAAAAGTAAAGTATGATTTTTGAACTAGTAAACATATGTAAAGATCATACTAAAACCCTACATGATTATGATTTCATCTTGTTAAGTTTATGTTATAAATCTCATATGTTTTTATTAAGAAAAATATGAGAAGATTAGTGGTGATTTTATAAGAAAAAGATATGTTTTATTAAACATGGCAAAGTTCATATTTCTAATAAAATATGGAAATTTTTTCTTAAAAATCATAAGTTATAAAAACTATTATTTTTGACAAAATCTTTATTAGATTAAAAGATTTTAAAGAATAGTTTTTATAAACGCAAAGTTTGATATAAATATATATTTTTAAGAAAATATATATTTAGTTAACTTAACAACTTATGTGCTATGCGTTATTTGTTTGTGTTAGTTATATTTATGATAACTAGGAACTTGAATACAATGGTACAAATGAACACAATGTACATTTTGACTAAAGTCTTACAAGACTACAGTTAAATACGCCTTAAAACACACTTACGGGCGAATCTATGAACATATCGCCATTCCGAGGAGTTACTACGACGTTTAGGCGATCTTTCGACGCGAATACATACAAATCACCGACAACAATATCTGGATGTTTTGAAACTTATAAAAACTATTATGTATTCTTTTAACTAAAAAGCCTATACTTAGTAACTTTTATAAAAATGAAAGAATATATTTTTAACACATGGGCTTATTTATGATACAAATGGGCTATTTACAAATGGGCTTATCATCCTAATTGGGCTTAACATAAATACATGGGCTAAGCCCAATATCAAGACTCATGGGCTAAGCCCAAAGCCCAACATATAGGCCAAGGCCCAATAACATTAAGCCCAATAACATTTAGGCCCAACACTATTTAGGCCCAACACTATTGAGGCCCAACACTATTGAGGCCCAACACTATTTAGGCCCAACACTATTAAGGCCCAACACTATTGAGGCCCAACACTATTTAGGCCCAACATTATTTAGGCCCAACACTATTTAGGCCCAACACTATTTGGGCCCAATAACATGAATTCTTGGGCTAAGCCCAATGACATATAATTGATAAAAATTACAATTATGCAATTTACTTATACAAAGACACGAAATCAAGAAGACAAGACCCGATGATACAACTCACAAGATACACGATTACATATATATATATTTGGTGAAATATATATATACATATATATATATATATATATATATATATATATATATATGTAACAGTTTAACAATTCATTCATCTAATACATAGTTCAACGAACAATAAAGCCATATAAGTCTTACACATATTTAAGACACAAGAAATATAAAACGTTTGTAGGTCGTGACACTATTTAGGACGACCGTACGTCAGATCACAGTTACTTACAATTCACAGATGCAATTCTGTGAGTTCATGTCCCCTATTCATTTTAAATGTTTTACAACTTTATAACTATCGGGGAAAATACATGTTCAATTGTATGTTAAGTCATGGAATGAAACACCTTAGATCATGTGCGATTAGGGTCATACATCTAAGCGCCATTAATCCAGTTTGGACCTAGGTACAAGGGGTTAGATCTAATGGGTTTTGGCGAGCCCCACTCTTGGTCGTGGACCCATACAGAAGAGTGCGTTTGTGCCCCAGTCGATAGTAGTCGATACAAAATCGTCTAGGTTTGGATTGCTTCCTAATTCGTCACACATATTAATGTCCTCGCGAAACATTAATGATCAACGATTTCATTGACGCTTTACATACTACATCATTACATACAGATACATCTTATACAACTCACATTTTATGGATACAGTTTATACAACTCACATTTTATGGATACATTTTATACAACTCATATTTTATGGATACAGTTTATACAACTCACTAGGGTAAACAACTATTAATATCAAAGTGGAATTATAAATTGTAATTGGGCCGTTAATTCGGTTAAGTCAAACACTAGGGTAATTTTCGAATGGATTTAGTTGCCATAAGCTATGTGGATTGATAATATGAATCACTTATGAACCAAACACTTACTATGTTATGGATACGGTGTTTAATGGAATGAATACTTACTGTGACTTGCGAAATGGAATATGTTTTGCTTAATTGCAACCTGTGTGATGAATGCAAAGAACGCATGTGTTATGTTTGCACGAAACTGACTAATTTGGTAACCACAATAGGGGTTAATTGACCAATTGGGAATACATACTTTAATCTTACCAAGCAAACCCAAGGTGAGTTCACTACTTTTTTTCCAAGCATGCATCCCGGGAAGGGATATTGGGTAACGTTCCAGGGAGGAATGCAGGTTATTGGGATGTTGGTTATTACTCAGTTTCTATCATATAAGACCCCTTACATCTACCGACAGTTGCCGGGAAGGCAACGAGGTTATTAGTTGATAGCGCTATTAGGTTTGGCACCCTCACACCGTCTCAGGGAGGTCGGGCGTGAACTAATTTCCTTAAAGAATGACCAATGTTTTGATAGAGACATTGGGGTTGGGCAAACACATCTTGTGGCCATTTTGGTAATCGAGTTAATAACAACATCAAATCAATCCAAATTGTTAAACTGTTTTATACATGTATCTGGTAAACTAAACTCGGTAACAAAACTTTGAACTCACCAGCGTAGTCTGACACACTTGTTTGCATGCTTGTAGGTCGTTAGCTGTTTGCATTGGAACTTGCTGTCTGGAGTAGCTGGAGTCTCATGGGTCGATTGGATGGATTCATGTTCTGATTAGTTGATACCTTATATTGGTTTTAAGCTATTTAACTTTGTTTAATTTTGCTTCCGCTGAATACTTTGGTTTCTTTTGAACTTGGATGGTGTTTTATTAATAATCAAGAACTTTATTTTAGAAACATGTATGGGTTCTATGTAATTAGTGGCTCATTGCTGGTACGTCACATGCCTATCAGGGACACTCCCTCGGTGGTATTTTGGGGGTGTGACATACTTGGCCTAGAGCCAAGTAAGCTAGACGTCCCCTCATTCTATAGAATCGACATACGGTAAACTAGTCGAGTCAGGGAAAGTTGTTAGAGGATGTTCCTTGGAACTTGGCGAGCGAAGATTCAGTATCGATCTCTTACCCGTTGAGATGGGTAGTTTCGACGTAGTGGTTGGCATGGATTGGTTATCCGATAACCAAGCCGAAGTTGTTTGCCATAAGAAGATTATTTGCCTACCATTACCAAACGAAGAGACACTGGTTATACATGGAGAGGAGCATGACACACCATTGCGGATTATTAATTGTATGAAGGCACAAAAGTGCTTACGGAAAGGTTATATTGCGTTTCTAGCACATGTTGTCGACAAGAAGGCTGTTGGGCCACAACTGATAGATATTCCAGTGGTAAAAGAGTTTCCTGAAATATTTCCTGAATACATGCCGAGACTATAACCATATTGACAAGTCGAGTTTCATATCGACTTGGTATCGTGAACCGCACCCATAACCAAATCTCCATATCGATTAATACCTTTTGAAATGCAAGAGTTATTCACACAACTTCAAGAGTTGTTGGATAAAGGATTCATTAGACCAAGCTTCTCGTCTTGGGGAGCTCCAGCTTTGTTTGTAAAGAAGAAAGATGAAACGTTCAGAATGTGCACATAGTACATAGAGTTGAATAAACTTACCATCAAGGATCGGTATCCACTACCGAGGATTGATGATTTATTCAATCAATTGAAAAGTTCAAGCTTCTACTCCGAGATAGACTTACGATCGGGGTATCACAAGTTACGAATACAAGAGGAAAGCATAGCAAGGTCGGCTTTTCAAACTCGTTATGGTCATTACGAGTTTCTCGTTATGCCCTTTGGTTTAACGAACGCACCAGCGGTCTTCATGGATTTAATGAACCGCGTGTGCCAGCCGTATCTTGACAAATTTGTCATAGTGTTCATTAACGAGATTTTAATATACTCACGATCGGCCGACGAGCACGAACAACATTTGAGAACCATTTTAGAACTATTCAAGAAGGAGACACTAATGCGAGTTTTGGATTCGTGAAGTACAATTTCTCGGGCAGATAGTGAACGAGAAAGGCATTCAAGTGGACACCTCGAAGATCGAAGCAATTAAGAACTGGGAAGCGCCCAAGACTCTAATTGAAGTACGACAATTCTTGGGATTGGCGGGGTACTATCGGAGATTTACCGAGAATTTTTCTAAAAATTGCTCAACCGCTAACCTCCCTCACACAAGAAGACAATTAAATTCGCCCCAATCGAGAAAAAAGAAGAATCATTTCAACTACTCGAGGATAAGTGGTGCGAGGCACCAACCTTATCACTACCCGATGGTACCGATGACTTCGTAGTTTACTGTGATGCTTCGCATCAAGGACTGGGTTGCGCACTTATGCAACGAGAGAAAGTTATCGCGTACGCATCGCGTCAACTGAAAGTTCATAAAAAGAATGATACCACTCATGACCTCGAGTTAGGCGCAGTGGTATTCACTTTGAAAATAGGGCGGCATTACTTATATGGTACTCAGAGTACTATTTTCACGGATCATAAAAGTCTGCAGCACATATTCAGTCAAAAGGAACTAAATATGCGTCAGAGACGCTGGATTAAATTGTTGAACGACTATGATTGTGAAATTAAGTACCATCCGGGCAAGGCGAAGGTTGTAGTAGACGCCTTGAGCCGCAAGGAACGAGCTAGAACTTTGAGAGTTCGAGCATTAGAGACGACGATTCACACGGATCTTACCACACGAATCCATGATGCACAACAAGAAGCGCTTAAGGAAGAACATCTTAAAGCAGAATCAATTCAAGGCATGGAAAAACAATTAGTACCGAAAGAAGATGTAACTTTATACCATGTGGGTAGAATTTGAGTTCCACACTTTGGCGGCCTTCGAGATGTTATTTTGAGGAAGCACATAGGCCCAAGACTTGAAAGAATACTATTGGTGGCCTAACCTCAAAGAGGATATCGCGACTTATGTTGGGAAATGCTTGACCTACGCAATAGTCAAGGCAGAATATCAGAAACCCTTGGGTTTGCTACAACAACCACGAGATTCCCGTTTGAAAATGGGAATAGATATCGATGGACTTTATTACGAAATTACCCAGGGCCTCTAGAGGCCACGACATGATATGGGTAATCGTTGATAGATTGACAAAATCCACACACTTCTTGCCGATTCGGGAGAAGGATAGCACAGAGAAACTAGCGGAACTCTATCTCAAAGAAATAGTGGCTCGTCTTGGAGTGCTTATTTCAACCATTTCAGACCGAGACAGTCCCTTTATTTCAAGAATTTGGAAGTCATTCCAACTGACCTTTGGATCTCATTTAAATCTAAGCACGACCTTTCATCCACAAACTGACGGCCAGAGCAAACGGATAATCCAAACACCCAAAGATATGCTTCGTGCATGTGTTTTGTATTTGGGCGGAAAATGGGATAGTCATTTACCTTTGGTTGAGTTTTCCTACAACAACAACTACCATACAAGTATACCAACTGTACCGTTTGAAGCTCTCTATGGTCGAAAGTACCATTCTCTGCTATGTTGGGCGGAAGCAGGCAATAAACAACTAAGTGGTTCGGAATTAGTCCAAGAGACTACAAATAAAATTTTTCAGATTAGAGACCGTATCAAGACGGCTCGCGATCGACAAAAGAGCTACGTAGACAAGAGACGGAAGCCATAATCTTTCGAGGTCGGAGACAAAGTCTTATTGAAAGTCTCGACTTGGAAGGGCGTAGCAAGGTTCGGAAAGCATGGAAAGCTTAACCCACGATATCTAGGACCATTTGAAATCTTAGAGAAGATTGGCACCATTTCCTACAAACTGAAGTTACTAGAAGAACTAAGTAGTGTACACGACACCTTTTATGTGTCGAATCTCAAGATGAGTCCAACGCAAGAAACAGTTATCATCCTAGAGGATGAGATTTACATTGATGAGAAACTCCAATTCACAAAGCAACTGTTAAGGTCATGGACCAGAAGGTTCAGAAAATACGAAGGAGTCGTAACATATTAGTAAAATTCGTTGGAACCCTCGACACGGACCCGCATATACTTGGGAACGTGCAGATCAAATCAAAACCAAAATACCCCCACCTGTTCGAGAATACTCCTGCAAAGGATGACTCAACTTGAATTTCAGGACGAAATTCTCAATAACAGGGGGAGAATGTGACAACTACTACTTTCCGGCAACATTCATACACTTAAAGTACTCATTTTTAGCTACATTTTTATGCATTTTGAACACCCGAACAGCGTATTCCGTAACATAGACCTAGAATACTCATGGAATACTTACTTAGGATGCACATGATTCATTTTTATTGAATACATTTGAAACAGTTTAAACAATGCATCGAAACTACTAGAAAAGCACCTAGTAAACTGGTATTTTGACGAAAACGCAAGATCCGCATAAACCATCTAAACGACATCTTTAGAACTCAGACGAAAGTCCAACATCTAATATATATTAAACCCTAACTAGGAGTGAAAGGGTTTGATTTAAAACCTTTCCGAAGTCCGATAACACTAAAAATTGCCCGAAAAGCACTAAAAGCGACGATTTCAACACTTTTCCACAGAAATTCTGTAGAAATCAGCTTTATAATATTTTTACGACATGTAAAAATGTTATTTAACATAGAATTCATGTGAGGATACATTCGGGTATCATCCGAACCAAAAACTACATCAATTCACACAAGTTACACAACTTAGCGTTCAAATAACGTCTAACCGAAACAATTCGAAACTAATATCCGAACAATATCAAATCTTTTTTTTAGTGACCATCTAGTGTTAATTGGATCATTAGGGTCTAGTAATGTTCACTTAACACCCTTTAAACACTTAAACGCTTAAGCATATGAAGTTTACTAACATTTCATCTAATAAAATCTAACACTTTTTAACATGAACCAAGTTCACAAAGCAAGGGTACCCCCCCCCCCCTCATTCACGGTTACAACCACATGTGGGACCCACTTTTTTTTACCTTTTCTCCACAAATATCTTGCTAATTACCTTAAGATTCAAGTGGTTACACAAGTGGGCCTAGTGGTAAAGCATGGTGAAGACATAACACTTTTATTCATAATCCTCTAAGCACTTCATCTCATTTTCTCACCATCTTTTTCACACACTTAACAAACTCTCTCAACATTCATATATTATCCAAGAACACCATCAAAAACATTTCACCTTTCAAGACTTCTTTGATGATCAAAATGGAGCTTGAAGATACTTATGGTGATCTAAAGCAACAACAAGTTGGAGAAGCCTTTCCATCCATTCAAAAGCTTTCAAAACCCCAAGATCAACAACGTTTCTTTTCTTTAAATCATCATTAAGATAATCCCTAGCCATTAGTGATAGAAGTAAGCTTCTAAAATCCCTTTTCATACTTATTTTTGTATTATTTGGTTAAAGAACATGTAGTAAACTAAATAATCATACAAAATAATATGAAAATACAAAGAAGCAAAATAATAATCATGATATAAAAGTGTGTTTATGTTGTGAGCTAAGGATGAATACTTGCATATTTGATCTAGTTTTGATGATTAGCATATGAATAACTTGTTAGATGATGTTTAAAAACATAATCTAACAAGTATACAAGTTATTGTTTAAAGGTTTTGTTAAACATAAATGTTTAGATGGATGAAAAGTATATAAGGTTTTTCACTAAAAATAATACTTTTACAAATTTATAAAAAGAAACATACAAGATGGGTTTTATAAAAAGCTTGTAAAACTAGAAGTAAAGTATGATTTTGGAACTAGTAAACATATGTAAAGATCATACCAAAACCCTACATGATTATGAGTTCATCTTGTTAAGTTTATGTTATAAATCTCATATGTTTTTATTAAGAAAAATATGAGAAGATTAGTGGTGATTTTATAAGAAAAAGATATGTTTTATTAAACATGGCAAAGTTCATATTTCTAATAAAATATGGCAAATTTTTCTTAAAAATCATAAGTTATAAAAACTATTATTTTTGACAAAATCTTTATTAGATTAAAATATTTTAAAGAATAGTTTTTATAAAAGTAAAGTTTGATATAAATATATATTTTTGAGAAAATATATATTTAGTTAACTTAACAACTTATGTGCTATGTGTTATTTGTTTGTATTAGTTATATTTATGATAACTAGGAACTTGAATACAATGGTACACATGAACACAATGTACATTTCGACTAAAGGCTTACAAGACTACAGTTAAATACGCCTTAAAACACACTTACAGACATTCCGAGCTTTCGAACACAACTTATGGTCAAAACGGACGACGGGCGAATCTATGAACATATCGCCATTCAGAGGAGTTACTACGACGTTTAGGCGATCCTTCGACGCGAATACATACAAATCACCGACAACAATATCTGGATGTTTTGAAACTTATAAAAACTATTATGTATTCTTTTAACTAAAAAGCCTATACTTAGTAACTTTTATAAAAATGAAAGAATATATTTTTAACACATGGGCTTATTTATGATACAAAAGGGCTATTTACAAATGGGCTTATCATCCTAATTGGGCTTAACATAAATACATGGGCTAAGCGCAATATCAAGACTCATGGGCTAAGCCTAAAACCCAACATATGGGCCAAGGCCCAATAACATTAAGCCCAATAACATTTAGGCCCAACACTATTTAGGCCCAACACTATTGAGGCCCAACACTATTGAGGCCCAACACTATTTAGGCCCAACACTATTAAGGCCCAACACTATTGAGGCCCAACACTATTTAGGCCCAACACTATTTAGGCCCAACACTATTTAGGCCCAACACTATTTGGGCCCAACACTATTTGTGCCCAATAACATGAATTCTTGGGCTAAGCCCAATGACATATAATTAATAAAAATTACAATTATACAATTTACGTATACAAAGACAGGAAATCAAGAAGACAAGACCCGATGATACAACTCACAAGATACAGGATTACATGTATACATATATATATATATATATATATATATATATATATATATATATATATATATATATATATATATATATATATATATATTTGGTGAAATATATATAACAGTTTAACAATTCATTAATCTAATACACAGTTCAACGAACAATAAAGACATACACGTCTTACACATATATAAGACACAAGACTTGTACTCAAGTCATTTACAAAGACCGAAGTGTCTAACAAATATAGAACGTTTGTAGGTCGTGACACTATTCAGGACGATCGTACGTCAGATCACAGTTACTTACAATTCACGGACGCAATTTTGTGAGTTCATGTCCCATATTCATTTTAAATGTTATACAACTTTATAACTATCGGGGAAAATACATGTTCAATTGTATGTTAAGTCATGGAATGAAACACCTTAGATCATGTTCGATTAGGGTCATACATCTAAGCACAATTAATCCAATTTGGACCAAGGTACAAGGGGATAAATCTAATGGGTTTTGGCGAGCCCCACTCTTGGTCGTGGACCCATACAGAAGAGTGCGTTTGTGTCCCAGTTGATAGTAGTCGACACAAAATCGTCTAGGTTTGGATTGCTTCCTAATTCGTCACACATATTAATGTCCTTGCGAAACATTAATGATCAATGATTTCATTGACGCTTTACATACTACATCATTACATATAGATACATCTTATACAACTCACATTTTATGGATACAATTTATACAACTCACATTTTATGGTACATTTTATACAACTCACATTTTATGGATACAGTTTATACAACTTACATTTTACGGATACATTTTATGCAACTCACATTTTACAGATACATTTTATACAACTCACATTTTCAGATACATCTCATACAACTAAACTGCTTGAACTCGCCAACTTTTGTTGATGTTTTCAAACTTAACATGTATTTCAGGAAATTAGTGGACCATGCAGACATTTTAATCAAGGAAAGCAAGTATCAAGACTCCATGCCACCATTTGAAGCGCTTGCCCGTTATATACCGCCTCTTTGCGGTGATATAGTGGTCAAAGCCTTGACATTTTAAGACTTACATTTTGATGTATAAAACAATGACAACTTATTTTCATTTGATGGTTTGTAACCAATACATTTAACTTATGTTGCGTTCTTTTGAAACGATTATGACAATGGCATTGGAGCTTGTTTTTATTCATTTAGTATGTTCACTTATATTGTTATGCAATGAGAACCGATTAGATCACACCTCACACCTCACGCTTCCGCTATGAGCGGGTGTGACATTATCAACATTACTTTCGGAATTAAATTCAATGGATTAACTAAACACTTGGTAATCAACGTTTTCGTAAAACTATGAACTCACCAGCGTTCTCTGATACACTTGTTACATGCTCGCAGGTCGTTAGATATCTTGGATTTGGGAACTTGCTGTCTGGAGTAGCTGGAGTAGTCGTGGGTCGACTGGAGGGATTCATTGATATCATACATTTGTTTTTGAAACAGTCTATCATTGGTCTACTATTTGCTTCCGCTGAACATGTTGGTTTTCATTTAAACTTGTTGATGGTATTTTTATTACTAATTGAGAATTTTATTTTGAATCTTGTATGGGTTCAGTGTAATTAGTGGCTCGTTGTTGGCACGTCACACGCCTAACAGGGACATTCCCTAGGCGGTATTTTGGGGTTGTGATAGTTTGGTATCAGGGCCACTGGTTATAGTGAACTTGGTTTTAAAACGTTTTTTTTATATAAAACTAGACTATAACCGAACAGATTCTAAATCGACCATGACACTCAGCTTCAGATTGCAAGGTTCGTCTCTCGTATACTCATTGTACTGCATAACTAGTGAACACTTACATATGATATTGCATGTGATTGCACGTTTAGCACAACAGTATGAATTCATGTATTACTTGCATGTGTTATGTGACTAATAGGGTGATATCTCCCTAAACATTCATGACTTACGTTTCGTGATGCTCTTTGTTTGCTACTTAAGTTTGAGGAACCATTTGACATGAGTTAGGATGAGCTGAGATGAGCATGCAAATCACAATATTATTGTGGGTGCACACATAACAATAATGTGGGGTGCATGCGAGTCCCAGTGAGACTTAACAAGTGAAAAAGGGGTTTCGTTCCGTTATTTGATCGATGTGAAATACAACAGTCTATAGGAGTCGTAGCAGTGATTGTCTCCTACTTGAATGTGACCTTTTCATTTCCCTCTGAATCCTTGTGAATCTCGAAGCTATCGAGTATACCTGAACACCCATCTGAACGTTTAGCGAACTGTGTAGAATGCTAGGTGCTTGTACGGACGTCCCTGAGTTGGATGTCAAAGCGTCGAATGATTGGTCTATACATCCCCCACTTCTCTGTTTGCCGAAACTTAATGTATTGATGTCTTAGATCCCAAAGTGTGATCACTTCTTCAACACTCTCGTAATGGACCGTGTATTACTCAAGTAACTTGCAGCATCGGTGGACAAAAGGATGATCGTAGTATCTCACCGACTTCAGTATTAGAATGGCCTAGGTTTCTGGCAACGAATACTAGCAAATTGGCTTTAGTCGAATCCTTAACCCTAGTAAGCAACTCATGGGAGTCAACACTTACAAATCAATCGGGACGTAATCGATGACAACTAACTATAGGGTGGAATGTGTAACCGCCCGCACCAGGAGTAACGCCTTACGACGTGACACGCAAATGTGACAAGATGGACCCAGTTGGTGAAAGATTTTAGGGCCTCGACTCAAGCAACGACAGAAGAGGAAACAGTCACGACAT
Source organism: Helianthus annuus (assembly GCF_002127325.2). Classification (NCBI taxonomy): domain Eukaryota; kingdom Viridiplantae; phylum Streptophyta; class Magnoliopsida; order Asterales; family Asteraceae; genus Helianthus; species Helianthus annuus. Next base: position 62,490,558 of record NC_035442.2, read on the forward strand.
CATCAAGGTACTCGTAACCGTAGCCTGCTGTATGGAAACAAGGATTGACTGTTATTAAATCAAAATATCAACAACCAAGGGAACGATGACAGTATTGGGAATCCACGTGACCATAACAACACGGGAAATGATGCTCATGGGAGGGCGTTTAGGATGTGCATGCGCGACGCCAGGATTATAACAACCTGGTGGCCTACACGTTCTTGGTAACTAATCACTTTGTCACTGTTCTGTTTAATCCTGATTGCTTCTTGAAACTAACCTGTTGTGGAATCGACTGATGGCAAGTCAATTGAAACCTCCTATGTTTGTTGGAATGCAAACACGACCTTGTGGGACAAGTGTCCGACATCGACCTTCTTCTTACTAACCTTGGTTGCTTCGATGTAGTAATTAGCATGAATTGGTTATCCAGATATCGCACAGATACACCCAGTAAGGAGAAATTTTGCGTATCCCTCTCCCTAGTGGAGAATCGTCGCCTGACCTAAGGTGTCAGAGTAGTGTACAGATTAGCATCATTTCAGCAATGAAGGCCCAGAAGTGTATACGGAGGGATCACCCTGCTACGTTAACAACTATTACTGATGTAAAGCTAAGGAAAAGAGGATCGAGGATCCACCAGTCGTTCGAGATTTCTCCCGGTGTACTACCCTCGGAACTTTCAGGTTTACTTTCACAACTGTTAAGTAGAATCTCAGTTTGAACTCACGCCATAGGCAGCCCTGATTACTCGTACTCTCCACCGTTTTGCATCAGGAGGGTCGCAAGAACTGTCAAATCAACTACAGGAATTATTGGACAGGAGCTTTGTGGGACCTAGTTCTTCGCTTTGTGCTGACTATTAAGAACTCATCAAAATGACAGTCCAGAACTGTTTGTCTCGATAATGTATTGACAACCTGGTTGACCAGTTGCAAGGGTCAAGCTCCTATCCGAAGATTGATTAACGAACGAACTAACATCGGATGGAAGTCCAAGGGGAGGATGTTCCTAAAACGGCATATTGAACGCGATACGGTCATCTCCAGGGGATATAGGAAGAATTATTCCATGATTTTTTTTGGGGATAAACAACACACCAGCGGCCTTATGGATCACATGAACCGACCATGTTTATTGAGGACGCCTTGAATCATTTCCAGGAGAAAGGAACACCATGGGCGGCAATTGCATCCTATCTTAGAGCTCCTGAGGGAGGAGCCACTACACGCAAAGTCTCGTTAGGAGTAACTTCTGGATTCGAGAGGTGCATACTCTTTATGGTCACGTAGTCAACGAAGAGGGGATATATGCAGATCTCACTAAAGATCTATTTTACTAGATATTGATCGGCACCAAATAGTCCATCGGGGATACAGTAACTTCTTGGTCCAGCTAGATACTATTGTAGATTCATCACAGGATTTACTATCGTACGAATGATCTAGTGGTATATCATGACGATTCAACGCAGAGACCCAGTTACATGCCAATGCGGCATGAGAAGGTGACGGTTTAGGTAGTGGATTTACATGAAGAATTGCATGAGTCACGACTTGGGGTGGAAGCCATAGTCTTTGGATCTAAATTGGAGGCATTACTTGGACGGTACCGAATGCACCACTTAGACCGATCACAAGGGCCTCCCGTATACCCTTGCTTCAAGAGAGCTAAACATGTGATGGCAACGTTGGATGGAACTTTTGAATGTATATGACCGTGAAACCTGGACGTGCACGAGCTTTGCAGCTCGCTATCCACTCTAACATACCTGATCAGACTCGCCTTGCCCAAACTAAAGAACTGAAGGAAGAGAGTTCTCAACATTGACCCATGCGGAGCATGGGGAAGCAACCTTTGGTAGGTCGGACGATATTTGCTACTTCATGGAACAAATATGGACTTCACTATACAGCAACCTTAGGGGACTGGTGCAGGCGAAGCACACGGGTTTCGATATCTTATTCATCTGATTTTTGATAGGATGTATTAAAACCTGAAGACCCTGTACAGATGACCGGGCCTGAAGGCCCACGTGGCAACGCATGGGAACGATGTTTAACTTGTGGGAAAGTCAAGGTGGGATTTTAGCAACCAGAAACACATATATGGAAATGAGAATAGACTGCCATGGATTTTGTCACTAGTCTACTTACAACTCAAAATGGAAACATTATCACCTGGGTGATCATTGATGGACTCAAGTTACCAGCACACTTTCTTGCAATCAAGGAAACTGACGAGTCTTCACAGCTGTGAATGTTCCTCTGAGAGGCAGATTTTAGGCACGAGGTGCCAACTCCTATTACCTCTGATTTTGATTTATGCTTGATTTATGAAAGGCAACGCACAACACCCGTGGCTCACGTCTAGACATGAGCATTGGATAAGCGGTCAAAGTAAACGAACCATCCTGACACTCGAACACATGCGGCGAGCATGTGTGTGACTGACCATAGTAGATTGGAAGGACACTTACTTTGGTTGAGTTATGCTGCAATAGATACCATTCTGGTATTCAGACAACTCTGTTTGAGGCATTGCATGGACAATAACACTAATCTCCTTGTTGGATTAGGGTGGGTGACAACCTAATCACAGGTTCAGGACTTGTACTCGAAACTATAGGGAAGATTGCTTGGATCGGAAATCGTTGGCGGCAACGCGTGACCGCCGGGAAGGTTGATAAACTTAGGAAACTCTGGGCGTTCGCTGTAGACGATCGTATCATGTTGAAAGTCTCACCCTGGGAGGGTGTGTGATATTCACTAGTCCCCCATTTTACCCCCATTTTATGCGTTTTCGGTCGTAAAACCGTCATTCGGATACTTAAATATGTATACTTTCGTTTACAGGCCTAAAACAACATACCAGACGAGATGATAGTGAAAACGAGAACTTTCCGGACAAAACGACAAAGCTGCGGACATTCTGTTAGAAAACTGACCTGGGCAAGTGGCACGGTCGTGCGGTCTGAGGAACGACCGTGCATCTACGACAAACCAAGATCAGTCGGCGATGAACGACCAGTGCAACAAGGCGTTAAACATAATCTCGGTGACGCACGGTCGTGCCATTCCTTGCACGCCGTGCGGATCCGATGATCAGCTATATCCCGGTGATGAACGACCAGTTCTGCTGTCCGTGTAACGAGATCCCAGAATGGCACGGTCGTGCCATATGAAGAACGGTCATGCGAGACCGAAGACCAGTCAACTCTGCTGATGTCATGAACAGTAACTACAATAATGCATAAAGTGAACGGTCGTGCGATCGGTGCACGACCGTGCGACATCAAAAAAATACAAAAAGCGAACAGAAGCATTCTGTTCGTAACTCTGGAATTTTGGAGAGCTCCACAGGCGATTTTCAGGCTCCGGAAGCATCAGCTTTAGCCCGGATTCAAGCCACATTGCCCGGTTTAGCTCGGTTACTATCCAGATTCTCATTCTTATGCTTGTTTATGGTTTGGTTTCTCAAAACTTTCCATAATTTTGTTATGTTTCAAGCATTTAGACTGATTATTATGTATTAATGTAAGCCTTTGGGCAAAAACACAACAATCCCTTGCTTGATTATAGCCATTAGTATGTTAATCTTTGTTTGTAATTACATTTTGAAGTATTTTCTATGATTATCTTTGATGATTAGTTTGCAACCTTGTTATTGATATCGATTTCTTGATTATAAGTAATTGTTTTGGATGATTGGTACTTGGTTAGTTAAGATAGTTGAAAAATGAAGCTTAATTAATCATGTATTAGTAAACTTTTAATTTGGTTAACTAGTTTAACTTGGTTAAAATGTGGGCATCATGATACTAGAAATGGTTAGTGGTTTAATAAAATGTAATTATTGTTAATCAAGAAAGCTTGCCCTCACGGAAGGACTCTAACGGGTTAGATGGTGTTGTTATGAATTCTTGCCATGATTTATTAGCTTAGTTAGTAGTTTCGGCCAAAATTGCTATCTTGGTGAATTTATGTGCAAGATTTGTAAAATGAACTCGGTTGTGATTTAATCTAGTTTATGCTTGTCTCTGTGACAACTCGAACTTTAGACTTACTTTGATGTACGTTACGTGCTTGTGAGAACTGAATTATACGATTTAATGAATGATGTGTTACGTGCATTGTGTATATTATATGTATGTATGATTTTGACTCGAACCGCACAACACATACACACAACAATCGTGCAAGCCCATGTTGGGCTACTTCACTCGCACACGGCCCGAGGGCAGCCCAAGCAAGGGCCGGCCCACCCCTTTTATTCGTACAAACACCCAAGTGGTGGGTTGTTTCTCACAACTAGCAAACACACAACACACACAAGAACCCTAGACGACTTCTCTTTCTCTCGTTTTGCTTGAACCCGACGGCAAGATCATTCCATACTTGGATCACCCTTGCTTCTTCTCTAATCCGGTTAGTATTTGATATGTTTGTTATTGTTTGGGTGTTGATGTTTCCGGGTATGTTTGCTTGATACCCGAGGATTTCTTGTTAACATGTTGTTTATGATAATAGTTAATAATGATTGTGAACCGGCTGCATGAATTATTGAATTGAATTGGTGTTGGTAACATGTTAAATTGGTTCAGATATTGCTTGATAACCGGCTGTGATTAAAGAATTATGTTGCATGTTAGATAAAGGAGTCGATTTGGTTTGAATGATGATCCGATTTTATGCTTGATTAATTGATGATTGCTGTTCTTGATGATGATGATATGAATATACTTTGAATTGTTTGAAACTGTTGTTTGATCTGTTTTCCGAAACTGCCTTAGATGTTTGCTAGAATCACGGATAAATCATTGCATGAATTATGGAAATCAGTTACACGCTTGGTTGCGACCCAGATTGCGAGTCGGGAACCCACAGTCTCGACTCGAGACCACAACAGCACAAGCCGAAACCATGGTTGCGAGTCCCGTTGCGACTCGTAACCAGACCATGACGAGCCGAGACCATCCCTTGCGACTCGAAACCTCTCGTTGCGACTCGTAACCCCCTGTTGCGACTCGAGATCGCTGGTTGCGACTTGAGACCGGTATTGCACGTACACTGTATTGGACCTGCCTGTCACGAGCCAAATCAGTTGGGCCAAATAATTTGGACTTATGACTGTATGTTATTGGACTGCTTATCTGGTTGGGCCGATATGTTATTTGGTAGTATATCATTGGGCCGGGTTATGTTGGGCCGAGATTAGAACGCACAAGCTATGCTCTTGACTGCTAAGTGTTACCATGTTCTATAAGTGCTCGAAACATGTTAACTTGTATGTTTTATACGTGCATTACATGAAGTCAGAACCTAACTTGTATATAAACCGTGATAGGACGTGGTTGACCATTTACTAGCTTACCCGTACTCTTTGTGTATCTGCCGAGCAATCCAATGTGAGTTCACACAGCCAAGGCATGGGATTCCCGGGTTGGGAATTGGGTTGGAATGTTTGATGATTTCTCGTACTTACGCAATCACTAGACTATAGACCATCGTCCTCAGGATAGTCAAGACACGTTACATAAAGCCTACGTAACCCAGTAATTTCCATTTGTCTCCCGGGTCGGGAGGACACGTTACGTAAAGCCTACGTAACCCAATACCTTCTACTGTCTTCCGGGTCGGAAGGACACGCTGCGTAAAACCTACGTAGCCCCCACGCGTACCACTGTCCTCGGGGAAGGGCACGTCACGTAAAGCCTACGTGACCCAGTACGTATTCCTGTTCTTGGTTAAAGAAGAACACATGGTCGCCCTAGTCTAGTAAGTACCATAATGGGAATCCCCCATTGTTAAGGATAACTGTGAGAATCCCTCACCAATAGTATATACATGTATGGGAAGCCCCCACTAGATGAACTTACGCATTACTGTTACGAACTTACTTTCTGTGAACTCGCTTAACTAGTTGTTGATTATTTGCTGCATGCCTTGCAGGACCTTAGGTACGTTATGGTGTTAGTACATAAACGTCTGTAGCTTCCGTCAGCTTAAAGTCTTTATTTTGTTAAAGTTGTATAGTTTAATGTATAAGGCGTCAGAATACAGGGTTTTGTTTTGTAAAAGTGCTGCTTTGTAAGCCGATCGGCTGGCCTAGCCGATCGAACAGCCTAACCGATCGAACAGCTGTTCGATCGGGTGGCCCAATCGATCGGTTAGCCTAACCGATCGGACAGCACTTAGCTTATTCTGAGTTGCCTATAAATAGAAGTTCAGTCAGCTCATTTAGGACTTTTGAATCTGTCTGTAACCTAGAGAGCTGAAGTCTGTGATCAACTGGAACTTGTATCTTGTCATATATTTCAATTGAATTGCAGACTGTTGAACATGGAAATCATATGTCTTTCTGTATCTGTATATGATTTGCTGGATTCCGCACAGCAATCATAGTGTGACATTCATTAACAGGAAGATCCCGATCAACCAGGGACCAACAAGTGGTATCAGAGCTATGGATGTTGATTGAAGATACCAGAAGACATAGTTCATCGATTTCAGTCAAATTCTTGTAGATTTGAAGAGAGATTCAACTGAATTCAAGCAAAGATTGCATTGTGAAGAACAAATTTCATCGGAAATTTGTTTCTGATATAGTTTTCACCGGAAAACTTGCAGATCTACTCTATCTTTCTCATATTTCTCTCCGTTCTTCATCTTTTTCATCATAAAACTTGAAAAACTCAAAATTAAAACAGATTCAATGGATAAAACTTGATAAAATTACTATCAATCGGTTCGGAATCTCAAATTTTACAATCCTACTAAGTTTCATAATCAGATTCAAACAAATTCGTGTTAAAATTGAACAATTTCAATGAAAAACTGCATGAACTTGCTGATGACAGCTGGTCGAATCGATTAGCATATTCATTCGTTTACTGATGTCATCAATTTGAAAGAGATAACCGTTCAAAGATATTTTGGAAGTTATTGCTGACATCATCTTGGTAATCTGATCGAACAGCTGATCGATCGGACTGCATTATTGTTAAAAGGAAGTTTGAAGTTTACTAGATTCCTATTCGATCGAACAGCTGATCGATCGAACAGCATTTGTCTAACCGATCGGCTAAGCTACTCGATCGAACACACTACTCGATCGACTACCCTGTTCGATCCAAGTGTTAGTGTTAAGCGTTTTTAAGAAGTCAAAATTTTTCTAAGTGTTTGTCTGATTTTACAGGAACATTCAAAATGGATGACATATTCACAAACCCTTTTAGTGATATGTATGGTTTCACTGTAAGCTCAGGAGGATCAGGAAATCCAGAAAATGATGATTCTACATCAAACAATACCAACACAAATCAAATCAAAGAGAAAAGGAAGGAAGCATGGGAATCAGAAAGCGCGTTTGGAACTTTTAATCGTCCTCCAAAGTTAATGGCTATTGAAGATTATACAAGATGGGCAATAAAATTTGAAGAATGGCTGATGGCGTTTGCTTTCCCCAGCTGGAAAAGCATGAAAAGTGGGTATGCTGCGGGTAAAAACAATGGTGAAGTATTGAGAAGTAATGAAGAGATTGATCTATTCGTTGCTGAACAGAAATGTGTAGCACTACTATTTCAATCTGTCAGGGAAGATATTATTTCACTGATCAGCTACACCAACGCCAAAGATTTGTGGGATAAACTGGGAAAGAAATGTCTGGGAAGTAAAGAAATCTTAAAGAACAAAACTAAACTACTAAAAAAGGAGTTTGATATGTTCAGTTGTTTCAAAAATGAGTCAGTCTGCAAAATGATCGAACGTTTTGGTCATCTTAAATTGGAACTTGCACGTCATGATATCAAATATCCTGATGAGGAGATAGTTGATAAACTGTTCGATTCTTTACCAGATGAAATGGACTGGAGGTACTATGCTTTGATGTTAAAAAACACCATTCCGCCAGAAGAACTAAAACCAGATGTAGTGATTGAACGACTGGAAAGCCATGAGCTAGAATTGAAGAAAACGTACAAAGTCAATCATTCATATCAACAAAATCCAGAACTATACTATCCCAAAAGTTTGATGCCCAAAGCCTCATCACCGAAAACTGCATTTTCTGCCGAAAACATATCTCCTGCTCCTAAAGAAAATCAAAGCAACTCAAACAAAGAAAGTCACAGTGGATATCATAGTGGGTCTACTTCTATTCCTACTACCTCGACAAATCGTTCTGATTCAAAGTTCTCATGTAATATTGCTGTTGATCTGAAGAATGCACAAAACTTTGATGAAGAATCTGTGAAGCAACAGATGGTGTTTCTAGCATCTGTGCTAGAATCATATGAGGGGCTGATTGCTGGAAAAATTGGGAATACTAATCTGACAAAAGAAGACTATGATCAGATAGATCCCGAAGAGATGGAGTTAATTGATATCCAATGGGCAATGGCGAGTGCAGTGCGACGTGCACAACGCTTTATGGAGATAACGGGAAGAAAAACAATCGGTGGTCCTTCAACAAAGCTGGGATTTGATAAATCAAAGGTGAAGTGTTTCAAGTGCAAACAGAAAGGCCACTTCAAACGAGAATGCAGAAATGCATATGCTGAAGAATCTGAGAATCCATTCAAGGATGACTACTACAAGAAAGCTATCTATCATCAGAATAAGTCCGAACCGCCAAGAATAAAGCAATCTGAAGACAACAAAGGAAAATCTAGAGCCTTGGCAGTGATTTACGATGATGAAGGATATGATTGGAGTAAGGAAGTGTTACCTGAAGATGATGCTATTGGTTATGCTTTTATGGCGAGTCATAATGAACCAATTCAATGGAAGGATAATCGTACAGAACAACAAAAGTACGAATATCGAAAAATGGTTGCTGAAGCAAAGATCATCCGACTCTCAGGTGTTTATGAGGAAGCAACACGTGCAAACCGATGGGATCCAGATAGAGAGTGTTATTTGGATGAATATGGTAACATTGCTGTCGACTACAAGAAGATAGACATTGAAGCCATTATCCAAGAATACAAAGAAGAGGATGAGTACTGGCAACACAAATGGTGGGGTACACCAACATCGAAAATGATCGAGGAAGAAAGAGAGAAAGAAAGAAGAGAAAAGGAGAAGATAGAAGAACCTGTGAAAATTGACACCGGGATGATCAACACTTCACAGGAGATGACAGCTGAAAACTTGAGAGAAATGGATGATAAAGTGCTTGCTGTCAAAGCACTTGAGGTAGATTCTACTCCTAATTCTGAGTCAAAGAAACAGGTCAGTCAAACTAAGTCATCAACTGTGTCAGGTAACAAAAACAATTGCAATACTGATTGCAAAAGTTGTAATAAACAATGCAACTTTTGTACAACAGTCACATATCTCAATGGGGAGAAAATCAAGAATCTGACAAATAATGTTAGAAAACTTGAAAGTCAAATTCTTGAGTGTGACAAAGAGTCAAAAGAATCAGCTGAACAAATAAAAGAATTAAAAACTGAAAACCTGAAAATTAAAGCTGATCATGACAAAATTCTTCTTGAAAGCAGAAATGTTGTTGAAAAATTTGAAAAATTGAAAAATGTCGTTAAAGAGAGTGATGATAGAAATGGAAAAACAACTAAGGAAAACGAGCATTTAAGAGCTGTTTTGATAATAAAAGAGGAAACAATCAACAAACAACTGGATGAGATAGCAAAATTAAAACTGAAGGTTCAAGAAAGTGAAATTGAAAATGAAAGAATCCAGTTAAAATTAAACAGCTATAGCTCAGCTAGCTTTGTTTTGCAGCACATAGTTCCTAAACCCATAGGGAAAAACAAAGCTGGTGAGGATGTGTTTTCAGATGGAAAAGGTGTAGGGTTTCACAGAGTTCCACCGCCAATCTTAGACAACTACACGAAAAAGCAGTCTAGTTTGGTGGAAATTGAAGAAGAAAATGATGTTACATTCCCTGAGAGTATTGATGTCACATTCACGTCTTCCAATGACGAGGGTGTCCAAAATGATGTGGTGAAAAGTGTGGTGGATAATGTGCTTAAACCAGATTGTGACACTTCTGAGGAGGATGGTTGTTTTCTAGACAAATACATTCCGAAACAGAAATCCAAAAGCAACTTGCATGATGAATCTGATCTTGTCATGTACAAGATGTCAGGATCGGATAAGTTGTTTTCGGATTCCGAGTTTCCATTAGAGAATGTGAATCTGAACAAATTGGCCAAAGTTTTTAAATTGATTGAAGTCGAGTTGTCAACAGTAAACACTCGAAAGGTCGAAAAGGTTCATAACAGGAAAACTGCCTATTCATCACGTGGTTATAATAATAACAACAGAAATTGGTCAGGTGGTTATCAGGGGGGTAAATCATATCAGAAAAGATTTGATCAAAATAAAAGATATGTCAAAAAGAAAACATTTGTGAACAGCTCAAGTTCACTTGCTGAGGAAGAACAGAAAATTTTTTCAAAATCTAACAAAGAATTTTTTGAGAAGAAAGCTTCACAAATTCAGTCTGAAGGCACAAGTCAAGTAGTTGATACTCGTACTTGCTTCAAATGTAATCAAATGGGTCATATTGCACGAAAGTGTACTGTTGTAAAACCTAAGACTGAAATTGTGAAGGTTCAACAAAGAAAAGATGACAAAAAGGGAAAAGCACCGATGTATGTTGAGAAGAAAGTTGTTCAAACTAACAACTTGAAAGAAAAATCTAAACAAGTGAAGAAATTGGTACCTAAACAAGATAAATTTTATAAGCGGGGTGCTGAAACTCAACAAGTGTGGAAACCAAAGGTTGTAACAAAAATTGAGAAGAAGGTCTCAATTCCTGAGGTGAAAAATGCTGAAGAATCAATGAAAATTGATTATGATGCAAATTTTCCACCTCTTAATTCAAAGAATTTCAAAATTCAAGTTGCAAAAGTCACGGTTGTCCCTAAGGCTGATAAGGCCTGGGTGGACTCCATGTTTGACTAAACAATTTGAATTGCCGGAGCTTCCTGGATTGCGAAGCATGAATCGGCATCTTTCTTAAAAGTTGTTTAAATGATGATTTGTTATGTGCAGGATCTTCCAAAACTTGTATCCAGGTGGATAATGGATAGTGGAGCTTCAAGGCATATGACAGGGAAGACCGCATTGCTGTATGATGTGAATGACATTAATGGTGGCTATGTGGGTTTTGCGGGTAATCAAGGAGGCAGGATCATAGGTGAAGGAACATTATCAAATGGTATTATCACGTTTGAAAGAGTTAACTACATCGCTGAGCTGGAGAACAACCTGCTGAGTATCTCCCAGATCTGTGACAGGATGTATACTACCTATTTCACCGACAAAGAATGTTTAATCTTGAAACCGGGATTTGTGATACCTGAAGAGTGGATCATCATGAGGGCACCAAGAGTCAACGATCTGTACGTGTTGGACATGAGCGTTGCTACTACAACCACGGGTCAGGCTCATTGTTTTGTGTCCAGAGCAACGGAAAAGGAGTCAAGGTTATGGCACAGAAAGATGGGGCATATTCACCTAAGGAAAATGAATCACTTAGTGCATAATGATTTGGTCACCGGAGTGAATATTAAAGGTTTTCATCTGGAAGGGGAGTGCATAAGCTGTGTCAGAGGTAAACAGAAGAAAAAGTCACACCCTACAAAACAAGTCAATTCAGTTTCGAGACCTTTGGAAAGACTTCACATGGATTTGTTCGGTCCAGTGAATGTTAAAAGTATAACAGGAGATTCTTACTGTTTGGTCGTGACTGATGACTACTCCAGATTTTCGTGGGTCATGTTCTTGAAAACAAAAGACGAAACCTTTGATAGTTTGGTGGTTTTGTTTAAGAAAATTGAGAATCTGTACCAGAGACCGATTTGTAGAATTCGAAGTGACAATGGTACTGAGTTCAAAAACAGTAAGATGGAGGAATACTGTGATGAAAGAGGTATACTGCATGAGTTTAGTGCTCCGTATACTCCTCAGCAAAATGGAGTTGCAGAACGCAAGAACCGGACTCTAATCGAGACAGCCAGAACAATGCTTGCAGATTCCAAGTTACCAATCAATTTCTGGGCTGAAGCTGTTTCTGCTGCATGCTATACTCTCAACAGAGTTCTTACTGTGAAGAAGTTCAACAAGACGTGTTTTGAGCTAATCAATAAACGCAAGCCGAATTTAAAATATCTAGAACCGTTTGGGTCACCATGCACGGTTATAGAGCCTAATGGGAAGTTTGGTACAAAGAGCTTTGAAGGAATCTTTGTTGGTTACTCAGGTCCTACACGGCGTGTCTTTGTTCCAAGTGAAAAGCGTATTATTGAAGCAGCAAATGTTGAATGTCAGGGTTATACTATGCCACCTCAAAATCCTGGTGATTCATGGCGTTATAACTATGATAGACTTTGGGGATCGTTTGACATGAGAAAAGAATCTGAAGAGGAAGAAGATTTCTTTGATGAGCTGGATGTTTTTCGAGAATATGAATCATCGCTTAGATTTCCAGCAGAATATACAAGAAGATCTAGTGAAACATCAAATGACAATGAAGCAGGTCCTAGCAATACTAGTGATCATGAGGATGAAGTTGCTCCTGGAAATCAGTCAGTGGTAAATGATAATCAAGAAGCTGAAAATATGCCAGTGTTTGATGATAGTGATTCAGACCTTGAGGGGGAGCAAATCCAGGTATCAAGTCAAACAAACCAAGTTAGTGAGCAGGATGCTGAACAGAATGTTACAAATCTAGAAGGAAATGTAGATGTTCCAGAAGAAGTGATGCCTCGAACTCTTTCGTATCATCCAGAGGAACAGATTATAGGAGATTTGCAATCAGGAGTTCGCACCAGACGTCAACTTGATCAGGGCCTTTCAAGTTTTTATTCTTCAGTAAAGTCTTTACAAGATGAATTCTCACTGTGTTGTTTTATTTCGCAGATAGAACCTCGCACATACAAAGAGGCACTTACTGAGGATTCCTGGGTCAACGCGATGCAGGAAGAATTGAATCAATTTGAAAAGTTGAAAGTTTGGAAGCTGGTGGATCTACCTGAAGGTCATCGGAAAATAAATACCAAATGGGTGTTTAAGTGTAAGAGGGACGACAGAGGAGTAGTAGTCAGAAACAAAGCTCGGCTCGTCGTTCAAGGTTTCAGTCAACAGGAGGGAATTGATTTTACAGAGGTATACGCTCCTGTAGCAAGACTTGAAGCCATCAGGATCTTTCTAGCATTTGCATCTTGGAAGAATTTCAAAGTGTATCAGCTTGATGTAAAGTCGGCCTTTCTATATGGCAAAGTGAAAGAGGAAGTATATGTGGGACAGCCGCCGGGGTTTGTCGATCCACATCACTCAAACAAAGTGTATCTTTTGGATAAAGCTTTATATGGCTTGCACCAGGCCCCGAGAGCCTGGTATGAGACTTTGTCGCAGCACTTGCTAGCCAATAACTTCATCCGGGGAACAATTGATGCTACTCTTTTCACAAAGATTGTTGATGGTCACTTGCTGATAGTTCAGATTTATGTGGATGACATAATTTTCGGGTCAACCAACGAAAACTTGTGCAAAGATTTTGAGCAAGTGATGAAGCAGAAATTCGAAATGTCGTCAATGGGGGAAATGAAATTCTTTTTAGGATTACAAGTTGATCAGCTTCCTGAAGGAATTTTCATACACCAGACGAAGTACGTCCATGATATTCTAGAGAAATTCGGAATGTCAGATTCTTCATCTGCTGCAACCCCACTAGCAACAAATCATGGGATTCACCCAGATCTCACCGGAGACAGGGCAGACGAACGACTATATCGATCCATGATTGGTTCCTTGATGTATCTAACTGCTTCTCGGCCCGACATTATGTACCCAACATGCCTCGCAGCAAGATTTCAATCTAACCCTAGAGCATCGCACTTAATCATTGTGAAAAGGATACTACGCTACCTGAAAGGAACTCCATCATTGGGGCTATGGTATCCTAGAAAAGGCGATTTCACACTCGAGGGGTATTCCGACTCGGATTTCGGATGCTGCAAACAAAATGCGAAATCAACAACTGCAGGATGCCAGTTCTTTGGACCTCGCTTGGTCACCTGGCAGTGCAAGAAACAAACATCTGTTGCGCTATCCACATGTGAAGCAGAATACGTATCTGCAAGCAGCTGCTGTTCTCAAATCCTGTGGATACAGCAACAAATGCGCGATTACGGTTTGCAGTTTCTTAACACTCCTATTTTTGTTGATAACGAGGCTGCAATTAACATAACTAAAAATCTGGTACATCACGCTAAAACAAAACATATAGAAATTCGTCATCACTTTATTCGCGACTGCTTCGAGAAAAAGTTGATACGAATTGAGAAAATCCACACTGATGAGCAAAAAGCTGATCTGCATACCAAAGCTTTTGACAGAAATCGTTTTAAATATCTTTTAAAACTAAATGGTATGATGCTCTTTTCAGTGGTTGATGGAATTGTTAGTGTTGATGCAGAAACCACTGTGGATGTTGATGATAAATTATCTGCAATGGTTTGTCGTCTTTTTACATGTTTTGGTCTTTAGGGGGAGATAGAAATATTTGTAAATATTGTAAATATATCTTTTTAGAAAAGACAAAAACAGTAAAAATTCAAAAAGCCAAAAACATGATAAAATTTTCAATATACCAAAAACATTGAAAAAGCAAAAATGAGTTTTGTTGATAAAAGAGGAAATGATAGTACATCAGTGGACTATCACAGCATGCTAAAGAAATGTAATGACAAATGTGATAAACGGTCTCACTAATGATGTGACGATAGGTTTTCGTACATTTAGTAGATTTATTCGGGATATAAACATAAAATTTCAAACTTGCGAAATTTGTGGGGAACACTACTTGGATATATAGGTAACCCCTGAAATCTCGTTTGAAAGGTCTCGTATTCTGATATACTAGGTGTTAATACTCTATGATGTCTGGGGTATTATTCCGGGACTTCTGCTGAACGGTAGTTCTGACCTAGTCCCTGGATAATGCTTTGCAGTAAATGCTTGAAACATAGCATTCTAGCCCTCAGTGATTAGACAATAAAATTGATAATCATCTGTTGTAGCTAAAAAGATCCTCTAAAGGGGACACACTGCTAAGTCGAAGCTGATATCTCTCTGCTGAACGGAAGTTCTGACATGAGATCCCTCAGTTCTCGCATTTAACCCCTAAATTATGTACAGACATCATTGTAGTAATTCTTGCCTGTAAGACTGAATATTGAGACTCTGGATACGGGAGTATATTCAAGAGGTGGGACACATGAATTGAGCTAAGTTCCTAAAACATCTAAATCGTATCCTGAATAGATTGAAAATTGTGTGAAAATTTAAGAGGACAACTATATCGTCAATCGAGGTGAATCGTTTAGAACTTAAAACGATTAAAAGCTTAACGGTGCTAGTGATTTGTCTCATGAACTGATATGATCCTCTTACACAAACTCACAAAGAGGTTTGTAAATAAGATTTACTTTCATTCCTGTTAATATTCCAGTCTTCTTTTGATCTATTTCATGCATTAAAAATACAAAAATATATTTTACATTTCTACTTTATTTTTGACAAACCAAGGTAGAAAGCGTATCATCAGATTCACAGTCTGATACAAATGCAGAAAGTTGATCCTGTACTAAAAAGGCAAGTTGGGAGCTAATAAAAAACAGAGAGTTTTGAAATATCAAAATACAAGTTCATTAATTTGTAACTTGTAAATTTTCAAGAAAAATCTTTGAAAAACAATCAGTGTGTTTTTGCTTCAGGTCAACCAAGGTCATTAAGTTGAACTTGGTAGACGAATTAAGTTTCTAGGGTCATTAACTTGGACCTAGATGCTTAAATGGATTTCTCAGTCACTGATAAAATATGCAAAGGTTCAAAATCTGAAAAAGGGTCAAAAGTTATTCGAGTAAAGAGGTTATGATCTTTGGTTCGAACAGACTAGCCGATCGGCTAGGCTAGCCGATCGGCTAGGCTAGCCGATCGGTTAGGCTAACCGATCAAGTCATACCTATAAATAGGCAGTCAAGGCTTCTAGAAAGCTTTTTCATTTCCGTTCGAACAGACTGCTACTCGATTCATTGTTCTTGAAGATTCTTGATTCTTTTTCATTTCAAATTTGTGTTGTTGGCTCACTCATCATCACAAATGGTAAAGGTATGTCATTCAATCTTTGAATCAGTGATTTCATTCATGTTCTTAACTGTTTGATGTTCTTCATTGAGTCGGTTTAAAAAATCAAGATTAGGAAAGATTAAGATAGAGTTAGATGATTCTGAGAATAGGGTTTTGATCGGAATTGCCTGATCTACAAGATTACCGGTTTAATTTTTGCAAAATCTTAATTAATCTTGATAGATCTGAGATTGAAAGTGACGTCAGTCGGAACTTTAGATGAAGATTTGAACAGGTTTTAGGTTGTTTTTAGAGAAAATGAAAACAGGGTTTTGATGTCGACATCAGGAAGAATAATAATCTGTGTTCAATTTTGAGATATCTGTTAGTTTGTTCTTCATGATTATTTGAATGTTCTTCATGATGAAGATGTTGCTAGCCGATCGGCTAGACCAGCCGAACGAACAGCATCATGTTTTCATTTATGAATAATGTTTAAATCTTTTGTTTTTCTGCTTTGAAATGTGTGCCATTATATATTTTGTCATTGTTTAAAGTGTTAGAGTGAATCTGATGTATGTTGTTCTTGTTTAGTCATTTGCTAGCCGATCGGTTAGTCTAGCCGATCGAACAGCAAATGCTAGCCGATCGAACAGCATTCTGCTAGCCGATCGAACAGCATTCTGCTAGTCGTTCGAACAGCATTCTGCTAGCCGATCGAACAGCATTCTGCTAGCCGATCGAACAGCATTCTGCTAGCCGATCGAACAGCATTCTGCTAGCCGATCGAACAGCATTCTGCTAGCCGATCGAACAGCATTCTGCTAGCCGATCGAACAGTATTTTACTAGTCGATCGAACAGCATTCTGCTAGCCGATCGAACAGTATTTTACTAGTCGATCGAATAGTCTTTATGCTAGTCGATCGAACAGCATTTTGCTAACCGTTTGCATATCCCATTGCTAACCGATCGAACAGAGATTTGTTAGTCGATCGAATAGCAACTTGCTAACCAATCGAATAGCATTGTTCTAGCCGTTCAAGTAGCATTGTTTGATGACCATAGATATCATGCATAGTCTTTTGCTAATCGATCGAACAGTATTTTGCTAGCCGATAGAGTAGACCACTCGATCGATCAGACCAGCCGATCGAACAGCAAAGGTTCTTTCAACACATCATTCCTATTCGATCGAACAGCAAATACTATTCGATTGAACAAGCCATTCGATTCACTGTTCTATCACTCTAAATGTTTCAAGTGTTTCAAGTCTCTATATCTAATGTTTAAATTTTTCACAGGGACGAGGAAGAGACACTAACAAAGGACACAATGTTCCATCTGCAATTGATGAGGTCTCTACAAAAGGAACAGAAGCAGAAAAAAATGGCTGAGTGCTTAAGAAAAAGCAGAATTGCTAAGGCATTGTCTGATACAACAATAGTTTATGAATCTCATGTTAGAGGATTTTGGGACACTGCAAGGTTTGAAGAAAAGGATAATAAAATTCATGCAGTAGTCAAGAAGAAAGATGAAAACAACAAGGATATTGATGTTGAAGTAGTGTTTGGAGTAGAGGACATAAGAAGGGTTCTTGATTTACAAGATTCTGACAATGATCCAACGATCATGTCAGAACGTCTTGCTAAAGGGCTATGGTGTAGATTGGGATTTTCTTCACACATCAACGGAAAAATGTTCAAAAGGAGTTTCTCGAGTCAATACAGATACTTAATGCATTGCTTAGTGCATTCCCTATCTCACAGAAAGGGAGCCTATGATGAGGTGTCTGACTACATAATGAACATTGTTGTAAGTATTGTGCTGAACAGGAAATACAATATTTCACAAGTGATTTTTGAATTTTTAAAAGAAAATTGCTTAGCCGGGAAAGACAAATACATTATGTACCCAAGATTCATTATGATGATCTTGGATGACAAAGTTAAGGATTTGCCAAAGAATAATGATGATATTATGAAAATGGCTGAAGTGAATAAGACTGCTATTCAGAGAATCACAAAGGAGAAGGATGCTAAAACAAAAGAGTTGATTTGTGCATTAAAGGATGAATCATACGTAGCACCTGAAAATGATAAATGGAGACATGACAATAGTGATTCAGACAATGAAGATAATAAGATGAGTGAAATGATTGAAAAGAAAACCAGATGGTGGTGTATCAAAGATGGAAAGAGAAAGAGAACACCAAAGTCGACCCCTGTGGTTGTAATTAAAGAAACAGCAAAGGGTACAGTGATAGGGGGAGCTATATGATTCTTAGAGTATGTTATGAAAATTGTTACTAATTTTGCTTTAAATAATTGTTTTTGCAGGGTCTTCTGAAGAACCTCAAAGAAAGCTAATTGATGAACCTGTCATAGAACCAAGGGAGGTGGTTGATAAAGGTGTTGGTTTAAAAGAGACTTTGGAAAGCTATTTTAAAAAACATGAAGAAGCTGAACAAGCACAAGCTCAAAAGAAAGTTGGCCAAGAGGAGGAAGCTCAAAAGAACTCCAGTAATGAAGATTCAGAAGAAACTTTATCTGAATCTGAACTGGACAAAGAGACAGTGGGAAAAGGAAAGGTACAACTGAAGAAAAGACCTTTAAAGAAAAGAAAGAATTCTGAAGATGAAGATTCACCGTACAATCCTGAGGATTCCCAGAAAAACAGAAAGAAAAGAAAAGCTGCTCGCACCGGTGATATTCCAAGAGTGGTTAGAGCAAAGAAACAGAATGCTAAATCACAAAAAGAGAAGGAAGGGAAGAAGAAACAGGACTCTGCTGAAACTAGTCCTGCGGTTGAAATACCAAAAGAAGTTTCTTTAACAGAAATTCCAATAGAAACACAAACTTCTTATGATGATTATGTGGAGATCACCGGAGTCAAATCTGCTAAACAAACATCTGATCGTCATGATATTCCAGAATCATCACAACGAAAGACAGATTATTTCAACTTAGATTTTGATAGCTTGGGTGGTGCTACTGGAGATTTCTTTAAAGATATACCAGATAGTGAAGGAGACCTATTTCATGATAAAAAGATGAAAGAATTGGAAGAAAAAGTTAAAGTCTTGGAAAAGGAAAAGGAAGAAAACGAAGCTGTGCAAGTAAAGTTGAAGGAAATGATTGATGAGTTGGAGAAACGGCATGAAGACGTAATGGATGCAGTGCTTACAAAAGATGAGAAATTGAATGAAATGAAGGAAGATATAAAAGATAATGCAGAAGTTATTAGCGCACTTACTGATGAAATTACTGCATTGAACGCCAAAGTCAAAGACTTGCAGAATATCAATCAGACTTTGAATCAACTCTTAAATGAGATGAATGAAGCTTCGACAAATGAAATGAAGGCAATGAAGCTAGAGATGGAAGCTATGAGAGCAGATAAGGTGATGAAAGATAAGCAACTAGAAATGCTTACGGCTGTGATTGAAGCACATCTGAAGGTGAACATCCACGAGGCTTTTGATCAAGTTGACATTATCAAGGCAAATGAAAGAAGGAAAGAAAGAGAAAGACAGCTTGCTGAAGAAGCTAACCTGAAAAATAAAGGCATAGCAGAAGAAGTTGAAGTTGTTGGATCTTCACAAAATCAACTTGAGGTAGGTGGATCATCTTCTCAACCAGAAATTGAAATGGTGGATGCTCAAGATGTTACAGTAAATGATGAAGAAATGGTGGAAGCAGAAAATGAAGCAGTTCATGAACCAGAGTTTATTATGGTTGGTGAATCTGTAGAGCCTATTATTCCGGAGAATGTTTTGAGAGACGTTCAAATCATACAAAGAAAGAAAAAGGCTAAAGAAGTATTACTACTGGAGTACTCTACCGACAAGTTTGTATTAGTTGGAAATGCCTATAGAGTGCCCTATAGTGAAGAAGAATCTGCCAAGCTGTTAAGTTTTTTTGAATTAAAGTATCAAGGGAAGATAGCTAGAGGAGAAGTGGAAGAAGAATCTGATAGTGATTTTTGGGAGGAAGAAGATGAAGATGATGATAAAGATGATAAAGCAGACGATAAATCCGATGATGATGATAAGCCTGATGATGATGATGATGATCAAGGCACGTCGGGTTTGCTAATCAATGATCCATCCGTTCAAAATAAAGTAAATGAACTCATGAATGATGAAGTGAATGAACAGAATGATGATGCAGAGTGTGAAGGGTCATCTTCTGGAAACCAATCTGGTGATCAGGTACATCAACTCACATCTACTTTTATTTCTCTTTCTGTACATCATCAAGGAGAAGTAGATATTATCAGAACAAGAGCTGAAATGCTGGAGGAGTTGGGGTTAGAAGATGGGAAGTTTAAATTTGATATCGAAGATGAAATCCCAGAGTCTCCGATTAAAAACTTTGAACCACAATTTCCACTTGAAGCAGAATTTTATGATAATGTGACCATAGAGACTGATTCAGATTCGGAAGAAGAAAGAATAGATTTTCACTATGAAGGTGAAGACATGGCATTTCCTACATTCACAGAGTTGTTTGAAGACATGAATGCAGAATTATTGAAAAGAAAAATTGAAGAAAGAGTTGCATCTGCTGATATGCCTGAACCAGTTCCAAGAGAAATTTCTGCTGAAGAGAGAAAGAAATGGTTCAGATCAATGCCAAAGGAAAGAAAGCCTCTTAGAGCCCTACAGTATTTTACTCATGATAAAGACTTATCTTGGGGTGATATTCTTTCTTGGGGGTATCTGGAAGACTTGAATGTTTATGCAATTCGAAGAGAGCAAGGTGTTCAATACTTCAGGTGCATTTCTGATCTTGCTACTTTACCTTGGTGGGACGTAGATGAATTGGTGGTTACAAAGAATATTAAACAACACTACTACGGTCCTGAAGTAAAACAGAGAGACCAGAAGCTGTGGAATTACATCAAGTATCAAGCAACGATCAATTATCCAGATTGGAAACCACAGTTTCCTAAAAGAATTGTGAAGTATACAGCTAAAGGTGAGAAGGACGTTACTCTTGATGTCAAACCGCCAAAGTGTTTGAAGAGCATGCCTTTAAGGGCTATTGAGCAGGATTTCTATGATTTATTTCAAGCATGGCTCTATAATCCTTCTACTGCTGAAGCTGTGATCTCTTTGTACGATAAAGACACTGGTGAAGCTAGGAAAATTTGTATTCTAGACCCGATGTGGCTGGTAAATTGCTCAAAGAAAGACATAGATTGCTTGTTTGTCAACAAGATAATCTATGACAAGAAAGACAAAGCCATTGCTCAGCAGTACCAGAGTGTAGTTGATGTCTGTTTTGCTAAAGAAATCAACTCTGGTAAGAACTGGAAAACCTCATGGAGAGAACTAGAGGTTGATGAGTTTCTAAAGATGTACAAGAGAAGTTTAAGATCCAAGGAAATTCAGAGAAAAGCTGTTGAAAGAGGAAGACGAAATCTTGGATTTGTACCTCCTACTGATCAGACACCCATAGAGTCTGAAGAGAACAAGATCCCTAAGTGGGACAGAAAAAGAGATGGAGATCCAGTGTACAGAAATTGGTGGATAACAGAGGGAAGACATAAGAGAAGACAAATGTTAGCTGATCGAGAAGAGAAGAGAAAACAAAAGGCACGAGATAGAAGACGCAACAGGAAGTAATCAAGACTTTGCTGGAAGGGACTACAGCTACATCCGAGGGGGAGTCTGTTAGTACATAAACGTCTGTAGCTTCCGTCAGCTTAAAGTCTTTATTTTGTTAAAGTTGTATAGTTTAATGTATAAGGCGTCAGAATACAGGGTTTTGTTTTGTAAAAGTGCTGCTTTGTAAGCCGATCGGCTGGCCTAGCCGATCGAACAGCCTAACCGATCGAACAGCTGTTCGATCGGGTGGCCCAATCGATCGGTTAGCCTAACCGATCGGACAGCACTTAGCTTATTCTGAGTTGCCTATAAATAGAAGTTCAGTCAGCTCATTTAGGACTTTTGAATCTGTCTGTAACCTAGAGAGCTGAAGTCTGTGATCAACTGGAACTTGTATCTTGTCATATATTTCAATTGAATTGCAGACTGTTGAACATGGAAATCATATGTCTTTCTGTATCTGTATATGATTTGCTGGATTCCGCACAGCAATCATAGTGTGACATTCATTAACAGGAAGATCCCGATCAACCAGGGACCAACATATGGAGCTTGCACAAGGAGGAGCTGGTCGTTGTGGGATACGGATCATGAATGATATCTGAACTTATAACTGTTTTGAGATTACATTACTATGCTTCCGCTACTTAAACAATGTTTGGTTTTGAAACATCAATCATGTCATGATGAACTACCTAAACTACTTTTATTATTATTAAATGCTATGTTTGATATGATTGATGGCTTGATCCTGGTCAGTCACGCTCCCAGGCGGTGATACCCCGCAGGTGGATTTTGGGGGTGTGACAGATTGGTATCAGAGCCATTGGTTATAGAGAACTTGGTTTTAATATGGGAAACGTTTTTATTAAAACCAGACTATAACCAGAACAGTGCTCTCAACGATCCACAACGACGCTTCGCTCCACGTGCAAGACTCGACATCCTAGGTAATAAGGTTTATGTTTATTGCCTGTTTGCTAGAACTGCTTAGAACTTTGCTCGCATTACGTTTAGATACACATGATACTATAGCATGAGAATCCCTACGTGCTTACACTTTTCTGTCATCGCCCTACTCGCGAACCACTCTCATTTCGTTACTTTTTACTATGAAGATCATGTCTGGAAGAATTAACATGACTCAAGCCCAGCTAGAGGCTCTCGTTCAAGCTCAAGTTGCTGCGGCACTTGCAGCTGCTCAAGCAGGTAGTATACCCTGCAGTATAGATTCATACTAGGATCCTTAGATCCTGCATTGACTCTCGTATTTAATCTCGTCCTATTCGTACACAATAGGTCAACACGCGCAGCAACCTGTCTGCACTTTTAAGAACTTCATGGACTGTCGTCCAAGTACTTTCAGCGGCACAGAGGGGGCAGTGGGACTCCTCCACTGGTTTGAAAAGCTAGAGTCAGTATTCGAAATGTGCGAGTGCCCTGAAGCTCGCAAGGTCAAGTATGCAACTGGCACCTTGGAAGGTATAGCATTAACTTGGTGGAACGCCCAAGTTCAGATCTTAGGGTTGGCAGCTGCTAACGCTACACCCTGGAACGATTTTAAAGAGCTTATCAAGAGGGATTATTGTACGCGTGAAGATATTCACAAGCTGGAAGACGAGCTGTATAATTTGAAAATGGTTGGATCAGAGATTGAAGCGTATACTAAACGGTCGAATGAGCTGGCCGTGCTATGTCCAACTATGGTGGACCCTCCATACAAGCGCATCGAGATGTATCTCAAGGGGTTGGCACCGGAGATTCAGAGCCATGTTACCTCGGCTAATCTCGATAACATCCAGGAAATTCAACGCCTCGCTCATCGCATCACCGACCAGGCAGTGGATCAGAATAAACTGCCTAAGCGTGTCAACGCTACTGCTACAGTCACTCCTTCAACTACTCCTGCTACTACTAGCGACAGCAAAAGAAAGTGGGATGGAGATTCCAGTAAAGGTTCAGCATCTGTTCAGTCTCAAGCTCAGCAACAGAAGACTGACCACTACCAGAGTCCCAGTCAGCAATCCTCTGGTGGTCATAGACGGGGAAGATATCAGGGATTTCACCCCAAGTGTCACAACTGCAACAGGCACCATAGCGGCCCATGCAACAGGGGTCGTTGTCAAAGGTGTCTTAAGCTGGGGCATGAGGCCAAAGACTGTAGGAGTCCACGGCCTGCCAATCAGAACCAACAACCGCAACAACCTACTCCACAGAACCCACAGCAGCAGCAGCCACAGCATGGAAACCGGGGATGTTTCCAGTGTGGAGCCGAAGGCCATTTCAAACGCGATTGCCCTCAGTTGAACCAGAATCGCAACAACAATAACCAGGGCAACGGGAACAACAACGGTGGGAACAACAACAATAATGGCAACGAGGCTAGGGGACGCGCTTTTGTGCTAGGTCGAGGTGACGCAGTGAATGATCCCAACGTGGTTATGGGTAAGTTTCTCCTCGACAATATTTATGTTACTGTCTTATTTGATTCGGGTGCGGATACAAGCTATATGTCTGTGAAAATGTGTCAACTGCTAAAACGTGCACCAACACTTTTACCCACCAAACATGTAGTAGAGTTAGCTAACGGTAAAAGTCTAGAAGCCACGCACGTAGTTCAGGGTTGTAATCTTATCCTAGCTGGTCAAGCTTTCACTATCGATCTCATTCCCATAGTTTTGGGTAGTTTCGACGTCGTGATTGGGATGGATTGGTTATCCCAACACCAGGCAGAAATCTTATGCAGTGAGAAGATAATTCGTATTCCACGTTCTGGTCAAGAACCTCTCGAAGTACAAGGCGACAAGAGTGGTGCAGTGGTTGGCATCATCTCTTTCTGAAAGGCGCAGAAATGTTTACGAAAGGGGCACACTGCCATTCTGGCACTCGTTACAGACGCATCAGCAAAAGAAAAGAAATTGGAGGATATTCCAATTGTACGCGATTACCCTCAGGTGTTCCCTGAAGACTTACCTGGCTTACCGCCTCATCGTCAGGTCGAATTTCAAATCGAGCTCGCTCCAGGAGCAGCACCCATAGCTCGCGCACCATACCGTCTAGCTCCATCAGAATTGGAAGAATTGTCAAAACAACTGCAAGAGCTCTTGGAAAAGGGCTTCATACGTCCAAGCTCTTCGCCATGGGGAGCTCCAGTACTTTTCGTGAAAAAGAAAGACGGTACGTTCAGGATGTGTATCGACTACCGTGAACTCAACAAGGTAACGGTGAAGAACCGTTATCCTCTTCCGCGCATCGACGACTTATTCGACCAGTTACAAGGGTCGAGTTACTATTCCAAGATAGACTTGAGGTCTGGTTATCATCAGCTGAGAGTCCGGGAGGAGGACGTCTCCAAAACCGCATTCAGAACTCGTTATGGCCACTACGAGTTTCTTGTCATGCCGTTTGGGTTAACGAACGCGCCTACTGTATTTATGGACCTTATGAACAGGGTGTGCAAACCCTATCTCGACAAATTCGTCATAGTATTCATCGACGACATTCTGATCTACTCCAAGAGTCAGGAGGAACACGAGCAGCATCTACGCCTTATTTTGGAACTTCTTCGAAAGGAACAGTTGTACGCTAAGTTTTCAAAATGCGACTTCTGGCTTCGTGAAGTCCATTTCTTAGGCCATGTAGTGAACAAGGATGGGATCCATGTCGATCCATCCAAGGTAGATTCGATCAGAAACTGGCCTGCACCACGAACGCCAACGGAAATACGCCAATTCTTGGGTTTGGCAGGTTACTACAGACGGTTTATCAAGGATTTCTCGAAGATTGCTCAGCCGCTCACGCTACTGACACAGAAGGGTGTCGTTTACCGCTGGGGAGAGCCCCAGGAAACTGCTTTTCCGCACCTAAAGGATAGGCTTTGCAGTGCACCTATCCTCTCTCTGCCAGAGGGCACAGATGACTTCGTGGTTTATTGTGATGCATCCATTCGGGGACTTGGATGTGTGTTAATGCAGCGCGACAAGGTTATTGCTTACGCTTCACGCCAACTCAAGATTCACGAACGGAACTACACGACGCACGATTTAGAGCTGGGAGCCGTTGTTTTCGCGCTTAAGATATGGCGACACTACCTGTACGGTACCAGGTGCACAATTTACACCGATCACAGGAGTCTCGAGCATATCCTTAAGCAGAAGGATTTGAACATGCGTCAACGAAGATGGGTTGAATTGCTGAACGATTACGAATGCGCCATCAAATACCATCCAGGCAAGGCCAACGTTGTGGCTGACGCCCTCAGTCGAAAAGACACTCTACCACGGCGCGTGCGAGTGCTACAGCTTACGATTCAGTCTAGCCTTCCTGCACAGATACGAGATGCTCAGGCAGAAGCATTGAAGCCCGAAAACGTCAAGGCTGAAGCCTTACGCGGCTCACGACAGCAAATGGAACAGAAGGCAGACGGCGCCTACTATGTAACGGGGCGTATTTGGGTCCCATTTTATGGCGGTCTACGCGAACTTGTAATGGACGAAGCACACAAGTCTCGCTACTCGGTACATCCAGGGTCGGATAAAATGTACCACGACATCAGCACTACTTATTGGTGGCCTAGTATGAAGGCCCACATTGCTACGTACGTTGGAAAATGCTTGACATGTGCGAGGGTCAAGGTTGAATATCAGAAACCAGCTGGCCTACTTCAGCAGCCTAAGATACCTCAATGGAAATGGGAAGAAATTTCCATGGATTTCGTTACAGGCCTACCTAGATCCCAGCGCGGGAATGATACCATATGGGTGATCGTGGATCGACTCACCAAGTCTGCACACTTCCTACCTATAAAGGAAACGGATAAGTTCTCCACTCTCGCAGACGTCTACCTTAAAGAAGTTGTTTCGAGGCACGGGGTGCCCACATCCATCATTTCGGATCGCGATGCACGATTCACGTCAGAACTTTGGCAAGCAATGCACAAATCTTTCGGCTCACGATTGGACATGAGCACAGCATATCATCCTCAGACGGAGTTCTCGTATAATAATAGTTATCACACCAGCATTCAAGCCGCTCCATTCGAGGCGTTGTACGGACGTAAATGCCGGTCACCTCTCTGTTGGGCAGAGGTGGGGGATAGTCAGATCACGGGTCCAGAGATTGTAGTGGACGCCACAGAAAAGATTGCACAGATACGACAACGCATGGCGGCAGCACGCGACCGTCAGAAAGCCTACGCGGATAAGCGTAGAAAGCCGTTGGAATTTCAGGTCGGGCACCGGGTGTTATTAAAAGTTTCACCCTGGAAGGGTGTGGTTCGTTTTGGCAAACGGGGCAAACTAAATCCGCGCTATGTCGGACCATTCGAAATCATTGAGAAAATCGGCAAAGTAGCCTACAAGTTGAATCTACCAGCTGAACTCGGGGCAGTTCACAATGTCTTTCATGTGTCGATGTCACACCCCCAAATTACCACATAGGGAGTGTCCCTGTTAGGCGTGTGACATACCAATAACGAGCCACCAATTACATTGAACCAGTACAAATTATAAATAAAATCCCCATTATTAATAAAAACATCCTCAACAAGTTTAAACGAAAATTAATAAGTTCAGCGGAAGCAAATAGTAAACGAAGTTAAACTGTTTCAAAACCCAAGTGTAGTTTCATGAAATCAATCGCATAAATCCTCCCAGTCGATCCATGACCACTCCAGCTACTCCAGACAGCAAGTTCCCCAAATCCAAGATACCTAACGACCTGCGAGCATGCAACAAGTGTATCAGACAACGCTGGTGAGTTCATAGTTTTACAAAAACGTTGGTTACCAAGTGTTTAGTTAATTCATTGAAGTTAATTCCGAAAGTAATGATGAAAACAATGTTGATAATACCCCAATACAAGACGGCTTCTAATTATTTTGCCCTTTCTCCAATGCTCCTATCAAAGCATTGGTCATGACTAGGTCATTAGTTCAACACCCGTCCTCCCAGGAACGGGGTGAGGTTGCCAAACCTAAGTAGCGCTACTAACTAATACCATGTTACCTTCCTGGTAACCAAACAACACGGAGGGACTTTAAAGGTGATAGGAAGAGTATATTATCCAACATTCCCGTTTTTACCCAAAAGACTTATCCCTCCCAGGAATACCCACTGACTGTCCCAACCACCGGGACGCATGCTCAAGAAAGATGAACTCACCTTTGATTTGCTCGGTAAGATTGTCTACTTAATTACCAGTTGATCAAATGCGTCCTAAAATGGTTACGGGTAATGATCAGTTTTTATGTACACATAGATCGCATATCTCATACACAATTAATTCTCGCATTCCATTTTTCACAACAACTACTGTACAAGTAGCACACACGTAAAGTTCAAGCCATAACAGTCAATCCAGTAGTCTCTAGCATAGGCTTAGTTCATAAGCCAATCCATCACATTAATTCATATGTACCAAAACACGCAACAGTTAATCCGTTAATATCCGAAAGTGTGCAACATACAAAACAGTAGTGCACAATTAATCCACACATTCATGAACACATAATCAATCCACACATTCATGAACACATAATCAATCCTTATGATATGCATTCTGTAGATCGCCCCGCCCCCCCATTTAATCCATGAGGCCCATTTAACTAATACATCCTAATGGGTTCTTATCTATTAAATCTTGTTATTCATAAGCGGCCCAACTTAACTCATGAATTTGTTAGTTCATTCATTTAACAACCCAAATTACTTATATACATAATTCATCGGCCCAAGTTCTAAAATTATGCATCATCGTTCCAGAATTCATTATATATGTAGCAAACATTCTCATGTTTCTATTCAACTATCCTGACACAATTCTTGTGCACATAACACCAATAACCATGTACCCTATTTAACGACCAATAAAACCATCTAATCCCTAATACATGTAACGATTTTCAGCCAATTTTTTTTTATAAGGTACCAGAAGTATTAATCAGTTAACAAAACATATGAATGAAATCATTAATCAATCAATACATACATATTCATATACAAACAGCACTCATCGGGTCAATGATCATATCAAGACATCATCACACCATCTAATTACATGTGCAACCCACCAACATGTATGCATTCTGCTAAGGTATTCGGCCCAGGTTAGTAAGTGAAGCCCAATGAAATTTATGTTGTTTTCTCCTTTGAATCGATCCTGCACAAGTCAACTATCCTCCTTAATATTAACAGTAGCCTAGTTTCATGCAACTAGCAACCTAAATCACATATCACAATACCCTAATCATGTTGAACAATCAGGTAATTGCCATCCAACTTTCATACACATCAGCACATTGAGTATTGTCCGATCAATATCATTAAAGTCCCTTAGTGACCACGAACCGTAAACGATCAAAACCCACATATAAGACAAGATCATGCGAGGGTTATCGGAACATATTATGCATATAAAACTAGATCATCATCGTATCGAACTCTACATATTATGCATATAAAACTAGATCATCATCGTATCGAACTCTACATATTAATCGCAACAGCAGTTTCGTAATATCCATTATCTATTACCTTTGCTATGATCAATTTTCACTTTCATGATAACAAATAAAGGAACCATACTACATGATCTTGTTACACATATATCACACTAGTACAAGCAAGTATACCCCTACTTAGATCAGATCAATACAGAAAAAGCATGGATACAAGAAAACTAACCGAAGAGTTCGACTAATTAGGGCGATGCCTCGATTGGGGTGGGGGTATCTATGCCGTTCGCAAGCCAAGAAGAAGTAGGGTTTGGTTCGTTATGCATTAACTTGTTACGTACAATGTGAATATATACTTAATAATAGCCGGCCCCCCCCCATAATACTACCATGAATTCACTTGGGCTTCATCGGCCCAAACATGATTACTTTTTGTTTTAATAGAGGGTTTGCATGTCTTAAAATATTGACCAAAAATATTGACCATAGAATTCAATCAACTCAATGACTTCTTAGCCGACAATTAATGTTTTCTAGATCAGTTCTTGACATGCGATTGGACCAAAAAAAACATTAGTGATATCACATGTAAATTGGATGAAAGTACCATGCTATTTACATGAAATTTATGACTCAAAAGTCAGTAGCGGTCCAATGGTGTCGATTACCATATAATATATTATCTACCCATCATGCAAAAACAATCATCATCCAATAAACAGTTCGACCTACTATTTGGGGACCTGATAGCCGAAATGGGCTCCAGCCCATCTACTTGGGCCGCCCTAACAAGAGTATAGTGGGTAAAGGTGATGGCAGGTTTGGGCTCTAGTCCAACAAGGTTCTCAGGCTTCGAGGATTTGAGATACGGCCGTTTACGTGAAACACTAAGGCGTGACCCAATTATAATAATGTATAAATATTTAGCGAAGTTATCATATTCATTAAACAAGATTATACTAGCATGGAGCGTGTAAACACATCTGGGAGGGATAACGAGGAGTTTAGATCACGAGATTAAACATTACTAATCTTGAAAGTTCGGGTTGTCACATCATCCCCAACTTGAAAGAAATTTCGTCCCGAAATTCACCAGTTGCATCGGAATTGATTCAGCAGATTCGTACGCTTTCGGACACTTAGTCTCGAGTTCCAACGAACTCTCATAATTGGAATTTGACAGTACTCGCAAACATTAACCTCCTGGGGCATGATTTCAATAGGCACCTCGACAACTGCAATTTGACGTTAGACTCAGACTCTCAGAAGGTATCACAAGTGTCTTGTCGGACAAACCCTGCTTTAGACTCGCGACATAAATGACATCATGAACGTTACCCAATTCGTCGGGTACCTCAAGTTTTAGACGACGAGACCGATTCTTTCCAGAATCCCAACGTAACGTAAATTAAGCTTGTCTCGCTTCCCAAGCATGCCACACTTCCCAGGGTGAGACTTCCAACACAATACGATTGCCTCCAGCGTTTCCCAAGTTTATCAGCTTTCCCGATAGTCACGCGTTGCCACCAACCATCTCCAGTAGTTAAGTTGTCAACCATCTTGGTCTAACAAGAAGGTTGACCTTATCATCCATGTATCGCACGAACCCAGCTTGGGAATTCTCTTCCTTCAGTGCTCCGACTTGGACAGGGCAAATCTGATCGTGTGGGCTAGAGTCGATGATGAGTTGCAAGTTCATACGCGTTTACCCGAACTCTCTCAAAAGAAAGGCGCACGGGAGGCCTCTTGTGACACGTCTAAATGATGCAATTGGTACCGTCCAGGTGATGCCTCCATCTTAATTCCAAGGACCATGGCTTCCACCGCAGGTCGTGAATTGAGCAGTTCTTCCTGTAAGTCCACTACGTAAGCCATCGCCCTCTCATGTTGCATTGGTGTGTGACTGGGACTCTGATTCAAACCATCATAGTATATCGCCAGATCATCAGTACCCTCGGATAGAAGTGATGCTCCTTGCGTTACAGGGTTGGGTTTCAAAAGCTGAGAAGACGTCCTGCTACTTTGGTTCCCATAAGTTCACTGCTCCCTACTGTGCTAACGAGGTTGGAGTTGCACCATCTTTGAAAATCTCATGATGAATCTGCGATCTCGTCCAGTGAACCCAAGGGATTGCTGTATCCCAGAAGGAAATCAGGATTTGCATAGGGTCAGTCTGAAATTCTGCCTAACGATGTGGAAGTAAACCAGATAACTCTTCAGAAGACACGTCAGAAAATTCTCGAACAGCTGGAAGATCCTCGATCTTCCTTTCTTAAAGTGGCGAATCGGTGACAAGAGCTAGTATAGCAGAGTAGCCCTTCCGTAGACACTTCTAGGCTTTCACGACTGAGACAATGCCAACAATGGCACAACTACGATGATCTTAAACTGATAAGAATTCCCCACTGGGGAGAGGGATACGCACGATTTTCTTTTTGCAAAGAATTTCTGCTTGATACATAGATTACCAAGTCCATGTCAACGACCACGTCAAAACTTACAAGAGTATTGGGAAGTAGGTCAATGTCGAACACTTGACCCACGAGATCAAGTTTACAACCAAAAAGAACATGAGAAGCTTAAGGGTCGAAATGAGGTAAAAGTCGAGTATCACATTGAAATCTACAAACTACCAAGTTTACACACAATAGGGCAGAACCCTTCTCACGCTCATTAAGCCTCACTGGGATTTGCATGCACCTCGCGTTATTATTATGTGTGCACCCATAATAATAAGACGATTTGCATGCTTATCTCAGTGCCTCTTAACTTGCACTAAAAGGTTCCCCCACGTTCAAATAGCAAGCGAAAGGTTCTATAGGATCGAGAATCACAATAGTCGAAGGGAAGTGTCACACTAGCAGTTCACATAACAGGGGTTGGCAATGTAAGGGCTCATGCTGTTGTGCCAAGTGTGCATTCAAGTGCAATGTCATACATAAGTGTACACTAGATATACTATGCAATCGTAAATGAGAAACGAACCCTGCAGTCTGGAGCTGAGTGTCATGGTCGATTTCGGTGCTGTTCGGTTATAGTCTGGTTTTATGAAAACGTTTTAAAACCAAGTTCACTATAACCAGTGGCTCTGATACCAAACTGTCACACCCCCAAATTACCACATAGGGAGTGTCCCTGTTAGGCGTGTGACATACCAATAACGAGCCACCAATTACATTGAACCAGTACAAATTATAAATAAAATCCCCATTATTAATAAAAACATCCTCAACAAGTTTAAACGAAAATTAATAAGTTCAGCGGAAGCAAATAGTAAACGAAGTTAAACTGTTTCAAAACCCAAGTGTAGTTTCATGAAATCAATCGCATAAATCCTCCCAGTCGATCCATGACCACTCCAGCTACTCCAGACAGCAAGTTCCCCAAATCCAAGATACCTAACGACCTGCGAGCATGCAACAAGTGTATCAGACAACGCTGGTGAGTTCATAGTTTTACAAAAACGTTGGTTACCAAGTGTTTAGTTAATTCATTGAAGTTAATTCCGAAAGTAATGATGAAAACAATGTTGATAATACCCCAATACAAGACGGCTTCTGATTATTTTGCCCTTTCTCCAATGCTCCTATCAAAGCATTGGTCATGACTAGGTCATTAGTTCAACACCCGTCCTCCCAGGAACGGGGTGAGGTTGCCAAACCTAAGTAGCGCTACTAACTAATACCATGTTACCTTCCTGGTAACCAAACAACACGGAGGGACTTTAAAGGTGATAGGAAGAGTATATTATCCAACATTCCCGTTTTTACCCAAAAGACTTATCCCTCCCAGGAATACCCACTGACTGTCCCAACCACCGGGATGCATGCTCAAGAAAGATGAACTCACCTTTGATTTGCTCGGTAAGATTGTCTACTTAATTACCAGTTGATCAAATGCGTCCTAAAATGGTTACGGGTAACGATCAGTTTTTATGTACACATAGATCGCATATCTCATACACAATTAATTCTCGCATTCCCTTTTTCACATAACAAACAACTACTGTACAAGTAGCACACACGTAAAGTTCAAGCCATAACAGTCAATCCAGTAGTCTCTAGCATAGGCTTAGTTCATAAGCCAATCCATCACATTAATTCATATGTACCAAAACACGCAACAGTCAATCCGTTAATATCCGAAAGTGTGCAACATACAAAACAGTAGTGCACAATTAATCCACACATTCATGAACACATAATCAATCCACACATTCATGAACACATAATCAATCCTTATGATATGCATTCTATAGATCGCCCCCCCCCCATTTAATCCATGAGGCCCATTTAACTAATACATCCTAATGGGTTCTTATCTATTAAATCTTGTTATTCATAAGCGGCCCAACTTAACTCATGAATTTGTTAGTTCATTCATTTAACAACCCAAATTACTTATATACATAATTCATCGGCCCAAGTTCTAAAATTATGCATCATCGTTCCAGAATTCATTATATATGTAGCAAACATTCTCATGTTTCTATTCAACTATCCTGACACAATTCTTGTGCACATAACACCAATAACCATGTACCCTATTTAACGACCAATAAAACCATCTAATCCCTAATACATGTAACGATTTTCAGCCAATTTTTTTATAAGGTACCAGAAGTATTAATCAGTTAACAAAACATATGAATGAAATCATTAATCAATCAATACATACATATTCATATACAAACAGCACTCATCGGGTCAATGATCATATCAAGACATCATCACACCATCTAATTACATGTGCAACCCACCAACATGTATGCATTCTGCTAAGGTATTCGGCCCAGGTTAGTAAGTGAAGCCCAATGAAATTTATGTTGTTTTCTCCTTTGAATCGATCCTGCACAAGTCAACTATCCTCCTTAATATTAACAGTAGCCTAGTTTCATGCAACTAGCAACCTAAATCACATATCACAATACCCTAATCATGTTGAACAATCAGGTAATTGCCATCCAACTTTCATACACATCAGCACATTGAGTATTGTCCGATCAATATCATTAAAGTCCCTTAGTGACCACGAACCGTAAACGATCAAAACCCACATATAAGACAAGATCATGCGAGGGTTATCGGAACATATTATGCATATAAAACTAGATCATCATCGTATCGAACTCTACATATTATGCATATAAAACTAGATCATCATCGTATCGAACTCTACATATTAATCGCAACAGCAGTTTCGTAATATCCATTATCTATTACCTTTGCTATGATCAATTTTCACTTTCATGATAACAAATAAAGGAACCATACTACATGATCTTGTTACACATATATCACACTAGTACAAGCAAGTATACCCCTACTTAGATCAGATCAATACAGAAAAAGCATGGATACAAGAAAACTAACCGAAGAGTTCGACTAATTAGGGCGATGCCTCGATTGGGGTGGGGGTATCTATGCCGTTCGCAAGCCAAGAAGAAGTAGGGTTTGGTTCGTTATGCATTAACTTGTTACGTACAATGTGAATATATACTTAATAATAGCCGCCCCCCCCCATAATACTACCATGAATTCACTTGGGCTTCATCGGCCCAAACATGATTACTTTTTGTTTTAATAGAGGGTTTGCATGTCTTAAAATATTGACCAAAAATATTGACCATAGAATTCAATCAACTCAATGACTTCTTAGCCGACAATTCATGTTTTCTAGATCAGTTCTTGACATGCGATTGGACCAAAAAAAACATTAGTGATATCACATGTAAATTGGATGAAAGTACCATGCTATTTACATGAAATTTATGACTCAAAAGTCAGTAGCGGTCCAATGGTGTCGATTACCATATAATATATTATCTACCCATCATGCAAAAACAATCATCATCCAATAAACAGTTCGACCTACTATTTGGGGACCTGATAGCCGAAATGGGCTCCAGCCCATCTACTTGGGCCGCCCTAACAAGAGTATAGTGGGTAAAGGTGATGGCAGGTTTGGGCTCTAGTCCAACAAGGTTCTCAGGCTTCGAGGATTTGAGATACGGCCGTTTACGTGAAACACTAAGGCGTGACCCAATTATAATAATGTATAAATATTTACCGAAGTTATCATAATCATTAAACAAGATTATACTAGCATGGAGCGTGTAAACACATCTGGGAGGGATAACGAGGAGTTTAGATCACGAGATTAAACATTACTAATCTTGAAAGTTCGGGTTGTCACAGTCGAACTTAAAGAAGTGCCTATCAGATGAACCCTCATCATTCCTTTTAAAGAACTCACTATCGACGAGCGGTTGCAGTTCGTCGAGGAACCTGTTGAAATCACGGACCGGGATGTGAAGGTCCTCAAAAACAAGAGAATCCCTCTTGTTCGAGTACGTTGGAACTCCAAACGTGGCCCAGAGTACACCTGGGAGCGCGAAGACAGGATGACAGAAAAGTACCCCCAGTTATTCGAAACCAATGCAACCACTGCTGAGGATGAAGCTACTACTTCGGAATTTCGGGACGAAATTCCAGATCAACGGGGGGAGGATGTGACACCCCAGGAAAATCAGTGAACAATACAGTTTACCTAGCTTCCTCAGTGAGTGCATACCAAATTTCGGGACGAAATTTCCAATTAGTTGGGGATAATGTGACAACTCGAACTTTAGACTTACTTTGATTTACGTTACGTGCTTGTGAGAACTGAATTATACGATTTAATGAATGATGTGTTACGTGCATTGTGTATATTATATGTATGTATGCTTTTGACTCGAACCGCACAACACATACACACAACAATCGCACAAGCCCATGTTGGGCTACTTCACTCGCACACGGCCCGAGGGCAGCCCAAGCAAGGGCCGGCCCACCCCTTTTATTTGTACAAACACCCAAGTGGTGGGTTGTTTCTCACAACTAGCAAACACACAACACACACAAGAACCCTAGACGACTTCTCTTTCTCTCGTTTTGCTTGAACCCGATGGCAAGATCATTCCATACTTGGATCACCCTTGCTTCTTCTCTAATCCGGTTAGTATTTGATATGTTTGTTATTGTTTGGGTGTTGATGTTTCCGGATATGTTTGCTTGATACCCGAGGATTTCTTGTTAACATGTTGTTTATGATAATAGTTAATAATGATTGTGAACCGCTGCATGAATTATTGAATTGAATTGGTGTTGGTAACATGTTAAATTGGTTCGGATATTGCTTGATAACCGGCTGTGATTAAAGAATTAGGTTGCATGTTAGATAAAGGAGTCGATTTGGTTTGAATGATGATCCGATTTTATGCTTGATTAATTGATGATTGCTGTTCTTGATGATGATGATATGAATATACTTTGAATTGTTTGAAACTATTGTTTGATCTGATTTCCGAAACTGCCTTAGATTTTTGCTAGAATCACGGATAAATCATTGCATAAATTATGGAAATCAGTTACACACTTGGTTGCGACCCAGATTGCGAGTCGGGAACCCACAGTCTCGACTCGAGACCACAACAGCACAAGCCGAAACCATGGTTGCCAGTCCCGTTGCGACTCGTAACCAGACCATGACGAGCCGAGACCATCCCTTGCGACTCGAAACCTCTCGTTGCGACTCGTAACCCCCTGTTGCGACTCGAGATCGCTGGTTGCGACTCGAGACCGGTATTGCACGTACACTGTATTGGACCTGCCTGTCACGAGCCAAATCAGTTGGGCCAAATAATTTGGACTTATGACTGTATGTTATTGGACTGCTTATCTGGTTGGGCCGATATGTTATTTGGTAGTATATCATTGGGCCGGGTTATGTTGGGCCGAGATTAGAACGCACAAGCTATGCTCTTGACTGCTAAGTGTTACCATGTTCTATAAGTGCTCGAAACATGTTAACTTGTATGTTTTATACGTGCATTACGTGAAGTCAAAACCTGACTTGTATATAAACCGTGATAGGACGTGGTTGACCATTTACTAGCTTACCCGTACTCTTTGTGTATCTGCCGAGCAATCCAAGGTGAGTTCACACAGCCAAGGCATGGGATTCCCGGGTTGGGAATTGGGTTGGAATGTTTGATGATTTCTCGTACTTACGCAATCACTATACTATAGACCATCGTCCTCAGGATAGTCAGGACACGTTACGTAAAGCCTACGTAACCCAGTAATTTCCATTTGTCTCCCGGGTCGGGAGGACACGTTACGTAAAGCCTACGTAACCCAATACCTTCTACTGTCTTCCAGGTCGGAAGGACACGCTGCGTAAAACCTACGTAGCCCCCACGCGTACCACTGTCCTCGGGGAAGGGCACGTCACGTAAAGCCTACGTGACCCAGTACGTATTCCTGTTCTCGGTTAAAGAAGAACACATGGTCGCCCTAGTCTAGTAAGTACCATAATGGGAATCCCCCATTGTTAAGGATAACTGTGAGAATCCCTCACCAATAGTATATACATGTATGGGAAGCCCCCGCTAGATGAACTTACGCATTACTGTTACGAACTTACTTTCTGTGAACTCGCTCAACTAGTTGTTGATTATTTGCTGCATGCCTTGCAGGACCTTAGGTACGTTATGGAGCTTGCACAAGGAGGAGCAGGTCGTTGTGGGATACATTACTATGCTTCCGCTACTTAAACAATGTTTGGTTTTGAAACATCAATTATGTCATGATGAACTACCTAAACTACTTTTATTATTATTAAATGCTATGTTTGATATGATTGATGGCTTGATCCTGGTCAGTCACGCTCCCAGGCGGTGATACCCCGCAGGTGGATTTTGGGGGTGTGACAGTCTCGGTGGTTGCATTGTGTTTATCGGTGTTACTTTCCTTGATTAAGTGAGGTTAGAAAACTCCTAACGGATGACTAACTTATTTTTAGGAGATTTTCATAGACATTTATCAATTGCACGATAAAGAACAATTTTAGGTGGTTAAAGTGTGTTTATCGTTTTAACTTTCCGAATGATTGTCATGTTAGGATTCCCGAAAGGGATACTAATTGTCTTGAAATGGAGAATTGACCGAATATTTCTAGTGCCAAAACTGACTTAGTTGACATGCTTTGGTTGTGTATTAAGCAATGCTATTTATATATAATCTACCATGTTTTATAAATGTTTGTATTTATGCTTACTTTAGTTTAATTAAAACCAAACAACTTATGTTTTTACTGGTAATTTAGTGACAAAGGTCTAGTATTATTTCTCCGCCCATTTCCGTGGATCGATACTTGGTTCTTACCGATACTTTACTACATATATGATGGGGTACACTTTCCTCTTTCGTGTGTGTTTTGATGTAAAAGTAATAATCACTTTTATAAATTTAAAACCCAATCGTGTGTAATTTCATTGTAAAAATATGTACAGTCGCACACACGTCAAGTTTTTGGCGCCGCTGCGGGGGAAATGGCGAGTTTTAGGAACGACCCGAGTCATTGTGTTAACGGCGTATATACTTGTTAATATTTGTGTATATTTTCGTGATTATTTATTTGTTGTTTTTTTGTTAATATTTCTTGCTTTTAATTCAATTTATTCGTTTTCGTGATTCTTTTGTACACTTGTGAATTTTTATTTCATTTAGTTGTTCTAATCTGGATTTATTTATTCATTTATTCATTTAGTTTTCGGCTCTTAAAAGTCATTTTTACACTAGTCGATTCGATTATTTGCGTTGCTTTAATTTTTATAAAATTTCGGGCCCATTTTCGGACTTTTATAAATTTTTCAGCCCATTTAAAATAATATTCTGTTTCTTTTCAGCAAAAAAACAAAAAAAAACTTTATTATAATAATGTTATATGCATGTGTGTCAATTTCTCGTTTGTAGGTTGTTGTCCTCAACCCCCGCTCCCGACGCTGCTGAGCCTTCAGACGAACCCGAGCGTGATCTGAGGAGACGTCTTCGTAAGAGATCCCGTGCAGTTGCGCTGCAACTCGTAGTAGTTGTGGACGAACAGGTGGTACCCGCTTAGGCCGAGGGCCCAGCCGATGAAGGACACATCATCATGGCGGACGACAAGACAAGAAGCGTGTTTACGAAAAAGGCATGCCATTTACCGGTAGAGTTGGAGCATAAGGCAATGTGGGCTTTAAAAACCGCAAATCTGGATTTAAAAACCGGAGGTGAAGCCCGGTTTCTTTAGATTCATGATTTGTTAGATTCATGAATTGGAAGAGCTGGGACAACACGCCTATGAAAGCTCCGTGTTGTACAAAGAGCGCACAAAGACATTGCACGATAAACGCTTGAAGGACCACAAACAATTCCAAGCGGGCGATCTTGTTCTTCTTTACAACTCGTGGTTGCGCTTATTTCCAGGAAAGCTTCATTCACGTTGGACAGGACCATACACAGTAAAAGAGGTATTTCCTTATGGGACTGTTGCAATAGAGAACGCGGACGGCGTTATTTTCAAGGTAAATGGGCATCGGTTAAAGGTTTACGTTGGAGGGCCGATCGAGTCTGCGGTGGAGGTTATCGAGCTCCACACCCCGCATACAGCTTAAGTGTGGGGACATGAGTCTTGCTATCGACTTGCCGACAAAAATTTAGCATGAGTCTTGCTATCGACTCGCCGACAAAAATTTAGCATGAGTCTTGCTATCGACTCGCCGACAAAAATTTAGCATGAGTCTTGCTATCGACTCGCCGACAAAAATTTAGCATGAGTCTTGCTATCGACTCGCCGACAAAAATTTAGCATGAGTCTTGCTATTGACTCGCCGACAAAAATTTAGCATGAGTCTATGCTACTGACTCGAGGACCAAAAATGTAGCAAGAGCGTCTTTGTCGCTTTAGGGGTAAAATTGTCTATATTTGTGTTTTTGTCGTCTTTACATAATTTTGGTGTGTTTGGTAGTTTCCGTAGTCGTGTACAGTTTTTAATCATACCGAGCGAAGGTTCTATGTTAGACAAATGTTAAAATAGTTAGCGTGTTGCAAAAATGCGAAAAACGGCCAAAAAGAGTGCTGAAACTGGTTTCTGCAGCAAACAGACACATCTGCAGATTTGGCATCGCCGTGCAATGGGTTGCACGCCCGTGCGATTTCGGGCTGGCCTACACCTCGAGTCACACCCCCGTGCATTTGGCTAAGGGCAGTTTGGTCATTTGTCAATATAAATACCCTCATCTGCAGCCCCCATTCACAATTCGCGAACCCTAACTGCTGCCGACCGTTCCAGAGCGTTTTTGCATTAAATCGCACGGTTTCTTCGCACGGTATGTTCCTTCTTGTAGATTTTCAGTTTCTTCATTTCTAGGTTAGATTCATCCGATTCTTCAAGGATTCTCTAGGGTTCTCTTCATACACAAATCGAAACCCTAGCCCTTGCAAGAATCATGTATATCATGAACACCCGGTTGAGATTCCGAACCCTGTTGGCCCAATACTTGTTGAAATTTGCAAAAATCAGGCTGTTATTGGATCAGGGGTTCGAAAAACTGCAGAATCGGAGTTGCACGGTCGTTCTTTGGTGGAACGGTCGTGCCTTGCCGGCTGTTCACTGATTCTGATGTTGGCTCGGTATTGCACGGTGGTGCCATTGGTCACACACCGTGCGGTTACGACATGTGCCGGTCACATCTGCTCGATCTCGGTGATGCACGACCGTGCGACAGGCCGCACGCCCGTGCCAATCGCCTAGATCAGTTTGACAGAACCTTTATAATTGTGCGTTCTGCTGTTTTCGAATGAAATTTTTCCTGTTCCATGATTTCTAACTATATTCCTCGTGCAGATGAATCATCCCTTCCTTCAGTTTAACCCCAACGATGAATGAGAAGCCCTTTGTATCCCATGACGGGACGCCCTATGGAGAAGGCGTGGGCAACTTGGCGTCCCAAGAAGGTTGGATTGGGACGTTATGCGGGATCTCAATCAGTTTGATAGACTTGAAAACATGATCAGTATCCCTCTTGCGCGCTTAGTAGCTATCGACCGACCCATCTATCTTGAGCTAACGATAGAGTTTTTCTCGACATATGCCTATGAAAAAACAATTGCTGCTAGAAGGCCAAAATTCCGCTACAAGGAGCGGGTAACTTTTAGGTTGGGCGGACGCTGGCACAGTTGGTCGGTAGGTCGATTGGGTAGGAGGCTGTGTGACAACTCGAACTTTAGACCTAGTTTTGTGTAACGTTTATGAACATGACACGACTTTATGAACTTGATTGAATTATTGAATGCCATGACTTTATGATGTGTAATTATGTGAACCTTGTGAATGATAAATGTTATGTGCTAATGTGTTACATGTGTGTATGTTTGAATAACCTGAACCACACAACACTCACACTCGTACAAGCCCTTTGGGCCGTTTTGCTTATAATCGGACTTCAAGGGCAGCCCATTAAGGGCCGGCCCATTATTCCTCCTCTTGGTCGCGTAACACAACCTTGGGGGTTGTTGTTTTCCCATTCGTTACACAATATCACACACGCACCAAGAACCCTAATCGACCTTTCTCTCTTGCTGCTTGGAACTGACGGCATAAGCACCAACTCCCATTCGGATCACATCCCTTCACTTGTACCGGTTAGTGTATGTTGTTTGTTATTATTCGATCGTATGTTGCTTGCATTCACATGCTGGTTACATAATGATTGTTGGTCGACTAGATTAGTCAGAATATGTAAATACATCTTAACTCTAAATCAGAAGTTTAGACATGTAGTAATCGGTTGTGATGTGGTAATAGGATAAACGGATTTATGTTGCCATCCTTGTTGTTGATCTTGTTGTAAATCAAGTTGTATGATTTGAACCGAATAAAATACTAATCGGCTGTTATGCTTCTGTTATTTGAATCGGATGTGATGTTGATTTTCATTGAAGTTCATTCAAGGTTTTGTTAGATCGTTCATGAATATTATATTAGGGTTCATGAGAATTAGAATGTTAAAAACCCCCATTTGATCGAGTTTGAGCATGATTGGAAATAGATTAGTTGTTAATTGATTGTGGTTAAGTTTGGAAATTATTGATAGTTGTAACCGACTGCTTATTTCATGGAATTTGTTCACCGATCGCACAAGGGTTGATGCATTCGCACAAGTTGTCCAATGGTTCAACTGTTGGGCTTATCCTACCGGTTGGGCCGTAAGGCCTAAGACCCACTCGCACAAGCTGTTACCGGACGCACAAGGTGCCGAGTCGCACAATTGAATTGTTGGTCCGGGTGTACAGTCCGGGCCGGACTATCTTTAATCGCACAACCCATTTCTTTATCGCACAACCCAGCTGAATCGTACAAGATCAGCTGGATCACACAACTTGTATAGTAATTGGGCCGAAGGTTGTATTGGGCTGGGTATTATTGTTGGACAAAGTTAATCGGATCACACAAGGCTTTATGTTCATTAACCGTTGGGCAGAATGAGCGAATTGGGCCGTGCAAGCCCAAGGCCAGTCGCACAAACAGATCGGAATCGCACAAGCCGAGTGGTGTTTAATTGTTTGGGCCGAACACTTTGGGCTTACTTGATTAATCAGTATAAGTTGTATGTCTAACGTTGCCATGATCTATACGTGCTTGTAACATGTTAATTTATGTGACTCATACGTGCAATGCTTGAACCGAACCTGATTAGTGTGATAACCCTGTTAGGACGTGATTGATCACTGTTGGTTCAAGAACCCTCTTTTGTGTATCTGCCGAGCAAACCAAGGTGAGTTCACACAGCCAAGGCATGGGATTCCCGGGTTGGGAATTGGGTTGGATATGATATTGTAAAAGGAGTTACTCGTACTTACGCAAATACC
Source organism: Helianthus annuus (assembly GCF_002127325.2). Taxonomy (NCBI): domain Eukaryota; kingdom Viridiplantae; phylum Streptophyta; class Magnoliopsida; order Asterales; family Asteraceae; genus Helianthus; species Helianthus annuus. The sequence goes on from NC_035442.2 coordinate 62,533,446, forward strand.
AGACTATAGACCATCGTCCTCAGGTTAGTCAGGACACGTTACGTAAAGCCTACGTAACCCAGTATATTTGCCATATGTCTCCCGGGTCGGGAAGGACACGTTACGTAAAGCCTACGTAACCCAATACCATTCTCTGGCTTCCAGGTCGGAAGGCCACGCTGCGTAAAGCCTACGTAGCCCCCACGCGTACCACTGTCCTCGGGGAAGGGCACGTCACGTAAAGCCTACGTGACCCTGTACGTTTTCCTGTTCTCGGTAAAGAAGAACACATGGTCGGAAGTTAGTCTAGTAAGTACCGTTAATGAGAAGCCCTCATTAACCAGGATGAACATGGGAAGCCCCCACCTTTATTACACACTAGTATGGGAAGCCCCCACTAGCTATACTTATGCATTACATTATGAACTTACTTTCTGTGAACTCGCTCAACTAGTTTGTTGATTATTTGCTGCATGCCTTGCAGGGCCTTAGGTATACTTGGAGCTTGCACCAGAGGAGAAGCGGGTCGTTGTGGACAAGAACTCGTGAATGCTTGTTTAACACTTTTACATTCACACATTGATACTTATGATTTGGGTTTTACATTTAATGCTTCCGCTACTTAAACAGTGTTTGGTTTAGAACACCAATTATGTCTTTGATTATTATTAAATGCTATGTTTGATATAATTGGTGGCTTGATCCTGGTCAGTCACGCCTCCAAGCGGTGGTACTCCGCGTGTGGGATTTTGGGGGTGTGACAGATTGGTGTCAGAGCCATTGGTTATAGAGAACTTGGTTTTAATATGGGAAAACGTTTTTATTAAAACCGGACTATAACCAGAACAGTGCTCTCAACGATCCACAACGACGCTTCGCTCCACGTGCAAGACTCGACATCCTAGGTAATAAGGTTTATGTTTGTTGCCTGTTTGCTAGAACTGTTTAGAACTTTGCTCGCATTACGCTTAGATACACATGCTTTGATTTCATGAGAATACCTATATGCCTACGCTTTTCTGTCATCACACTACTCGCGAACCATTCATACTTATGCTACCTTTACTGTTCGATCATGTCTGGACGTGTTGACATGACTCAAGCCAGTTGACGGCTCTCATTAACGAACAAGTCGCTGCGGCGCTTGCAGCCGCACCAGCAGGAGGTATAACCTGCTATTCCAAACCTATCCTAGGACGTTAGATCCTACTCTCGTGACCCAACTCTCGCGCTTAACCTTGACCTATTTTTCTCGCGCAACGGGTCAGAACGCATAGCAACATGCCTGCACATTCAAGAACTTCATGGACTGTCGTCCAAACACATTCAGTGGCCCAGAAGGAGCAGTTGGACTACTCCATTGGTTTGGGAAGCTCGAGTCGGTATTCGAGATGTGTGAATGCCCTGAGGCTCGCAGGGTCAAGTACGCCACTGGTACTTTGGAAGAAATCGCGCTAATCTGGTGGAACGCGCAAGTACGGATACTAGGGTTGGCAACTGCTAACGCCACCCCATGAAACGAATTCAAAGAGCGCATTAAAAGGGAACACTGCACACGTTATGACATCCACAAGTTGGAAGTGGAGCTTTACCAGTTGAAAATGACGGGGTCAGGAATTGATGCTTATACGAAACGGACGAACGAATTTGGCCATCTTGTGTCCAACCATGGTGGACCCTCCAAGCAAGCATATCGAATTGTACCTCAAGAGTCTAGCCTCAGAAATTCAGAGCCATGCTACATCGGCTAACCTCGACAACATCCAAGACATTCAGTGTCTTGCTTATCGCCTCACGGATCAGGCAGTGGAACGGAACAGGCTGCATAGTTGTATCAGCGCTATTACTACCGTCACCACTTCTGCTACTCCCGCTACTCCTAGTGACAACAAGCGGAAATAGGATGGGTATTCCAGCAAGGGTTCAGCTACCGTTCAGTCTCAAGCACAGCAGCAGCGCAAGAATAGTGATCACCAGAGCCGAGTCAGCCAACTTCTGGTGGTCAGGGGCAGGGTGGATATCGGGGAATTCACCCAATGTGTAACTAATGCAACAGACACCACGGTGGTTAGTGCAACGAGGGACGTTTCCAGAGGTGTCTCAAGATGGGCCATGAAGCTAAGGATTCAGGAGTCCACGGCCTGCAAATCGGAATCGCCAGCAGCAACAGCAAGCAGAAATCCCATGCAAAGAAAAGAAGTTGGAAGACCATTCAGTTGTACGCGACTTTCCTCAGGTGTTTCCTAAAGATTTACCTGGTCTACCGCCTCATCGTCAGGTCGAGTTTCAAATCGAGCTCACTCCAGGAGCAGCACCCATAGCTCGAGCACCGTATCGCTTAGATCCATCGGAATCGGAAGAACTATCGGCGCAGCTACAAGAAATCTTGGATAAGGGATTTATCCGACCTATCTCTTCGCCTTGGGGAGCTACAAGAACTATTGGATACCAATTATCGGTGAAGAAGAAGGATGACATGTCAATCCATCCAAGGTAGATTCGATCAGGAACTGGCCTGCACCGCGTACGCTGACAGAAATACGCCAATTCTTGGGTCTGGCAGGTTACTACAGACGGTTTATCAAGGATTTCTCGAAGATTGCTCAGCCGCTTACGCTACTGACACAGAAGGGTGTTACCTATCGCTGGGGAGAGCCCCAGGAGACTGCTTTTCAGCACCTAAAGGATAGACTTTGCAGTGCACCTATCCTCTCATTGCCAGAGGGCACAGAAGACTTCGTAGTATATTGTGATGCATCCATTCGGGGATTGGGATGTGTGTTAATGCAGCGCGACAAGGTTATTGCTTACGCCTCTCGTCAACTCAAGGTTCACGAACGGAACTACACGACGCACGATTTAGAGCTGGGAGCTGTTGTTTTTGCGCTTAAGATATGGCGACACTACCTGTACGGTACCAGGTGCACGATTTACACCGATCACAGGAGTCTCGAGCATATCCTTAAGCAGAAGGATTTGAATATGCGTCAACGACGATGGGTCGAGTTACTTAACGACTACGAATGCGCTATCAAGTACCATCCAGGCAAAGCCAATGTTGTGGCTGATGCCCTCAGTCGGAAAGACACTTTACCACGGCGCGTGCGAGCGCTACAGCTTACGATTCAGTCTAGCCTTCCTGCTCAGATACGAGCTGCTCAGATAGAAGCACTGAAGCCCGAAAACGTCAAGGCTGAAGCCTTACGCGGCTCACGACAACAAATGGAACAGAAGGCAGACGGCGCCTACTATGTAACGGGCCGGATTTGGGTCCCTCTTTATGGCGGTTTACGCAAACTTGTGATGGATGAAGCACACAAGTCTCGCTATTCGGTACATCCAGGGTCGGATAAAATGTACCACGATATCAGCACTACTTATTGGTGGCCTGGTATGAAGGCCCACATCGCTACGTACGTTGGAAAATGCTTGACCTGTGCGAGAGTCAAGGTTGAATACCAGAAACCAGCTGGCCTACTTCAGCAGCCTAAGATACCTCAGTGGAAATGGGAAGAAATTTCCATGGATTTCGTTACAGGCCTACCTAGATCCCAGCGTGGGAATGATACCATATGGGTGATCGTGGATCGACTCACCAAGTCTGCACACTTCCTACCTATTAAGGAAACGGACAAGTTCTCCACTCTTGCAGACGTATACCTTAAAGAAGTTGTCTCGAGGCACGGGGTGCCCACGTCCATCATTTCGGATCGCGACGCACGATTCACGTCAGAACTTTGGCAAGCGATGCATAAATCCTTTGGCTCACGACTGGACATGAGCACAGCATATCACCCTCAGACGGATGGGCAGTCTGAGCGAACGATTCAAACACTTGAAGACATGCTTAGGGCATGCGTTATCGATTTCGGCAACGGCTGGGAAAAGCACCTCCCTTTGGTGGAGTTTTCTTACAATAACAGTTACCATACCAGCATTCAAGCCGCTCCGTTCGAGGCATTGTACGGGCGTAAATGCCGGTCACCTCTCTGTTGGGCAGAGGTGGGAGATAGTCAGATCACGGGTCCAGAGATTGTAGTGGACGCCACAGAAAAGATTGCACAGATACGACAACGCATGGCGGCAGCACGCGACCGTCAGAAAGCCTACGCGGACAAGCGTAGAAAGCCATTGGAATTTGAGGTCGGGGACCAGGTTTTATTGAAAGTCTCACCCTGGAAGGGTGTGGTTCGTTTTGGCAAACGGGGTAAACTGAATCCGCGATACGTCGGACCATTCGAAATTATAGAAAAGATTGGCAAAGTAGCCTACAAGTTGAATCTACCAGCTGAACTCGGGGCAGTTCACAATGTCTTTCATGTATCGAACTTAAAGAAGTGCCTATCAGATGAAAACCTCATCATTCCTTTCAAGGAACTCACTATCGACGAGCGGTTGCAGTTCGTTGAGGAACCAGTAGAAATCACGGACCGGGATGTGAAGGTCCTCAAACACAAGAGAATCCCTCTTGTCCGAGTTCGTTGGAACTCCAAACGTGGCCCAGAGTACACCTGGGAACGCGAAGACAGGATGACAGAAAAGTACCCCAGTTATTCGAAACCAATGCTACCACTACTGAGGTTGAAGCTACTACTTCGGAATTTCGGGACGAAATTCCAGATCAACGGGGGGAGGATGTGACACCCCAGGAAAACCAGTGAACAGTACAGTTACCTAGCTTCCTCAGTGAGTGCATACCAAATTTCGGGACGAAATTTCCAATTAGTTGGGGATAATGTGACAACTCGAACTTTAGACCTAGTTTTGTGTAACGTTTATGAACATGACACGACTTTATGAACTTGATTGAATTATTGAATGCCATGACTTTATGATGTGTAATTATGTGAACCTTGTGAATGATAAATGTTATGTGCTAATGTGTTACATGTGTGTATGTTTGAATAACCTGAACCACACAACACTCACACTCGTACAAGCCCTTTGGGCCGTTTTGCTTATAATCGGACTTCAAGGGCAGCCCATTAAGGGCCGGCCCATTATTCCTCCTCTTGGTCGCGTAACACAACCTTGGGGGTTGTTGTTTTCCCATTCGTTACACAATATCACACACGCACCAAGAACCCTAAACGACCTTTCTCTCTTGCTGCTTGGAACTGACGGCATAAGCACCAACTCCCATTCGGATCACATCCCTTCACTTGTACCGGTTAGTGTATGTTGTTTGTTATTATTCGATCGTATGTTGCTTGCATTCACATGATGGTTACATAATGATTGTTGGTCGACTAGATTAGTCAGAATATGTAAATACATCTTAACTCTAAATCAGAAGTTTAGACATGTAGTAATCGGTTGTGATGTGGTAATAGGATAAACGGATTTATGTTGCCATCCTTGTTGTTGATCTTGTTGTAAATCAAGTTGTATGATTTGAACCGAATAAAATACTAATCGGCTGTTATGCTTCTGTTATTTGAATCGGATGTGATGTTGATTTTCATTGAAGTTCATTCAAGGTTTTGTTAGATCGTTCATGAATATTATATTAGGGTTCATGAGAATTAGAATGTTAAAAACCCCCATTTGATCGAGTTTGAGCATGATTGGAAATAGATTAGTTGTTAATTGATTGTGGTTAAGTTTGGAAATTATTGATAGTTGTAACCGACTGCTTATTTCATGGAATTTGTTCACCGATCGCACAAGGGTTGATGCATTCGCACAAGTTGTCCAATGGTTCAACTGTTGGGCTTATCCTACCGGTTGGGCCGTAAGGCCCAAGACCCACTCGCACAAGCTGTTACCGGACGCACAAGGTGCCGAGTCGCACAATTGAATTGTTGGTCCGGGTGTACAGTCCGGGCCGGACTATCTTTAATCGCACAACCCATTTCTTTATCGCACAACCCAGCTGAATCGTACAAGATCAGCTGGATCACACAACTTGTATAGTAATTGGGCCGAAGGTTGTATTGGGCTGGGTATTATTGTTGGACAAAGTTAATCGGATCACACAAGGCTTTATGTTCATTAACCGTTGGGCAGAATGAGCGAATTGGGCCGTGCAAGCCCAAGGCCAGTCGCACAAACAGATCGGAATCGCACAAGCCGAGTGGTGTTTAATTGTTTGGGCCGAACACTTTGGGCTTACTTGATTAATCAGTATAAGTTGTATGTCTAACGTTGCCATGATCTATACGTGCTTGTAACATGTTAATTTATGTGACTCATACGTGCAATGCTTGAACCGAACCTGATTAGTGTGATAACCCTGTTAGGACGTGATTGATCACTGTTGGTTCAAGAACCCTCTTTTGTGTATCTGCCGAGCAAACCAAGGTGAGTTCACACAGCCAAGGCATGGGATTCCCGGGTTGGGAATTGGGTTGGATATGATATTGTAAAAGGAGTTACTCGTACTTACGCAAATACCAGACTATAGACCATCGTCCTCAGGTTAGTCAGGACACGTTACGTAAAGCCTACGTAACCCAGTATATTTGCCATATGTCTCCCGGGTCGGGAAGGACACGTTACGTAAAGCCTACGTAACCCAATACCATTCTCTGGCTTCCAGGTCGGAAGGCCACGCTGCGTAAAGCCTACGTAGCCCCCACGCGTACCACTGTCCTCGGGGAAGGGCACGTCACGTAAAGCCTACGTGACCCTGTACGTTTTCCTGTTCTCGGTAAAGAAGAACACATGGTCGGAAGTTAGTCTAGTAAGTACCGTTAATGAGAAGCCCTCATTAACCAGGATGAACATGGGAAGCCCCCACCTTTATTACACACTAGTATGGGAAGCCCCCACTAGCTATACTTATGCATTACATTATGAACTTACTTTCTGTGAACTCGCTCAACTAGTTTGTTGATTATTTGCTGCATGCCTTGCAGGGCCTTAGGTATACTTGGAGCTTGCACCAGAGGAGAAGCGGGTCGTTGTGGACAAGAACTCGTGAATGCTTGTTTAACACTTTTACATTCACACATTGATACTTATGATTTGGGTTTTACATTTAATGCTTCCGCTACTTAAACAGTGTTTGGTTTAGAACACCAATTATGTCTTTGATTATTATTAAATGCTATGTTTGATATAATTGGTGGCTTGATCCTGGTCAGTCACGCCTCCAAGCGGTGGTACTCCGCGTGTGGGATTTTGGGGGTGTGACAGGCTGGGTATCTACACAATTGCTGACATGGACTCTGAGTTTTTCACTGAGCAGTTTACCTTTCCGTCTGATGAAGCACGGGCTGCATTCTGGGCTGCAAATGCTATTGGTGACCCTTATGACCCGAGAATGTCTAAGGCTTCACAGATGAGAGACCCATTGGTTCGAGTGATGCATCATGTGTTTAGCCACACTATTTGCGGCCGCATGGACAGTTTGGGGAACTGTCCAACACCGGATTTGATTTTTCTGTACGCGCTGGTTGATGGAGTACACATCAACCTAGCCGCAAGGATGGCTGAATACTTTGTGAAGTGCTCAGGTAGAACGCCCAACAGTCAGATTCATGGCGGTCAATATGTGACCGAAATTGCTTACAACCTAGGGTTGATGACTGATGAGGTACTTGAGAGTCTCACTCATGTGACCGATGGTGTTTATGTTGATATTCGTTCATTGAAAGCGATGGGGGTAATTGCTGAGACTGATCACGGGGATAGGTTGAGGGGGCTCAACAACGAGGTCTGGGACCCGTTACCCCCACTTCCAGCAGACGAAGAGGATGTAGAAATGGAGGAGCAGCATGCAGTTCAGCAGCATGAGCTGCACACACCACCACACCAGCCACAGACACCGCCACATGAGCTGCAGCACCATGATTACCACCAGCATCAGGAGTGACCAGAGTTTTACCAGCAGTTCCAGCAGATGCGTGTTATGCAGGAGCAGCATGGGACCTATATCGACCAGATTAGGACTAGCCAGGATCAGATCCGGGCTAGTCAGGATCAGCTCAGGGCCACTCAGGACCAGCTTAGGCATAGCCAGGAGAGTTTATACCAGTGGGTGAGTGCCGGATTTTCATACTTGTTCGGGAAGATGCATCATGCATATCCCGACTACTTTCAGCACCCTCCACAGTTCCCACCGTGGAACCCACCTGGTTATGGTGATGCAGGCCAATCCTTCACGAGAGACGATGATGGTGATGACGAGTAGGAGATGGTGGTGTAGTTCGTTGGTGGTTTTTATTACTATTTCAGTACTTGTTATTTTGGGTGTTCTTTTTGCTTAGTATTTCAAACACCCTCAGATTGTATTTTATTTTCAAAACACTTTACTTTCTGTTATGTCTTTGTTTGGATTGGTAGTATTTATGTACATTATGGGTTTTATGTTATTCTGTTATTGTTCTGTTTTGGTGTACATGTGACATACTTGCAGATCCGACATATTTTGGACCGGAGCATATGACAGACACAGCTTTGGAAGTCTCGTTTCATGAGATATCATCTTGAGTGGAGTACTATTATCCTTTTTCTGTATATTTTGGTTTCGCATTGGGGACAATGCGAAGTTCAAGTGTGGGGAGGGGGTTAACTTTGTTAACTTTGTTTGTCCTCTATAAAAAAAAGAAAATTCATTCAAAAATATATGTTTTCTGTATATATTTTAGTAAATAAACCGGTTGGTTGTGTTTTAGAAAGCTTCGGACTTGATAAAAACTCGACAAGCAAAATATTTTTGAAAAAGGAAACCGGAAAGCGTGACAAACAAAGAAAGACTTACATGATAGTTTTCACACTTTTACCCATTCCTTCCGTTACGTGAGCATATTTGAGCCTTGATATTGTTATATATTTTTGTTCATTTCGGATATAGGAGTGAGCCGGATGTTATGTTTAATTTAGATCTTGTCACTAGTATACTTGTTAAAGACCATGAACTTGCGGATTTGTGTAAAAGTGATAGAGGCACCTAGATAACCCCTTTGTTGTTAGCCTTGTTCTTTGTGTTGTGTTTCCCGTATACCCTATGTTACCCTTTAGGATTAACCATGTCGAACCTTCCCGTTTACCTTTGTCTACCCAATATTATCGCCCACTTAGCCTTATATAGCCTTTTTATATTTTAACCCTTTTAGTGTTGAAACTCGGTTAAAATAATCGTTTAACTAGCGCTTGTTTACTATCCATTGTATAAATCCGTTAGTTTATAAAAAAAACAGAAAATAAAATACCCTAAAATAGGGTGTAGTTGACAAAAACCGAGCGATTTTCAATGCTAAATTGTTTAAATCTTGTTGATAAGCTCGGTGTCACAAAAGTCGCATTTTTAAGGCGTTAGTATGTATAGTTGATTTGTTTATCGCTAGTTAGACGCTAAAAACCGAGTTTTAACCATTTCGCCACTTTAAATATCCATTTCCATACCCTTCGCCCAAGCCTAACGTTACAACCTGTAAAGACCTCTTGATTTACACTTTTTCGCATGTTAGTTGGTGGAGACGAGATCTTATAACAAGCTTATGATATTACACATTTAATTGACGAGGCATTGAGTGTTTGCACGTACAAACCGAGTGTGTGTGAACATTGTCAGTTGTGTGAAGATTAACATGTTGAGTCAATTAAATGTGAAGTCACGGCTTTTTGGTTTTCGCTATATAATTGCATATGCTTGATTGGGTTTGAGTCTTTTGAAGTTGTCTTTGGAAAAACCGGCTAACCGTTTATATTTGTTTTCAATAAAATAGTGTGTAAATTATCATTCTTGTTTGATTCTATCTTTTATTGCATTTTAGTTTAGCTTGCTTGAGGACAAGCAAGGTTCAAGTGTGGGGAGATTTGATATCCGCTAATTTACACATATTTTAGTCCCCCATTTTACCCCTATTTTATGCGTTTTCGGCCGTAAAACCGTCATTCGGATACTTAAATATGTATACTTTCGTTTACAGGCCTAAAACAGCATACCAGACGAGATGATAGAGAAAACGAGAACTTTCCGGACAAAACGATAAAGTTGCGGACATTCTGTTAGAAAACTGACCTGGGCAAGTGGCACGGTCGTGCGGTCTGAGGAACGACCGTGCATCTACGACAAACCAAGATCAGCCGGCGACTAGTGCAACAAGGAGTTCAACATAATCTCGGTGACGCACGGTCGTGCCATTCCTTGCACGTCGTGCGGATCCGATGATCAGCTATATCCCGGTGATGAACGACCAGTTCTGCTGTCCATGCAACGAGATCCCGGAATGGCACGGTCGTGCCATATGAAGAACAGTCGTGCGAGACCGAAGACCATTCAACTCTGCTGATGTCATGAACAGTAACTACAATAATGCATAAAGTGAACGGTCGTGCGATCGGTGCACGACCGTGCGACATCGAAAAAATATAAAAAGCAAACAGAAGCATTCTGTTCGTAACTCTGGAACTTTGGAGAGCTCCACAGACGATTTTCAGGCACCGGAAGCATCAGCTTTAGCCCGGATTCAAGCCACATTGCCGGTTTAGCTCGGTTACTATCCGGATTCTCATTCTTATGCTTGTTTATGGTTTGGTTTCTCAAAACTTTCCATAATTTTGTTATGTTTCAAGCATTTAGACTGATTATTATGTATTAATGTAAGCCTTTGGGCAAAAACACAACAATCCCTTGCTTGATTATAGCCATTAGTATGTTAATCTTTGTTTGTAATGACATTTTGAAGTATTTTCTATGATTATCTTTGATGATTAGTTTGCAACCTTGTTATTAATATTGATTTCTTGATTATAAGTAATTGTATTGAATGATTGGTACTTGGTTAGTTAAGATAGTTGAAAAATGAAGCTTAATTAATCATGTATTAGTAAACTTTTAATTTGGTTAACTAGTTTAACTTGGTTAAAATGTGGGCATCATGATACTAGAAATGGTTAGTGGTTTAATAAAATGCAATTATTGTTAATCAAGAAAGCTTGCCCTCACGGAAGGACTCTAACGGGTTAGATGGTGTTGTTATGAACTCTTGCCATGATTTGTTAGCTTAGTTAGTAGTTTCGGCCAAAATTGCAATCTTGGTGAATTTATGTGCAAGATTTGTAAAATGAACTCGGTTGTGATTTAATCTAGTTTATGCTTGTCTCGGTGGTTGCATTGTGTTTATCGGTGTTGCTTTCCTTGATTAAGTGAGGTTAGAAAACTCCTAACGGATGACTAACTTATTTTTAGGAGATTTTCATAGACATTTATCAATTGCATGATAAAGAACAATTTTAGGTGGTTAAAGTGTGTTTATCGTTTTAACTTCCCGAATGATTGTCATGTTAGGATTCCCGAAAGGGATACTAATTGTCTTGAAATGGAGAATTGACTGAATATTTCTAGTGCCAAAACTGACTTAGTTGACATGCTTTGGTTGTGTATTAAGCAAGGCTATTTATATATAATCTACTATGTTTTATAAATGTTTGTATTTATGCTTACTTTAGTTTAATTAAAACCAAACAACTTATGTTTTTACCGGTAATTTAGTGATAAAGGTCTAGTATTATTTCTCCGCCCATTTCCGTGGATCGATACTTGGTTCTTACCGATACTTTACTACATATATGATGGGGTACACTTGCCTCTTTCATGTGTGTTTTGATGTAAAAGTAATAATCACTTTTATAAATTTAAAACCAAATCGTGTGTAATTTCATTGTAAAAATATGTACAGTCGCGCACACGTCAGTGTGGTGCGCTGGGAAGCGTGGCAAGCTTAATTTAATTTACGTTGGGTCATTCAGAATTCTGGGAATAATCGGTAACGTGACCTACAAACTCGAGTTACCTGATGAATTGGGTAACGTGCGCGATGTCATTGATGTCTCGAATTTAAGAAAGCGTTTATCCAAGGAAACACGTGTGATACCCTTATTAACGCCTAAGGGTAACGACAATATTGAAATAATGGATCGAGAAGTTAAGGTTAGTTGACATAGCCAAAGTCCGGTCGTAAGAGTTTGTTGGAACTCAGTACGTGAACCGAAGTCCTTGTGGTAACGTAATAATCAAGGGAGCTCTAATATCTCCAGTTGTTCGAACGGTTGAATCATCTCCTAATATCATTGAGGAATTTCGGGACGAAATTCCCTTTCAAGTTGGGGATGATGTGGCACCTGCAGAAAATCCACAGTCATCCTAGCCCAACATCTTGCTGTTGTGGGATTTCTTGTCAAATTTCGGGACAAAATTTCTTTCAAGTTGGGGATGATGTGACAACCCGAGCTTTCAAGGCCTTTCCCCGACACGTTACTTGTTTCACACTTTGTCATAATTGTTTGTGTTGTAAACTTATTCATACTGAATGAACTGTTGAACTAGCATGGGCCGCCAAAAATGCATTGCATTAATCACCTTGAACCGTGGACCAAAATGTGTAAGTGGGCCGATCACTTTAGTGGACAAATAATATTCTGAAGCCACACTTTGTCAATGCAACATTAATGAATTAACTTTCAAACCCATGGATTAAAGCCATTGGACCAATCATGTTGTGGGCTGACACATATTGAATGCAATCTGATAAGTTTCACGTGATTTACTTTGGGTGTGATGAATCTGACAATAGGGCAATCAAGATAAACTTAATTTGGCCGCCACCACTTGTAATTGAACTTGGCCCAACCTCATCCTTTCCTTTATGCATACGTAAACTAAGTATTTCAATATACAACTTGTTGCAAACCCTACCCTCCCTTCAAGAATACGCACGGCAGTAGGCATACTTTTCCCCCCTCGATACATCACCTTGTTCGATCAAGGTTACTCGTTAGTAAACCCATATTTGTGTTAACTATTAAGTGTTAATGATTGTGTGTATGAATGATATTGATTAACAAAGTTGTTGGTATGGTTTATATACGTGAAGAACTTGTTTTCATGTTTTGATCATGTTTCTGTATGCTAAAGTATGTGTAGGGTCACATGTTATTATCCTTAATAAACATTCCTCAATCTACTAATGAATCTGTTATAATGTTGGGTGATGTTTTAATTGGGATCTGTATGAATCATAATAGGAATTACACGTGACATGAAACTGGTTATTTGGATGAATCTGTCAAAGCATGTGTGATTAATTTATATGCATATGTTAGGAGGTTCATTATGATGATGATTTATCCGATGTGAACGTGTTGTCAACTACTAAATCACTACTTGAAGATTTATGTCGATCAATGATGTTATGTGATTATTGGGCCGTTACATGTATTGAATTATTAGTTTAGTGTTGTATGTGATAGGATTTAGTTAGCTTAACTTGGTTTAATGCTTATAATTGCGACATGATTATTTGAGGAGAATAGGGAGTTTAATAATAAACACTAAGGTTACTTGATGACTCGGAATGTGTGATGTCGACTGGATGAGGGTTGGGTTATGTTGAGGGGTTGTAAAAGGAATGTTATTAATCTTGAAGGTGGCTTGTGTTAACTTAGTTGCATAGTAAACAACTACTAAATTCACTGGGTAATGTTCCACGTTAAACATGGGCTGCATGTGTGGGATCGCCCAGATAGGAGGCACACTTGCATTTGAGTTAGGCCCGGGTTACATTTAGGCTGCGGTACCACTTCACCCAAGCGAACTTCGGGCTGGCATCACTTGGGTCATAAACTGAATGAATGGGCCGTTCAGATTAAAAGAATTACAATACTTGTTGGATTAGGCCGAGTGGGCCTTGTTGCCGGAAATGGGTCATGGACTCTGGGCGGCACCTTCTATATTGGTGTTGGGTCACTACGGCTTACACGACAGGAGGTCGGGTCACTCTGTAGTGGGCCGGAACCAACTGGGCTGCACGGAACGAGACGCGATGCTACGGGATAGTAAGTAGGGACTCGTGTGGAATAATGTAATATGTTGTTACATGTGGATTGAATGGTTAAAGTGCACTAGTTAGTGAACACTTAAGTTATAAAATGTAGAATGCATGAATGGTTTATTTAAGTGTTGATATGATACATGTACATGTGACGAAAGCGAATCAGTGAGACTGAAACTGATTCCTCAATGAATGCTGTGACTAGTGTGATGCGTGATTTCTTGCTATGACTTGTATGATCTATGTGGGAATTTCATGCAAAATGTGTATAAAGGATGTATGATTGAGTGCTATAAAACTGACCATAACTGGAACTGATATTAGGATTCGATTGATCAAGTGTGAACACATAACTAGTCTTACCGAGCAAATCAAAGGTGAGTTCACTACTTTTGAGCATGCGTCCCAGTGGTTGGGACAGTCAGTGGGAATCCCGGGGAGGGATAGGTCTTTTGGGTAAAACTGGGATGTTGGATAATATTCTCACCCTATCACTCTCAAGTCCCATCTTTTGTTACTGGGGAGGTAACAGGGTATTAGTTGGTAGCGCTACTTAGGTTTGGCACCCTCACACCGTACCGGGGAGGACGGTTGTGAACTAATGACCCAGTCATGCCCAGTGTTTTGATAGGAGCACTGGGGAACGGGCAAAACATACATCAGGAGCCGTCTTGTTCAGTATCGAGATATTATCAACATTACTTTCGGAATTAAATTCAATGGATTAACTAAACACTTGGTAATCAATGTTTTGGTAAAACTATGAACTCACCAGCGTTGTCTGATACACTTGTTGCATGCTCGCAGGTCGTTAGATATCTAGGATTTGGGAACTTGCTGTCTAGAGTAGTTGGAGTAGTCATGGGTCGACTGGAGGGATTCATTGATATCATACATTGGTTTTTGAAACAGTTTATCATTGGTCTACTATTTGCTTCCGATGAACATGTTGGTTTTCATTTAAACTTGTTGATGGTATTTTTATTAATAATTGAGAATTTTATTTTGAAACTTGTATGGGTTCAATGTAATTAGTGGCTCGTTGTTGGTATGTCACACGCCTAACAGGGAGATTCCCTAGGTGGTATTTTGGGGGTGTGACACTAACCCAAATGCCTAAATATTCAAAATTCATGAGGGACTTTCTCACTCACAAAAGGAAAATTGAATCATTGCAATTAGTTAATTTAGGCGAAGAATGCTCCGCCTTACTATTCAACAAACTCCCACAAAAGAAGATCGACCCCGGGAGCTTTACCATCCCTTGTTCGATTGGGGACTCACCCCTACGCAATGCACTAGCCGATCTTGGGGCTAGCATCAACCTCATGCCCGGATCAATGTTCGACCGACTCAGACTAGGGAAAACATGCCCTACGAAAATGAGCATACAACTCGCCGATAGGTCCATTAAATATCCACAAGGTGTAGTCGAAAATCTATTTGTTAAAGTCGGAGACTTTGTCTTCCCGGCCAACTTTGTCATACTAAATATGGAGGAAGATACCGAAGTGCTACACCTCCTAGGAAGACCATTCTTGGCCACGGTCCACGCCGTGGTAGACATGAATGGTGGGACACTAACATTGAGGGTTGGGGACAAGGAGATGAAGTCCGGGGTTGGAAAAAGAGTAGAAGACGACGACCCGGCCAACTACATGAAAGTCATAGACTCAAGTTTGCATGATGCTCTCCGACGGTGCAACATGGGATGCAATCCATCCCACTTGAGTAACATATGACTGGCTTTGGGTCTAGCTAAGGACCCTTATAAACGTGGCGCACCACGGAGGCATTCCGCGGAACTATCCTTAGTTTAATTTAGATTAACTTTTATATTTTCTAGTTTAGTTTTAATTTTCAGGAATAAAACACACTCGGGATGGTGAAGGATACTAAGGGAAGCTTAAACCAACACCTCATGCACAAAAACAAAGCCTCCCGACAATTTTTCTTCATTACAGCAAGTTCAGCACGGGCCGTGCTCAGCCAACACGCCCCGTGCTCAATGATCTACAGAAAAATGCCCAGTTCAGGTAACTGGACACTGGGCGTGTTCGTTGAACACGCCCCAGTGCCCAGCCTTCTGTTACTTTCTGTTACTGGCAATCTGAACGTGGGGTCGTGCCCGGTCACCATGGCCCGTGTCCAGACGCCTAGTAACATAACTTTTTGTTTTTAACAAACCTTTTTACACATTCAATCAACCTAAAAACTTCTTTTTAGGACACATTGAGGATAATGTGTAATTTAAGTGTGGGGGGATACTAAAACCTTGAATTTTGCAAGTCCTAATTACAAGCCTTACACAAAACTCTGTTGGAACCGCTAAAAACCCAAATTTTTTCAAAAACTTTTCATTTTTTTTACTTGTCTTGGTTTAAATTTGGAATAACAAGTTCTAAAAAGGTTATATTTTTACGAATTTACAACCGATAGCGTCGCGATAAAAAGAACCAACATAAGAAAATTATGAAACGACATGACAAATCTAGTTAAAATTTAATTATATATACTTGATTACATTAAAAACCCATTCCCACAAAAAGTGAGTTTTGAGCCTTTAATTGAGCATATAAATACACATCTTTAAACTAAATGCTCATTTTTTCGTTTCTTGTGTGAATAGCCGCTTGGTTTCTTACGACTCTAGAACTTGCCATGACAATACATTCCCGGTCCTTACCAACTTAAATCCAAGTAAGTAAATGATGGAGGCATTAGGACTAACCCTTTTTCTTTCAACACCATTATTTTTCTTTTTTTAACACCTACCAAAAATCCCCCTAGTTAACCCCTTTGAGCCTAGACCTTTTCATTTCTAAACCCACAAAACAAACTGTGACACCCCAGGAAAACCAGTGAACGATACAGTTTACCTAGCTCCCTCAGTGAGTGCGTACCAAATTTCGGGACGAAATTTCTTTTAAGTTGGGGATAATGTGACAACTCGAATTCCCAAGATTTCTATTACGCATTTATTGCACGTTTATTGATTGTTAAATTGCTTGCTTGCTCAATTGGTTTGCTATGAAATTGTATACGTTTTGGATTTGATAAGGTTTATGAATGGATTGTCAAATACTTGATTGGGGTGACGAAAATGTAAATTGTGTATTTTGTGCATGTAACATGTAATAGACAATACTTAGGGGTGCTTTGTGCTAATAGTGAAACTTAAATCATTCTTAACCCTAATTCCTTTCACTAATCATTCACAAGAAACCAAAACACGTACCCTCACATTCCCTAATCCTCTCTACAACCATCTTCTCATCATTCTTGGATTCACAAGTTCTTTTGCATCAAGCTTGAGTACCAATTCATCTAGAATCAAATCAAGGTAACGATCTAATCATTGTTTGTGATTAATTGTAGATTGATTGATCATGTAAACCCTAGTTCTTCACATGCTAAGTTCTGTAATTGTTAATGTGATTCTGATTATTGTGACTAGGTTATTTGTTTAGTGCTTAATCGATTGCTTGATAATTTTGATGTATGATATGAATGATTGTGTTGATTACTGCTAAACAAAACAAATATGAATTAGGGTTTGAGATCGCAGGAACAATAGGACGTAACTGTTGAAATGAAAAGTGTAACTGATGCCTTGATTCTGTACAAAGGTTTGGAATTCACGCGAATTGTTAGTCAGAGTTTTGATTATGTGATGTTATCCGAGTTTTATAAAGAACACATGATGTCCGAGTTTCCTCTCACATGTATGTCCGAGGTTTAAACACATTGTGATGTTTTGAGTTTTTAACCCTTGCCACATTGTCCGAATTTTATATAAGTCACCTTAGTCCGACCTTCAAGATGATGAGATGCCCGAGCTTCACTAATTACCATGGTCCGAGTTTTAAGACATAAGATGAGGTCCGAGTTTGTTGAGCACCTCTAGTCCGAGTTTAAGGGTCCTTGTTTGTGGTCCGAGTTTCAAAGGGGAGTTCCCCCTTGTCCGACTTTCAAAACAACACCAAGGGGTCCGACTTTAGTATTAAGTCCGAGTTTAACCCCCCACATATTAGTCCGAGTTTTGTGAAGCCCCCATCCCCCTATCCGAGTTTCTTGACACCCACCCCCACTGCCCGAGTTTGTCAAAGAGAGGATGGGCTGTCCGAGTTTCCTACATCCCCTTATGGTCCGAGTTTTGGCTTGTCCTTGGTCCGAGCTTTGTGTCTCCTATGTGGTCCGACTTTTAAACTTGTGTTGATGTCCGATGTTTTTAATTGTATATATGCTTAGCCATGTCCGTTCAGCAAACACAGTTAGATATCAAGTCTATTGGATGATAACTCTGTGAAATTATGTATTCAACCCTGTAAGGTTGAAAGCTCTGTTTGATATGATAATTCAGTTAAATATGTTCACCGTAGCAATTATGTTAATTTACATGTTAGACTAAACTGTGAAATCAAAGACGTGACGCATGAACTACGTGAACATGATTAACCGTTACGTGACGCATGATTCTTTATAGATGATCGTATGATACTAAATGCAACTGTATGATCCTGCATGCGTGAATAATCTATGTGATATCATCATGTACACGATTAACACACAAAACACTGTTGCTTGGATATCAAGGATTTGTAAACCCTAATTGAGCTTATATACTTATGTCAAGTATGTGCAATGTATCCTAGGTCGTGTGTAACGGACTTAGGCAATTGTTAAACCCTAGAGCATAGCATATCGAGCAAACCAAGCTGAGTTCACACTCTTACTAAGGCATGGGATTCCCAGGGCACGGGAATTGGGATTGAAGGATTGCGATTGAATAGAACTATACCTACACTATTACTAGACTACCATACCATCGTCCTCGGTTGTGCAGGACAGGTACGTGCAATCTACGTACGCATATACTTACTACTATCCTCGGTTGTGAAGGATACTTATACATATTACTATCCTCGGTTGTGAAGGATACTTATACATATTACTATCCTCGGTTGTGAAGGATACTATTACATATTACTATCCTCGGTTGTGAAGGATACTTATACTTAATTACTATCCTCGGATGTGAAGGATACTCACGTAAGACCTACGTGAACTTATACTTACTACTGTTCTCGGATTGTGAAGAACACATATGGTTACGAGTAGTCTAGTGGTTATACAACATGGGAAGCCCCCACCTATAGAACGTACTATCGGCCCAGTAGAGCCACGTGTTACAAACGAACTTACTATTACGCATTTACTTTCTGTGAACTCGCTCAACTAGTTGTTGATCCTCTGTTGCATGCCTTGCAAGTCGATAGGTATATGGAGCTTGCACAGGGAGGAGCAGGTCGTTGTGGGCTTGGATCGTGATTGTTTCTTTAAACACTTATGACATTACATTATTAATTATGTGGGTTTACTTACATGCTTCCGCTACTTAAACAAATGTTGGTTTTGAACATCAATCATGTCTTGTTGAATTATATTATCTACTTTTATTAATAAATGCTATGTTCGATATGATTGATGGCTTGATCCTGGTCAGTCACGCTCCCAAGCGGTGATACTCCGCGGGTGGATTTTGGGGGTGTGACAGATTGGTATCAGAGCCATTGGTTATAGAGAACTTGGTTTTAATATGGGAAAACGTTTTTATTAAAACCAGACTATAACCAGAACAGTGCTCTCAACGATCCACAACGACGCTTCGCTTCACGTGCAAGACTCGACATCCTAGGTAATAAGGTTTATGTTTATTTCCTACTTGCTAGAACTACATAAGAACTTTGCTCGTAGTATGCTTACATTACTTTGCTCACTACTTGATACTGCTTGAGAACACCCATGTGCCTACACTTTTCTGTCATCGCACTACTCGCGAACCATTCATACTTATGCTACCTTTATTGTTCGATCATGTCTGGACGTGTGAACATGACTCAAGCCCAGTTGACGGCTCTCATTAACGAACGAGTTGCTGCGGCACTTGCAGCCGCACAAGCAGGAGGTATAACCTGCTATCCCAGACCTATCCTAGGATGTTAGATCCTACTCTCGTGACCCAACTCTCGCGCTTAACCTTGACCTATCTTTCTCGCGCAACGGGTCAGAACGCATAGCAACCTGGCTGCACATTCAAGAACTTCATGGACTGTCGTCCAAGCACATTCAGTGGCACAGAAGGAACAGTGGGACTACTCCATTGGTTTGGGAAGCTCGAGTCAGTATCCAAGATGAGTGAATGCCCTGAGGCTCGCAGGGTCAAGTACGCCACTGGTACTTTGGAAGGAATCGCGCTAACCTGGTGGAACGCGCAAGTACAAATACTAGGGTTGAAAGCTGCTAACGCCACCCCCTAGAACGAATTCAAAGAACGCATTAAAAAGAGAATAATGCACGCGTGATGGCATCCACAAGTTGTAAGTGGAGCTTTACCATTTGAAAATGACGGGGTCAGAAATTGAAGCTTATACGAAACGGTCAAACGAACTGGCCATCTTGTATCCAACCATGGTGGACCCTCCAAGCAAGCGTATCGAATTGTACCTCAAGGGTCTAGCCTCAGAGATTCAGAGCCATGATACATCGGTTAACCTTGACAATATCCAAGGCATTCAGTGTCTTGCTCATCGCCTCGCGGATCAGGCAGTGGAACAGAACAGGCTGCCTAGTTGTATCAGCGCTATTACTACCGCTACCACTTCTGCTACTCCCGCTACTCCTAGTGACAACAAGCGGAAATGGGATGGGTATTCCAGCAAGGGTTCAGCTACCGTTCAGTCTCAAGCACAGCAGCAGCGCAAGAATAGTGATCACCAGAGCCGAGTCAGCCAACTTCTGGTGGTCAGGGGCAGGGCGAATATTGGGGAATTCACTCAATGTGTAACTAATGCAACAGACACCGCAGTGGTTAGTGCAACGAGGGACGTGGCCAGGGGTGTCTCAAGATGGGCCATGAAGCTAAGGATCCAGGAGCCCACGCCCTGCAAATCAGAATCGCCAGCAGCAACAGCAAACAGAAATCCTATGCAAAGAAAAGATTGTTCGCATTCCTCGTTCTGGTCAAGAACCTCTCGAAGTTCAAAGCGACAAAAGTGGTGCTGTGGTTGGCATCACCTCTTTCTTGAAGGCTCGGAAGTGTTTGCGGAAGGGCCACACCGCAATTTTGGCTCTCGTTACTGACGCATCAGCGAAAGAAAAGAAGTTGGAAGACCATCCAGTTGTACGCGACTTTCCTCAGGTGTATCCTAAAGATTTACCTGGTCTACCGCCTCATCGTCAGGACGAATTTCAAATCGAGCTCGCTCCAGGAGCAGCACCCATAGCTCGAGCACCGTATCGCTTAGCTCCACCAGAATCGGAAGAACTATCGACGCAGCCACAAGAAATCTTGGATAAAGGATTTATCCGACCTATCTCTTCGCCTTGGGGAGCTACAAGAACTATTGGATACCAATTATCTGTGAAAAAGAAGGATGGAACCTTCAGGATGTGAAATTGATTACTGTGAACTGAACAAGGTCAAAGTGAAGAACCGTTATCCTCTTCCACGCATTGACGACTTATTCGACCAGTTGCAAAGGTCGAATTACTACTCCAAGGTTGATCTAAGGTCTGGTTATCATCAATTGAGAGTCCGGGATGAAGACGTCTCCAAGACAGCATTCAGAATTCGCTGCGGCCATTACGAGTTTCTTGTCATACCATTCGGGCTTACGAACGCACCTGCAGTTTTCATGGATCTTATGAACAGGGTGTGCAAACCCTATCTAGACAAGTTCGTCACCGTTTTCATCGACGACATCCTGATCTACTCCAAGAGTCAGGAGGAACACGAGCAGCACCTGCGTCTTATCTTGGAACTTCTTCGAAAGGAACAACCGTACGCCAAGTTTTCAAAATGCGACTTCTGGCTTCGTGAAGTCCACTTCTTAGGCCATGTGGTGAACAGGGATGGGATTCATGTCAACCCATCCAAGGTAGATTCGATCAGGAACTGGCCTGCACCACGTACACCAACGGAAATACGCCAATTCTTGGGTTTGGCGGGGTACTACAGACGATTTATTAAAGACTTCTCCAAGATCGCTCAGCCGCTTACTATGCTGACACAGAAAGGTGTCACCTACCGTTGGGGAGGTTCCCAGGAAACCGCTTTTCAGTACTTGAAGGATAGGCTTTGCAGTGCGCCTATTCTCTCATTACCAGAGGGCACCGACGATTTCGTGGTCTATTGTGACGCATCGATACAGGGGCTTGGTTGTGTATTGATGCAGCGTGATAAAGCTATTGCCTACGCTTCGCGGCAACTCAAGGTTCATGAACGGAACTACACGACGCACGATTTAGAGCTGGGAGCTGTTGTTTTTGCGCTTAAGGTATGGCGACACTACCTGTACGGTACCAAGTGCACAATTTACACCGATCACAGGAGTCTCGAGCATATCTTCAAGCAGAAGGAATTGAATATGCGTCAACGACGATGGATCGAATTACTTAATGATCACGAATACGCCATCAAGTACCATCCAGGAAAAGCCAATGTTGTGGCTGACGCTTTCAGTCGAAAGGACACTCTACCTAGACGCGTACGAGCGTTGCAGCTCACTATCCAGTCCAGTCTTCCTGCACAGATACGAACTGCTCAGATAGAAGCATTGAAACCCGAAAACGTCAAAGCTGAAGCTTTACGCGACTCAAGGCAACGAATG
The DNA here is from genome assembly GCF_002127325.2 of Helianthus annuus. Classification (NCBI taxonomy): domain Eukaryota; kingdom Viridiplantae; phylum Streptophyta; class Magnoliopsida; order Asterales; family Asteraceae; genus Helianthus; species Helianthus annuus. The sequence goes on from NC_035442.2 coordinate 62,555,878, forward strand.
GAACAAAAAGAAGACGGTGCATACTATGTAACGGGGCGTATTTGGGTCCCACTTTATGGCGGTTTACGAGAGCTGGTGATGGACGAAGCGCACAAGTCTCGCTACTCGGTACACCCAGGGTCGGATAAAATGTACCACGATATTAAAACAACATACTGGTGGCCAAGTATGAAAGCCCACATCGCCACCTATGTTGGCAAGTGCTTGACCTGTGCGAGAGTCAAGGTTGAATATCAGAAACCCGCAGGTCTACTGCAACAACCAGGATACCACAGTGGAAATGGGAAGAAATTTCCATGGATTTCGTTACGGGCTTACCTAGATCCCAGCGTGGGAATGATACCATATGGGTGATCGTGGATCGACTCACCAAGTCTGCACACTTCCTGGCTGTTAAGGAAACGGATAAGTTCTCCACTCTCGCAGACATTTATCTTAAAGAAGTTGTTTCAAGGCACGGGGTGCCCACCTCCATCATCTCAGATCGGGATGCACGATTCACGTCAGAACTATGGCAAACGATGCACAAATCTTTCGGCTCACGATTAGACATGAGCACAGCGTATCATCCTCAGACGGATGGGCAGTCAGAGCGCACGATTCAAGCTCTAGAAGACATGCTTCGGGCGTGTGTCATCGATTTCGGCAACAGCGGGGAAAAGCACCTCCCTTTAGTGGAGTTTTCGTACAATAACAGTTACCACGCCAGCATTCAAGCCGCTACATTCGAGGCATTGTACGGACGTAAATGCCGGTCACCTCTCGGTTGAGCAGAGGTGGGGGATAGTTAGATTACAGGCCCAGAAATGGTAGTTGACGCTACTGAACGAATTGCACAGATACGACAACGCATGGCGGCAGCTCGCGATCGCCAGAAAAGCTACGCGGATAAGCGTAAGAAGCCATTGGAATTTCAGGTCGGGGACCGGGTTTTACTCAAAGTTTCACCCTGAAAGGGTGTGGTTACATTTGGTAAACGAGGCAAGCTCAATCCACGGTATGTTGGACCGTTCGAAATCACTGAAAGAATAGGCACAGTAGCCTACAGACTAAACCTACCAGCTGAACTCGGTGCAGTTCACAACGTATTCCACGTGTCGAATCTGAAGAAGTGTCTGTCAGATGAGACTCTTATAATTCCTTTTAAGGAACTTACTATCGACGAGCGGTTGCAGTTCGTCGAGGAACCAGTTGAAACCATGGACCGGGATGTTAAGGTCCTCAAGCACAAGAGAATCCCTCTTGTCCGAGTTCGTTGGAACTCCAAACGTGGCCCAGAGTACACCTGGGAACGCGAAGGCCAGATGACAGAAAAGTACACCCAGTTATTCGAAACCAATGCAACCACTACTAAGGCTAAAGCTACTACTACTGAATTTCGGGACGAAATTCCAAATCAACGGGGGGATGATGTGACACCCCAGAAAAACCAGTGAACGATACAGTTTACCTAGCTCCCTCAGTGAGTGCGTACCAAATTTCGGGACGAAATTTCTTTTAAGTTGGGGATAATGTGACAACTCGAATTCCCAAGATTTCTATTACGCATTTATTGCACGTTTATTGATTGTTAAATTGCTTGCTTGCTCAATTGGTTTTCTATGAAATTGTATACGTTTTGGATTTGATAAGGTTTATGAATGGATTGTCAAATACTTGATTGGGGTGATGAAAATGTAAATTGTGTATTTTGTGCATGTAACATGTAATAGACAATACTTAGGGGTGCTTTGTGCTAATAGTGAAACTTAAATCATTCTTAACCCTAATTTCTTTCACTAATCATTCACAAGAAACCAAAACACGTACCCTCACATTCCCTAATCCTCTCTACAACCATCTTCTCATCATTCTTGGATTCACAAGTTCTTTTGCATCAAGCTTGAGTACCAATTCATCTAGAATCAAATCAAGGTAACGATCTAATCATTGTTTGTGATTAATTGTAGATTGATTGATCATGTAAACCCTAGTTCTTCACATGCTAAGTTCTGTAACTGTTAATGTGATTCTGATTATTGTGACTAGGTTATTTGTTTAGTGCTTAATCGATTGCTTGATAATTTTGATGTATGATATGAATGATTGTGTTGATTACTGCTAAACAAAACAAATATGAATTAGGGTTTGAGATCGCAGGAACAATAGGACGTAACTGTTGAAATGAAAAGTGTAACTGATGCCTTGATTCTGTACAAAGGTTTGGAATTCACGCGAATTGTTAGTCAGAGTTTTGATTATGTGATGTTATCCGAGTTTTATAAAGAACACATGATGTCCGAGTTTCCTCTCACATGTATGTCCGGGGTTTAAACACATTGTGATGTTTTGAGTTTTTAACCCTTGCCACATTGTCCGAATTTTATATAAGTCACCTTAGTCCGACCTTCAAGATGATGAGATGCCCGAGCTTCACTAATTACCATGGTCCGAGTTTTAAGACATAAGATGAGGTCCGAGTTTGTTGAGCACCTCTAGTCCGAGTTTAAGGGTCCTTGTTTGTGGTCCGAGTTTCAAAGGGGAGTTCCCCCTTGTCCGACTTTCAAAACAACACCAAGGGGTCCGACTTTAGTATTAAGTCCGAGTTTAACCCCCCACATATTAGTCCGAGTTTTGTGAAGCCCCCATCCCCCTATCCGAGTTTCTTGACACCCACCCCCACTGCCCGAGTTTGTCAAAGAGAGGATGGGTTGTCCGAGTTTCCTACATCCCCTTATGGTCCGAGTTTTGGCTTGTCCTTGGTCCGAGCTTTGTGTCTCCTATGTGGTCCGACTTTTAAACTTGTGTTGATGTCCGATGTTTTTAATTGTATATATGCTTAGCCATGTCCGTTCAGCAAACACAGTTAGATATCAAGTCTATTGGATGATAACTCTGTGAAATTATGTATTCAACCCTGTAAGGTTGAAAGCTCTGTTTGATATGATAATTCAGTTAAATATGTTCACCGTAGCAATTATGTTAATTTACATGTTAGACTAAACTGTGAAATCAAAGACTTGACGCATGAACTACGTGAACATGATTAACCGTTACGTGACGCATGATTCTTTATAGATGATCGTATGATACTAAATGCAACTGTATGATCCTGCATGCGTGAATAATCTATGTGATATCATCATGTACACGATTAACACACAAAACACTGTTGCTTGGATATCAAGGATTTGTAAACCCTAATTGAGCTTATATACTTATGTCAAGTATGTGCAATGTATCCTAGGTCGTGTGTAACGGACTTAGGCAATTGTTAAACCCTAGAGCATAGCATACCGAGCAAACCAAGCTGAGTTCACACTCTTACTAAGGCATGGGATTCCCAGGGCACGGGAATTGGGATTGAAGGATTGCGATTGAATAGAACTGTACCTACACTATTACTAGACTACCATACCATCGTCCTCGGTTGCGCAGGACACGTACGTGCAATCTACGTACGCATATACTTACTACTATCCTCGGTTGTGAAGGATACTTATACATATTACTATCCTCGGTTGTGAAGGATACTTATACATATTACTATCCTCGGTTGTGAAGGATACTTATACATATTACTATCCTAGGTTGTGAAGGATACTTATACTTAATTACTATCCTCGGATGTGAAGGATACTCACGTAAGACCTACGTGAACTTATACTTACTACTGTTCTCGGATTGTGAAGAACACATATGGTTACGAGTAGTCTAGTGGTTATACAACATGGGAAGCCCCCACCTATAGAACGTACTATCGGCCCAGTAGAGCCACGTGTTACAAACGAACTTACTATTACGCATTTACTTTCTGTGAACTCGCTCAACTAGTTGTTGATCCTCTGTTGCATGCCTTGCAGGTCGTTAGGTATATGGAGCTTGCACAGGGAGGAGCAGGTCGTTGTGGGCTTGGATCGTGATTGTTTCTTTAAACACTTATGACATTACATTATTAATTATGTGGGTTTACTTACATGCTTCCGCTACTTAAACAAATGTTGGTTTTGAACATCAATCATGTCTTGTTGAATTATATTATCTACTTTTATTAATAAATGCTATGTTCGATATGATTGATGGCTTGATCCTGGTCAGTCATGCTCCCAAGCGGTGATACTCCGCGGGTGGATTTTGGGGGTGTGACACAAACACCCTTTACCCACCAAAAACCCTTTTTCTATTTTAAACCCTTTATTTTAGTAAAAAGCTCGGTCTTCATGTGACATACCTTATCAAAAAAGAAAAAATGATGAAGTCTAGCAATAAACAAACAAGTTCCTCAAAAGAAACCTTGTTTGAAAATTGCTTCGATTAAATAAAAAAGTCACAAAAACAATAAGTTTTATGAAAACCGACGCTTTTTATGCCTTTTCGCCCTTTTCTACTAACCACTAACCCAAAACCACCTACCTTTAACCCAAGCCTAACCCTTCCCCAAAGTCCTCCTGATATTTACAAAGGTTTATAGTTAAAAAGGAGGAGGATTGATTGCTTGGCAAGCATATGGTAGAAGTAAGTTCCATGCCGGTCTCGAGTGTTTCACAAAAATACATCTTCGGCCGAGTGTTGAGCCGTGAGGTATGTGAACTTGTATATAAGTGGAATTTTAAAGAGGCATGTTATGCCGAAATAAGTAATTTCTCTTACGTAATGTTCTAAATAAATCATAACGAATAGGATTGTAAATATCATAAAAATAAAACCTAATAAAGATCTTGGAATCCCGACACTCATGACAAGCCCAAAACTTCTCTTCTACCCATTCCATTTGGGTGTGTAAGCCACATTATAAAGAGTTTTGCCTGAGGACAAGCAAAGATTCAAGTGTGGGGGTATTTGATGTGTGTAAAATGCAACATATAAATTACATCAAATGAGGCATAAAACTAACCCCTTTTAGTACTAATGTTGGAAAAAGTGTGCTTTTGTCTTCCTTTTGTATTTTCAGGATTAAATGAGCGCAAATGAACAAAAGAAGCAAAAATACAGCTAAATCTAACATAAATACAAGGAAATGAATAAACATGGCATGCCCGACCCCTCGACAGCATCTTCCCAAGCAAAAATAAGAGATCAGAAGCTGAACATGCCCCGTGCCCAGCGGACACGGGGGCGTGCTCAAGTGTCTGCAGAAAAGACATAGTTGTAGAAGCTTCTATTTCCCAACACGGGGGCGTGCCCAGGTCAACACGACCGTGGTCAACGCTAAGATTCGTAGAATCCAAGCAAATCTTGATAGTACAGAAAAGCTTCTACACATGGGGTCGTGCCCAGCGGACACGGGGCGTGGTCAACTAATGCAGACAAAGTGCAATTAATGAAGAAAGAGAAAGTGGATGGACACGGGGCCGTGCCCAATGGACACGGGGCCGTGTCCGGGCTTCCGTGCAGGCTATAAATAGAGGTGCTTGGTTCACTTCAAAGGCATCCCTTGACAAACTACCTCTCTCCCACTTCACCCACACTCCACCACCATCACAACACCCACATCTACCACCATCATCCATCATCCATCATAGAGTGTGTGTAGTAGTCTCGGGATCCAAGATTGATAGTCAGAGTTGTGACAACCGGTGATTTATGGCTCTTAATTACGTGTTTAACAGGTGATTAACGCGATAATAAATAGTGTTTACGACGCTAATTAATTTAACGAGGCCCTTGGAGTGCCCAGGAACGTTTATTCGGCTATACAGTGCGCGTGTGGTGATTTACAGGAAATCTGCTGAATATTACGCGACAACAAACTGATACCATACAAAATACTAACAACACCGACTAATATAAAATTTTTACGATATATTTTAAATTCGCAATTAAATTCTTATCACCGTGGTTGAAACCAGATCAGAAAACGAATTAAACCGTGAACGACGTATTTTACGCGATTTACCGCAACCGTCCAACAATCGAATACCGACATTTATTACAAGCCATGATCCAAAAATATTATTTTATGACACTACACGACGGTTGGGTGCGAAAACGGGTCTCGTAGAAAGGATCGGACCACTCGAAACGCGGGGACTTGGCTTGTGGGCCTTGGGCCCAAGCCCAAAGCCCATTTCACACAACCTTAGTATATAAAGGGGTCTAACCCTTGCTCTTGTTCATTTAGAACAATCAGACAACACACACCACACAAGTTCTCTCTCTCTCTCTCTCTCCGGTGTGCAAGCGACGGCCGGCCACCGCCCACGGTGGTCCGGCGAGGTGTTCCGTCGGCGGCGGTGGAAGTTTTCCGGCCACCGATTTCCAGCGAGTCACGGCGCGTACCCCCTAAACCGACCCTCCCGATGATGATTCCGGCGTTAGTTTGGTTCAACGCCGACAGTCACAGTTCAAGCGTTTCTTTCCGGTAAACACTTCTAACCCGTCATCTTCTTCTCTTTTTCCTTCTGATCTGAAAAGATCTTTCTTCTCCGGCAAGTTGGTTGGTGTTTCAGGTGGAGAACCGGGTGTGGTGGTGAGCTACCGGCGGTCGGAGATACAGACCGGCGGTCAGAGACACGGACCGGCGGTCGGTTTGTTTATCAGGCGGTCCTTGCCATTATCCGACGGGTCTACCGATAAGTCGTCTTGCCTGATTTGTTTCCTTTCATTCTGATGAAGATGATGATGCTTGATGATGATGAACAGTGGATTTGGTCATGTTAGCTCGTTTTTGTCAGGATCGGTTCAGATTAGATGATGGCTCGGGTCACGTCTCGTGGTTCAAGTTCAGATAACAGTGGTTAATCGGTCAACCCAGTTGACTCGGTCAACTCACCGAGTCAACTCAGTCAACTTGGGTCAACGGGTCAGATCTGTTGTGGTTCGGGTTTAGGTCAGTGGGTTCGAGTAAGGCATTCAAAGAGATTAGACGGTTCGGTTCGTTTGACTCGGTCGAACCGAGTTCAACTCGGTCAAGCATGGTCAACTCAGCGAGTTAACTCAGTCAACCCTTTTCAGTTTTTCGACACGAGACTTGGTAAAGTATTAATATCAAGATTAGTGATTACGAACTACTATAGTTTTTAATGGATTACATGATATACGAGCTCGAACCGATTCAGATTAGTAATTAGTTTACATTTTGTCGGTTTTACAAAAATATATAGATATTGATGATTGAAAAATTGTTGAATTTTGAATAATAACGACAACTTGTGTTGTCGGGGGCGTCCAAAAACAGAGGAAACTCTGCCCGTTTTTTGAGAAAATCCGTAAAACCAAAGCCAGTCTTACTATAATACAAAACTAGCGACACTTTTGTAAAATCGAATACAAAGTATATTCAATTTCAACGACACTTTAAAACTTACAAAAACGTGCTTGACACGAACTATTTTATAAAATGAATATAATAACTTTTATATTTATTTTCAAGTGCCAATAACACAAATGTGATTCCATGTAACATGAACTCGTTTCATAAAATGAATAAAGTTTATGCGTTTATTTCAAGTACCGAACAACACAAATTCGTTTTATGAAATGAATATAGCTTATATATTTATTCCAAATATCGAATAACAAGATTTTGTTTTATAAAATAAATATAAATTATATATTTATTTCAAATATCGTATGACACAAATTCTTTGATGAAAATAAATATAGTTATATATTTATTTTCAAACATAACAACTCGACGATTCTTTTATAAAATAAATATAACTTTATATATTTATTTTAAACGCCTAAACGGTGTACTATATATCAACGTACGACTTCTTGAAACAAGCTAACAAGTGTAACTTCCTCGTTTCCTTCAAGCTAACAACGTACCGTCGAATCGTTCGGTCAACGATTTGGTAGAGCTCGATGACACATAGTTTAGTTACTGCGTTATTTAGAAACTTATTAGATATTCCGTGTTAGGAATATTGTAGAATGCACGCTAGCGAGTCACGTCTTGGAAACGAAGTCGTATCTAGCTAGCTTTGCACATGAATATTCAGGTGAGTTCATAACCCCACCTTTTTACCGTTTTACATTTTTCTAAATGTTTTCGGGGTGGAAAGACATGCACTTTTTGCAAAGCATACAAGAATTACATGTTTCTAAACCATTTTACAAGCAAGTTTTAACTAACACAAATGGTTTACAGAAAAGTGAGTTCATGCTCCCCCTTTTCTTTTAACTGTTTTCAGTTTTATAACTTCGGGGGTGAAATACATGTTACAAATGTTACAATGTTTATAAATGGTACGATATAAAAACATGAAGCACTCTTGTTGATAACTAGTACCAAGTATGATGCGTTTTAAGGAATGATACGAGAAATGATACGAGAAATCGTGTCACGAATAGGGTACCATAAGCACCATTAATCGTGTACATACTTAGACCGCAAAACAAAAGGTTAGATCTAATGGGTGTCAGGGCAGCCACACTCTCGGTGAAAACGAGTACCGAGTAGTGCTTTTGTGTCTCAGTCGTGAATCGACAACTAGAAAAATGCCTATGGTTTGGTGACTTCCTATGTCGTGTCACATGTTAATGGCCTTGCAACCCATTAACAACCTTGATATATAGTAGAATACTTTATTGGTACAAGATTCGTACCACAAGAATACTTTATTTACAAGAATACTTTATTTCAAAAGAATACTTGATTTACACGAGAATACATGATTTATACAAGAAAACATGATTTATACAAGAATACTTGATTTATACAATAATACTTGATTTATACAAGAGTACTTGATTTATACAAGAATACTTGATTTTACGAACATAAAGCGTTACAAATACAAAGTTTCCATACAACGTGACAAGAAAATGATTTTAAATTCGTTTTCTCAACAATACTTCAAAAAACCGGTTATTCAAAAAGATTTATTTCAAATCTTTTACAAACAAACTATGAACTCGCTCAACTTTATGTTGATTTTTAGCATGTTTCTTTCTCAGGTTGCATTTCTAAGACAAGGCACAGTTGGAATAGAACCATTGGAGATATGAGTACTTAGTGGCGTTCGCATTCTAAAAGTCTTAGCTTATTTGCTTCCGCTGTGCAATGAAGATACTGGTCCCGTCACGCCAAGCTCTGATATTTCGGGGTGTGACAAGAGTTCTTGACAATCAAAGGCCATGTTTGCCTAAGTCTCTTACATCACTTGGTGAAGACAAGCATTTAGTGTAATACTTTTGTTTTTTTAATCTTTTCGCACTTTTTATTTGGTTTTGTATTAATGACTTTAATAACTAGTTTCTTATATTGAAGGTGAAACTTCCTTATCATTTGTCCGTGTTGTCTTAGCATTATTTTACTGTCTATATAAAATGAAAGATTTACACCATTCATATCTCTACGGTCTATATAGAGATATGTTGGCTACCTGGTTGGGGATTAAGGGAAAGGTTTGGTAAGGTTCTTGCCTTGTTCAGTGTATAGATCCTGCAAGGACCTGGGTCAAGCTTACTAGGACCTCATTCAATACCCACTGGTATTGGATGGCGGGGGTGCGAATGGCTTGATCCCCTCATATGTAAACTACTATTAATACATTAACCTGGCTACTTGGGATTGTATCCCTGCTGACTCAAACCACTTAGCCGAGGGTTACGTCACCTTCAAAAGAGGGGCCTACCACATTACGCATTAATAACTTAATTAATTATCTTTCAATAATCCAACCCTTTAGGATTGTATCCTTGCTGACTCAAACTACTAGGTTGAGGGTAATGTCACCTTCAAAAGAGGGGCCTACTACTATAACTAAGATAAACTCTTAAAAAGTGCAAAAGTGCGGAAAACATCAAAGGTTACACTAAAGGCGAGTCGGATCCAAGTGATTCATCTTATCTATCTGTTTTTATTTTTATTTTAATTTTTATTTTCAGCATTTTTAGTTTTTATTTTCATGTTTAAACCTTTTCCTAAAATTTTGATTTGATTAGACGTTGAGGATAAACCGGTACTAAAAGCTCTTGTGTCCTTGGACAACCTCGGTATCTTACCAACACTATACTACGCTCACGATGGGTGCACTTGCCCATATGTGTGTTTAGTGTTAGTAAAATATCGTGTTTTATAAATTTAAAACTTGACTAAAGTGTTAAAAAGATCTAAAAATATACATAAAAATATATACACACCGACACACATCATAATACATCTATTTTAGCATAGACACATAGAAAAGAAGTTCAAAACAAGTAAAATAAAAAGAACCAAAGCTTATTATATGTAGAAAAATAAGGAAAACAAAAACTTGGCTAAAATTATCTACAAGATGCTGACTTTCATAGAATTTTATTATTTTTTTTACAATGATATGTGTAATATTTGAAGAAATACTATGAACAACATCATGTTGTGGTTACACAGAAATGTTTAATTCAATCAAAATCACAGTCTCACTTTCAATACATGATTAAAGCATTTTAGCTTGGTAGATATTTATTCTTATAATTATCTCATACCCATTGAAAAACATTGCTCTTGTTGCCGTCTAATACTCACTCAAAATACTTCACTAGTCCCGACAAAGTAATTATTCCTTTATTGTATATGTTGAATACTTCACTAGTCCCGACAAAGTAATTATTCCTTTATTGTATATGTTGCATACTTGAGATCTTTGATAGTCGCGTAATGAGAGGTTCTGGATTCATTCATTTGGTAATTGTAAAAAGCTCACTATCAAGATCCGGTTTTATATAAGAGGTTAGTGGAAGACATTTACATGTGCAAGTTCAAAATAAATGCTAATGAAAATTTGAAGTTTGTTAAATGGAGTGGGTCGATGTATTATTGAAAGTTGATTTTTTAAACATCATATAATAGCGCTACGTTTAAACTTCTAATAAATATTACGACTCAAATTGGTTAGAGTTTGAAATGGTGATACTGGATTCGTTAATAAGTACACTCTACAAAATCTTTAGGATCATCGGGAAGGAGACTCGGTTTCTCATTAGTAATTTAAATACTCCACATTAACATGTTATTTTAAACAACTACTAATTATAATGATATCACTTTTGACGTCAATTGTCTAGTTATAATGATATCACTTTTAAACAACTACTAATTATAACTAGACATTAACATGTCTAGTTACTCTTGCACAATTGAAGAACTTTTTGTTTTAAGTAAACTATGCTCTTGCACAACAAAAAAAAAAAAAAAAAAAAAAAAAAAAACCTATTTTGTGTTGATAACTAAGGTTTCAAATATGTTAGTTAATATCTCTTTCATGTTTTCCAAGGTTGAGAGAATGAGACTTGGGCTTATAAATAAAATAACAAAAATAGGACATGATGTGATTTTGTGTTAATTGATTACTTTGTCCTTCAGGATGAAGTTATCCACCATTGTTCATAGAATTATCTCAATCCTTAAAAAATTACCAACATTTTTAGTTAAATTTAACCAACCATTCAAAATTATCCATAACATGCTCATTGTTCAAAAAATTTCATCAACCCTTACCTTGATGTTGACAATTGAGTAAATAACCATGAAAAGGAACTGGTAGTGAGTTCTCTTAATATCCTGAGCTACACCCAAAATTCATTAATGCTTCCAAAGTTATCCACAACATGGTCATTGTTCATAGAATTTCATTAACTATTCAAAACTACCTTGATGTTGACGATTGAGGAAATATCATGAACAAAAGCAGGTTGTAGCAACTACTCTTATTATTTTAAGCTTCACCCAAAAACCATCAAAAGTTATCCACAAAATGTTCATTGTTCATAGAATTTCATCAATTCTTCCAAACTACCTAGATGTTGATAATTGACGAAATACCCAACACCCGCATCCCAGGATAAGCTCTAGGGAGTGTTACGCATCGGATATACAGAACACATAGTAATTAGAGAATTCACAAAGAAAGGTTTTGAACATTTATTAAACATTAAAGAGTACTTTACATATGTATTATTATACAATAACATTTTCATCAGTTAAACTAGACTAGAGATCTACACCTTCAAAAGCCCTCTAGACCTCTATCTCCTCATATGCTAGTCTTATCATCCTCGATTCCTGCAATCACATAACACTTAGGATGTGTGCCTGAAAAATATTTCGGACTCAACTGGTGAGTTCATGAACATAAATGATTTTATTCAAAACATTTATTTTTTGACTATAACATAAATCAGATATAATCATGGCAAACAGATAAGTGTTACTAGTTGGTATCAGAGCACATAGTAATTAGAGAATTCACAACGAAAGCTTTTGAACTTTTATTAATCATTAAATGGTAACTACTTCTCTTAATAGCAAAACCAACTTCATTAAAATTTATATATGAAAACGTGCTTTCATCATTTTAATTTCTATCGCTTAGAATGTTACTCAACATTCTATAATGGGTGTTAACTCAAAAGGTTTTGTAATATATCATTATGTGAAGTGATCAACCTATTCAAAGTAGATAGTGTGTGCATAATTAGTTTAGTGCTCCAATTTAGCAAGCTTGTGGAGAACCTCCCATGGTTCCATGACTTTAGGTTACCCATATGTGTTCGACTTAGGGATTAAGTGTAGTACTCCAAAGAAAGGTATTAACTTAGGGTTCATGAAAGAGCTATATAGATGGTAATGGTTGAAATCGGAAGCATAGTGAACTAGGGAGGATAAGGCAGGTGATAGCGATAACGAATGTTGGAGTTGAGGTGTATTTAAGGATCTAGTAGTTGTAAATGTGGAACAATGAAGCAACAGGTGTGTCGTATGAAGCAAGATTGGAAGCTTGGGAGACTTGGCATTAAGTTTACCATGTTGCGTCGGATGAACAATTCTAACCCGCATTATTAATTGTATTCCTACAAAATTCATAACTAGAACTTCTTGGTTAGTAAATGTGTAATATTTCAAAGTTTTCTTTTTCGATAAGTTGTTATTGGTTAAGAATATTAATAAAGCGGTTGTTTAAAATAGGGTTCTATCACTTTGCGTGGATCGTCTTAAAATTAAATTTAGCCATACTTTGCATGTTATATTAGCTATTTTATTAGGTTCCATGTGATAGTGAAACTCCGGTCCCTCACACTTACCAAATATGGGTTAGTTTTCTAAAAAAAGATCTGTACATTGGAAAATAAATAATCAAATTAATATTATGAATAAGATGTTAGAAGTAGAAAGATCGCTTACCCCATCTTAGTGCACCTAACAAAAAAGGAAGTTATATTGCTGAAACAAACAAATAAGTCATCGAGCTTAAAATGGTGAAAGAGGAATGTCTTAAAGGCTTTTAAAAAATGTAATTTCAATTAAAGTTAAAACCTTGCCTACTTTGTTGTTATTGTTTGTTCTAACAATAAATCATTAGATGACAGACTTGATGTGCCACAATTACATGATTAGAAGATATTAGATATATCATTAAATGTTAGTATTGCTAAAGAATTTACATTAAGTTTTCTTTTATTTATAAGGACTTTATAGATGCAATCAACTGACTAACAACAACATTGCAATAGTAAACGAGAAACGAACCTTGCAGTCTGGAGCTGAGTGTCATGGTCGATTTCGGATCTGTTCGGTTATAGTCTGGTTTTATAAAAACGTTTTAAAACCAAGTTCACTATAACCAATGGCTCTGATACCAAAATGTCACACCCCCAAAATACCACCCATGGAAACCCCGCTAGGCGTGTGACAAACCAATAACGAGCCACTAATCATGTTGAACTCATAATAAGTTTAAAAATGAAACTGCCAATTATAAATGAAATGTACCAACAATAAGTTTAATAAAATCCAACAAGTTCAACAGAAGCAATAAGTAAATCAAGTTTAAATGTTTCAAAGCAAGTATGTGATATCATCAACCACAAGATGAGTATCCAATCAGCTCGACACATGACCACTCCAGCTACTTCAGACAGCAAGTTCCAAATCCAAGTAATCTAATGACCTGCGAGCATGCAACAAGTGTATCAGACAACGCTGGTGAGTTCATAGTTTGTGAAAACGTTAGTTACCAAGTGCTTAGTTCAGTTCATTGAATATAATGTAGATAATAACTCGAGTACCGTACAAGATGGCTACCAGATTGTTTTGCCCGTCCCCGCTGCCCCCTAACTAAGCAATGGTCATGATTTAAGGTCATTAGTTCACGCCCGTCCTCTCAGGTACGGTGTGAGGTTGCCAAGCCTAATAGCGCTATAAACTAACACCCCGTTACCTCTCAGGTAACTATTCGGTATAAGATGGGACTTAAATATTAGGAAAGAGTGTATTATCTAACATTCCCGTTTTAACCAAGAGATGTATTCCTCTCAGGAATACCCAGTGATTTACCCAAGACCCATTCCTCCCAAGAATACCCAATTGACTATCCCAACCACCGGGACGCATGCTCAAGAGATGAACTCACCTTAGTTTTGCTCGGTAAGATTAATTTCTTGTTTACAGTTGGTCAATCAGATCCTATTAGGATCACCAGTGATAATCAGTCTCACATTCACGTAAATCACAATCTTACGTGCACATTGTACAGGTCGTAACAAGTATAACAAGTATAGTTCGTACTATCACACAGGTTGTAGCAAGTATTCATACCAACACATATTCTCATCGCAAATTAGGGTACAAGTTATCACTTAGTCACCTAATAAACATTCGAATCATATACATATATATATTTCTCATAATCAACTCGTGTCTCATGTTAACACTTAATATTTTAGTGCAGTAGCCCAAGTAACCAAGCGGCCCGACATCAACATAAGGGTGCGGCCCAGATCCTATGGCCCACTACCAGGTGTACCGCCCACTCAATAGGGCCCAAATAAACAAACCGGTGACTGGGCTTGAATGTGCAGTCCACATCCGTGTGAGCCCATTAATTTGGGTGCGGTTTTAAACATTTCAAGGCCCAATATTACAAGTCCAAAAGCACAGCGATGTGGGCGTAGCTGGTGACTCAAGATCGTACAGCCCACTCCTCTTATATGACCCAAACAGCTCAACTCGGCCCAACAGTCCAATCCCTAACCCAACTCCATAATCCAGCCCACACATGTTTAACCCATGTTCGTGATCAAGAGGTGTAGAATCAGATTTCATATTTATTTAACTTTTCTAATTAACTTTTCGTTTCCAATATTTATTTACTATTATTATTCTGTTTCCTTTGTTTCTTTTTGTTACGCAAATAATCAACAATTTGTTACACCACTTCAATATTGTTTAATCACATGGACTTCAATTCACTACATCAAATATCCACACAAGATCACATCAGTCGCTATTGTTATGAACCTAATACCATATAACCGAACCCTATCTTGATTTATTTATTGCATGGGATCCTAGCAAACAATCACCCATTCCTCATTAATTGTTCATGTCAATTGTTAAGTATAGACATTCATGTTTTACTCTTTAATCAAACTCATGCACACAATAAAATCAATCTATACATATTACACCGGATCATAGACTAACATCCTAACGATTTTCCTTATCAATTCTGTTTATTATCATATGTCCAGATTTAATAAAATTTACAACAATTCCTATGATCATGCTTCTAGCCTAAACACAACAACACTTATTCACAAATCATGCATGATCAATACAACCAACTAATATAAATCATATGATGGTAAGAACATACCGATCGAAGGATTATAGGTAGAGGAGAACGTCACGTGAGTGGGGGGTATCTATTGTCATCGCAAATCAAGAGAGGAGAAGTAGGGTTTGTTATGTTTGTGTTATCAAGTTACGTAACTTACATGTTTGTGTATATAAAATCCAAACTAGTCCACCCACTTTAATCCCATTTGGGCTTTACTAAGCCCATGCAAAAATGTGAGCTACTTAGACTTATCTTTGTGCTTAGGGTTGGGCTCAAGTAACATGCGGTCCACAAGTGTCGCGTAAGTCCGCGGCCCGAATAAGTTAGTTTCCCAATATACTAAATTACACAATTACTCATAACTTGATTTCTTGTAAACACTATACACGCATAAACATTTAATAGTGCACGTAGACAGGTAAACAAACACGGAGATACACGCTAACGGTTTGTGGTATTCAAGTAGTGCTAACCTTGGTTATTCGAGTTGTCACATCATCCCCAACTTGAAAGAAATTTCATCCTGAAATTTGATAAGTAAGCACAGAGGAATGAAGTGATAGATCAAGATTGTTGCAGGTTTTCCCTAGGTGCTACATCATCCCCAACTTGAAGTGGAATTTCGTCCCGAAATTCTCCAGTAGCACCAGAATTAGATTGGTCATCAGGAAAAAGTTGAGGATACTTGATTTTCATCTTATCCTCGTGCTCACATGTGAACTCCGGTCCACGTCTTGAGTTCCAACGAACTCTCACAATCGGGATACGACTATGTTTACGCACCTTGACCTCTCGATCCAAGATCTCGATAGGTTCTTCAACAAATTGCAACTTTTCGTCAATCTTCAGCTCTTGGAACGGCACGACCAGTGTTTCATCAGACAAACACTTCTTCAATTGCGAAACATAAAAGACATCATGAACATTACCCAACTCAGCAGGTAACTCGAGCTTGTAAGCCACTTTACTGATCTGCTCCAAGATTTTAAATGGCCCTACGTAACGCAGATTAAGCTTGCCACGGTTTCCAAAGCGTACAACACTGTAGGATCGTTTTCAGACCCGAAACGAGTCGTTCAGAGGTGTTCTTCTCAATACGAGAGGTGGAAACTAATGTATTGAGTTCGAAACAGCTTGTAATTCACTTTAAATGTCTTTTTGATTGATTTGACAGCTTTTTACAGCGAGTAGACACTTCGGCAGCAGTTCGGCACTGAAATCGGAAATTACAAATGACAAGACACCTCAAGTATTTATAGATTGTGGTATTTCGTGCGAAATCAACCAAGCAAAATCAAGATTCATATGAAATAGCTATTTCGTACGAAATAGCAAGTTGATTTCGTACGAAAACAACAGTTGATTTTGTGCGAAATGACTATTAGTCATTTCGTGCGAAATACCCTCCAAACCTATTTTCTAGATTTGTGTGCCTGATCTATTTATACACATACAAGACTCGATACAAGACGAAGTCGACAGACGTATGTACCAACAGACTCCCCCTCGGATGTTGACGAAGTCTTCGGTGTCGAGTCTTCAATCTTCAGCCTTTATCAGTCTTCTCGAACTCTCTTGAAGTATCTAACAGTATATACATCCTCAAACTCTGTATTCTTTTCATTTCCAGGATCTCGACCTGGCTTTTACCTCAGTCTAATTCTCTTGATCAGATCTCTTGATTCCTTAAGTTCATCAGCACTATCAGCTTGCGTGAACGTCTGGATCTGAACTTGGCTCTACAATCTTCAAACTCCCTTTGAATGGTTCGAAACCTGGCTTTCCTTCTGCTCAGAATCAGGAACCTAGCTAACCTGCACACATCTCTACCTCATAATAAATTTCACAAATTTGAAATTTGACAAGTTTAAAACTCACTTGTAGAAACCAATCAACCAAGAAATGATTTTACAATTTTAATCTCTGATGAACCACTTGTAATAATAGAATTATTTAACATTTAAAAGCTTCTGATTACCACATGTAGGCAAAATATTCAAATCTTTTTCTCATTTTAAACAGACTCCCCTTACGAAATGTTCATCATGTTTAGTACTTCGAATTTTGAAAATCAGCTTTTCAATCATCAATTGTCGAAAATCTTTTTGAATTTTCGATTTTATGTAAAAGCTGTAAAGAAATATTTACAGACAATATTTTTGTGAGTTTGTGTAAGAGGATCATATCAGTTTTTGAGACAAATCACTAACACCGTTAAGCTTTAAAGATTTTAAGTTCTAAATGATTCACTTAGATTGTCAGTATACTGGTCCACTTAAATTTTCACACAAAGTTTAACTATTTCGAGATACGAGATTAGTGTTTTAATGACTTAAACTTATTCGCGTGTCCCACCTCAGAATATACTCCCGTATCCAGACTTCTATATTGAGTCTTACAGGTGAATGTACACTAATGATATCTATAAAAGGGTAAATGCGAAACCGTGAGAGCTCAGGCTAGAACTTTCATTCGTACAAAGAGATGACGGCTCGACTTTAGGTGTGTCCCGTTTGGGGATCTTGTCACACCCCGACCACTTAAAACAACAAATCGTGGCGGGAAAGTCGAGGAGTGTAGTAACAGAATCATTATTTCATAACACATGGAAATTTGAAATTTTGTTTTATTGATTAACTGAGTTACAATGTCTAAACAAACAAAGAAGTATAACATAATTAACTAGTCTTGCATCTTTTATTGTCACTAAGGCCCAAGTCCGCCCATGTGTATCTTGATCAATCCTATGCATCATCTCCTGAAACACATGTGAAAATAGGTACGTCAGCATAAAAATGCCGGCGAGTACATAGGTTTTATTGATTTAGGATTCATGACTTATAAGTTTAGAAAAAGTTGTGTAACAAAAGTCAGTCATGATCCTTGAAAAATGTTTTGTTTTATAAATCATTTGAAAAGCGATGATAGATATGTAAATTTAAAAGAATAATGTAAGGTTAAATGAATAACCAAGTAAAACGAGTTTGTATAAAACAAACTGTTTTGTAAAACAATGTCTTGTGAAAAATATGTTATTTGTGTAAAATGTATAAGTCCAACTTGAATGATTTAAATAACGCTACGGCATGTAGTATAATACAAGCACTTATATATAGGAAGTACCAGCGGCGTATCCACCATGCTTGTATCATACTACACACGTCTCATTACTTAAGTCATTTAAACAAACCACCAATGTATAATGTTCACGTTTAAACCAAATGTCAAATGTTATTGTATAAACCAATGTCATATGTTAAAAGTCAAATGTAATCAAGTAGTATGTGACAAATGTTATGTATGGTAAGTAATATATGATTACCTATGTGACATCTGTGCTTGTAATCATTGTAAACAGTTCAATTATCAATGAAATAAAGTTATTTGATACCTATGTTTGTTTGTTTATGTTTGATGTTTTTCATGTTTTGACTTTTATTCGATTTCCAACTCTATATCGCTTTCTGGAGAATTATACGCAAACTGGTGCGAAAACGTAATCAGTTATATGCAACAAATACTCCGGAACATCAATTTATTCTTAACATACCTTAAATAACCTTTACATAACTTAGAAATAAGTTTTGAAGGCTTTGGTATGGCAAAATCCAGTCAATTCGCTTACAGGGACTAAAATTGACAAACTACGAAAGTATGCTGATTTGAACTGTAACGAACATTTCGGAACATGATCATAAGTTAAACACACCCTAAATATCCTTTACATAGCTTAGAAATAGGCTTTGAGGGGTTCGGTGTGCTAAAATAAACTTTATGCTCATTCAGGGACTAAAAGCGTCAAAAAGTGCATAAGTTTGCATTTTCGCGCATAACTTACGTTCTGAATACATCCGGACATCCAAAAATTTATGCAAGCATTAAAACATTATGTTTTAGTGATTGGCTTGTCAAAAATCCATTCGTCGCGCAATTTGGACCGTTTTTGCGTCCGTTACGACTTCCGTCGTAATTAACCGAACAACGCAATCGTACGGCCAAACGAACCGACATCCGACATATTTTTGAGCATGTTTTATGTTCCCTATACTTTAACATCCTTGTAGAGCTCAAAAACGGGTTTGACGGGTGTTAGAAGTGCCAAAACACGACTATACGCGCCCAGGGACCAAAACTGCCAAAATGCAAAGTCTGCTGGTCTGCAGGGTCCTTATAGACCGTATGGGTATGCTTATGGTCCGTAAGCCATGCCCAGATCAGCAGAATTGCATTCCAGCCATTTCCAGCTGTTACCTACCCTTGCACATGGTTTTGTTGAGTCTATGGGCTAGTTTAGGGGCCCCCATGGTTTTCTAAAACTACGGGCTTGATGTGTACGACTAGGATTGAATCTCGGATAACGAGGAACGATCTTAACGGCTCTACCAAATCTATAAATACCCCCCATGCCTTGCCCATTTCCCTCACACTTGATTTTCTGAGATTTTCTCTAAGTTGGAGTTATAAACACTTCATACCTGAGAAATACTTGGAAATCAATCTTGCGGGGACCTTCTGTAAGTATTCTTTCGCGTTTTTCGCTCGTTTTAGCGCTTAAGTCAAACTGTGTTTGACTTTTTGCATTGACCAGTTTATGTTCAATGCAAAGTTCGTTTGAACTTCATAACGTGAGCGTAATCACGATGGTTATAGTCCCTAGTGACTATACCTACTGATTACCACGTTATCTAGGCTCAGTGACGAGTCGTAGTTTCGGCCAAAATGCGTTTTCTCGCGTATTTTGTAACCAAACTACTCTAGGGTATTAAAACCGTTTGTTTTAATACCAAACCTGTTTTCTAACTTCACTAAACATGTTCTAGCATGTTTAGCTCGTCGCTACTAGTTTTGTGCTTGTCTAAGGGTCGCAAGGTAAGCGATCTAATCAATCGCTTATGCTTACGAACCCGACCCTTTTGGTCAATCTTTAGTATCCGACCAAACATATTAGGTGACCATAGTTGTATAGGGAATAACCTTCCGAGGTTATACCTTATGGTCACATCGTTTAACTAGTTGTATGATAGGTAACGTATGTGCCTTAAGTAAATTACCAAAATACCCTTTTACGCCAAAATTCATTTTAAGCCTATGTAACACAATCTTTGGTATCTAAACTGATTTAGTAACTATATTAAACATGTTAAGGCATATGTTACTTGTCATAGGGCTAGTTAGGCATTCCGAACGCGTTTTACGCGAACGACGCGTTAAAGTGGCATAAGCTACCTAGACGGGTCGTAACGGGTCAAAAGCACTTAGGACAAGTTTCGTTTTAGTACGTAGGCTTTGTCAGACCATATTACATAAGTTCCCACACTTATTTGGTTTACAAAACCTCGTACTACCCGATCCTCCGATAGGTCCGTTTATTAATGTAGATACCTATATAGGTGCCGTTTGATTCCGTGATCTTCTAGCATTGCTTGGTGGTTATCCTACGACTTCTAAGCAATCTCAAGTGAGTACATAGACCCCTCTTTTACTGTTTTCCAAACGTTTTGGGGTGAAACACATGTGCCTACTTGTTACTTTCATGCTTTTCATGTTTTTGCATTATGTACTTGCTATGTTCATTAGTACATTATTAGTACATGATTTCATTATGTTTTTGCTATGTATGTCCATTGTGTGCATACTTAGTACGTCGTTTTACATGACATTTTCATGCTATGTATGTTCATCATACTTAGTACACTTGTTTTACATGACGTTTTCATGCTATGTATGTTCATCATACTTAGTACACTTGTTTTACATGACATTTTCATGCTATGTATGTTCATCATACTTAGTACACTTGTTTTACATGACGTTTTCATGCTATGTATGTTCATCATACTTAGTACACTTGTTTTACATGACATTTTCATGCTATGTATGTTCATCATACTTGGTACATTGTTTTACATTACCTTTTCATGCTATGTATGTTCATCATACTTAGTACATTTGATTTACCATTTTCATGCTATGTATGTTCATCATACTTAGTAGATTTGTTTTACATGATATTTCACGCTATGTGTGTACATTTGATTACATACTTAGTGCATTGTTTTCACATGTTTATATTTTTGGTATGACATTTGGTTTGTTTAAGTGGGACAATATACATTCATTAACTTTGATCACGCCGCTCGTTAGTAGGTAGTGGTACCATAGGAATTGACAACTCCCGTTCCTGACATCCTGGGTATGTTTGAATGAAAGGAATGACCGAATTCGATTTAAACATAAAAACCGATAGACCTTTAATTTGTTTAAAGGTTTATCACCACAGTCACAAGGCTTGAATGTATGCATTTTCACAATACCGCATAAATGTTTGTATTCAGTATAGCATGCATCTCCACAAAACATAACGTTGATTTAAACTGAGTTTTACTTCAATACTTTGTTTTATGCATTTTCACCTATGGTTTAGTTGATACATATTTCACTTACCATACATGACATTTTGTTTACACATGACATGGTTGACATTGACATAGACATTTTGACATTGTTACACACATTACATGATTTACACTTGACGTTAGACATGGTTTTTCGCATAAACATTTTGACATTTGGTTAAACATGAACATGTTTACATTGGTGGTTTGTTTGGGTAAGTGATTTAAGTAACAAGACGTGTGTAATATGATACAAACATGGTGGATACTGTAGGATCGAATACCAACCTGTTTGAGTCGTTCAGAGAAGCTCTCGTCCAGATTAAGAGGCGGAAACTAATAATCTGGTGCAATTGAAGCCGTATTCACTTTAATCTTGCTGTTGTATTGCTATTGAACTCGATTACAAGGTTTACAGCACTTCGGTAGCACTTCGTGGCTTACCGGAAGAATTCACCCTTAACTATGTGTTTGGAACCACTCTTATGACCTATATATATACTTCTGGAACCGCTTATACGTCATGTCCGTATGAGTGGTTCAACAACTTGACGTAAAAGAGGTCCAAGATCATGACACAAAAGAGGTCCATGATCATGACATAAGAGTGGTCCTAGACGTGTACATAAAAGAGGTCCTAGACTAGATATGACACAAAAGCGGTCCTAGATCATGTAAACATAAACAATCCTATACAAATCACTATTTCTAGGATTCCGTGCCATATCTGATCTGTTCAGCTTCAAGACTCGATGGAAGACGTAGTCAGCAGACGTAGGTGCACTAACAAACTCCCCCTCGGATGTTGACGGAGTCTTCATCAATGTCCTCATTCCAGTCTGCAATCTACAATCTTCATCAGTCGACAATCTGCCTCTGAAAAAAAAATTTGTTGTTCCAAGAATCCTGGTTCTCTATCTCCATCATCAACAAACTCTTCTCTCTTGAATGTTGACTCGGTGTCTTCAGACTCCCCCTCTCACATAGCTGGGATCGTAGTCTGGAATTCAAACTTTCACTGGTTCTGAGATCGTTAACAGGCTCTCATCAGGTTCAAGATCGAAACCTGACTTCATTCTATCTTAGGATCAATACCTGGCTCAATTCCTGCACAATCTCCACCCAAACATAAGTTTCTACAAAGATTAAACTTTTCAACAATTTAGAAACTATGTTGAACAAATACAATAACAATTTTGCATTCAAGAATATTACCGGTTGTTATCAAAACAATTTTACTACACACACTCTTCCCAAACCAGTTCTTCAAGTTTAGCACTTTGAATTTCGAAAATCAGCATCTCAACACCAGTTGTCGAACATCTTTTTGATATTTCAAAAATTTATGCTAAAACACACCAAAAATCTTTTTGGAATTTTTGAATGAAAGTAAATGCAGAAATGAAAATATTTACAAACAATATTTTTGTGAGTTTGTGCAAGAGGATCATATCAGTTATAAAACATATCACAAACACCGTTAAGCTTGATTACATATTAAGTTCTAAACAATTTACCTAGATTGTCAGTATGTTTTGTCCACTTAAATTTTCAACACAAATTTCAATCGATTCGAGATACGATATTAATGTTTTAAAGACTTAAACTTAATTGTGTATCACTCCACTTGAATATACTCCCGTATCCAGATCCCAAATATTCAGTCTTACAGGTGAGTATACCACAGATGATATCTGTAAAGGGGTAATGTGCGAGGGCCGTGAGAGCTCAGGTCGATACTTCCGTATACGCAGAGAGATGACGGCTTCGACTTTTGGTGGGTCCCCTTTAGAGGATCTTTTGTTACAACAGCAAAGATTACCAATTTTATTGTTTAATCAGTTTGCTGAGGGCGGCGCTTATATTTCAAAGCTTTTTGCAGAAAGTATTATTCGGGGACTAGGTCAGTATTTCCATACAGCAGAAGTCCCGGAATAATACCCCAGATATCACTGAGCATAAAGACCTAGTATCTCAGAATACGGGACCTTTCAAACAAGATTTCGGGGGTTACCCATATATCAAGAATAGTTACCCACGAATTAAGTAAGTTTGATTTAGGTTTATATCTCGTTTCAATTTACTAAATGTGCGAAAATCTACTGACACATCCGCAGTAAGATTGTTTATCACATTTAAACTTTACATTTCTTTAGCATGTCGTGATAGTTCACTGATGTACTATCATTTCCTCTTTATCGCAACAAAAAACTCATTTTTCAATTTTATCATGTTTTTGGCTTTTTCAAATTTTCTGATGTTTTTGGATTTTCTAAAATTCTTACTCCCCCTAAAATTCAAATACACCTAAAGAAAATAGAAAACAAACTATACAGAACATGACAACTGATATCAAACCACTTCAATTCTCCATCCGTTTGGCATAAACAATCAGAACTCCCCCTCACAACAAACTATTTTCCCATAAAGATTTCAAAACACTTAAGTTTGTTTTAATCAGAATGGTTTTTCCGGAAAATAAGTTTAGTTGTTTTTACCTTTTGTAAAATGGGGTTCAAATCATCACTTTGTTTACCAAATTCTTGAATGATAATTAAATCAAGTCCAATTTAATGAGCTTGATTTAACCACTTGTAAGATCAACTGGTTCTCATTCTGAACCAAATATAACAATCACAATCATACAATCACTTGTAAGTTTAGCAATTCAATCTCTTCAAACCTGTTTTTCAACCAATTACCATCTTTAGGTTGAATTCTCAAGGTGCCTATTCCTACTCCTCGCTTACAAACCTGGGAGTTCCGGCAAGTCCTGCAGCTTCACAAACAGATTTAGAAAGATGCCGATTCATGATCCGCAATACCATCTTGGGATCTCCGGCAAGTCAGGTTTTCATTCTTGAAAAAATATATCCACCCAAGCCTGACCTTCCTTGGGTGTAACTTCATCGTTTTCATCTTTTCTATCAACCGACTTGTAAACCCATCCTTTGGAAGCATAAAAATCCTGAATGCTTTGGGCCTTACCACTGACCATTTTTCCAAAGATGCGTTTTACATTTCCATTGAAAGTTTTTTCAACATCAATTTTCTTCTTGTCAGAATAAAACTGATTTGAAATTTCAACTTTTTCGATTTTAGATTTGTAATTTTTAGTATTTAGTGGCAGAAAATTCACATCATCCACTTTCGGAACTTTCTTTTCAACATTTTTCTCAACACGTGGCTCCTCTGATTTTATGGAATCAGAATCATCACCAGACTTGTTACCTGAACCTTTTACAACCCATTTCTGATTTGTAGCATTGACTATTCTTTTGGAAGCACTCTTTGAACATTCTCCTTTTTCATAAGCTGAATTCTCAAAGCCTGTGAACTTCCGGGTTGACAGTTCAGTCGTTTCAACAACTTTTTCTTTCATTTTTCTTGAGACCTCTTGTTTTGGTCGAAATGTCTGTGTACAATCTTTCGCAACATGACCCACAGCTTTACAATGAAAACAAGATCTCTTTTCAACCTTTTTCGGGTCTTCTTTCTTCTTCATATCTTCTTGCTTCTTAGCAAGAAATTCTTGATTTGTCTGATTTCTGAATGATTTCTCTTTGTCAGCTTCTGTAGTTTTTCCTGCAACAAACATTGTTTTTGGTTTATAAACTTTTTCATTTTTATAGTTTTTCTGTGAAATAAAACCAAGACCTTTCTTTTTGTAATTACGATCGTGGTTTAGTTTCTTTTGGAAACTATAACCATAATTGTAACCCATTTTCTTGTTGATTCTTTGTTGGTCTCTTGAAGTGTATTGTTTAGGTTTTCCATTAAGATTAAAATCTTTTATTTCAGAAATATTAATTTCTGTTAATTTGAAAACCTTTTGAATCATTTCAAATCTAACACTTCTTATTGGAAAACTCTCATCTGAATATAATTTGTCAGAACCTTTCAAAGTATATGCCACTTTGACTGATTCATCATTCAAATTAGATTTCGAAAGTAAAAACTCTTTATCATAAACCCGTTTGTCCTTTTTGACTGTTGGCTTTGACGCACTGGACTCAGATTTTGACTCGGGTTTTGACTTCGGTTTTGATTCTTCATTGTCATCTGTGTCTAACACCTGATCGACCATACTTTTTATCAACTTTGACTCATGATTAGTGTCTGATGACGTATATGTGACATCAATACTTTCTGGTAAGTTATCCGATGACCCAGACTCCTATTTCAAATTGATTGCTTGATTGACTCTTTCTGAATTTGGATTTCGAGGTGAATATCCATTTTCGACTGGGAGCGGACATCTGTTGTAAGATACACTCGGTTTCTTACCAGAAGTCTTCAATTTTTCTTCATCTTTTGTCACGGATTTTTCTTCTTCAAATATCTTCACTTCTTCAAAAGTCTTCAAATCTTTCACCACTGGATAAATCCTGTCAACAACAAAAGTAGAACATGAGTAACTATCTAATAATTTCTTTACCTTTTCAGTTTCTATCTTTTGTGTTGCCAACTCAAGCTCGAGATCTGCACATTTCTTTATGTTATAGTTCGCTGTATCAAGCTGTCTCAGATATGCTATCTTCAAAGTATTCATAGCTTCAGCTTGTTCACCATCAGAATCTGTGTATTTGTTGATCTCTCTGTTCATAGTATCATATGATTCTTTCAGATTGTGAATATTGTGCAACAACTCATTGTTCTACTTAATTAGCGAATCACAGTTCATGCACTTTTCTTTGACCATGACTGATTCAGCATCCACTTTAATTTCAAATTCAGGAACTTCTTTCACTGTCCTGCCTAAATTTAAAAAATGAGCTCTTCTCAATTTTTCAGCTTTCGCTTCTTCCTTCAATCTCTCTTCCTCTTCAGCCTCCTCTTGAATCTTTCTTCGTCTCTCTTCAGCAGCTTCCATGACTTTTCTGCATCTTTCTGCACATTTTAGATCATAAGCATTAGCAAAGAAAGCATGAGAAGTATTTTTGGTCATAAAGTCTTGATCTGTACAGAAATCATCCCAAGTAAATCCTTCAGCCAACTTCTCATCATTTTGTTCAGCTACACACACTTTGCTTTCTTTCGGAAGATATTTTTCCCAGGTAAAATTATCATATTTTCCCTGACTAACAACACATGCCTTTTTATCAACCACATCTCTCCCATGAGCTATTTGTGCCTGATGCTGCTGTGCTGGTAGTGTGATTTGATGATAAATGGCCTTCTTGTGATAATCATTGTTTCCCAAAGGATTCTGGGCACCGGTAGCTTCACGGTTTTTGCATTCCCTCTTGAAATGCCCCTTTTCCCTGCAACGAAAACATGTAACTTTAGATTTATCAAAACCTAAAGTTGAAACGTTTGCATCTCGAAAGTCATCACGGCCGGTAATTTGTTTTCAGCTCGTCTCATCACACTCGCCATACACCATTTAATATCCATTAATTCCATTTCTTCAGCATCAATTTGATCGTAATCCTCTTTCCTGAGCATTGGATTTCCGATATTTCCTACAACAAAACAACTATAAGATTCTAAAATCATCCCTAACAAAGACATTTGATTTTTTGCAATATCTTCAGTGTAGTCTTGATCATTCTCAAGGCTTAACAAAATGTTACACTGAAGTTTTCTACCATTCTTTGTTACAGAGATGTTAGGATCAAAAGATGAAAATCTTTTGCTGCTGCTTGATCCCTGGGGTGTCGTCTTCTCAGCAGAATCTTTGACACTGTAAGCAGTTTCAATCTTAGGAGAGAACTTTGTTGAATCAGTAGCACCATGCTTGTAGTACAGATTGATATCCTGCTCTCCATCGTAGTTCTTCATCCTAGCGATCTTTCTCTGCTCCATCTCTTGAGCTTCCAAATGCTTTATGAAGTCTCCGAGTTTCATCTTTTTATATTCCACTTTGTTAGACTTCAGCATCATCAAGAATGTTCCCCAGATTTCATATGGAAGTGCATCTGCAAGTTTTTCAATTAATTCATCAGTATCTTTCTTAACACCTAACTTTGTCATATTTCTCACCAAATTACAGTATCGATCAATAATTTGTTTGGTGGTTTCATTTTTTAATCCCCTAAACAAGTCAAATTCCTTCTTCATGAGAGACATTTTGTTCTTTAACATATCATCACTTCCCGTAAACTTTGCTTCCAATTCTGTCCATATCGAATATGCAGTTCCGTCATGTTGAAGCAAGATCAGAATATCTTCTTTTATCGCTTGCTGGAGTAGACTCACCATAAGCTTCTCATCCCGATATTTCTTTTTCTCATCTGTACTCATTTCTCGAAGTGTTAGTTGCACACCATTTTTAACTGGTTTAACATATGGTTCCTCGGTGTGTTCCCACGCATCAAGATGATAAGCTTCAACCCAATTTCCGAATCGTTCTGACCACACATTGTAATCATCAATATCCATGAGTTTCGGTGGTTTTTGAGACGTTCCGGTTTCATTTTCAATTAAAGCACTTTGAGTAATCGAGGTCGGAGTAGCAAAAGCATTATAAAAATCAGTATCCATCTTTCAAATGTTCACTAATTCACAATGATTTTCAAATTTTTGCAATCTGTTCACAAAAACGGTCCAATGAAATGACTAAATGTTCAAATAGGCGGTCCAATACACACTTCGTTCGAGCGAGCCAACCAAATAAGCAATCCAACCAATGTCCAAATCAGCGATCCAACTAAATGACAAATAGGCGATCTAACAGCTGTTCGTTCGAGCGGTCTAAACCGTGTTACTTCGAGCGGTCCAACTATTCCAGTTCGAGCGGTCCAAATGTTAACTATTAGGAGCGGTCCAGACAGTATACGTTCGAGCGGTTCAGACAAGATCCACTCGAGCGATTCAACCTTTTGTTTTTGGAGCGGACCAAACACAATAGTTGTTCAAGCGATCCAGAATCAATCCGATGAGCGGTCCAGGTACATTCAATTCGAGCGGTCCACACTGTTTGTTGGAGCGATTCAGAATGGCTATTTTGAGCGGTTTAAAGATCAGTCACAAGAGCGGTTCAATCAATGTACTAATAAGCGGTCCACACTGAGATTTCAAGCGATCCAGATTCAAAATTTCGAGCGGTTCAACTTAAAACCGATCCAATGAGCGGTCCAAAAGCTTATGTCACCTTTTGCACAAATCCGAAAAAGCGATTCACCTAAAAAATCAACTTTCTAGGTTGAATTTGAATCTGAAACTTTCAAGGCTTTATTAGTCCATGATTCCGAGCATACTGTGCAAATTTGAGCCGGTTTCACCGTAAAAATTTTTGAAAAAGTGAAGAAAGTGTAGAAAATCAGAAGAATAGCAGCTACAATGGCAAGAACTCCTCCTCCTGAGCTCTGATACCACTTGTAGGATCGAATACCGACCTGTTTGAGTCGTTCAGAGAAGCTCTCGTCCAGATTAAGAGGCGGAAACTAATAATCTGGTGCAATTGAAGCAGTATTCACTTTAATCTTGCTGTTGTATTGCTATTGAACTCGATTACAAGGTTTACAGCACTTCGGTAGCACTTCGTGGCTTACCGGAAGAATTCACCCTTAACTATGTGTTTGGAACCAATCTTATGACCTATATATATACTTCTGGAACCGCTTATACGTCATGTCCGTATGAGTGGTTCAACAACTTGACGTAAAAGAGGTCCAAGATCATGACACAAAAGAGGTCCATGATCATGACATAAGAGTGGTCCTAGACGTGTACATAAAAGAGGTCCTAGACTAGATATGACACAAAAGCGGTCCTAGATCATGTAAACATAAACAATCCTATACAAATCACTATTTCTAGGATTCCGTGCCATATCTGATCTGTTCAGCTTCAAGACTCGATGGAAGACGTAGTCAGCAGACGTAGGTGCACTAACAGATACGCCGCTGGTACTTCCTATATATAAGTGTTTGTATGATATTACGCATCGCAGCGTTGTTTAAATCATTTCAGTTTAGCTATATAACATATATTTTTCACAATACATTGTTCTACAAACAACTTGTTTTATACAACTTGTTTTACTTGGTTATTCATTTAACTGTGACAACTCGTACTTCGAACTTATCTTGTGTAACGTTATATGCTTACGTGAACAATATTATTTATATGAGTGCATGATATATTATATGAATGCTATGTGTAATATGTGTACATGATACGTGAACCGAACGCACAACGTAGAACCCGAACCGCACAACACACAACTGATCGCACAAGCCCGAGGTTGGGCCGTATGGCTTGTAATCGGATTATAGGGCAGCCCATGTTTGGGTCGGCCCACCCCCTTACTCGTATACACTTGGGAGATGATTATCATCTCACACTTTTACAAAACACAATACACACACACAAGAACCCTAGCCCTCTAGAAGCCGGCGGCAATCATCTGGTATCTCGAAGCTCTTGACTTGGCTGATCCCCTTTCTCCTCTCAATCCGGTTAGTGATTAATGTTTTGTTGATTGTATGTTGATGATATTAGCGATTTTTGCATGATAACCGAGGGGTCTTGTTACCATGGTTGATTAGGATGTTAATTGATAGTGTGTTGTTAATCGGCTCACATGTATGGTTAATGTTCACAAAAATCGGATTGTATGATATAAATCAAATGGTAATTGATGATGCTTGATAAATCAGTCGATATTCTATATGTTTCGGATTGTTATGTGTGATGATTTAAGATTTGAATGATTGTAATCGGGCCAAATCAATGAGTTGTTAGTTATTGTTATGCTTTGAATCAAAATTAGGGTTCATAAGAATTAAGGTTTGGAAATCCATGTTTGATCGATATAGTGTTAACGGTTTTGGTGGAATGGTGTTAATTGATAATTGTTAAAATTGGAAGCTATGGGATAGATGTAACTGATTGCATACTTCACGGAAATTTGTTAATCGGTCGCACAAGACCTCTTGATCGTACAAGAGGTCCATTCGCACAAGCTGATCCGATCACACAAGTCATCAGGACTTACAAGATGTCTTGACCGCAGAAGGGGTTCCCAATCGTACAAGGTCCCCTGAATCGCACAAGTTGTGGCGTGATGCTGTTGGGCCGAGCAGCCCAAATTCCCTAATCGCACAACCCAACCTGACCGACCAAGCCCATCTGATTCGCACAAGATGTACCTTATTGGGCCGATATACTAATTGGATTATTTATGTTTTTGGGGCGGACTTTAGGCTGATCGCACAACCCATTGTGGATCGCACAAGTTGTGCGGATCGCACAATAGGTTGGGCCACCTATTTATGGGGCTTATTTATATACTGGGCCGGGTACTATTGGGCTTAGGTTAATCGCACAAATTGAATTATCTGATTGTCAAAGTGATGCCATGATCTACATGCTTATAACGTGTTAGCTTGTGTTAAACATACGTGCTATATACGAACCTGACTTGTATAATAACCATGATAGGACGTGGTTGACCACTTACTAGCTTACCTGTACTTTCTGTGTATCTGCCGAGCAACCCAAGGTGAGTTCACACAGCCAAGGCATGGGGTTCCCAGGGTGGGAATGGGATTGGATGATTATTTCGTGCGTACTTAGTTAATGGAACCAAATGATATAGTCCTCAGGGTGAGGATGGTAAATGATAAGATACGGCTAGACTAGTATACCTACTTGAACTGATCTTCGCACACACGCCAAGGGTTGGCTGCGATAATTATGACTGATCTTCGCACACATGCTTCGGGGAGGCTGCGAACTATAGAGACTAAATCTTCGCAAGTAATGCCAGGGTGGCCGCGATACAAATATACATAGTCTAGGATATTTGGGAGTATTAACCCAAATCTTCGCATACATGCCGAAAGGGGCCCGCGATGGAAACCAATACTATACATGAACAATGAACGAACATAATACGACTCATACAATTACTATTACTGAACTTACTTTCTGTGAACTCGCTCAACTAGTTGTTGACTCTCTGCTGCATGCCTTGCAGGACCTTAGGTACTTTATGGAGCTTGCACAGGGAGGAGCAGGTCGTTGTGGGATACGGATCGTGAACGATATTTGAACTTATAACTTATTTTGGGTTTTCATTATTATGCTTCCGCTACTTAAACAATGTTTGGTTATGAACATCGGTCATGTCACGATGAATTACATTTTCTACTTTTACACTTAAATGCTATGTTTGATATGATTGATGGCTTGATCCTCGTCATGTCATGCTCCCAAGCGGTGGTACTCCGCGTGTGGATTTTGGGGGTGTGACATTAACCATACATTATTCTTTCAAAAATGCATATCTACCATCGTTTTTCAAATGATTTACAAACAATACAATCAACAAGGTTCATGACTACATTTCATTAAACATTTTTCTAAAACCTAAGTCATGGATCCTATTTTCACAAAACCTATGTATCTCACAGGCATTTTTATGCTGACGTACCTATTTTCACATGTGTTTCAGGAGCAAATGCATAGGATGATCGTGATACACTAGGATGGACTTGGGCCTTAGTGAAGATAAAATGGATCTAGACTAGTTAAAACTTGTTATGTACTTTGTACTTTTTTTTTATTTTAAAACAATGTAACTTGTGGGTTCTCGTTTGAAACAATGTATTCCACCCTTGGGTGATGAATAAAATATTATTTAAATTACCTTGGTTGTGGAACAATAATTCTGTTACAACACTCCCCGACGTTTCCGCCATGATTTGATGTTTTACGTGGTCGGGGTGTGACAGAAGAGTTGGTATCAGAGCCAATGGTTATAGGGAATTAGGTTATTAGTAATGCTTTGACCTAGACTATAACCTTTCTAGGACCCCAACACAAGTTATCTTGTTTTAGATCTTAAAACATGCATTTCACCTATCCTTAGGTGATCACCAAAACAAGAACCCAGTTTTCTAAAAACGATTTTTGAAAAACAATCTTCTGTTTTCAAATGATTTATTATATGGTTTTGAAACCCTTTTGATTTTTCAAATTGATTTTGAAATTTTATCATTTGTTTTTGAATGATTCATTTGGCCTTGTGCCTTCCAAGTTTTCAAAATCTCGTCAAAGTTTTGAGTTCTAACTAGTGTGAACACGTGCAAACTGGAAGGGTGAATGCCTGTACCCTGGGTTTTCTGTCTAAGGCTAGAGTGTTCGTACAAATCCACATAATCGGACCAGTCACTCTTACCTGGGAACTCCTGGGGTGAGTGTTCACTTATAGGCGAGCATGTCTTCGCTAAGCATTATTTATGAGCCCATTTACTTTGATTAGTCACTGTGTGTCGTTTGTTTGCTTTGTGATACGGACAAATGACCACCATCCTTGCTTTGTTGATTTTGTTTCGTCTCGTTCCTTTCATCTAATCATCTCACTCGTTTCCTCTCATGTTTTCCTCTTTTTAGCATGCCTCCTCGACGCGAAAATCAGCTACCCAATGCCGAACTGGCAGAAATCATCGCACAGCATATGGCTGCTGCGTTCCCGAATGTTATTGCTCAGTTTAACCAAGCCAACATCAATCAGAACGCTCCTTGTAACTTCAAGAGCTTCAATTCGGCTAAACCACTCAAGTTCAGTGGTACTGAGGGGGCAACTGGGCTCCTTCAATGGTTTGAGAGCATTGAGAATACTTTCCGTCATGTTCAGTGTCTTGATAATCGCAAAGTTGAGTTTGCTTGTTTTTCAGAAGAGGGCGTTAACATGGTGGAACGGGGTTATGAGAGATCGAGGTGCTGAAGTCGCTTTAGCGCAAACATGGGCTAAATTGAGGACTCTCATGATGAGTGAGTTTTGTCCTCGTCATGAGCTACGAAAGTTGGAAAGGGAGTTTGACGATCTGAAACAGGTTAGTGGTGAGCACCGGGCGTATACTGATAGATATGAAGAGTTGAGTTTGTTATGCCCCACAATGGTCACCCCACTTGACAAGGCTATCGAAAGATACATCGATGGTCTACCTGACTCTGTGCAAGACATCGTTACTGGTAGTAAACCTACCACTGTTCGTCAGGCAATCGAACTATCTGCAACGTTGACAGAATCGCAGATCAGAAAGGGTAAATTGCATAGGAAAGGTGACAAGGGCAAGAATCAGGCGTCTGATAAAGGGGATAGCAAGAAAGGTAAGAAGGGGAAGGATTCTGGCTCATCAAAGGGCTCCAGGAAGCGAAAGGCTTCCCAAAATTTTGCCATCACTGCCCAACAGAACCAAGCGGCTCCCAATCAGCCAGCGCAGCCTCCCGCAAAGAAGCGGTATGAAGGGAATGCACCTTTGTGCAATAGGTGCAACAGTCACCATCAACAGCAACTCCCATGTCGTTTCTGTACCAACTGTGGAAAATCGGGTCATCTTGCAGAGGTTTGTCGTTCTGCTAGAAATCCAGCCCAACAGGGAGCTCAACTACCTGTTCAACAGCAAGCACAAGTTGCACGACCTCACTATCCTCCTGGCTCGTGCTTTAATTGCGGAGACCTGACCCATTATCGAAACCAGTGTCCAAGGCTGGTTAATGCAAATCCAGTTCAGGCTCAGGCTCGTCGACGAGCTTTTAATATGAATGCTGTTGAGGCGCAAGCAGACAACGAGGTGGTGAACGGTACGTTCTTAGTTAATAATCAACCTGCGTCTGTTCTTTTTGATTCAGGGGCCGATAAGAGTTTTGTGTCGTTATCTTTTGAGCCCTTGCTTCGCGTGTCTAGAACGAAACTAGGAAAGCCTTTGACAGTAGAAGTTGTGAGTGGTGAACCCGTTGTTCTTGATTCTGTTCTTCGCAACTGCCAGTTGAACCTTAACGACCACCTCTTTTCTATTGACCTCACGCCTATGCAACTTGGAAGCTTCGACATTATTGTGGGCATGGATTGGTTAGCCAAGCATCGCGCAGAGGTAGTTTGTTTTGAGAAGATTGTTCGTGTGCCACTTTCGTCAGGTGAGATACTACAGGTTCGTGGTGAGAAACCTGCTAGTAGCCTCAAGCTTATGTATTGTTTTCAAGCTCGGAAGTATCTGCGAAAGAACTATGTGGCCTTCTTGGCACATGTTACAGCAGATAAAGACAAAGGTAAGTCTATGCAAGATATCCCTGTTGTTCGGGATTATCCGGAGTTGTTTCCTGAAGAGTTGCCTGGTCTACCCCCAGCACGCCAAGTCGAGTTCC
The DNA here is from genome assembly GCF_002127325.2 of Helianthus annuus. Taxonomy (NCBI): domain Eukaryota; kingdom Viridiplantae; phylum Streptophyta; class Magnoliopsida; order Asterales; family Asteraceae; genus Helianthus; species Helianthus annuus. The sequence goes on from NC_035442.2 coordinate 62,590,904, forward strand.
GTATTGATCTTGTACCTGGTGCAAATCCTATTGCCAGAGCTCCATATCGTCTTGCACCATCTGAGATGCAAGAACTGTCTAAGCAACTTCAAGAGCTTTCTGACAAAGGTTTTATTCGTCCTAGCTTTTCACCTTGGGGTGCTCCCATTCTTTTTTTCAAGAAAAAGGATGGATCCTTCAGAATGTTTATCGATTATCGTGAGCTGAATAAGCTTACTATCAAGAATCGATATCCCCTACCTCGCATTGATGATCTCTTTGACTAGTTACAGGGTGCTACTTACTTCTCGAAGATTGACCTTCGTTCTGGGTATCATCAACTTCGTGTGCATGAAGAGGATATTCCCAAGACAGCATTCCGCACTCGATATGGGCATTATGAGTTCACAGTCATGCCATTTGGTTTGACCAATGCTCCTGCTGTTTTCATGGACTTAATGAATAGGGTTTGTAAGCCTTATTTGGATAAGTTCATCATCATTTTTATTGATGACATCTTGATTTATTCTAAGACGCGAGCTGATCACGAGTGCCATCTTCGTCTTACTCTGGAACTCCTAAAGAAAGAGCAACTTTTTGCCAAGTTCTCCAAGTGTGAATTTTGGCTTAAGGAAGTTCAATTTTTAGGACATATTGTCAACGAACAAGGTATACATGTAGATCCCTCCAAGATCAGTGCGATTAAGGATTGGGATACGCCTACTACTCCTACTGAGGTTCGTTCTTTTCTTGGTCTTGCGGGTTATTACCGCCGCTTCATCGAGAACTTCTCGAAGATTGCAGTTCCTCTAACTGCCCTAACTCAGAAGAATAAACCCTTTGAATGGGGTTCTAAGCAAGAAGAAGCATTTCAGACCTTGAAGCAGAAGCTTTGTGATGCACCTATTCTAACTTTGCCTGAAGGCAATGATGATTTTGTTGTTTACTGTGATGCATCGAAATTAGGTCTTGGTTGTGTTCTGATGCAAAGGAATAAAGTCATAGCCTACGCATCAAGACAATTGAAGGTACATGAGAGAAACTACACCACTCATGATCTTGAGTTGGGTGCAGTTGTCTTCGCTCTCAAAATCTGGAGACACTATTTGTACGGTACAAAATGCGTGGTTTTCACTGACCACAAAATTCTTCAGCATATCTTCAATCAGAAAGAACTCAACATGAGGCAAAGACGTTGGGTCGAACTCCTAAACGACTATGATTGCGAAATTCGCTACCATCCTGGTAAAGCGAATGTTGTGGCTGACGCATTAAGTCGTAAGGAACGTACTATGCTTCATTGTGTTCGTGTTCAATCTGCTGTTCAAGCTCGATCTGATATCCAAGCACGCATTACTTAGGCTCAACAGGCTTGTGTTTCACAAGACTTGATGGGTAAGGAATTACCCTATCACATTAAGCCTGATCTTGTGCTGAAGGAAGATGGATCATATTATTTCATGGACCGTTTGTGGGTCCCAAGCCAAGATGATCTTCGCACTTTGCTTATGGATGAAGCCCATAAGTCTCGTTATTCTGTTCATCCCGGCTCAGACAAAATGTATAAGGATCTTCGTACTCAGTATTGGTGGCCTGGTATGAAGAAAGACATTGCCTTGTACGTTTCAAAATGCCTTACTTGTCTCAAGGTTAAGGCTGAACACCAGCATCCTTATGGTCTTTTGGAGCAACCTGAGATCCCAGTTTGGAAATGGGAAAACATTGCTATGGATCTCATTACCAAACTCCCGCGCACTAAGAAAGGTCATGATGCCATCTGGGTAGTCGTTGATCGTCTTACTAAGTCAGCGCATTTCCTGCCGATCCGTGAGAATCTATCTGCTGAAGATCTGGCTAAAATCTTTGTGGATGAAATCGTATCTCGACATGGTGTTCCCCTGAACATTATTTCTGATAGAGATGCTCGTTTCTCTTCTCGTTTTTGGAGAACCATGCAATCTGCTATGGGGACCCAACTCAATCTGAGCACAGCATATCATCCACAAACAGATGGCCAGACTGAAAGAACAATCCAGACTCTGGAGGATATGCTTAGAGCTTGTGTGATCGATTTTGGTGGTAGTTGGGATTCACATCTTCCATTGATTGAATTCTCCTACAACAATAGTTATCACTCCAGCATCAACATGGCTCCTTTCGAGGCTCTCTATGGTCGAAAATGTCGTTCACCTGTCCGCTGGAATGAAATAGGTGAGGCTCAGCTTACTGGACCTGACCTCATTCTAAAAACAACTGACAAGGTTAAGAAGGTTCGTGATAACTTACAGGCAGCTCGAAGCCGTCAAAAGAGTTACGCGGACCAACGACGCAAGCCCTTAGAATTCCAAGTCGGTGATCGTGTATTACTTAAGGTCTCACCTTGGAAAGGTGTGATCAGATTTGGAAAGAAAGGAAAACTTGCACCTAGATACGTTGGACCATTCAAGATCGTCGAAAGAATCGGTAAGGTAGCCTACAAACTTGCATTACCTCCCGAACATGGAAATGTTCATCCAACTTTCCACGTATCCAATCTCAAAAAGTGTTTAGCTGATGAGAACCTCCACATACCACTTGACGAAATCCGTGTTGATAAAACACTACATTTTGTTGAGAAACCTGTGGAAATTATGGATCGTGAAGTCAAATGGCTTAAACGCAAGCGCATTCCGTTGGTTAAAGTTCGCTAGGAATCTAAACGTGGACCTGAGTTTACTTGGGAACGTGAAGATCAAATGAAGGCGAAGTATCCACATCTTTTCCCACGAGTTTCCTCTAAACGAATTTCGGGATGAAATTCCCACAAGTAGGGGAGACTGTGACATCTGTGCTTGTAATCATTGTAAAAAGTTCAATTATCAATGAAATAAATTTATTTGATCCCTATGTTTGTTTGTTTATGTTTGATGTTTTTCATGTTTTGACTTTTATTCGATTTCCAACTCTATATCGCTTTCTTGAGAATTATACGCAAACTGGTGCGAAAACGTAATCAGTTATATGCAACAAATACTACGGAACATCAATTTATGCTTAACATACCTTAAATAACCTTTACATGACTTAGAAATAAGTTTTGAAGGCTTTGGTATGGCAAAATCCAGTTAATTCGCTTACAGGGACTAAAATTGACAAACTGTGAAAGTATGCCGATTTGAACTGTAACGAACATTCCGGAACATGATCATAAGTTAAACACACCCTAAATATCCTTTACATAGCTTAGAAATAGGCTTTGAGGGGTTCGGTGTGCTAAAATAAACTTTATGCTCATTCAGGGACTAAAAGCGTCAAAAAGTGCATAAGTTTGCATTTTCGCGCATAACTAACGTTCTGAATACATCCGTACATCCAAAAATTTATGCAAGCATTAAAACATTATGTTTTAGTGATTGGCTTGTCAAAAATCCATTCGTCGCGCAATTTGGACCGTTTTTGCGTCCGTTACGACTTCCGTCGTAATTAACTGAACAACACAATCGTACGGCCAAACGAACCGACATCCGACATATTTTTGAGCATGTTTTATGTTCCCTATACTTTAACATCCTTTTAGAGCTCAAAAATGGGTTTGACGGGTGTTAGAAGTGCCAAAACACGACTATACGCGCACAGGGACCAAAACTGCCAAAATGCAAAATCTGCTGGTCTGCAGGGTCCTTACGGACCGTATGGGTATGCTTACGGTCCGTAAGCCATGCCCAGATCAGCAGAATTGCATTCCAGCCATTTCCAGCTGTTACCCACCCTTGCACATGGTTTTGTTGAGTCTATGGGCTGGTTTAGGGGCCCCCATGGTTTTCTAAAACTATGGGCTTGATGTGTACGGCTAGGATTGAATCTCGGATAACGAGGAACGATCTTAACGGCTCTACCAAATCTATAAATACCCCCCATGCCTTGCCCATTTCCCTCACACTTGATTTTCTGAGATTTTCTCTAAGTTGGAGTTATAAACACTTCATACCTGAGAAATACTTGGAAATCAATCTTGCGGGGACCTTCTGTAAGTATTCTTTCGCGTTTTTCGCTCGTTTTAGCGTTTAAGTCAAACTGCGTTTGACTTTCTGCATTGACCAGTTTATGGTCAATGCGAAGTTCGTTTGAACTTTATAACGTGAGCGTAATCACGATGGTTATAGTCCCTAGTGACTATACCTACTGATTACCACGTTATCTAGGCTCAGTGACGAGTCGTAGTTTCGGCCAAAATGCGTTTTCTCGCGTATTTTGTAACCAAACTACTCTAGGGTATTAAAAACCGTTTGTTTTAATACCAAACCTGTTTTCTAACTTCACTAAACATGTTCTAGCATGTTTAGCTCGTCGCTACTAGTTTTGTGCTTGTCTAAGGGTCGTAAGGTAAGCGATCTAATCAATCGCTTATGCTTACGAACCCGACCCTTTTGGTCAATCTTTAGGATCCGACCAAACATATTAGGTGACCATAGTTGTATAGGGAATAGCCTTCCGAGGTTATACCTTATGGTCACATCGTTTAACTAGTTGTATGATAGGTAACGTATGTGCCTTAGGTAAATTACCAAAATACCCTTTTTACGCCAAAATTCATTTTAAGCCTATGTAACACAATCTTTGGTATCTAAACTGATTTAGCAACTATATTAAACATGTTAAGGCATATGTTACTTGTCATAGGGCTAGTTAGGCATTCTGAACGCGTTTTACGCGAACGACGCGTTAAAGTGGCATAAGCTACCTAAACGGGTCGTAACGGGTCAAAAGCACTTAGGATAAGTCTCGTTTTAGTACGTAGGCTTTGTCAGACCATATTACATAAGTTCCCACACTTATTTGGTTTACAAAACCTCGTACTACCCGATCCTCCGATAGGTCCGTTTATTAATGTAGATACCTATATAGGTGCCGTTTGATTCCGTGATCTTCTAGCATTTTTTGGTGGTTATCCTACGACTTCTAAGCAATCTCAAGTGAGTACATAGACCCCTGTTTTACTGTTTTCCAAACGTTTTGGGGTGAAACACATGTGCCTACTTGTTACTTTCATGCTTTTCATGTTTTCGCATTATGTACTTGCTATGTTCATTAGTACATTATTAGTACATGATTTCATTATGTTTTTGCTATGTATGTCCATTGTGTGCATACTTAGTACATCGTTTTACATGACATTTTCATGCTATGTATGTTCATCATACTTAGTACACTTGTTTTACATGACGTTTTCATGCTATGTATGTTCATCATACTTAGTACACTTGTTTTACATGACATTTTCATGCTATGTATGTTCATCATACTTAGTACACTTGTTTTACATGAGGTTTTCATGCTATGTATGTTCATCATACTTAGTACACTTGTTTTACATGACATTTTCATGCTATGTATGTTCATCATACTTAGTACATTGTTTTACATTACCTTTTCATGCTATGTATGTTCATCATACTTAGTACATTTGATTTACCATTTTCATGCTATGTATGTTCATCATACTTAGTACATTTGTTTTACATGATATTTCACGCTATGTGTGTAAATTTGATTACATACTTAATGCATTGTTTTCACATGTTTATATTTTGGGTATGAAATTTGGTTTGTTTAAGTGCGACAATATACATTTATTAACTTTGATCACGCCGCTCGTTAGTAGGTAGTGGTACCATAGGAATTGACAACTCCCGTTCCTGACATCCTGGGTATGTTTGGATGAAAGGAATGACCGAATTCGATTTAAACATAAAAACCGATATACCTTTAATTTGTTTAAAGGTTTATCACCACAGTCACAAGGCTTGAATGTATGCATTTTCACAATACCGCATAAATGTTTGTATTCAGTATAGCATGCATCTCCATAAAACATAACGTTGATTTAAACTGAGTTTTACTTCAATACTTTGTTTTGTGCATTTTCACCTATGGTTTAGTTGATACATATTTCACTTACCATACATGACATTTTGTTTACACATGACATGGTTGACATTGACATAGACATTTTGACATTGTTACACACATTACATGATTTACACTTGACGTTAGACATGGTTTTTCGCATAAACATTTTGATATTTGGTTAAACATGAACATGTTTACATTGGTGGTTTGTTTGGGTAAGTGATTTAAGTAACGAGGCGTGTGTAATATGATACAAACATGGTGGATACGCCGCTGGTACTTCCTATATATAAGTGTTTGTATGATATTACGCATCGCAGCGTTGTTTAAATCATTTCAGTTTAGCTATATAACATATATTTTTCACAATATATTGTTCTACAAGCAACTTGTTTTATACAACTTATTTTACTTGGTTATTCATTTAATCATACATTATTCTTTCAAAAATGCATATCGACCATCGTTTTTCAAATGATTTACAAACAATACAATCAACAAGGTTCATGACTACATTTCATTAAACATTTTTCTAAAACCTAAGTCATGGATCCTATTTTCACAAAACCTATGTATCTCACAGGCATTTTTATGCCGACGTACCTATTTTCACATGTGTTTCAGGAGCAAATGCATAGGATGATCGTGATACACTAGGATGGACTTGGGCCTTAGTGAAGATAAAATGGATCTAGACTAGTTAAAACTTGTTATGTACTTTGTACTTTTTTTTATTTTAAAACAATGTAACTTGTGGGTTCTCGTTTGAAACAATGTATTCCACCTGTGACACCTGTGTCACCGCGACCATCAAACAAATACCAAGCCGATGAAATATTGTATTTCATACTTGGGATCTTGTATAAATATGTGTATGTTTTGCACATATCAATTATTGTTCAATTTCAAATTCTACATTGCTTTCTAGAGCATTATACGCAAACTGGTGCGTAAACGTACTCAGTTTAATGCGACAAATACTCCGGAACATCAACATATACTCAACATACCTTAAATAACCTTTACATAACTTAGAAATAAGTTTTGAAGGCTTTGGTATAGCAAAAACAAGTTAATTCGCTTACAGGGACTAAACTTGACAAACTGCGAAAGTATGCCAATTTGAACTGTAACGAACATTCCGGAACATGTCCATAAGTTAAACATACCCTAAATATCCTTTACATAGCTTAGAAATAGGCTTTGAGGTGTTTGGTATGCCAAAACAAACTTTTGGATCATTCAGGGGCTAAAAGTGTCAAAAAGTGCACAAGTTTGCACTTTCGCGCATAACTTACGTTCTGAATACATCCAGACATCCAAAAATTTATGTAAGCATCCTAATATTATGCCTTAGTGTTTGGCATAAGAAAAATCCATTCGTCGCGTCATTTGGATCATCTTTCGCGCTTATGCGCATTCCGTCGTAATTAACCGAACGTCGCGATCGTACGGCCAAACGAACCAACATCCGACACATTTTTGAGCATGTTTCATGTCCACAATGTTTAGGCATCATTTTAGGGCCTTAAAGTTGACTTTACGGGCCTTAGAAGTGTCAGAAATAGCTTAAATACGCAACAGGGACCAAAACTGTCATTTTTCAAAGTATATGCAGATCAGACGGGCTCAGGCGGCCCGCCTGAGTTTTTGCATATCCTGACGCGGGCCGCGTGGGACTGTCAGACAGATTCAATGTATGCATTTAATGCAGTTGGCCTTTCGTTCGATCAAGGGGCGATGCCCTTTCACCCTATTAAGAGCCAAGAGCCAATATCTGACTTATCACAAGAATTTGACAAGTGTACGCTCGAGATCGCGGCACGATATTCGATAAACGATCCTAACGGTTCCACTTTTCCTATAAATACCCCCCCCCCCCTTTTGTGTAAAAACCCACAAGAATCAGATCTAAAGCTCTAAGTTGGAACCATTGTTTCATACCTGAGCTATTTGATCTAGATTAGCACTCGGGGACCCTCCGTAAGTCTCCTTTCGTTCTTTTATTCGCTTTTCGAGTCCGAAAGTCAACGTTTTGTTGACTTTCTGCATTGACCAGCTTATGGTCGATGCGAAGTTCATGGAACTTCATAACGTGAGCGTGATCACGATGGTTATAGTCCGTAGTGACTATACCTACTGATCACCACGTTATCTAGGCTCAGTGACGAGTCGTAGTTTCGGCCAAAATGTGCATTCTTGCATATTTTGTAACCAAACTACTCGTGGGCATCAAAGCCGTTTGTTTTGATGTCAAACCTGTTTTCAAACTTAGTTAAGCATGTTCTAACATGCTTAGCTCGTCACTTTTAGTTTAGTGCTTATATAGGGTCGTAAGGTAAGCGATCTAAACCATCGCTTATACTTTCGATCCCGACCCATTTGGTCGATCATTAGGATCCGACCAAACACTTTAGGTGGCCATAGTTGTAACCTTCCGGGGTTATACCTAGTGGTCACGATGTTAGGCGTTCCAGACGCGTTCTACGCGAACGACGAGTAAGGTAGCATAAGCTACCTAAACGGGTCGTGATGGAACGTAAGCACTTAGGTTAAGTTTCATTTTAGTATGTAGGCTTTGTTAAACCATATTACACGAGTCTCCATACTCGTTTGGTTTACGAACCCGCGTACTATCCGATCCTTCCGATTTGGTCCGGTATATTAACATAGCTACCTATTAGGTGCCGTTTGATATCCCGTGATCTTTAGCATTATCTGGTTATTATACAAGAACTCCAAAGCAATCTCAGGTGAGTACATTGAACCCCTCTTTTACTGTTTTCCAAACCGTTTTGGGGTGAAACACATGTGCCTACTTGCTACTTTTATGCTTTCCGGTTTTCACATCATATACTACTATGTTCGATAGTACATATATAGTACATGATTTCATTGTGTTTATGCTATGTATGCCCATTGTGCGCGCACTTAGTACATTGTTTTACATTTCATGCTACGTACGCCCATTGTGTGCATACGTAGTACATTGTTTCACATTGCATTACTGTTGCATATGCTCATCCAGCATATGAGCACATTATACTACATTTTGAACCGTTGTACTCTACAATACATTTCATGCTACGTACGCCCATTGTGTGCATACGTAGTACATTGTTTCACATTGCATTACTGTTGCATACGCTCATCCAGCATATGAACACATTACACTACATTTTGAACCGTTGTACTCTACAATACATTTCATGCTACGTACGCCCATTGTGTGCATACGTAGTACATTGTTTCACATTGCATTTCTGTTGCATATGCTCATCCAGCATATGAACGCATTATACTACATTTTGAACCGTTGTAACCATTTGACTATACATAAACATTTCTACCGTTGTTAAACATTTCATCTTGATGGTTTGGTTTGAGTAAGTGATTTAAGTAACGAGGCATGTGTAATATGATACAAGCATGGTGGATACGCCGCTGGTACTTCCTATATATAAGTGTTTGTATGGTATTACATATCGTAGCGTTATTTGAATCTTTTCAATTTGAGACATAGAACATTCTATACAAATAACACGCTTTTCACAAGACATTGATTTACAAACAACAAATCTTATACAAACTCTTTTTACATGGTTATTCAGTTAACCATGCATTGTTCTCCTACTTATACATATCATTTGATCTTACCGTTTTTCAAATGATTTACAAGACAAAGCAAAATACGAGGTTCATGACTAAACATTTTCTCAAACTCAAGTCATAAATTCCGTTTTCACAAAACCAATGTATCTCACAGGCATTTTTATGCTGACGTACCTATTTTCACATGTGTTTTCAGGAGATGATGCATAGGACTTATCAAGACATACTTAGGCGGACCTGTGCCTTAGTGACTTAAAACGAGACAAGAACTAGTTAATTTATGTTATGTACACTTTGATTCTTGTTCAGACAATGTAAACTTTCATGTTTGATTTATAAAACGAAACTTCATTTGCCATGGATTTGAAACAATTGATTCTGTTACAACACTCCCCGACGTTTCCGCCACGTTTTGTATGTTCCACGTGGCCGGGGTGTGACAGAAAAGATGGTATCAGAGCCAATGGTTATAGGGAATTAGGTTATTAGTAATGCTTTGACCTAGTCTATAACCTTCCTAGGACCCTAACGCGAGTTTACTTGCGTTTAGTCACAAAACAATACCGTCACCTATCCTTAGGCGACGACCACAACAAGAACATAAATTTCAAAACCGGTTTGAAAACCAATCATCTGTTCTAGGATGATTGATTACTAGGTTTCGAACCCTCTGTTATAAGGTTTTGAACCCCTTTGAATTTTCAAAACTCCCGTCAAAGTTTTGGGTCCTAACTAGTGTGAACACGTGCGAACTGGAAGAGTGAATGCCTGTACCCTGGGTTTTATGTCTAAGGTTAGAGTGTTCGTACAAATCCACATAATCGGACCAGTCACTCTTACCTGGGAACTCTTGGGGTGAGTGTCCACTTATAGGCGAGCATGTCTTCGCGATACACTATGAGGATCTATTTGCTTTGATTCAGCCTTGGTGTTGTTTGTTTGCTTCATGATTCAAACAAGTGACCATCAACCGTGATTATGGTCAGTGATTGTAACATCCTATTCTTACCCAATACCATTTTATTTGTTTCCTTTCATGTTTTCCTCTTTTAGAATGCCTCCTCGACGCGAACACCAGATAGCAACTGCCGAGCTGGCAGAAATTATTGCGCAGCAGATGGCTGCTCAATTCCCAAATCTCTTTGCTCAATGGAACCAAGCCAACAACAACAACAATGGTACATGCAATTTCAAGAGCTTTAACTCGGCTAAACCACTCAAGTTTAGTGGTTCTGAGGGAGCAACTGGGCTTCTCCAATGGTTCGAGAGCATCGAGAATACCTTTCGCCACGTGCAGTGTCCGGAAAATCGCAAGGTCGAGTTTTCTTCGAGTGTGTTCCAGAAGAGGGCTCTTACATGGTGGAACGGGGTAATGAGAGACCGTGGTGCAGATGTTGCTCTAGCACAAACATGGGCTGAACTGAGAGCTCTTATGATGAGAGAGTTTTGTCCTCGTCATGAACAACGAGCGTTGGAGAAGGAGTTTGATGATTTGAAACAAGATAGTGGCGAACACAGGGCATATACTGATAGGTTTGAGGAGTTGAGTCTACTTTGCCCGACTATGGTCGCCCCACTCGACAAGGCTATCGAAAGGTACATCGACGGCCTGCCTGACTCGGTACAAGACATTGTCACTGGTAGCAACCCTACCACACTCCGTCAGGCCATTGAGCTATCTGCAACCTTGACTGAATCGCAGATCAGAAAGCATAAACTTTTTCGAAAAGGTGACAAGAAACCGGTCGGGGAATCGAACCCAATCGAGGAATCAAAGACCATGGATGAACAGACTGAATCTCCTAAGAAGTCAAGGAAGCGAAAGGCTTCTCAGAACTTCGCCGTGGTCGCTCACAATGGTCAAGTCGTCCCCAACCAACCAGCTCAACCCCCTGCTAGAAAACCATACAATGGAACTGCACCCTTGTGCAACCAATGTAGCCTCCATCATCACGCCAACGTACAGTGCCGCAAATGCCAAACTTGTGGGCTTATATGCCACACAGCAAGAGTCTGCCCAGCTGCAGCTACGCCAAACCAAGCTGGCAACAATCCTGCTCAAGGTCGTTTTCTACCAGGCTATTGTTTCAACTGTGGCGAGATGGGTCATTTCCGAAGAAATTGCCCAAGGCTTGCTAATGCAAATCCAGCACAGGGATAAGCATCCGACCGACTAGAAGACAACATCGTTTGGAAATAATCACGTCTTATATATTATTTTCTTTTGTTGTCAAAGTCCAAGAAACAGTTGTTATCGTTGTTTATAAATAAATCTTTTATTTACATTACAATGTATTGCTGTGGTTGCATGTATAAACGACATATCCCTTACAATACCTACAATCAAGAAACCGTATTCCTTGAAGAGCAAACTACCCGCAAAATTATCCCATTCTATAATCGCTTGCGTCTTCCACAAAATTCCTAAGTACCCGTTTATTCTAAGGAAAAGAAGTACAAGGCGCAGGTTACAACACAAGACGAATACCCAAAGTACCACTATAAATCCTTAATAGGGTACCTAAGGATTTCCCGTAAGTCTTTAATTGTTGTATACCTTCATTCGAATGTGGTGATTCCTTGTAATAAAAAATCGAATTTTTGGGAGATCTTTCTATCTTCTCAGATAGATTCCAGTGAACATTGATACCCGTCGATTGGTGTCCATATCCGTATTCAATCAATAACAAGTTAAAAACAAATTATAGTCAAGTTAATCAATTATGTGACTTTGTGCTTATGTGTTCCCTTATGTGTTGTTATGTTATCCAAATCCTCGTAGGATCTTACATATCCTTGTACAAGAGATTCATAGTAGGATAACCAAAGGTATTACTTAAAATCCTCAATGGACTTCTATGTTATAGTTAAGTCCCTTGGATTATAAAGTACTACTTCATAATTAGACCCCTTGGGTGGTCTAGATAAACAGATTGATCCAAAAATCTGGCTAGGGATATCATATGATGATATAGCTGAAAGGACTCCTTGGTGGCCTAACTAAGAAGATCCCCTGTCAATCTAATTAAAAGGAACCGATGGAAGTCTAGTCACCCTCATCACGAGTTTGATATCCTTCCCCAAAACATTACAAAACAAACTGTGCGGACTGTGCAAGGGATTACGTAATTATGGATGCATACATAATTATGGAATTTAGTGCACAGAAATCACAGCAAGTTCTGTCATGTGTCTAGAGTTAACCCTATTCATTTCCAACTCTGAGGAAGCAACCGTTGAAGATGACTCTGTTAGTTCATTTTCGTTTCTGAAGATTTATCCGTTGAGGAAATGAATATCCGTTGTGTAATCCTTCATTTCCAATTCTGATGAAGCAACCGTTGAAAATGACTCCGTTAGTTCATTTTCGTTTCTAACGATTTATCCGTTGGGGAAATGAATATCCGTTGTGTAATCCTTCATTTCCAACTCTGAGGAAGCAACCGTTGAAAATGACTCCGTCTGTTCGTTTTTGTTTCTGAAGATTTATCCGTTGAGGAAATGAATATCCGTTGTGAAATCCTTCATTTCCAACTCTGAGGAAGCAACCGTTGAAGATGACTCCGTCTGTTCGTTTTCGTTTCTAAAGATTTATCCGTTGAGGAAATGAATATCCGTTGTGAAATCCTTCATTTCCAACTCTGAGGAAGCAACCGTTGAAGATGACTCTGTTAGTTCATTTTCGTTTCTGAAGGTTTATCCGTTGAGGAAATGAACATCCGTTGTGTAATCCTTCATTTCCAACTCTGAGGAAGCAACCGTTGAAAATGACTCCGTCTGTTCATTTTCGTTTCTGACGATTTATCCGTTGGGGAAATGAATATCCGTTGTGAAATCCTTCTTTTCCAACTCTGAGGAATCAACCGTTGAAGATGACTCCGTTAGTTCATTTTTGTTTCTGACGTTTTGTCCATTGAGGAAATGAACATCCGTTTGCTTATTCCGTCATTTCCATTTTTAAGAATACTCGTTGAGGAAAATGACTCCGTCTGTTCATATTCGTTTATGAGGAATGACCATTAAGGAAATGACAGGATATTGCCTTGCATATCGCTGGTGGTTATTTGGCAAAGTCACAAATAGACTCCTACGAATAATTTTCGGGACGAAATTTCCTAAAGTAGGGGAGACTGTGACACCTGTGTCACCGCAACCATCAAACAAATACCAAGCCGATGAAATATTGTATTTCATACTTGGGATCTTGTATAAATATGTGTATGTTTTGCATATATCAATTATTGTTCAATTTCAAACTCTACATTGCTTTCTAGAGCATTATACGCAAACTGGTGCGCAAACGTACTAAGTTTAATGCGACAAATACTCCGGAACATCAACATATACTCAACATACCTTAAATAACCTTTACATAACTTAGAAATAAGTTTTGAAGGCTTTGGTATAGCAAAAACAAGTTAATTCGCTTACAGGGACTAAACTTGACAAACTGCGAAAGTATGCCAATTTGAACTGTAACGAACATTCCGGAACATGTCCATAAGTTAAACATACCCTAAATATCCTTTACATAGCTTAGAAATAGGTTTGAGGTGTTTGGTATGCCAAAACAAACTTTTGGATCATTCAGGGGCTAAAAGTGTCAAAAAGTGCACAAGTTTGCACTTTCGCGCATAACTTACGTTCTGAATACATCCGGACATCCAAAAATTTATGTAAGCATCCTAATATTATGCCTTAGTGTTTGGCATAAGAAAAATCCATTCGTCGCGTCATTTGGATCATCTTTCGCGCTTATGCGCATTCCGTCGTAATTAACCGAACGTCGCGATCGTACGGCCAAACGAACCAACATCCGACACATTTTTGAGCATGTTTCATGTCCACAATGTTTAGGCATCATTTTAGGGCCTTAAAGTTGACTTTACGGGCCTTAGAAGTGTCAGAAATAGCTTAAATACGCAACAGGGACCAAAACTGTCATTTTTCAAAGTATATGCAGATCAGACGGGCTCAGGCGGCCCGCCTGAGTTTTTGCATATCCTGACGCGGGCCGCGTGGGACTGTCAGACAGATTCAATGTATGCATTTAATGCAGTTGGCCTTTCGTTCGATCAAGGGGCGATGCCCTTTCACCCTATTAAGAGCCAAGAGCCAATATCTGACTTACCACAAGAATTTGACAAGTGTACGCTCGAGATCGCGGCACGATATTCGATAAACGATCCTAACGGTTCCACTTTTCCTATAAATACCCCCCCCCTTTTGTGTAAAAACCCACAAGAATCAGATCTAAAGCTCTAAGTTGGATCCATTGTTTCATACCTGAGCTATTTGATTTAGATTAGCACTCGGGGACCCTCCGTAAGTCTCCTTTCGTTCTTTTATTCGCTTTTCGAGTCCGAAAGTCAACGTTTTGTTGACTTTCTGCATTGACCAGCTTATGGTCGATGCGAAGTTCATGGAACTTCATAACGTGAGCGTGATCACGATGGTTATAGTCCGTAGTGACTATACCTACTGATCACCACGTTATCTAGGCTCAGTGACGAGTCGTAGTTTCGGCCAAAATGTGCATTCTTGCATATTTTGTAACCAAACTACTCGTGGGCATCAAAGCCGTTTGTTTTGATGTCAAACCTTTTTTCAAACTTAGTTAAGCATGTTCTAACATGCTTAGCTCGTCACTTTTAGTTTAGTGCTTATATAGGGTCGTAAGGTAAGCGATCTAAACCATCGCTTATACTTTCGAACCCGACCCATTTGGTCGATCATTAGGATCCGACCAAACACTTTAGGTGGCCATAGTTGTAACCTTCCGGGGTTATACCTAGTGGTCACGATGTTACGCGTTCCAGACGCGTTCTACGCGAACGACGCGTAAGGTAGCATAAGCTACCTAAACGGGTCGTGATGGACCGTAAGCACTTAGGTTAAGTTTCATTTTAGTATGTAGGCTTTGTTAAACCATATTACACGAGTCTCCATACTTGTTTGGTTTACGAACCCGCGTACTATCCGATCCTTCCGATTTGGTCCGGTATATTAACATAGCTACCTATTAGGTGCCGTTTGATATCCCGTGATCTTTAGCATTATCTGGTTATTATACAAGAACTCCAAAGCAATCTCAGGTGAGTACATTGAACCCCTCTTTTACTGTTTTCCAAACCGTTTTGGGGTGAAACACATGTGCCTACTTGCTACTTTTATGCTTTCCGGTTTTCACATCATATACTACTATGTTCGATAGTACATATATAGTACATGATTTCATTGTGTTTATGCTATGTATGCCCATTGTGCGCGCACTTAGTACATTGTTTTACATTTCATGCTACGTACGCCCATTGTGTGCATACGTAGTACATTGTTTCACATTGCATTACTGTTGCATATGCTCATCCAGCATATGAGCACATTACACTACATTTTGAACCGTTGTACTCTACAATACATTTCATGCTACGTACGCCCATTGTGTGCATGCGTAGTACATTGTTTCACATTGCATTACTGTTGCATACGCTCATCCAACATATGAACACATTACACTACATTTTGAACCGTTGTACTCTACAATACATTTCATGCTACGTACGCCCATTGTGTGCATACGTAGTACATTGTTTCACATTGCATTTCTGTTGCATATGCTCATCCAGCATATGAACACATTATACTACATTTTGAACCGTTGTAACCATTTGACTATACATAAACATTTCTACCGTTGTTAAACATTTCATCTTGATGGTTTGGTTTGAGTAAGTGATTTAAGTAACGAGGCATGTGTAATATGATACAAGCATGGTGGATACGCCGCTGGTACTTCCTATATATAAGTGTTTGTATGGTATTACATATCGTAGCGTTATTTGAATCTTTTCAATTTGAGACATAGAACATTTTATACAAATAACACGCTTTTCACAAGACATTGATTTACAAACAACAAATCTTATATAAACTCTTTTTACATGGTTATTCAGTTAACCATGCATTGTTCTCCTACTTATATATATCATTTGATCTTACCGTTTTTCAAATGAATTACAAGACAAAGCAAAATACAAGGTTCATGACTAAACATTTTCTCAAACTCAAGTCATAAATTCCGTTTTCACAAAACCAATGTATCTCACAGGCATTTTTATGCTGACGTACCTATTTTCACATGTGTTTTCAGGAGATGATGCATAGGACTTATCAAGACATACTTAGGCGGACCTGTGCCTTAGTGACTTAAAACGAGACAAGAACTAGTTAATTTATGTTATGTACACTTTGATTCTTGTTCAGACAATGTAAACTTTCATGTTTGATTTATAAAACGAAACTTCATTTGCCATGGATTTGAAACAATTGATTCTGTTACAACACTCCCCGACGTTTCCGCCACGTTTTGTATGTTCCACGTGGTCGGGGTGTGACACCACCCTTGGGTTATGAATAAAATATTATTTAAATTACCTTGGTTGTGGAACAATAATTCTGTTACAACACTCCCCGACGTTTCCGCCACGATTTGATGTTTTACGTGGTCGGGGTGTGACAACCTAGACCAAAAGTAAAAATGTACAAAACAAAGTATTTTGAATATATCAAAAAGTTGTGTTTTGCAATGTAAATGCATGTTTTACTGATACAAACACTTATACGGTAAGTTAAATGCATACATTCAAGCCTTGAGACAGACAGATAAACCTAGAGTCAAGGTTATCAAAAGAAGTGTTTTCGGATTCAGTCATTCCTTTCACCCAAACAAACCTAGGATGTCAGGAACGAGATTTGTCAAGTCCTATGGTACCATTACTTACTACCGAGCGGCGTAGCTAATGTTAATGAACGTATATAAGTCCCGTTTGTTCAAACCAAATGTTATACCAAATGTAAACATGTTATATGAAAGCAATGTACTTAGTATGCCAAGAGAACATACAAGGTAAAGATGTAAAACAATGTGTCCATATGTTACGAGAACATATGCAACAGAGATGCAATGTAAAACAATGTACTAAGTATGCACTAAATGGACATACATAGCATAAAACATAATGAAGTCATGTACTAATAGTGTACTAGTGAACATAGCAAGTATTTGATATGAAAACATGGAAAGCATTAAAGTAACAAGTAGGCACATGTGTTTCACCCCAAAATGTTTGAAAAACAGTAAAAGAGGGGTCTATGTACTCATTTGAGGGTGCTTAGAAGTCTTGAACAACAACCAAGCAAAGCTAGAGGGATCACGGAATCAAACAGCACCCTATATAGATAACTACATAATTAACCGGACCTAAATCGAGAGATTGGATAGTATGAGGTTTCGTAAACCAAATGAGTACTGGAACTCATATGATATGGTTTAACAAAGCCCACATACTAAAATGAAACCTAACCTAAGTGCTTACGACCCATTACGATCCGTTTAGGTAGATTATGCTACTTTAACGCGTCGTTCACGTAAAACGCGTTCGGACCGCTTAACTAGTCCTATGACAAGCATTATATGCCTTAACATGTCTAATATTGTTGCTAAATCAGTTTAGATGTCAAAAATTAAGTTACATATGCTTAAAATGAATTTACGCGTAAAAAGGATATTTTGGTAATTCTCCTATGGCATATAAACTACCTATCATACAACTACTTAAACGACGTGACCATAAGGTATAACCTCGGAAGGTTATTCCCTATGCAACTATGGCCACCTAAAGTATTTGGTTGGATCCTAATGATCGACCAAATGGGTCGGGTTCGAAAGTATAAGCGATTGATTAGATCGCTTACCTTTACGACCCTAAACAAGCATAAATCTAAAAGTGACGAGCTAAACATGCTAGAACATGTTTAGTTGAGTTAGAAAACAGGTTTGGTATCAAACAAACGGTTTTGATACCCTAGAGTAGTTTGGTTACAAAATACGCGAGAAAACCTATTTTGGCCGAAACTACGACTCGTCACTGAGCCTAGATAACGTGGTAATTAGTAGGTATAGTCACTAGGGACTATAACCATCGTGATTACGCTCACGTTATGAAGTTCAAATGAACTTCGCATTGACCATAAACTGGTCAATGCAGAAAGTCAAACACAGTTTGACTTTAACGCTAAAACGCATAAAAAGAACGAAGGAATACTTACAAAGGGTCCCCGCAAGATTGATTTTCCAAGTATTCTCAGGTATGAGGTGATGAAGCACCCCAACTTAGAGAAATCTCATAAATCAAGTGGGTTTTGCAAGTGAATGGGATGGGGTATTTATAGTTTTCAGAGAGCCGTTAAGATCGTTTGTCGATATCCGAGCTTTGATCTCAACCTTACACTTGTGCCCCCTGTTTTGAAAAACCTTGGGCACTCAAAACCAGCCCATAGGAAGCCCAAAAACCATTTGAAAGTGTTGGAAACAGCTGGAACAAGCTGTTATACACTTTTTGCATATCTGGCATGTTCACAGGGGCCGTGTAAGATAAGCCCTTAGGCTTACGCGCCCCGCCTGAAGTCCCCAGCTCAGTAACATTCTGCAAAATTACAGTTTTGGTCCATGTTATGCTATAAGCTCATTTCCGACACTTCTAAGGCCCGTTAAGCCAACTTTAAGGCCCTAAAATGATGCCTAAACATTGTGGACATGAAACATGCTCAAAAATATGTCGGATGTTGGTTCGTTTGGTCGTACGATCGCGATATTCGCTTAATTACGACGAAATGCGCACAAGCACGAAAAACGATCCAAATTGCGCGACGAATGGATTTTTCTTATGCCAAACACTAAAATAAAATATTTTAATGCTTACATAAATTTTTGGATGTCCGGATGTATTCAGAACGTAAGTTATGCATGAAAATGCAAACTTATGCAATTTTTGACGCTTTTAGTCCCTAAATGACCAAAAAAGTTTATTTTAGCACACCGAACCCTTCAAAGCCTATTTCTAAGATATGTAAAGGATATTTAGGGTGTGTTTAACTTATGATCATGTTCTGAAATGTCCGTTACAGTACGAATTGACATACTTTCGCAGTTTGTTGAATTTAGTCCCTATAAGCGAATAAACTTGATTTTGGCATACCAAACCTTCCAAAACTTATTTCTAAGTTATGTAAAGGTTATTTAAGGTATGTTAAGCCTATGTCACTATTCCGGAGTGTTTGTTGCATTAAACTGGTTATATTTACGCATCAGGGTGCATATAACCTTCCAGAAAGCGATTTAAAGCCCGGAATCGAACAAGAATTGATATGTGCAAATGATACACATATTTATACAAATCCTAAGTATGAAATAAAATATTTCATTGGTTTGGTATTTGTTTGATGGTTGGAGTGACACAGGTGTCACAGTCTCCAATACTTCAGGAAATTTCGTCCCGAAATTTATTTTAGAGGAAACTTGTGAGAGCTTGAAACATGAAGTTTGAAAAGATCAAACAACACTGGTTAGAGTCCTGAATTTCTAGCAACATTAAATAACATCATTCTTGCAATGTGAGAGGGACACTTATATATAAGTATATAAAGCTTTATTGGTGCGTCCACCGTACCTCTATTATATTGTTCACATTTTGTTATGGTTGCAACTATCGGTTCTTACACATAATAAGTCTTACCGTGGTTTCCGTGCACTGAACTTCGTATTTATGTATGCATCCATAATTACGTAATTCCTTACATAGTCACATAGTGCATCTTATAATGTGTAGGGGAAGGAAACAATGAACGAGCCGGTGATGATTGTGCCTAGACCACCATAGGGTCCTTTTAATTAAATCGATGAATGATTTAAATAGACTACCAAAGAGTTTGTTCAGCTATATCACCACATGTCATTCTTAACCAGATTCCGAATTAATCTTTTGACCTAGACCACTCAAAGGGTCTCTTTGAATCATGGAATGGTACTATATAATCCAAGGGTCTTGACTATCACGTAGAAGCCCAATTAAGGATTTAAGGTAGTACCTTTTTGAATATCCTACTACGAATCCCTCATATGAAGATACGAAAGATTCTACGAGGATTTGGATAACGAATATCCAGAGTAAAAACATAAAATGCATAAAAGAAAACGCAAAATTCATAAACACATAGTCACACAATTACAAAATTGTTTATCTAGATTTTTAATTTGTTACTTTGTTTTGTTAATTGCGCACAAGTATTTAAAGCACACTAGGAATCCATTCTGTGGATTTCATTTGGTACTTTAAACATTATCAAGAATCTAACTATGAAGATAGAAAGATCTTAAAGAGAAAATTCGATTTCGATTGTAAGGAACCGAAATGTTCGAATTAAGGTACACAAGGAATCCAATTTAGGACTCTGATTTGAATGACAATCATCCACAAGGTCTAACTGTGAAGATAAAAAGATCCCATATGGATTTTAGAAGTTGAAGATGTTTTGAAACCTTGCACTGGATGTGCTTAAGTCAAAACATGAAGTAAAAATGCTTATGAAGTTGAGAAGCTAGATATGCCAAGGCGACATATGAAGCGGAATTTGAAGGTTAAGTCAATGTATGAGGAAAATATTTTTGAAAACTATGCATGGGGTTTCTTTTAGAAATGTGTTTAATGTTTTTGAAACCTTATATATATATATAATACTTTTGAAATCATAAAGTAGGTGTATTAGGTAAGTATATTTTAAAAAAATGTTTTAAAATCATGCGAGATGTGTAAGGTTTTTGAAAACATTTGAAAACATGAATGATGCTTTTGAAATCATGCACTTGATATAATTAATTATATTGTATCATTTTGAAATCATGAAAGTTGATTTTGAAAACATAGACAATGTTTTTGAAATCATGCATTTGATATATTAAGTAAATACACTGTATTCAAAACTTTTTCAAACAATATATAAAATGTTTTTGAAATCATGAAGGTTGTTTTGAAAACTTATGTTATGCATGTTGAAAAATCAGAACGTAATGGGTATGAGATTTGAAAATACCCTTAGTTATCTAACCAAGGATTCAAAGGCACAGATGTGCAAAAAGCACGATTACTCATAATGTCACTTCATTTCATGTACTTTGTTTCTTAGAATGAAACGAGTACTTAGAACTTTTGAGGAAATTATGAGCGATCACTTGAAAGAGAGAATCACAAGAGTAGTTTGTAAGAACGCAGTTCCTTGTCGTAGGTATCATAGGGGGATGCCATACACACATGTAACTACACTCGTATATTAGAATTGTGAAAAACAATTAACAGATTGTTTCACATTACAAGAAAACAAAAGAAACAAAAGCATAAGATAACAACATCTTCTAATCAGACAACTGCTCATCCGTGGGTTGGATTTTTCTTAGCAAGCTTTGGGCATTTATTCAAGAAATGGCCCATCTCGCCACAGTTGTAGCATGATCCAGGGGGAAAGCGAGCTCGAGCAGGGTTGGCTTGTGGTTGATTTGGACCACCTTGGTTTGGGTTACTTCGACAAGCACTTGCCAGGTGACCAACTCGCCCACATGATATACACAGATGACACTGTAAGTGAGCTTGGTGATGCCCATTACATTTGTTGCATAATGGTGCCGTTCCCTTGTATTGCTTCTTAGCAGGTGGTGTTGCCGCCTGGCTAGGTCCCGCTTGATTTGGTGCAACGGCTGGAGAAATCTTTGAAGCTTTACGTTTCTTCGGTTTTGGTGAAGGCTTGGCTTCTGTTTCCTTTGATGACTTTTGCGTGGCTTCATTCTGGAGTCGATATATGGCAGTAGCAAATTCGACGGTCTTCAGGACTCCTTCGCCTATACACTAGGCAAGTTTGGCGGTCTACTCGGACATTTGAGTGTCGCTGAGATGAAGAGACATTCTAGTGGAAAATGAAAGACATAGGGAGAAACAAGTGAAAAGGTTATCAGATAATCAAAACAAAATGGGAACACATAAAAATTGCGATCATTTGTTTGTTACCTAAGGCAAACAAATGAGACGGTGACGAATCAAAGTGAACGTGTCATATTAATGTATCACTGAAGACATGCTCGCCTATAAGTGAACACTCACCCCAAGAGTTCCCAGGTAAGAGCGACTGGTCCGGTTTTGCGGATTTGTACGAACACTCTAGCCTTAGACAGAATGTGACACCTGTGTCACTTCAACCATCAAACAAATGCCAAACCAAGGAAATATTGTATTTCATGCTTGGGATTTGTATAAATATGTGTATGCTTTGCACATATCAATTCTTGTTCAATTTCATACTCTACAACGCTTTCTGGAGAATTATACGCAAACTGGTGCATAAACGTACTCAGTTTAATGCGACAAATACTCCGGGAGACCATCATACACTTAACATACCTTAAATAACCTTTACATAACTTAGAAATAAGTTTTGAAGGCATTGGTATGGCAAAAACAAGTTAATTCGCTTACAGGGACTAAACTTGACAAACTGCGAAAGTATGCCAATTTGAACTGTAACGAACATTCCGGAACATGTCCATAAGTTAAACATACCATATATATATCCATTACATAGCTTAGAAATAGGCTTTGAGGGGTTTGGTATGCTAAAACAAACTTTTGGATCATTCAGGGGCTAAAAGTGTCAAAAAGTGCACAAGTTTGCACTTTCGCGCATAACCTACGTTCTGAATACATCCGGACATCCGAAAATTTATGTAAGCATTATAATATTATGCCTTAGTGTTTGGCATGAGAAAAATCCATTCGTCGCGTCATTTGGATCATCTTTCGCGCTTATGCGCATTCCGTCGTAATTAAGCGAACATCGCGATCGTACGGCCAAACGAACCGATATCCGGAATATTTTTGAGCATATTTCAAGTCCCCTACACTTTAACTTCATCTTAGAGCCTTGAAATGAGGTTAACGGGGCTTAAACGTGCCAAAAATGGGCCAAAATACGTGTTTCTGAAGTGCAGGGACCAAAATTGAAAATTCTGGTCTGGGAACCTTAGGCGGGGCGCGTAAGGATTTGCCAAATCCTTAGGCGGGCCGCGTGAACATGTCTGACAGAAAGATTTTGCATTTAATGCAGAATCTGGCCTTTCGTTCGATCAAGGGGCGATGCCTTTTCACCCAATGAAGAGCCAAGGGTCAAGTTCACTGAACTTATCCACTGGACACATGTACGCACGAGATCAAGGCACGATATTCGATAAAACGATCCTAACGGTTCCACTTTTCTATAAATACCCCCCCCCCTTTTGTGTAAAAATCACAAAATCAGATCTTAAAGCTCTAAGTTGAAACCATTGTTTCATACCTGAGCTATTTGGTCTTGATTAGCACTCGGGGACCCTCCGTAAGTCTTCTTTCGCTCTTTTATTCGCTTTTCGAGTCCGAAAGTCAACGTTTTGTTGACTTTCTGCATTGACCAGCTTATGGTCGATGCGAAGTTCATGGAACTTCATAACGTGAGCGTGATCACGATGGTTATAGTCCGTAGTGACTATACCTACTGATCACCACGTTAACTAGGCCCAGTGACGAGTCGTAGTTTCGGCCAAAATGCGCATTCTTGCGTATTTTGTAACCAAACTACTCGTGGGTATCAAAGCCGTTTGTTTTGATGCCAAACCTGTTTCTAAACTTAGTTAAGCATGTTCTAACATGCTTAGCTCGTCACTTTTAGTTTAGTGCTTATATAGGGTCGTAAGGTAAGCGATTTAAACCATCGCTTATACTTTCGAACCTGACCCATTTGGTCGGTCATTAGGACCCGACCAAACACATTAGGTGACCATAGCTATAACCTTCCGAGGTTATACCTTGTGGTCGCAATGTTAGGCGTCCCGAACGCGTTCTACGCGAACGACGCGTTAGGGTAGCATAAGCTACCTAAACGGGTCGTGATGGACCGTAAGCACTTAGATTAGGTTTCATTTTAGTATGTAGGCTTTGCTAAGCCATATCACACGAGTCTCCATACTCGTTTGGTTTACGAACCCGCGTACTGTCCGATCCTTCCGATTTGGTCCGGTATATTAACATAGCTACCTATTAGGTGCCGTTTGATATCCCGTGATCTTTAGCATTATCTGGTTGTTATACAAGGAACTCAAAGCAATCTCAGGTGAGTACATAGTTCCCCTCTTTTACTGTTTCTGAACTGTTTTGGGGTGAAGCATGTGTACCTATCTGTTATTTTCATGATTTCAAAGTATAATTGATTATACATGATAGTATTTATCTTTTGACAAACTAAATGACTATCTATGGTTTAAACACTGATTTCTCAAAAAATTACAAAAGTAGTTGTTGGAATAGTACCTATTTTGTTCACCAGACCGATTGGTAGTATGATATAGCGCTATAGGACTAGACACCCCATTCCTGTTGTCATGGAATGTCTGAAACCAATTCGTTTCTCCATCCAAATAGGGATTTCCTTTGTGGTATCCCTATAGTCTCAAAGGTGTAGTTTGATGCACCAGGTCTGAATGAATTCTTAAATCGCACCTTTAAAGTATATTTTGATATACTCCCAAAAAAGTATAGTTTGATATACTCTCATGTGTGGTATTGTACAGAACCAACATATATTTTGTAATCATCCAAAGCATATTGTGATATGTTACTCACATAACTAAAACATAGTTTAATATGTTATTTATCACATCCAAAGCATATACTGATATGTTAGTTACAAAACTAAAACATGGTTTAATGTGTTATTTATAAATCCAAGGTATACTTGTAATATACTACTGAAAACTATTATTTTGAACAACTAAATTATATTTAATATACTATCTATCAAACGATTTAGTTTTGGTTAGTGTTTAGATAACGGAACGAGTGTAATGTGATGAAAACATGGTAGATACGCCGCTGGTACTTCTTATATATAAGTGTTTTCATTGCATTACATACCGTGGCGTTATTTAGTACACTTGGGTTAACAATATTGGAACTGAAATATATTTTAATATATTACTTATTCAACTCTCTTAAAACCAAGGTATATTTTATATATACCATAAACATTTTATTAAAACATTGTTTTTCAAACAACTTAACTTATACAAACTCATTTTACATGGTTATTCAGTTAACCATACATTATTCTCTTATTTATACATATCATCAGATCCTATCGTTTTTCAAATGATTTACAAGACAAAGAAAATTTACAAAGTTCATGACTAAACATTTTCTCAAACATAAGTCATGAACTCCGTTTTCACAAAACCTATGTATCTCACAGGCATTTTTATGCTGACGTACCTATTTTTACACATGTTTCAGGTGCCGTCTTGAGATGATTGTTGATGCATGGTACATTTAGGATGGACTCGTGCCTTAGCAACTTTAAAACTTGGAAGATCATAGTTGTACTTGTGTGATTGTAATAGAACAACGAGTTCATTTAATCAATAAAACAATATTTAAATGTCCATGTGTTATGAAACAATGATTCTGTTACAACACTCCCCGACGTTTCCGCCACGTTTTGTATGTTCTACGTGGTCGGGGTGTGACACAGAAAACTCAGAGTACAGGCATTCACCCTTCCAGTTTGCATGTGTTCACATCAAAAGACCCAAACTTTGACGAGATTTGAAAACTTAGAGGGTTCAAAACCTAGTAATCAATCATCTTAGAATAGATGATTAGCTTTCAAAGCGGTTCTGTATTCACCCTTCTTGTTGTGGTTGTCGCCTAAGGATAGGTAACGGTATTGTTTTATGACTAAACGCAAGTAAACTCGCGTCAGGGTCCTAGAAAGGTTATAGACTAGGTCAAAGCATTACTAATAACCTAATTTCCTATAACCATGAGCTCTGATACCAACTCTTCTGTCACACCCCGACCACGTAAAACAACAAATCATGGCGGAAACGTGGGGGAGTGTAGTAATAGAATCATTGTTTCATAACACATGGAAATTTGAAATTTTGTTTTATTGATTAACTGAGTTACAATGTCTAAACAAACAAAGAAGTATAACATAATTAACTAGTTGTCACACCCCCAAAATCCACCATGCGGAGATTCACCGCTTGGAGGCGTGACATGACCAGGATCGAGCCACCAATCATATTGAACAACGTATTTAAGTAAATAAAACCAACCACAATACAATTGGTGACCAAAAGGAAGTTAACCAAGTTCAATTTAAACAGTGGAAGCATAAGACGTTAAACCAAAACATAAGTTCGTAGTCCATAAGTTTAATGACCTAAAACATAAGTTTCATAAGATCATAAAGTCTATTTATTAAGTACGGGACATAACAGTTCGCATCCCACAACGACCATCTCCATGTGCAAGCCCCATAGCATCTAGCGACCTGCAAAGCATGTTACACCGAGTCAATAACAAAGTTGAGTGAGTTCACGGTTGGTTGTCCATTTTAGGGTTGTTTCCAAAAACGTACTTTTATCTTAATCAGCTTTCCTGCCGTGGGGGTTACCCCGTAGTTCGAAAACGTTTATCAGTTAACCATCCCATGTCCACCTTCCCTGGCTATCCAGCCCGGCACTCCGGCCGTGGGGGCTACCCCATTATTTAAACTACCGGACTCGTTTATCATATCGACTACTAACGAAAATTAATTGTGCCCTAGCGTCAGTGTCTATCATCTCCGACGTGCCATAGTCCATTAGTACACACCCGTTCGACTGGCACGGTGTGAGGTTTGTTAAACCTAATAGCGCTATTAACTAATGACTCGCTCGCCATAGCCTCGGCGATTAAGTCGATACAAAAAGGGAGGGACTTCGCTGATAGAGTTCTAGTCCAGTAAGTCTAAGTACGTCCCAAGGACGAGGAATTCACATTCCTGAACGCGTCCCAAAGGACGAGGAATCCCTATTCCTGAACCCATTCCCATTCCCACCGGGAATTTACCATGCTTTGTAGAAAAGTGTGAACTCACCTCGGTTTGCTCGGTTAGGCTCTCAAAAATAACTAACAGTCAAGGTTGGCCAATCACTTCCTAATATGATTACCAGTTAGTCATTTAGTGGTTTCAAATAGAGCACAAAGTTCCTACACGTATCTACTACATAACATGCATTCACATTAATAGTTCACGTTCAGATAAACATTCCACCTATAGCTACTGAAGAACAAGCATACGATATTGCACATATTACTTTCATTGACATATAACATGTTAGAATCATCCTCGGATAACATAGTCGACATTTAGACATGAAATTTACTACTTATGTCATTTCAGCTTTAATATCCAAAACTAGGCTGTTTTCGGGCATTTTAATAAAATAGTTATCCTACTTCAAAAATTCCCAACTTTTTACAGAAGATGCTAAACTATCCAAATATTACTGTGTAAAAATATCGGGATCCGATTCATTACCAATATCTTATAAAAAAATCGTTTACCGGACTGCAATCAGATTCATTACTTTCTGACTGCAGTCCACGGAATAATTTATTAAAAATTCATCGTAAGTCCAATTGACGAAACTCCAGTGGGAGAATTACAAGACATCAGTGTCCATCTACAGTACAAATTTCATGACCTAGTTCTACACAGATTTCAAGTTATGGCCAAAAAACATAACACATATTTTCTGCAGTAAAAGCGCAGCTTGAGCTGCTGTCCAAAAACAGACCTTTAGAAATAGTAAACGAAGTCCAAAAATTATGATTCTAGTGCTATTAGAACCATATTTCGAAATAGTACGTTATAGACTCAAGAAAATCAGTTTTTCGTTAAATATTGATCTGTTTACAGCCAACTGAAGTTGGCTCTAAAAGCTTGGACAGAAGCTGTTTTTCAGCTTTTAGTTTTCTAACTCGAGTTCGATTGATTTCGTTAACATGTTTAGTGATTACAACGACATCAAACATCAATATTAACAAGCAAATCATCATATAATCAACAAGAATCAAAATAACTTCATATTAACATCACTTCATCACATTTCAACAACATTTCATCATTAGGTTAGCTCTATGTTCAAAGCTTTGTATATGATCCTTTAGTGTTCATGGATTCTCATCATAAAATAACTATTAAGCACTCTAATAACATGAAAAATGAACGGATCTAAGTTCTTACCACTTGTTCAAGACTAGGGAAGTTCGAGTGAAGAAATGTGGTGGTTAATAGCGAATAGAGAAGGTCCTTCAACTTCCGAACACACCGAGCTTCGTTGTTCACCTTCTTACACCTATGGATGCTCTTGAAAAGCTTGAACTTGAAATGAAGATGGGTGGTGTGTGGGTGAAAGGCGGTCGGCCGAGAGCTCCCAAGGGAGAAGGAGGATTTGTATGTGTTAGTGTGTGTGTGAGAATGAGCTTATGATCTCAAGTGCATTACTTATAACCTTTCTAACCTTTTAACCCTTGTGTAACATGTCATTTAGGGGGGGGGGGACAAGATCTATTAAACAAAGGAAATAAAATCAAATGTGTAAGGGCCATGTTGGCCGATTACTAGGTGGGGGGGGGTCTTAGTTGTAGGTTGTAACTAAGTTAACTTACATAGTTAGAAACCAAGTAATCTAGTTAGGGATTTAGTTAGTTGATATTTATATAGTGTGTTATGATGTTTGGGGGCCATAACTAGCTTAGTAAAAGTGAAACAATGTGTTTAACATTATTTTTGTGTTCCGGGTAAAGTCCGATTGTTTGGTTGGGTGTTGTTCCATTAAAGTGCTTAATTAATCCGTAACGTGTCCTATATATATATATATATATTTGTAAAACTTTTAATTCTTAACACTTAGGAAGGCACATAGGACTATTTAGTAACTTTTCTGTATACTACTAGTATGTTAACAAGCACATGCAAGTATAACACAGAAATCAGAGAGCAGTTAAATGATTCAGCACAGTCATCAAGCACTTTAATTAACATTAATGGATCGTACGAAATACATGTAATTTTGAGGGTTGTCACATTCTCCCCCTGTTAAGAAAATTTCGTCCCGAAATTTAGCTCGTGGTTACTAAGGAAGCTAGTTAAGTTGTGTTGGTTTCCTGGTTTTCTTGGGGTGTCACATCATCCCCCCGTTGATTTGGAATTTCGTCCCGAAATTTTGCAGTAGCTTCAGCCTCAGTAGTGGTTGCACTTTTCTTAAACAGCTGGGGATACTTGAGTTTCATTTGGTCTTCTCGTTCCCAGGTATACTCTGGGCCATGACGGGAATCCCAACAGAATCGGACGAGAGGTATCCTGGTGCGCTTGAGAATCTTAACGTCTCGGTCAGTAATCTCTACTGGTTCCTCGACGAATCACAGCTGGTCGTCGATTGTGAGCTCCTTGAGAGGAACTATGAGGGTCTCGTCTGACAGACACTTCTTCAGATTTGACACGTGGAATACGTTGTGGACTCCACTGAGTTCTTCGGGTAGATTCAGCATGTAAGCGACTTTGCCAATTTTCTTAATGATTTCGAACGGTCCGACATAACGCGGATTGAGCTTGCCTCGTTCGCCAAAACGAACTACACCTTTCCAAGGTGAGACTTTGAGTAGCACTCGATCCCCAACGTGGAACTCGAGTGGCTTTCTTCGCTTATCAGCATAGCTTTTCTGACGGTCATGAGCTGCCGCCATTCGTTATCGTATCTAAGCAATCTTCCCGGTTGTATCTACTATGAGTTCTGGGCTAGTGATTTGACTGTCGCCAACCTCTGCCAAACAATGAGGTGATCGGCATTTCCGTCCGTACAACGCCACGAACGAAGTGGCCTGGATGCTGGTGTGGTAACTGTTATTATATGAAAACTCCACTAACGGGAGGTGCTTCTCCCAGCCATTACCAAAGTTGATTACACATGCCCGAAGCATGTCTTCAAGGGTTTGGATGGTGCGCTCAGATTGCCCATCCGTTTGCGGGTGATATGCTGTGCTCATATCTAATCGTGAGCCAAAAGACTTGTGCATAGCTTGCCACAGTTCAGATGTAAAACATGCATCACGATCAGAAATGATGGAGGTTGGCACTCCGTGCCTTGATACCACTTCCTTTAGGTAAATGTCCGCTAGGGTAGAAAACTTGTCCGTTTCCTTGATAGCCAGAAAATGTGCAGACTTGGTCAGTCGATCCACGATCACCCAAATGGTATCGTTTTCGCGTTGAGATCTGGGCAGGCAAGTAACGAAATCCATGGAAATTTGCTCCCATTTCCATTTAGGTATCTCTGGTTGTTGAAGTGGGCCTGATGGTTTCTGGTATTCGACCTTGACCCTAGCACAAGTCAAACATTTACTGACGTAGGTTGCTATGCTGGCTTTCATACCAGGCCACTAGTATGTAGTCTTTAGATCGTGGTACATCTTATCCCAACCAGGATGTACTGAATAACGAGACTTATGAGCTTCATCCATCACAAGCTCGCGTAGGTCTCCATATAATGGAACCCAGATGCGTCGGTTAACATAGTAGGCGTCGTTTTCCTTTTGTTCTAGCCGTTGTCTCGATCCTCGTAAGGACTCAGCCCTAATGTTCTCTGCTTTCAATGCTTCAACCTGAGCATTGTTGTCACACCCCGACCACGTAAAACAACAAATCGTGGCGGAAACGTCGGGGAGTGTTGTAATAGAATCATTGTTTCACAACCATGGATCAAATAGTTTTGTTTTATTGAATTATTAAACTGATTGTTTTAGTACAACTCGGATAAATACAAATAATTGTTTCTCAGTTTTAAAGTCGCTGAGGCACAAGTCCATCCTATGTGTAGCATGCATCAACAATCATCACATAGCAGTACCTGAAACATATATGAAAATAGGTACGTCAGCATAAAAATGCAAGTGAGTAACATAGGATTTTATGTATTAGATTCATGGCTTTGGATAATGGAGGAAAAGGTTTTATGTTTTCAAAATAGCCATGAATCCAATGTAAAAGTTTTGTTTCTGAAAACGTGTCGTTTTGGAAAAGAGCTTATAGTATAGACAAAAAATATACTTTGGTTTTGAAAGAGTTATATGGATGTATATCGAAATATACTTTAGTAATTAAAATAATAGATTTGGTAGTATATCTCAAGTATACTTTGGTTTAAAGATAAAAGTATCGGTAGTATATCAAATTATACTTTGGTTTGAAAATAGCATATCAACTATGCTTTGGTTTAAAAAAGAATAGCATATCAACTATGCTTTGGTAGTATGTCAAATTATACTTTGGTTTATGAAATAACAAATTTGGTAGTATATCAAATTATACTTTGGTTAACAGTAGCATATCAAACTATGCTTTGGTTTAAAATAGCATATCAACTATGCTTTGGTTTAAAAATAGCATATCAAACTATGCTTTGGTAAATAAGAAAGTAGTATGTTAAAACATATGTTGGATTTTGTACATAGTATATCAAAATATACTTTGGTAGATCATATCTGAGAGCACATCAAACTGTACTTTTGTAGTATATCAACATATACAAAGAAAGTGTGATTTGGTATTCAATCAAGCCTTAGTGTATCAAACTACACTTTGGAGACTATAGAAATACCACAAAGGCAATTTCTATTTGGTTACAATTTGGTTTCTGACATTCCATACAACAGGAATGGGGTGTCTAGTCCTATAGCGCTATATCATACTACCAATCGGCTGGGTGAATGTATAAAAATAGGTACAATCCAACAATTAGTTTTATAAGTTTTGGAAAATCAGTGTTTAAACCATAGGTAATCGTTTAATTTATCAAAAGAATATGTATTAAGCATGTGTAAAAAGGAATGGGGTGTCTAGTCCTATAGCGCTATATCATACTACCAATCGGCTGGGTGAATGTATAAAAATAGGTACAATCCAACAATTATTTTTATAAGTTTTGGAAAATCAGTGTTTAAACCATAGGTAATCGTTTAATTTATCAAAAGAATATGTATTAAGCATGTGTAATCATATAGTTTAAAATCATGAAAATAACAAATAGGCATATATGTTTCACCCCAAAATGTTTGAAAAACAGTAAAAGAGGGTACTATGTACTCACTTGAGATTGCAAGTATCCTTGATTAAGTGTCCTAACAAAGCTCGGGAAATCAAGGAATCAAGTTGTGACACCTGTGTCACTTCAACCATCAAACAAATACCAAGCCAATGAAATATTGTATTTCATACTTGGGATCTGTATAAATATGTGTATCTTTTGCACGTATCAATTTTTATTCGATTTCGGGCTTTAAATCGCTTTCTGGAAGGTTATACGCGATCTGATGCGTAAATATAACCAGTTTAATGCAACAAACACTCCGGAACAGTGAAATAGGCTTAACATACCTTAAATAACCATTACATAACTTAGAAATAAGTTTTGGATGGTTTGGTATGCCGAAATCAAGTTTATTCGCTTACACGGACTAAATTCGACAAACTGTGAAAGTATGTCAATTTGTACCGGTAACAGACCTTCCGGAACTTGATCATAAGTTAAGTATGCCCTAAATATTCTTTACATAGCTTAGAAATAGGCTTTGAGGTGTTTGGTGCGCAAAAATAAACTTTATGCTCATTCAAGGACTAAAAGCGTCAAAAAGTGCATAAGTTTGCATTTTCGCGCATATTTTACGTTCTGAATACTTCCGGACTTCCAAAAATTTATGTAAGCATTTAAATATTTTATTTTAGTGTTTGGTATGATAAATTCCATTCGTCGCTTAATTTGGATCGTTTTTGCGTTCTTTACGACTCCCGTCGTAATTAAGCAAATAACGCAACCGTACGACCAAACGAACCGACATCCGTGATGTCTTTGAGCATATTTTAAGTTCCCTATACTTTAATATCATTTTAGAGCCTTGAAATGAGGTTAAAGGGGTTTAAAAGTGCCAAAAAAAATCAAGTTTTACAAGTGTAGGGACCATATTTGAAATTTCTGGCAGATTCAATGAACCTAGTCCATTTTGAAGTGTTAATGGTTTTCACCCATGGTTTTGCAAAACCATGGGATGGTATTCAATGAACATAGTCCACATTAGGGGCTCCCATGGTTTTTGAAAACCATGTGCCCACATGTAAGGTCTAGATCAAATCACGTTTTTCGACGAACGATCTTAACGGTTCAAGGAAATCTATAAATACCCCTCACCCTTTTCATTCTTCCTCACATTTGAATCTGATTCTACACTCTCTAAGTGGAAGTATATGCTTCCTACCTGAGAGTGAATCGGGTTCGAATCTTGCGGGACCTGCTGTAAGTATTCTTTCGCGTTTTTCATTCGTTTTAGCGTTAAAGTCAAACTGCGTTTGACTTTCTGCATTAACCAGTTTATGGTCAATGCGAAGTTCGTTTGAACTTCATAATGTGAGCGTAATCACGATGGTTATAGTCCCTAGTAACTATACCTACTGATTACCACGTTATCTAGGCTCAGTGACGAGTCGTAGTTTCGGCCAAAATGTGTTTTCTCGCGTATTTTGTAACCAAACTACTCTAGGGTATTAAAACCGTTTGTTTTAATACCAAACCTGTTTTCTAACTTTACTAAACATGTTCTAGCATGTTTAGCTCGTCGCTTTTAGATTTGTGCTTGTTTAGGGTCGTAAAGGTAAGCGATCTAATCAATCGTTTATGCTTACGAACCCGACCCATTGGTCGATCTTTAGGATCCGACCAAACACATTAGGTGACCATAGTTGTATAGGGAATAACCTTCCGAGGTTATACCTTATGGTCACGACGTTTAGTTAGTTATATGATAGGTAGTTTATATGCCTTAGGTAAATTACCAAAATGCCCTTTTTACGCATAAATTCATTTTAAGTCTATGTAACGAAATTTTTGACATCTAAACTGATTTAACAACAATATTAAACATGTTAAGGCATATCTTGCTTGTCATAGGACTAGTTAGGCATTCCAAACGCGTTTTCCGCAAACGACGCGTTAAAGTGGCGTAAGCTACCTAAACGGGTCGTAATGGGTCAAAAGCACTTAGGATAGGTTTCGTTTTAGTACGTAGGCTTTGTTAAACCATATTACATAAGTTCCCATACTTATTTGGGTTACGAACCCTTGTACTACCCGATCCTCCGATAGGTCCGTTTATTAATGTAGATACCTATATAGGTGTCGTTTGATTCCGTGATCTTCTAGCTTTGCTTGGTGGTTATCCTAAGACTTCTAAGCACCCTCAAGTGAGTACATAGACCCCTCTTTTATTGTTTTCCAAACATTTTGGGGTGAAACACATGTGCCTACTTGTTACTTTCATGATTTCATGCTTTTATATCATATACTTGCTATGTTCACTAGTACACTATTAGTACATGATTTTATTATGATTTTGCTAGGTATGCCCATTGTGTGCATACTTAGTACATCGTTTTACATAACATTTCATGCTATGTATGTTCATCATACTTAGTACATTTTACATCACATGCTATGTATGCCCATTGTGTGCATACTTAGTACATCGTTTTACATAACATTTCATGCTATGTATGTTCATCATACTTAGTACATCCTTTTACAAGACATCTTATACTTGGTATCATGCTATGTATGTCCGTCCGTCGCATACTTAGTATGTCACACCCCCAAAATCCACACGCGGAGTATCACCGCTTGGGAGCGTGACTGACCAGGATCAAGCCACCAATCATATTGAACATGTAATTAATATTAAGTAAAATAAATGTAAACCATCCATTCAATACGATAGGTGTTCAAAACATAACCATAGTTTCAAAGTGTAGCGGAAGCATAGTAAATAAACCAACAATAGTTAATAGTTTTAAATGTCATAATGGTTCAACATAGAAACCACGATCCCTGTCCACAACGACCCGCTTCTCCAGTGCAAGCTCCAAGTACCTAACGATCTGCAAGGCATGTAACAGAATGGTCAACAAACTAGTTGAGCGAGTTCACAGTAAGTAAATGCGTAACAGTAAGTAACGGGTGGCTCTACTGGGCCAATAGTAAGTTATACAAGTGGGGGCTTCCCATGTTATGTGACCACTAGACTATTCGTATTATCCCTGTTCTTCGTCCGAGAACAGTAGCGCGTATGGGGTGTACGTAGGTTTTACGTACGTATCCTTCACAACCGAGGATAGGAGACGCGGGGGTGTACGTGGGTTTCACGTACGTATCCTTCACAACCGAGGATAGGAGTAAGTAATGTGTACACGTAGGTTTTACGTGTGTATCCTTTGTACCGAGGATAGTAATTGGCATGTGACCACGTAGGTGTTATCCCAACCTACGGAACCGTCCTGACATCCGAGGACCATGATAGGTGATAGTCTAGGAAAAGCATATGTACGTTCTTAATCAATAATAACCTTTAACCCATTCCCACGACCCGGGAATCCCATGCCTTAATAGGAGTGTGAACTCACCTTGGGTTTGCTCGGTATGCTAAAGAAATACACACGCTCACAGTTAATCAATCACGACCTATAGTACGCGCATATGTATAATCAGTTTCGAACTCGGAATGTTTCACCGGCAAATATATGTCACAAGGTGCTTAGTAATTAATATCGTGTATCACGTAAGCAGTTAAATCAATTAACAGGTTTAACAATATCAACACTTAACAAGGTCAACAAGATTAACGGGATCAACACCTTTAACTGAGTTACATATTTAACAGGGTTGCATGCTTAACTTAACAGAGTTAACCCTTTACGGTTTTTATCAAACAAACATTGTTAATTAACAAATATTAGCATCAGTTACTCAACAGAGTTATCACATATAACTTGGTTAATAAGGTAAACATACTTAACTACGTTAATCAATTTAATCATGATTTATCAACTAACAGTGTTAATCATTAACGAAGTTATCAAACATCATATAACCCAGTTCACCGTACAATAATCTTGGACGAAAACACTAGTTTCGAAAACCCTTTCTGGGCCGAAAGCTGTTTGGGCCGAAAACACATACATGGGCCGAAATTCTCTCTTGGTGTTTTCGTTGGTCGTTGTTTTCATTGAGGGTGAGTGTTTTTTTTTTTTTTTTTTTTTGCCGGCTCCACTCATGCAGATTTATGGTAACACAAATAAAAGAATTACATTAATACAAACTAACAGGATCAGAACTAATATCCACAAGGCCCTAATGTTTGTAATCCCCATAAACCGATTGAAATCATTAGCAGACAAGTTCATCGTTTTGTGTAATGCCACCCTTATTCAATTAATGTCAAATAAATCCCATAGTTGTCAGCATTATTAATCTTAGCAAGACACCCAACCATGACCGACATGTGATGTTGTTTCCATGTGATTTATTGGACCGATAATGGTAGTGGACTGCAAGTTTTATTCTCACAATATATGTCACTGTTATTCATAATATGAATTCTATTTTATCAAGGCATAACCATCCAATATCATATAAACAATTACTACACTTACTAAGCCAAACAATGATCATCGGATCTGATTATAGATTTACCTATAGCATTCATCGAATTCTAAAACATCCGAGCTCTAGATCCCTAATCATAACTTAATCGGTCATTAACACAGATTCATGAAACCTCAACATCATCATAATCTTGATTACACACCACCGGAAGTTTGATACGATTTTTATCAAAGTTCTAACATCATGCACATCTCACAAACAAGCTATCAACAGAACTTAAACAAAAGAATTTACTAACCAGCAATGACAGGTCGATCGGATATACGATGTTCTCGAGGGGATGTCTACTGCCGTCGTGATTCAAGAACCTTTAGGGTTTGGTGACCAATCCTTTTACGTAAAAGTGGGGGAACAGGTTACTAAAATAGGTTGCTATTGGGCCAAAGCCAATTTGTTGTTTTCGGCAATTAACAATTGATGAAAACACACTAGAGTGTTTTCAGACATGGGGTGTTTTTCGGGTGGGGCATTCGGGTTGGTGTGATTTCAGCCAAAAGTTTCATTTTTAATTTTACTGTAATAACATGAATCACATATCAATCACAATAGGTTTAACATATTACAGACGTGCACAATTGCGAAACAAACTTAAACAATTAACATGCAATAAATGCGAAGGGAATCTTGGAAATTCGAGTTGTCACATTATCCCCAACTTAGAAGAAATTTCGTCCCGAAATTTGGTACGCACTCACTGAGGAAGCTAGGTAAGTTACATCGTTCACTGGTTTTCCTGGGGTGTCACATCATCCCCCCGTTGATTTGGAATTTCGTCCCGAAATTCAGTAGTAGTAGCTTCAGCCTCAGAAGTGGATGCATTGGTTTCGAGTAGCTGGGGGTACTTTTCTTTCATCTGGTCTTCGCGTTCCCAGGTATACTCTGGGCCACGCTGGGAGTTCCAACGAACTCGAACAAGAGGGATTCTCTTGTGTTTGAGGACCTTAACATCCCGGTCCGTGATTTCAACTGGTTCCTTGACGAACTGCAACCGCTCGTCGATATTGAGTTCCTTAAAAGGAACTATAAGGGTCTCATCTGATAGGCATTTCTTCAGATTCGACACGTGAAATACATTGTGAACTGCACCGAGTTCAGCTGGTAGGTTTAATCTGTAGGCTACTTTGCCAATCTTTTCTAAGATTTCGAATGGTCCGACGTACCGCGGATTCAGTTTGCCTCGTTTACCAAATCGAACCACACCCTTCCAGGGTGAAACTTTCAATAAAACCCGGTCCCCGACCTCAAATTCCAATGGCTTTCTACGCTTGTCCGCGTAGGCTTTCTGACGGTCGCGTGCTGCCGCCATGCGTTGTCGTATCTGCGCAATCTTTTCTGTGGCGTCCACTACAATCTCTGGACCCGTAATTTGACTATCCCCCACCTCTGCCCAACAGAGAGGTGACCGGCATTTACGTCCGTACAATGCCTCGAATGGAGCGGCTTGTATGCTGGTGTGATAACTATTATTGTACGAAAACTCCACTAAAGGGAGGTGCTTTTCCCAGCCGTTGCCGAAATCGATGACACATGCTCGAAGCATGTCTTCAAGAGTTTGAATCGTTCGCTCAGACTGCCCGTCCGTCTGAGGGTGATATGCCGTGCTCATGTCTAACTTTGAGCCGAAAGATTTGTGCATTGCTTGCCATAGCTCTGACGTGAATCGTGCATCGCGATCCGAAATGATGGAGATGGGCACCCCGTGCCTTGAAACAACTTCTTTGAGGTAGATATCTGCGAGAGTGGAGAACTTATCCGTTTCCTTTATCGCTAGGAAGTGTGCAGACTTGGTGAGTCGATCCACGATCACCCATACCGTATCGTTCTCACGCTGAGATCTAGGTAAGCCCGTAACGAAATCCATGGAAATTTCTTCCCATTTCCATTGTGGTATCCTGGGTTGCTGAAGTAGACCTGCGGGTTTCTGATATTCAACCTTGACCCTTGCACAGGTCAAACACTTGCCGACGTAAGTAGCGATTTGGGCCTTCATGCTAGGCCACCAATATGTTGTCTTGATGTCGTGGTACATTTTATCCGACCCTGGATGTACCGAGTAGCGTGACTTGTGAGCTTCGTCCATTACCAGCTCGCGTAAACCGCCATAAAGTGGGACCCAAATACGCCCCGTTACATAGTAGGCGCCGTCTTCCTTTTGTTCCATTTGTTGCCTCGAACCACGTAAAGCTTCAGCCTGTACTTTTTCTGGTTTCAATGCTTCCACTTGAGCATCTCGTATTTGTGCAGGAAGACTGGACTGAATAGTAAGCTGTAGCGCTCGCACGCGCTTAGGTAGAGTGTCTTTCCGACTGAGGGCGTCGGCCACAACATTGGCCTTGCCTGGATGATACTTGATGGCGCATTCGTAATCATTATGTAGCTCGACCCATCGTCGTTGACACATATTCAATTCCTTCTGCTTGAAGATATGCTCGAGACTCCTGTGATCGGTGTAAATCGTGCACCTGGTACCGTACAGGTAGTGTCGCCATATCTTAAGCGCGAAAACAACAGCTCCCAGTTCTAAGTCGTGTGTCGTGTAGTTCCGTTCATGAATCTTGAGTTGGCGTGAAGCGTAAGCAATGACCTTGTCGCGCTGCATTAACACACATCCAAGACCCTGGATGGATGCGTCACAATATACTACGAAATCGTCCGTGCCCTCAGGCAATGAGAGAATAGGTGCGCTGCAAAGCCTATCCTTTAGGTACTGAAAAGCGGTCTCTTGGGAATCTCCCCATCGGTAGGTGACACCTTTCTGTGTCAGCATAGTAAGCGGCTGCGCGATCTTCAAGAAGTCTTTAATGAATCGCCTGTAATAACCCGCCAAACCCAAGAATTGGCGTATCTCTGTTGGTGTACGCGGTGCAGGCCAGTTCCTGATCGAATCTACCTTGGATGGATCGACATGAATCCCATCCTTGTTCACCACATGGCCTAAGAAGTGGACTTCACGAAGCCAGAAGTCGCATTTAGAAAACTTGGCGTACAATTGCTCCTTTCGAAGGAGTTCCAAAATCAATCGCAGATGCTGCTCGTGCTCCTCCTGACTCTTGGAGTAAATCAGAATCTCGTCGATGAAAACGATGACGAACTTGTCTAGATAGGGTTTACACACCCTGTTCATAAGATCCATAAATACGGCAGGCGCGTTCAAATATATCAAACCAACCATCATATCAAACATAAAGTATAGTAGTTAAAATAATTCATAAAACCCAATACGATTGATGTTCAAACCAAACTTTATTTGAGTAACAGAGACATAATAATGAAAACCCAAAACAAGTTATAAGTTCAAATATCGTTCATTGCGTCTCCTCGTCCTAACACGAAAGCTCGACCTCTTGCCTAGTTGCCATTGTTGTTGTTGTTGTTCCTGTTGCCCTGGTTATTGTTGTGGTTCTGATTCTGATTCTGGTTCAACTGAGGGCAATCGCGCTTGTAATGACCTTCTGCCCCACACTGGAAACATCCCCGATTTCCACGTTGTGGCTGCTGCTGCTGTGGGTTCTGAGGAGCTGGTGGTGGAAGTTGCTGGTTCTGTTTAGTTGGCCGTGAGCTTCTGCAATCTTTGGCTTCGTGCCCTATCTTGAGACATCTCTGACAACGTTCCTTGCGACACCTTCCACTGTGGTGCCTGTTACACTTGTTACATAGTGGGTGTACTCCCCTGTATCCACCCTGCTCCTGACTGCCAGATGATTGCTGACTCGGATTCTGGTAGTCATTCGTCCTGCGCTGTTGTGCTTCAGACTGAACGGAAACTGATCCCCTGCTGGAATCCCCATCCCATTTCCGTTTTTTGTCGTTGGGTGAAGCAGAAGTAGCAGCTGGAGTAGTAGTTGCATTGACGCGTTTAGGCAGCTTGTTCTGTTCTACTGCCTGATCTGTGAGTCGATGAGCAAGACGCTGGATGTCTTGG
Organism: Helianthus annuus; assembly: GCF_002127325.2. Lineage (NCBI taxonomy): Eukaryota > Viridiplantae > Streptophyta > Magnoliopsida > Asterales > Asteraceae > Helianthus > Helianthus annuus. The sequence continues at coordinate 62,631,589 of NC_035442.2, forward strand.
ATGTTGTCGAGGTTTGCCGATGTAACATGGCTCTGGATCTCTGGCGCAAGTCCCCGGAGGTACAACTCAATGCGCTTCACTGGAGGGTCCACCATAGTTGGACACAGAATGGCCAGTTCATTTGACCGCTTTGTATAGGCTTCAATCTCTGACCCCGTCATTTTCAAGTGATAGAGCTCGTTCTCCAACTTGTGGATGTCATCACGCGTGCAGTATTCCCTCTTAATGAGTTCCTTGAAGTCGTTCCAGGGTGTGGCGTTAGCAGCTGCCAACCCTAAGATCTGAACTTGGGCGTTCCACCAAGTTAGTGATATTCCTTCTAGCGTGCCAGTGGCGTATTTGACCCTGCGAGCCTCAGGGCATTCACACATTTCGAACACAGATTCTAGCTTCTCGAACCAATGGAGGAGTCCCACTGCCCCCTCGGTGCCACTGAATGAGCTTGGACGACAGTCCATGAAGTTCTTGAAAGTGCAGACAGGCTGCTGCGCGTGTTGACCTATTGTGTACGAATAGGACAAAGTTAAATACGAGAGTTAATGTAGGATCTAAGGATCCTAGTGTGTCTATACTGCAGGGTATACTACCTGCTTGAGCAGCTGCAAGTGCCGCAGCAACTTGAGCTTGAACGAGAGCCTCTAGCTGGGCTTGAGTCATGTTAATTCGTCCGGCCATTGATCTTCACATCAAAGGCAACATAAGTGAGAAGGGTTCGCGAATAATGCGGTGACAGGAGAGTGTAAGCACGTAAGTATTCTCAAGCAATAACAAGTAGCGAGCAAGGTAATGTAAGCATACTACGAGCAAAGTTCTATGCAGTTCTAGCATGTAGGCAATAAACATAAACCTTATTACCTAGGATGTCGAGTCTTGCACGTGGAGCGAAGCGTCGTTGTGGATCGTTGAGAGCACTGTTCTGGTTATAGTCTGGTTTTAATAAAAACGTTTTCCCCATATTAAAACCAAGTTCTCTATAACCAATGGCTCTGATACCAATCTGTCACACCCCCAAAATCCACACGCGGAGTATCACCGCTTGGGAGCGTGACTGACCAGGATCAAGCCACCAATCATATTGAACATGTAATTAATATTAAGTAAAATAAATGTAAACCATCCATTCAATACGATAGGTGTTCAAAACATAACCATAGTTTCAAAGTGTAGCGGAAGCATAGTAAATAAACCAACAATAGTTAATAGTTTTAAATGTCATAATGGTTCAACATAGAAACCACGATCCCTGTCCACAACGACCCGCTTCTCCAGTGCAAGCTCCAAGTACCTAACGATCTGCAAGGCATGTAACAGAATGGTCAACAAACTAGTTGAGCGAGTACACAGTAAGTAAATGCGTAACAGTAAGTAACGGGTGGCTCTACTGGGCCAATAGTAAGTTATACAAGTGGGGGCTTCCCATGTTATGTGACCACTAGACTATTCGTATTATCCCTGTTCTTCGTCCGAGAACAGTAGCGCGTATGGGGTGTACGTAGGTTTTACGTACGTATCCTTCACAACCGAGGATAGGAGACGCGGGGGTGTACGTGGGTTTCACGTACGTATCCTTCACAACCGAGGATAGGAGTAAGTAATGCGTACACGTAGGTTTTACGTGCGTATCCTTTGTACCGAGGATAGTAATTGGCATGTGACCACGTAGGTGTTATCCCAACCTACGGAACCGTCCTGACATCCGAGGACCATGATAGGTGATAGTCTAGGAAAAGCATATGTACGTTCTTAATCAATGATAACCTTTAACCCATTCCCACGACCCGGGAATCCCATGCCTTAATAGGAGTGTGAACTCACCTTGGGTTTGCTCGGTATGCTAAAGAAATACACACGCTCACAGTTAATCAATCACGACCTATAGTACGCGCATATGTATAATCAGTTTCGAACTCGGAATGTTTCACCGGCAAATATATGTCACAAGGTGCTTAGTAATTAATATCGTGTATCACGTAAGCAGTTAAATCAATTAACAGGTTTAACAATATCAACACTTAACAAGGTCAACAAGATTAACGGGATCAACACCTTTAACTGAGTTACATATTTAACAGGGTTGCATGCTTAACTTAACAGAGTTAACCCTTTACGGTTTTTATCAAACAAACATTGTTAATTAACAAATATTAGCATCAGTTACTCAACAGAGTTATCACATATAACTTGGTTAATAAGGTTAACATACTTAACTACGTTAATCAATTTAATCATGATTTATCAACTAACAGTGTTAATCATTAACGAAGTTATCAAACATCATATAACCCAGTTCACCGTACAATAATCTTGGACGAAAACACTAGTTTCGAAAACCCTTTCTGGGCCGAAAGCTGTTTGGGCCGAAAACACATACATGGGCCGAAATTCTCTCTTGGTGTTTTCGTTGGTCGTTGTTTTCATTGAGGGTGAGTGTTTTTTTTTTTTTTTTTTTTTTGCCGGCTCCACTCATGTAGATTTATGGTAACACAAATAAAAGAATTACATTAATACAAACTAACAGGATCGGAACTAATATCCACAAGGCCCTAATGTTTGTAATCCCCATAAACCGATTGAAATCATTAGCAGACAAGTTCATCGTTTTGTGTAATGCCACCCTTATTCAATTAATGTCAAATAAATCCCATAGTTGTCAGCATTATTAATCTTAGCAAGACACCCAACCATGACCGACATGTGATGTTGTTTCCATGTGATTTATTGGACCGATAATGGTAGTGGACTGCAAGTTTTATTCTCACAATATCTGTCACTGTTATTCATAATATGAATTCTATTTTATCAAGGCATAACCATCCAATATCATATAAACAATTACTACACTTACTAAGCCAAACAATGATCATCGGATCTGATTATAGATTTACCTATAGCATTCATCGAATTCTAAAACATCCGAGCTCTAGATCCCTAATCATAACTTAATCGGTCATTAACACAGATTCATGAAACCTCAACATCATCATAATCTTGATTACACACCACCGGAAGTTTGATACGATTTTTATCAAAGTTCTAACATCATGCACATCTCACAAACAAGCTATCAACAGAACTTAAACAAAAGAATTTACTAACCAGCAATGACAGGTCGATCGGATATACGATGTTCTCGAGGGGATGTCTACTGCCGTCGTGATTCAAGAACCTTTAGGGTTTGGTGACCAATCCTTTTACGTAAAAGTGGGGGAACAGGTTACTAAAATAGGTTGCTATTGGGCCAAAGCCCATTTGTTGTTTTCGGCAATTAACAATTGATGAAAACACACTAGAGTGTTTTCAGACATGGGGTGTTTTCGGGTGGGGCATTCGGGTTGGTGTGATTTCAGCCAAAAGTTTCATTTTTAATTTTACTATAATAACATGAATCACATATCAATCACAATAGGTTTAACATATTACAGACGTGCACAATTGCGAAACAAACTTAAACAATTAACATGCAATAAATGCGAAGGGAATCTTGGAAATTCGAGTTGTCACATAGTACATTGTTTGTGCATTCTTACCTATGGTTTGGTTGTTACATATTTCACTTGCCATACATGACATTTTGTTTACACAATACTTGATTGACATTTGACAACGGTTTAGACATGGGCAATTTACATTGGTGGTTTATGTGGGTAAGTGATTTGAGTAACGAGACGTGTGTAATGTGATACAAGCCTGGTGGATACGCCGCTGGTACTTCCTATATATAAGTGCTTGTATTATATTACATGGCGTAGCGTTATTTAAAACATTCATTTGGATTTATACATTTTTACACAAATAACATATTTTTCACAAGACATTGTTTTACAAAACAGTTTGTTTTATACAAACTCATTTTTACTTGGTTATTTATTTAACCTTACATCATTCTTTTACCTATACATATCTATCATCGATTTTCAAACGTTTTATAAAAGGAAACACTTAAACTGGATTCATGACAAGTTTTTGGTTAAACATTTTCTTAAACCTAAGTCATGGATCCTATTTTTCATAAAACCTATGTACTCGCCGGCATTTTTATGCTAACGTATTTTCATATGTGTTTCAGGTACAATAGTTGATGATATTTGATGATGATATTGATGCATGCTCACATAGGATTGGACGAGGCCTTAGTGACATTAAAAGATGCAAGACTAGTTAATTTTTGTTATGTTTCTTTATTGTTAAGACATTGTAACTCATTTAATTCAATAAAACGAAATTTGTTTAATCCATGGTTGTGAAACAATGATTCTGTTACAACACTCCCCGACGTTTCCGCCACGTTTTGTTGTTTTACGTGGTCGGGGTGTGACACAAGTGGCACCTAGTATGGAATTACTAGGTTAAACAATCAGATCCTAAATCGGGAGATAGGATAGAATGAAGTTCTATAAATCAAATGAGTATTGCAACTCATATGGCATGATTTAATAGACCTAACATTCTGATTTGGAAGTCTACCTAAGTGCTTTTGACCCATTTCGACCCATTATGGTAGTATAAGCTACTATAATGTGTCGTTTGCGTAAAACTAAGTTCGGATGGTTAACTATGTGCTATGTCAAGTCTTACATGCCCAATTATCCCTAAACATGTTACTAAATCAGATTATATGTCAAAAATATGTTCACATAGTCAAAATACGGATTTATGCTTCAAAAGGGCATTTTGGTCATTTCCTATGGGCATACAAGCTAACTAGCATACGACTAACCAATCCTATGTGATCATAAGGTATAACCTCAGTGGTTATTCCCTATGCAACTATGATCACTAACTAAGCTTGGTTGGATCCTAAAGATCGACCAAACGGGCCGGGTTCGAAAGTCTAAGCGGTTGTTTAGACCGCTTACCTTACGACCTTAAACAAGCACTAACTAATAGTGACGAGTTAAACATGTCAAAACATGTTTAACCTACTGATTTGGTATCAAAACAAAGTGTTTTGATACCTAAAAGTAGTTCCGTTGCAAAATGCGTGCTAAAACGCATTTTGACCGAAACTTTGACTCGTCACTACACCTAGTTAACGTGATAATCAGTTGGTATAATCACTAAGGATTATAACCAACGTGATTACAATCACGTTGCAAAGTTCAACCGAACTTTGCGTTGACCAAAGACTGGTCAAACTGAAAGTCAAGCACTTGTTTGACTTTTTAAACTAGAAAGCAATAAATAGAATGAAAGAGTGCTCACTATAGTCCTTGCTATCTTTTCTACAAAGAAGACAAGTCCCAAATCAGTTGAGAGAGCTCCAAAGGAGATAAAAGATGAGAAAAATAAAGAATGAGCAAGGAATGAGTGAATTGGTGTGGCTATTTATAGTTGTTGCAACTTCACAAGATCATTCCACTTGTTTGTGTGGCCAACAAGCATAAGATCCTAGCCATCCATGTGTTATGAACTGATTAGAGGCCTTGGTGATCACACAAACTTGCTCAACACACAAGAAATTTGCATAAACAGCCCCTGAAGATCAACAGAATGCTGAAATTCATTTTTTGATGCTGGGCATGTCAGGCGGCCCGCGTAAGCATGTAGGGTGGGCTTACGCTGCACGTGTGGGCTCCCCAGTTCAGCAGAGTTTGAGATAATTACAGTTTAGATCCCTGCATGCTTTCGAGTCCATTTTAGGCACTTTTGACCCCCGTTAAGCCATTTTCAAGGCTCTACAAGATCAATAAAGTTTAGAGGACTCAAAATATGCTCGGAGAACTCTTGGATGTCAGCTCGTTTGGTCATATGGTCGCGTTGTTCGTTAAATTACGACGAAACTCAAACGGACGCGAAAACGTTCCAAATTAAGCGACGAAAGGAATTTTTGCATTCCGATCACTAAAATAAAAATATTATAGTGTGTACAAAAATTTTGGATGTCCAGATGTGGTCAGAACCAAAGATATGCGCGAAAATGCAAACTTACGCAGTTTTTGACACTTTTAGTCCCTGTAAGATCATATAAGCATATTTTTGCACACCGAACCACCCAAAGCATATTTCTAAGATATGTTTAGGTTATATATGGTATGTTTAACTTATGATCAAGTTCCGGACTGTACGTTACCTTACGAATCGGTATAGTTTCGCAGTTTGACGCAAATGGTCCCTGCGATCGAATAAACTTGTTTTTGCCATACCAAACCTTCGAAAACTTATTTCTAAGTTATGTAAAGGTGATTTAAGGTATGTTTAGCCTATTTCACTATTTCAGAGTGTTTGTCGCATTAAACTGATTACGTTTACGCACCAGGGCGCGTATAACTTTCCAGAAAGCGATTTAAAGCTCGGAATTGAACAAGAATTGATATGTGCAAAAGATACACATATTTATACAAATATCAAGTATGAAACACAATATTTCATATATTTGTCATTTGTTTGGTGCTCGTGGTGACACAGGTGTCACAATTTCGAATCTGAGCAGGAAGGTTAGATTGGATGGTAAGCTGTAACGCACGTACACGCTTTGGTATAGTATCCTTTCGACTGAGAGCGTCAGCCACAACATTGGCTTTGTCGGATGGTACTTGATAGCGCATTCATAATCATTCAAGAGCTCGACCCATCGACGTTGTCGCATGTTTAACTCCTTTTGCTTGAAGATATGCTCGAGACTTCTGTGATTGGTGTAAATGGTGCACTTGGTACCGTACAGGTAATATCTCCATATCATAAGCGCGAAAACAACTGCTCCTAATTCCAAGTCATGTGTAGTGTAGTTCCTTTCGTGAACCTTAAGTTGGCGCAATGCGTAAGTAATGACCTTGTCACGTTGCATCAACACACAACCAGGTCATTGGATGTAAGCGTCGCAATAAACCACAAAATCATCTGTGCCTTCGGGCAATGAGAGGATAGGTGCGCTACAAAGTCTATCTTTCAAGTGTTGAAATGTGGACTCCTGTGCATCACCCCAACGATAGGTGACACCCTTCTGAGTCAGTGAAGTGAGAGGTTGCGCAATCCTTGAGATATCCTTGATGAATCTTCTGTAGTAGCCTGCCAAACCCAAGAATTGGCGGATTTCTGTTGGTGTACGGGGTGCAGGCCAGTTCTTGATCGAGTCTACCTTGGATGGATCAACATGAATCCAATCCTTGTTTACTACATGGCCGAGAAAGTGGACTTCGCGAAGCAAGAAGTCACATTTCGAAAACTTGGCATACAACTGCTCTTTTCGAAGAAGTTCCAGAATAAGCCTCAGATGTTGCTCGTGTTCCTCCTGACTTTTAGAATAGATCAGGATGTCGTCGATGAACACTATGACAAACTTATCCAGGTAAGGCTTGCACACTCGGTTCATGAGATCCATGAAGACTGCAGGTGCATTTGTTAATCCGAAAGGCATAACCAGAAACTCGTAATGGCCGTAGCGAGTTCTGAACGCTGTTTTGGAGACGTGTTAGGACCGGTTTGACTCCGAAACGATTGCGTAATCGAACGTGTGACGTGCGGAATCCGTACACGAACGCGAGCTAACACACGAGACGTAATATAAACGTGATTCTATTCACGAATCTGAAAGTGTACAGCACCTGAATCACATACAATGAACTTTCTCTCTCTAGCTTTCTCTCTCTAGCTTCCTCTCTCTATGTTGTGAAAATGACAAAAGCTCCAAAAGTTCTAAACTAGAAACCCTAGAGATCTATTTATAGGCCAAGGCTTTTAATGAGGAATCTCATTAATTACAGTTATGCCACCTTGCCTTTTTTACTAGCTATCACTAAATATAACACTATATCTCTCGTTTTCTTCGGTTTTCTGCTACGGACTAGATTGACGGAGGCGATAGACAGATAATGCACTAACAGACTCCCCCTTGGATATTGCTGTAGTCAATCTGTAGTCAACTCGTAGCGACTTTTCTCTCTCTCTCTCTCTGAGTCTTCTTGAAGCTTTAACATCCTCAGCTACACAGACTCCCCCTTGCTCAAACAGAATCCCGGTGGATCTGTTTTCAGCTTCAGCTTCCTCTTTCTGTAAACTCTTTTCTTCGCCAGGCTCCCCCTTTCGTCAAGCTTCCGTGCTTTGGGATCGACACCTTGCTTTCTGGTTACAAGCTCTTCCTGGAATGATTCCTGGCACTTTGCCTACTTCCGTTTGCGTTGAGCTCGTCTTCAGACTCCCCCTTAGACTCAGCTTTCGGGATCGTAGTCTGGTATAACATCTGCAACACTCAAACATTTATAAGTAACAATCATTTTGAAATTATCAATCAAATTCTCTAATCAACTCCCCCTATCAACAAACTTTATAGATTTGGCAGTGTTAAAGAATCCAACTCCCTCACAGTTAATCTTCCAAGTCCAAATTAATGACCTTGGAGATATCACAAACTGTTTGTGAAATTTTTGATTTTAAATTTCAAGTATCAAATTAATGAACTTGTTTTATTTTCAGAAACACAATCAGCTTACTTAGATTTTGAAACTCAGCAACTCAGACATCGGTTTATCGAAAATAAAGCAGAAATCAAAATCTTTTTGTATTTTCTGAAAATATAAAGCAGTAAAAAAATATATACAAACATATTTACAGACAATATTTTTTGTTTGAGTATGCGTCAGAGGATCATATCAGTTTTTGACAAGTCACAAGTACCGTTGAGCTTAGTTACACATTAAGAATTAAACAATTCACTTAGATTGTCAATATACTGATCCACTTAAATTTTCATACAAATTTCAACTGATTCAGGATACGAATTATATGTTTTAAGACTTAAACTCATTCATGTGTCCCACCCCTTGAATATACTCCCGTATCCAGAATCTCAATATTCAGTCTTACAGGTGATTAATACTACAATGATATCTGTACATAAATTAGGTATGCGAGGACTGAGGGATCTCAGGTCGATACTTCCGTATGCGCAGAGAGATATCAGTTTCGACTTTTTGGTATGTCCCCTTTAGAGGATCTTTTAGCATTACAACAGCAGCGACTATCAATTTTATTGTTTCCTCTGCATGCTGAGGGTTTATGCTATGTTTCAAGCATTCGGTGAAAGTATTAGCCAAGGACTAGGTCAGAACTACCGTTCAGCAGAAGTCCCGGAATAATACCCCAGACATCATAGAGTATAAAAACCTAGTATATCAGAATACGAGACCTTTCAAACGAGATTTCAGGGGTTACCTATATATCCAAGTAGTGTTCCCCACGAAATAAGTAAGTTTGAATTTAGGTTTATATCCCGAAAAAGTTTACTAAGTGTATAAAAACCTATCGACATATCATCAGTGAGACTGTTTAACGCTATTTAATCATTACAATTCTTTAGCATACTGTAACTGTCTACTGATGTACTATCATTTCCTCTTTTTTACACAAAACTCAAATTTTTTGAATTTTATCATGTTTTTGTATTTTTCAAATTTTCTAATGTTTTTGTATTTTCTGACAATATTTCTCCCCCTAAAATGCAAAACCATTAAAAGAAATTTGATAACCGATGTAGATAGCTTTGTCTCGCCATCCATTTTCTGCTTCTCGTGTACCGAATTACAGAAAACATAACATACTACTTACAACATACAGTACCCCCATGATTTACAACACACTGATTTTTTACAGTTTGAAAACCGTTTTTTAATCTGATGAATGTAATCATGTTTGTTCAGCCGTGAGGGTTTCTTGAACGGTAGATCTTCGTTTTTGTCATCTTTTGGCCTTTCGTATCCAAACTCCAGACAAAACCAGCTTTCATGTACATATGCTTTAGCCCAATTGATGAACCGTTCTTCCCACCAGGTATAATCTTCAATGCTTTCCAGAGCTGGTGGCTTTGAGTGTGTTCCGTAGAAGTTATCATGCTTGATGTTCTCGTTGATGGCTTTTGTAATGGTTTTCGGGGTAACATTTGCAATCTCCGTCGATTCGGATGTGAACGCGTTGAAAAACGTGTTGTAGAATTCCTCAGCCATGATTTGAATTTCTTCAATTACCTGAATCACAAACACAAAACAAACAAATATCAGTTCAAACACTATCAAACAATCGAAACAAAATGCTCGAACTGGTGAATATTCTGTGCGAGATTGACGGTTGACAAACTGAAGATACACCGTAGAAAAAAACTTGATGCGAACTTGGATTCAAATTTTCAAACCGTACGACAAGTGGCAAAACCACACGAACTGAATCAGATTTGAATTTGTACAAACTGAACCTTTGAGTGATCAAACTGAGCAAGTTGAACTTAAGCTGTCTTGTGATTTAATAAAACCAAACAACAACTTCACTCATTGAACCTCAAATATTAGTGATCGACAAGGATAACATGATTGGGCCTTAAATGTGTACATGGGCTTTTCTTAATGAGTGACGGCAACACTTCAATATCAAATTATATCTATAATGTCGATGACTGTCATGGATTGATATTAAATGCCATCAATTATAAACTCTCTGACAAACTAATTTCTTGAACCACCATTTTATATTAAAAAAAATGATTAGTTAATCCATCCAATAAAGTCGACACATTTTGTTTTATATAAAACAATGATCATTTTTTTTAATCTTTTATGTAGTGGCGGTACATGCAGACAACAATTTCAAGTTGATTGGGCCGTTCTTTATTAAATGGGGCGGTCACTTTGTTTGGGGCGGTTAACACAGAAGTATTTAGGCGGCGATATAGGCGGCACAACAAACAGTCAACAACAAACTTAAAAAATGATCACGTGGGCCTTTAATTCTCTGATTGGGCCAAGAGACTTAGTGGGGCGGTGATGTTTTATGGCCGGCAAGAATTGTTCTTTATCACATGGGCGGTGACACCTGATAACACCTGTAATCATCAGACACACATGGAGACGATGACATAAAGGCGGTTCACTTTGAAACCTTATAAGCGGACCAAACCATTGACCTATGAGCGAGCCACCATGTCACATAAGCGGTTCAGTAGTTTCCCTAAGAGCGATTCAGCATGTGTCATACACGCGATCCTCAACTGTATGAATAAGCGGTCCAACAGTTGTTCATATGAGCGGTTCAAAGGGTTGACACTTGAGCGATTCAACTTGTTTGTATAAGCGATCTAAAAACTAATTTTGGAGCGGTTCAGGTATGTTCAAATAAGCGAACCAGACATGCAGACCTGCAACTTTGACGCGATTTCGAACGAAAAACTCTCGATTTCTCCTAAACGGTTTGGAATTTCGATCTGAAACTTGGTAGGGTATTAGATCAGGTATAGGCGCACCACATATCTAAAAATCAGCTGAAACGGACCGTGAAAACCTGTTCAAATCGATGAAAAACAGTAAAAACTGCAAGAAATATGAAAAAGATGAAGAAGAAGATGAAATCGGATCTGATTCTGATGAAATCCTGTGCGAAAACATGTGAAAGATCAGTGCAATCGAGCTCCTGCTCTGATACCACTTGTTAGGACCGGTTTGACTCCGAAACGATTGCGTAATCGAACGTGTGACGTGCGGAATCCGTACACGAACGCGAGCTAACACACGAGACGTAATATAAACGTGATTCTATTCACGAATCTGAAAGTGTACAGCACCTGAATCACGTACAATGAACTTTCTCTCTCTAGCTTTCTCTCTCTAGCTTCCTCTCTCTAAGTTGTGAAAATGACAAAAGCTCCAAAAGTTCTAAACTAGAAACCCTAGAGATCTATTTATAGGCCAAGGCTTTTAATGAGGAATCTCATTAATTACAGTTATGCCACCTTGCCTTTTTTACTAGCTATCACTAAATATAACACTATATCTCTCGTTTTCTTCGGTTTTCTGCTACGGACTAGATTGACGGAGGCGATAGACAGATAATGCACTAACAAGACGTCCTCCTCTCAGACCCTCAGTTGATGGTAGCCTGACCTTAGGTCAATCTTGGAATAGAAACTCGACCCTTGCAACTGGTCAAATAAGTCGTCTATGCATGGAAGAGGATAACGATTCTCCACGGTCACCTTGTTGTTGGACCGTTCTTTGACCCGAAAAGTCAGTCAGAGTAGCTCATCCTCACATATAAAGGCGGAATCAGAATATGTAAGATTACAACAGCTTGTCCTATTAATTTCCTTTGCTTTTATTGCTTTTCTACTGAAAATTTGACAAAGTTTCGCTCCAGCATACAAACATACGTTCTTGGACCGCTCAGACGACACCACTATTTATAGACTATGTGGTTCGCTCATACGACAGGTCAAATGAGCGAACCTGTTACAAATTGACACATAAGCGGACCAGCTAAGACCCTATGAGCGGACCACTATGCAACATGTACAGAAAAGCGGACCTACTTGTATTTACATAATATTTACAGTTTGACCCCTTGTTGACTAATCTTGACTTCAGACTTTTTGTAGACGCAGTCAACAGACATTCCGTGCATCAAAACTTGTTGTGTTCGTGGTAGTCAATACACATTCTGAAGGTACCGTCTTTCTTTTTCACGAATAACACTGGAGCTCCCCAAGGCGAAGAGCTAGGTCGTATGAAACCCTTTTCCAAGAGTTCTTGTAGTTGCGTAGACAGTTCTTCTAGTTCAGATGGAGCTAGACGATATGGTGCTCGAGCTACTGGTGCTGCTCCAGGGGCTAGCTCGATTTGAAACTCAACTTGGCGATGAGACGGAAGACCAGGTAATTCGTCAGGAAATACCTCAGGAAAGTCGCGTACAATAGGTATGTCTTCTATCGTCCTTTCTTCCACGGATGAATCAGAAACGAGGGCCAGAATAGCGGTGTGGCCCTTTCGCAAACACTTCTGGGCCTTAAGGAAAGAGATGACGCCTACAACAGCACCACTCTTATCGCCACGAATCACGAGGGGTTCTTTATCAGAACGAGCGATACGGACGATTTTCTCCTTGAAAATAATCTCCGCTTGGTGTTGAGATAACCAATCCATCCCAATGACAACGTCAAAACTACCCAGAACGATAGAATGAGGTCGATAGAAAAGGTCTGATCGGCAAGGACAAGCTTGCAACCCTTAACTACATGTGTAGCCTCTAAACTTCTACCATTCGCTAACTCTACGATGTGCTTGGTGTTCAAAAGTGTTGGAGTACACTTAAGCATCTGACTAACTTTTAAGGACACGTAGCTAGTATCGGCACCCGAATCAAATAAAACAGAAACAAAGAAATCATCCAGAAGAAACTTACCCATCACAACATTGGGATCGTTCCTTGCATCACCCTGACCAATCAGGAACGCACGACCCCTTGCCCCATTACCATTGTTGTTCCCCCATTGCCGTTTCCATTCCCTGATTGTTGTTATTCTGGTTCTGATTTAGCTGGGGGCAGTCTTTCTTGAAATGGCCCTCAGCACCACATTGAAAGCACCCTTTGTTGTTACCTTGTTGTTGCTGCTGCTGGTGTTGATTTGGTGGGGCTTTGTTGCTGTCGGTTCTGATTCGCCGGACGCTGACTCCTGCAATCGTTTGCAATGTGACCAGGCTTGTTGCACCGATGACAATTGCCTTTGCTACATGGCCCACTGTGGTGCAAGTTACAGCGATTACATTTGGGGTGATTTCCCTTGTACCCACCCTGACCTTGGTTCCCAGAAGACTACTGACTAGGGCTCCTGTACTCACCTGTCTTTCGCTGTTGGGACTGAGCTGAAGTAGAACCCTTGCCCAAATTTCAATCCCACTTGCGCTTATTATCATTGGGAGTATCAGAAGTAGCAGCGCTAATACGCTTGGGCAGCCTGTTTTGCTCAACTGCCTGATCAGTGAGACGATGAGCCAACTTGATGACTTGCTGAATGGTGCCAAGATTAGCTGAGGTTACGTGGCTTTGAATTTCTGGCACCAAGCCCTTAAGGTACAGCTCAATACGATTGATGGGAGGGTCCACCATAGTAGGACACAAAATGGCCAGCTCGTTTGACCTCTTTGTGTACGCCTCAATTTCCGACCCCGTCATTTCCAGATTGAAAAATTCCACCTCTAGATAATGGATGTCGTCACGACTATAGTATTCTTCCTTGATTAGTTCTTTGAAGTCATTCCATGGGGTGGCATTAGCAACCACCAACCCAAGCAGTTGAACCTGTGCTTTCCACCAGGTTAACGCAGCACCTTCGAGTGTTCTAGTAGCAAATTTCACCCTACGGTCTTCAGGGCATTCACACATCTCGAAAACAGACTCGAGCTTCTCGAACCAGTGAAGAAGACCTATAGCTCCTTGTGTGCCGCTGAAAGTACTAGGTCGACAATCCATGAAGGTTTTGAACGTGCACACAGGAGGCTGAGCATGTTGACCTGTCGTGTGAGAATAAAAGACAAGGTTAAGCACAAGAGTGGGTTCGCGAAGGTAGGATCTAAACGTCCTAAGATGGGTTGATATGGCAGGTTATACCTCCTGCAGGGACAGCTGCGAGTGCCTCAGCAACTCGTTCATTGATCAAGGTCGTCAACTAGGCTTGAGTGAGGTTGATACGTCCTCCGCGTCCGTTCATGATCTTCACAACGAAGCAACGTAAGTGAGAAAAGTGTCACGAAAGTGCGTAAGTGTGGGACGATAGCAGAGACTAAGCACACAAGGTTCAAATAGCAGTTATCACGTTAACTAATGCACAGTGTGAACTATCTAACCGACAATATAACATAAATCGTACCACCTATTGTGTCGAGTCTTGCACGTGGAGCGAAGCGTCGTTGCGGATCGTTGAGCACTGTACAGGTTATAGTCTTGTTTTACCAAAAAGCTTTTCCCTTTTTAAAACCAAGTTCACTATAACCATTGGCTCTGATACCAATCTGTCACACCCCCAAAATCCACCATGCGGAGTATCACCGCTTGGAGGCGTGACATGACCAGGATCGAGCCACCAATCATATTGAACAACATATTTAAGTAAATAAAACCAACCACAATACAATTGGTGACCAATAGGAAGTTAACCAAGTTCAATTTAAACAGTGGAAGCATAAGACGTTAAACCAAAACATAAGTTCGTAGTCCATAAGTTTAATGACCCAAAACATAAGTTTCATAAGATCATAAAGTCTATTTATTAAGTACGGGACATAACAGTTCGCATCCCACAACGACCACCTCCATGTGCAAGTCCCATAGCATCTAGCGACCTGCAAATCATTTAACAACGAGTCAACAACAAAGTTGAGTGAGTTCACGGTTGGTTGTCCATTTTAGGGTTGTTTCCAAAAACATAGTTTCATCTTAATCAGCTTTCCAGCCATGGGGGTTACCCCGTAGTTCGAAAACGTTTATCAGTTAACCATCCCATGTCCACCTTCCCTGGCTATCCAGCCCGGCACTCCGGCCGTGGGGGCTACCCCATTATTTAAACTACCGGACTCGTTTATCATATCGACTACTAACGAAAATTAATTGTGCCCTAGCGTCAGTGTCTATCATCACCGAAGTGCCATAGTCCATTAGTACACACCCGTCTGACTGGCACGGTGTGAGGTTTGTTAAACCTAATAGCGCTATTAACTAATGACCCGCTCGCCATAGCCTCGGCGATTAAGTCGATATAAAAAGGGAGGGACTTTGCTGATAGAGTTCTAGTCCAGTAAGTCTAAGTACGTCCCAAGGACGAGGAATTCACATTCCTGAACGCGTCCCAAAGGACGAGGAATCCCTATTCCTGAACCCATTCCCATTCCCACCGGGAATTTACCATGCTTTGTAGAAAAGTGTGAACTCACCTCGGTTTGCTCGGTTAGGCTCTCAAAAATAGCTAACAGTCAAGGTCGGTCAATCACGTCCTAATATGATTACCAGTTAGTCATTTAGTGGTTTCAAATAGAGCACAAAGTTCCTACACGTATCTACTACATAACATGCATTCACTTTAATAGTTCACGTTCATTTAAACATTCCACCTATAGCTACTCAAGAACAAGCATACGATATTGCACATATTACTTTCATTGACATATAACATGTTAGAATCATCCTCAAATAACATACTCGACATTTAGACACTCAATTTACTACTTATGTCATTTCAGCTTTAATATCCAAAACTGGGCTGTTTTCGGGCATTTTAATAAAATAGTTATCCTACTTCGAAAATTCCCAACTTTTTACAGAAGGTGCTAAACTATCCAAGTATTACTGTGTAAAAATCTCGGGATCCAATTCGTTACGAATATTTTATAAAAAAAAACCGTTTACCGGACTGCAATCAGATTCATTACTTTCTGACTGTAGTCCATGGAATAATTTATTAAAAATTCATCGTAAGTCCGATTGGCAAAATTCCAGTGGGAGAATTACAACGATATCAGTGCCCATCTACAGTACAAATTTAATGACCTAGTTCTACACAGATTTCAAGTTATGGCCAAAAAACATAACACATATTTTCTGCAGTAAAAGCGCAGCTTGAGCTGCTGTCCAAAAACAGACCTTTAAAAATAGTAAACGAACTCCAAAAATTATAATTCCTGTGCCATTAGAACTGTATTTCGAAATAGTACGTCATAGACTCAAGAAAATCAGTTTTTCGTTAAATATTGATCTGTTTACAGCCAACTGAAGTTGGCTGTAAAAGCTTGGACAGAAGTTGTTCGATTGATTTCGTTAACATGTTTAGTGATCACAACGACAGCAAACATCAATATTAACAAGCAAATCATCAGATAATCAACAAGAATCAAAATAACTTCATATTAACATCACTTCATCACATTTCATCATTAGGTTAGCTCTATGTTCAAAGCTTTGTTTATGATCCTTTAGTGTTCATGGATTCTCATCATAAAATAACTATTAACCACTCTAATAACATGAAAAATGAACGGATCTAAGTTCTTACCACTAGTTCAAGACTAGGGATGTTCGAGTGAAGAAATGTGGTGGTTAATAGCGAATAGAGAAGGTCCTTCAACTTCCGAACACACTGAGATTCGTTGTTCACCTTCTTACACCTATGGATGCTCTTGAAAAGCTTGAACTTGAAATGAAGATGGGTGGTGTGTGGGTGAAGGGGGTCGGCCGAGAGCTCCCATGGGAGAAGGAGGATTTGTATGTGTTAGTGTGTGTGTGAGACTGAGCTTATGATCTCAAGTGCATTACTTATAACCATTCCAACCTTTTAACCCTTGTGTAACATGTCATTTATGGGGGGGGGACAAGATCTATTAAACAAAGGAAATAAAATCAATCGTGTAAGGGCCATGTTGGCCGATTACTAGGTGGGGGGTTGGTCTTAGGTGTAGGTTGTAACTAAGGTAACGTACATAGTTAGAAACCAAGTAATCTAGTTAGGGATTTAGTTAGTTGATATTTATATAGTTTGTTATGATGTTTGGGGGCCATAACTAGCTTAGTAAAAGTGAAACGATGTGTTTAACAATATTTTTGTGTTCCGGGTAAAGTCCGGTTGTTTGGTTGGGTGTTGTTCCGTTAAAGTGCTTAATTAATCCGTAACGTGTCCTATATATATATATATATATATATATATATATATCTCTGTAACACTTTTAATTCTTAACACTTAGGAAGGCACACAGGACTATTTAGTAACTTTTCTGTATACTACTAGTATGTTAACAAGCATATGCAAGTATAACACATAAATCAGAGAGCAGTTAAATGATTCAGCACAATCATCAAGCACTTTAATTAACATTAATGGATCGTACGGAATACATGTAATTTTGAGGGTTGTCACACTAGTCTTGCATCTTTTATTGTCACTAAGGCCCAAGTCCGCCTATGTGTATCTTGATCAATCCTATGCATCATCTCCTGTAACACATGTGAAAATAGGTATGTCAGCATAAAAATGCCGGCGAGTACATAGGTTTTATTGATTTAGGATTCATGACTTATAAGTTTAGAAAAAGTTGTTTAACGAAAGTCAGTCATGATCCTTGTAAAATCCTTTGTTTTATAAATCATTTGAAAAGCGATGATAGATATGTATATTTAAAAGAATAATGTAAGGTTAAATGAATAACCAAGTAAAATGAGTTTGTATAAAACAAACTGTTTTGTAAAACAATGTCTTGTGAAAAATATGTTATTTGTGTAAAATGTATAAGTCCAACTTGAATGATTTAAATAACGCTACGGCATGTAGTATAATACAAGCACTTATATATAGGAAGTACCAGCGGCGGATCCACCATGCTTGTATCATACTACACACGTCTCGTTACTTAAGTCATTTAAACAAACCACCAATGTATAATGTTCACGTTTAAACCAAATGTCAAATGTTCTTGTATAAACCAATGTCATATGTTAAAAGTCAAATGTAATCAAGTAGTATGTGATAAATGTTATGTATGGTAAGTAATATATGATTACCTAGACCAAAAGTAAAAATGTACAAAAAAAAGTATTTTGAATATATCAAAAAGTTGTGTTTTGCAAAGTAAATGCACGTTTTACTGATACAAACACTTATACGGTAAGTTAAACGCATACATTCAAGCCTTGAGACAGATGGATAACCCTAGAGTCAAGGTTATCAAAAGAAATGTTTTCGGATTCAGTCATTCCTTTCACCCAAACAAACCTAGGATGTCAGGAACGGGATTTCACAAGTCCTATGGTACCATTACGTACTACCGAGCGGCGTAGCTAATGTTAATGAATGTATATAAGTCTCATTTGTACAAACCAAATGTTATACCAAATGTAAACATGTTATATGAAAGCAATGTACTTAGTATGCCAAGAGAACATACAAGGTAAAGATGTAAAACAATGTGTCCATATGTTACGAGAACATATGCAACAGAGATGCAACGTAAAACAATGTACTAAGTATGAACTAAATGGACATACATAGCATAAAACAATGTACTAAGTATGCACTAAAGGGACATACCTGGGTCACTGTGACCGTCAAACAAATATCAAACCAATGAACTATTGTGTTTCATACTTGGGATTTGTGAAAAATATGTGTATCAATTTCCATTTAGGTATCTCTGGTTGTTGAAGTGGGCCTGATGGTTTCTAGTATTCGACCTTGACCCTAGCACAAGTCAAACATTTACTGACGTTGGTTGCTATGTTGGCTTTCATACCAGGCCACTAGTATGTAGTCTTTAGATCGTGGTGCATCTTATCCCAACCAGGATGTACTGAATAACGAGACTTATGAGCTTCATCCATCACAAGCTCGCGTAGGTCTCCATATAATGGAACCAAGATGCGTCCGTTAACATAGTAGGCGTCGTTTTCCTTTTGTTCTAGCCGTTGTCTCGTTCCTCGTAAGGACTCAGCCCTAATGTTCTCTGCTTTCAACGCTTCAACCTGAGCATTGCTGTCACACCCCGACCACGTAAAACAACAAATCGTGGCGGAAACGTCGGGGAGTGTTGTAACAGAATCATTGTTTCGCAACCATGGATCAAATAGTTTTGTTTTATTGAATTATTAAACTCACTGTTTTAGTACAACTCGGATAAATACAAATAATTGTTTCTCAGTTTTAAAGTCGCTGAGGCACAAGTCCATCCTATGTGTAGCATGCATCAAAAATCATCACATAGCAGTACCTGAAACATATATGAAAATAGGTACGTCAGCATAAAAATGCCTGTGAGTAACATAGGATTTTATGTATTAGACTCATGGCTTTGGATAATGGAGGAAAAGGTTTTATGTTTTCAAAATAGCCATGAATCCAATGTAAACGTTTTGTTTCTGAAAACGCGTCGTTTTGGAAAAGAGCTTATAGTATAGACAAAAATATACTTTGGTTTTGAAAGAGTTATATGGATAGTATATCGAAATATACTTTAGTAATTAAAATAATAGATTTGGTAGTATATCTCAAGTATACTTTGGTTTAAAGATAAAAGTATCGGTAGTATATCAAATTATACTTTGGTTTGAAAATAGCATATCAACTATGCTTTGGTTTAAAAAAAAAATAGCATATCAACTATGCTTTGGTAGTATGTCAAATTATACTTTGGTTTATGAAATAACAAAGTTGGTAGTATATCAAATTATACTTTGGTTAACAGTAGCATATCAAACTATGCTTTGGTTTAAAAATAGCATATCAACTATGCTTTGGTTTAAAAATAGCATATCAAACTATGCTTTGGTAAATAAAAAGTAGTATGTTAAAACAGATGTTGGATTTTGTACATAGTATATCAAAATATACTTTGTTAGATCACATCTGAGAGCACATCAAACTGTACTTTTGTAGTATATCAACATATACAAAGAATGTGTGATTTGGTATTCAATCAAGCCTTAGTGTATCAAACTACACTTTGGAGACTACAGAAATACCACAAAGGCAATTTCTATTTGGTTACAATTTGGTTTCTGACATTCCATACAACAGGAATGGGGTGTCTAGTCCTATATCGCTATATCATACTACCAATCGGCTGGGTTTAAACCATAGGTAATCGTTTAATTTAAACCATAGGTAATCGTTTAATGTATAAAAATAGGTACAATCCAACAATTAGTTTTATAAGTTTTGGAAAATCAGTGTTTAAACCATAGGTAATCGTTTAATTTATCAAAAGAATATGTATTAAGCATGTGTAAACAGGAATGGGGTGTCTAGTCCTATAGCGCTATATCATACTACCAATCGGCTGGGTGAATGTATAAAAATAGGTACAATCCAACAATTAGTTTTATAAGTTTTGGAAAATCAGTGTTTAAACCATAGGTAATCGTTTAATTTATCAAAAGAATATGTATTAAGCATGTGTAATCATATAGTTTAAAATCATGAAAATAACAAATAGGCATAATGTTTCACCCCAAAATGTTTGAAAAACAGTAAAAGAGGGGACTATGTACTCACTTGAGATTGCAAGTATCCTTGATTAAGTGTCCTAACAAAGCTCGTGAAATCAAGGAATCAAGTGGCACCTAGTATGGAATTACTAGGTTAAACAATCAGATCCTAAATCGGGAGATAGGATAGAATGAAGTTCTATAAATCAAATGAGTATTGCAACTCATATGGCATGATTTAATAGACCTAACATTCTGATTTGGAAGTCTACCTAAGTGCTTTTGACCCATTATGGTAGTATAAGCTACTATAATGCGTCGTTTGCGTAAAACTAAGTTCGGATGGTTAACTATGTGCTATGTCAAGTCTTACATGCCCAATTATCCCTAAACATGTTACTAAATCAGATTATATGTCAAAAATATGTTCACATAGTCAAAATACGGATTTATGTTCAAAAGGGCATTTTGGTCATTTCCTATGGTCATACAAGCTAACTAGCATACGAGTAACCAATCCTATGTGATCATAAGGTATAACCTCAGTGGTTATTCCCTATGCAACTATGATCACTAATTAAGCTTGGTTGGATCCTACAGATCGACCAAACGGGTCGGGTTCGAAAGTCTAAGCGGTTGTTTGGACCGCTTACCTTACGACCCTAAACAAGCACTAACTAATGGTGACGAGTTAAACATGTCAAAACATGTTTAACCTACTGATTTGGTATCAAAACAAAGTGTTTTGATACCTAAAAGTAGTTCCATTGCAAAATGCGTGCTAAAACGCATTTTGACCGAAACTTTGACTCGTCACTACACCTAGTTAACGTGTTAATCAGTTGGTATAATCACTAAGGATTATAACCAACGTGATTACAATCACGTTGCAAAGTTCAACCGAACTTTGCGTTGACCAAAGACTGGTCAAACTGAAAGTCAAACACTTGTTAGACATTTTAAACTAGAAAGCGATAAGTAGAATGAAAGAGTGCTCACTATAGTCCTTGCTATCTTTTCTACAAAGAAGACAAGTCCCAAATCAGTTAAGAGAGCTCCAAAGTGGATAAGAGATGAGAAAAATAAAGAATGAGCAAGGAATGAGTGAATTGGTGTGGCTATTTATAGTTGTTGCAACTTCACAAGATCATTCCACTTGTTTGTGTGGCCAACAAGCATAAGATCCTAGCCATCCATGTGTTATGAACTGATTAGAGGCCTTGGTGATCACACAAACTTGCTCAACACACAAGAAATTTGCATAAACAGCCCCTGAAGATCAACAAAATGCTGAAATTCATTTTCTGATGCTGGGCATGTCAGGCGGCCCGTGTAAGCATGTAGGGTGGGCTTACGTTGCCCGTGTGGGCTCCCCAGTTTAGCAGAGTTTGAGATAATTACAGTTTAGGTCCCTGCATGCTTTCGAGTCCATTTTAGGCACTTTTGACCCCCGTTAAGCCATTTTCAAGGCTCTACAAGGTCAATAAAGTTTAGAGGACTCAAAATATGCTCGGAGAACTCTCGGATGTCGGCTCGTTTGGTAATACGGTTGCGTTGTTCGTTAAATTACGACGAAACTCAAACGGACGCGAAAACGAACCAAATTAAGCGACGAAAGGAATTTTTGCATGCCGATCACTAAAATAAAAATATTTTAGTGTGTACAAAAGTTTTGGATGTCCAGATGTGGTCAGAACGTAAGATATGCGCGAAAATGCAAACTTACGCCGTTTTTGACACTTTTAGTCCCTGTAAGATCATATAAGCATATTTTTGCACACCGAACCACCCAAAGCTTATTTCTAAGATATGTTTAGGTTATATATGGTATGTTTAACTTATGATCAAGTTTCGGACTGCACGTTACCTTACGAATCGGTATAGTTTCGCAGTTTGACGCAAATGGTCCCTACGATCGAATAAACTTGTTTTTGCCATACCAAACCTTCCAAAACTTATTTCTAAGTTATGTAAAGGTCATTTAAGGTATGTTAAGCCTATTTCACTATTCCGAAGTGTTTGTCGCATTAAACTGATTACGTTTATGCACCAGTGCGCGTATAACTTTCTAGAAAGTGATTTAAAGCTCGGAATTGAACAAGAATGGATATGTACAAAAGATACACATATTTATACAAATACCAAGTATGAAACACAATATTTCATTGATTTGGCATTTGTTTGGTGTTCGTGGTGACACAGGTGTCACAGTCTCCCCTACTTTAGGAAATTTCGTCCCGAAATTTAATTCTAGAGGAAACATGTGAAGACAACTGTGATTGTTTCGCTTTCGAATGAATCCTCCGTTTCCCGAGTAAAACTCTTGGTCATGTTTGGATTCTAAGCGAATCTGTTAACTGCCAAAATGTCGTTGTTGCAATAACCAAAACATGGAGTTTCGAGTAATGGATAGGAGGAGGTTTCCTATGAAGACTGTTATAGGAAACTTGTGTGTGCTCGAAATCAGGGTCGGAGATTGCAAAATAAAATGACATTGGCCAAGGTCCAGGAATTCTAGTAATTTAAATAACGCTACTTTCGCAATGTAATAAGGAACACTTATATATAGGAAGTACCAGCGGCGTATCCACCATGCCCTTTTTACATTGTTCCCGTCTCGCTATTCTCATCACTATAAGTCTTAACACATGACAAAACTTGCTGTGGTTTCTATGCACGGAATTCCATAATTACGTGTGCATCCATAATTACGTAATTCCCTGCACAGTCCGCACAGTTCATTTCATAATGTGTAGGGTAAAATCAATTGAACAAACATGAAATGATTTGACTAGACCACCAAAGGATCTTTTTAACTAGATCAATGAACGATCTTTTTAACCAGATCAACACATGATCTTCCTTAACTAGACCGTTGTATGATCTCTTTAAATAGACCACTTAAGGGATCTTTAAAACTCGGAACCAAATAAGTGTTTTGAATCAGCACTTTGGAATCCAAGGGTCTGACTATTTGCATAGAAAGCTCCTTAAGGATTTAAGAAGGTGCTTTAAGTATCGTTCTGAGAATCTAACATATGAAAATACGAAATATTCCACCAGGACTCAGATAACGAGCTTTGGAATTACACATAAACATAAAATCACAAAATTGTGTATTTGTTAATTTAGTTATTAGCTCGTTTGTGAATTAATGCATTTTGAAGTACAATAGAAATCCAATCACGGACTTCAATTAGTACTTTAAAATATCCTTAGAATCTAACTATGAAGATAGAAAGATCTTATAAGGATTTGGAATTTGTTTCTGTCATGTTATAACATTCGTATTAGGACACATAAAGAATCCAATTAAGGACTTACGATAGTACCTTTATCAAATCAAAGATTTGAAATGGTACTTCAAGTACCTGATTAGAATTTGAAATTTGTACCTGTACTTTGTTTCTTAAAAGAAACTAGTACTTAGAATTTTTGGGGAGATCACAAATGATCATAGAATAAAGGAACCATACGAGTAGTTTGCTTTGTTAGGAACACAAATTCCTTGGCGTCAACATTGTAGGGGTATGTCAACACACACCATCGGATCAGTTTTGCAAATAAAATTGGAACAGCCATTTTATTTATAATAACTGAATTGTCTCAAATGTCAAAAGATAACAAACAAAGGAAATACAAAAGTCTAATTGTTCACTGCTGCATTGTCATTTGCATTTACCTCGTTTATGTTAAATGCTCGTCCGCGTGCTGGATTTGCATTAACAAGTCTCGGGCAATTGTTCCGGTAGTGAGTGAGATCACCACAGTTATAGCACGATCCAGGTGGAAACTGTGCTTGAACAGCAATAGGATTTGCAGCATTATGGTTTTGGATAACATAGCGACATGTATTGACCAAGTATCCCAAACGCCCACAGTGGGTACACTTGTGACACGGTGTCTGATTCACATGATGACGGTTGCATTTGTTGCACAAGGGTGCAGTACCAATATAGTTCTTCCTAGCACGAGGCTGTGCTGGCTGATTTGGTGCAACCTGATCATTCTGAGCGACCACTGCGATGTTTTGTGAAGCCTGACGCTTCTTCGACTTCTTAGAGGACTAGATCTATTTATCCTTTGGGTTTTCTTGTGCTGTCTTGTCAGATGGTTTCAGATCGCCTTTTCGGAAAAGCTTACCCTTCCTGATTTGAGATGCAGTCAGGGTACCAAATAGTTCAATGGCTTGTCTGACGGTAGTAGGGTTGCTACCAGTAACAATATCCTGAACTGGGTCAGGAAGGCCATCGATGTACCTTTCAATCGCCTTATCCAAAGGCTTAACCATGGTAGGACATAACAGACTCAATTACTCGTAACGATCAGTGTAGGCTCGATGTTCACCGCTGTCTTGTTTGAGATCGTCAATTCCCATTCTAAAGCCCTAAGCTCATGACGAGGACAAAATTCCTTCATCATTAGAGCCCGAAGCTTTTCCCAGGTTTGTGCCATCGCTACATCGGCACCTCGATCCCTCATTATGGCGTTCCACCATGTGAGCACTCTTTTCTGGAATACACTTGACGCAAACTCAACTTTTCGCTCGTTTGGGCATTGTACATGACGAAACGTGCTTTTGAGACTCTCGAACCACTGTAGGAGCCCAGTGGCCCCTTCAGACCCAGTAAATGTAAGTGGTTTGGCTGAATTGAATGTCTTAAAGGTGCACTGAACATTGTTATTGTTATTGTTTGCCTGATTTATCTGGGTGATAATGTGACAACCCTCACTAAACCAGGTATCCGTACAATTTAATTAATAAATAATTGCTGCTTAATTACTGTGCTTAACTGAAATTGCCAATGAACTGCTACTTGATTTCTAGCACTTGTATATTCCTGCATCATACTTTGATTTCCGTCACTACATTATTTACACGTTGAACCTTAGTGACAAACATGATGCACTAAAGCACAGTAGCATTAGAACGGATAACCTATTGAACATGCTGATAAAGCCAGCATCAGGTAGACACTGCCTCTAAAGGCCTGTATGAGCCAGAAATATTTTACTACACCCATAGTGAGTGTAGGGATACAAGGGTTGTAAAATTGCGTCTCTAGGAATAAGATATAATGACTGGATGTGCCTAAAACGTACTCTAAGCACGAAACACAGCACTTTTATTAACATACTAGCTTCTGGCTAACTAATAAAGTGCCAAAACATGAGGAAAATATTCCTGACACTTTGTAGAATAAATAGTGTCACTAAAAATATTATTAACGACGCTTAAAAGCTTACTTAAGCACTTTAACGGATTACCATCCAACCGAACAACCGGACTAAACCCGGAACATGAAAATATGGCCAATAATATTATTGATCTTTTTCTGAGTCAGTTAGGGTCCCTGATTAACCTAACACCCGCATTATAACACATCATACCACTAACCGAGTTAACCCCTAATCTAACTTGGTTTAACATAACTAAACACTAACTATAGACTTGAAATCGAACTAGGAAACCCCCCCCCCCTTGGGCCGGTTCAATCCCCATGTAACTAGCTTGTACCATTTCTTGATTATAATATGACAAAGTGTCTCATATCAAGAGAACACTAGGACTTTTGGACCAAGATCTTGTCTTTGCCTATAAGTATCATCATCAACACACAAGATTAATCAACACCACATTCCACCCAACACAACTCTCCCTCTCCTCTCTAAAATTCTCGGCCGAACCCCCCTTGGGTCACCACCATCATTTTTGGCTCTTGTTCATCCATTCCAACATCACACAAGTGTTCAAGGTCACGTATTGGGAGTCTTGGAGCAAACGGAAGCGGAAGGACCTCGTTATCTTGCTTTTATCCACCACCTTTTCGCCTAGAATCTTCCCTAGCCCCGAGCTAGAGGTATAACACTTAAAACTCATTCTCGAACATATCTAAAGTGGTTAATAAGATTTGTAACGGTTAAAACTCGGAAACTTGCATTTTGAATCTTTAAAGGCTACTAAAACATGAATATAATTGGTTAAAAGCTTAATACTTGTGTAAAAGGTTGTAGTATTTGAAAGTGGTGATTATTGAGGCCCGATCTACGTAGTGGTAGCTCGGATCATCGTTTAACCCGACTTTGTTAAGATCATGGATCTTGACATAAGCTTGTTTCTATCGGTACAAGGGTTAAAAGGTGAAACTCTACCAACACGAGAAACATGAACTTGTGTAAAAGTATTTTTTACTTGTAAAATAGTGTTTAAAACTAGCGGATCTACGTATCTGCAAGTGGTATTTTCAAAGGACCAAGTGTCGAGAAAATCATGTTTTATAAAAGTCGGATGACACACTAACAAATATGATTTTTACAAACCACAAGTGTATAGACACTTGTGAAATGAAAGATCCGGCAAAATAACAATTTTTGTAAAAGATGACGGGAAGATGTAAAAATAGATTTATCCTAAAAACGAGGTTTTTACGATATTAAGTTATTTCACACATAGATCCACAAAATATAACGGGATCTACACTATAGTTTTCGGAAAAACCACAAGTTCATGTGATTATGCGATTTACATACTTGTCAACTAGTTTGATGTGTCGGAAGTTGATTGATTGATTAAAGAAGTGTTGAAATGATTTTGTAAAAGAAAATGATACGCTTGAAAGCGTGGCCACCTCCAGTTACAAGGGAAACTCTGGCGAAATTTTTCTAAAATCTAACACTTAGAATTTTTTACAAGTGTTAGAGCTATTTTTGATATGCTTTCAAAATATATTTCGCCACGACTTTATTTACAAATATTCGGAGGTGGGATTTTCACAAACTAAACGTGATAAGTATATATTTTGTAAATATATTTTTCACCACACTGTTTATGATTATTTTGTGAAAATACATAAATATTATTTTTTTAGAGTAAAAGATAATATTTCGAACGATAACAGCTCCAAAATAATACAAACGCTTACACGACAAACATGTAAGTTACACCGGTAATTATTATTACCACTTAATCGTTAAAAAGTAAGTTACGCATTACGGAAATATTCATGAACGCGTATCTTGTCGACGCATTATTTTGGAAATATTATGTGAAGTGAAAATACAATATTTTTGAGAAAAATATTTATATTTTGGAAGTAGAAGTAAAAAATATATTAAGTGGGACTTAATGATATAATACAAATACACATGTATTAAATCCCCCATCCTTGGGAAGGAGATTAACTACCAAGTACATGCAAAATATAAACACGAAATAGTTGTCTAACTATTTCCCAAAAACTTAAACTATAAAGCTAAGGCACGGCCATCCGTCTAATAGTATTAGCACATGTAGGTCGTTGCATAGCTGCCTGACATTCGGAGTACTTGGTATAGCGACGCACTGACTGTGAGTTCATGTCCCCCTTTTCTCTTAACTGTTTTCAGTTTTCTAAACTGCGGGGGTGAAATACATGTTACTTTGATTATGAATACTTTTTTACATGGTATGGTTAGCATAAGGAGGTTTGTTACTTAGATCATGTGAGTGGGTAGGCGGAAACTTGAGGCCATTAATCCTCATGGTAGGACCGAGGGACAGGAGCGGTAGATCTATCTGGGTGTAGCGAGCCCAGCCCCAGGTCCAGCATAACGGACCTCGGGGTGACTTAGTGCCCGACGCATAAATCCGCTAGGTTTGAGTCTTCCTACTTGCACTTCACACATATCAATGGCCTTGCAAACCATTGGTGATCTCTTTTTCCTTATTTGCTACATACCAGGGTTTTGATAAAGACAAAGGTTTATTTACTCACTTACACATGAACTCGCTCAACATTATTGTTGATTTTTCAACTTACATGTATTTCAGGGAATTAAAAGGTCTGACACGGTATGGCATGTTTTCCCGCTGCACTAGTTTCCAAGATCATCCGGGGTTTAGGGAATGTGACTCTTTCCTGGACAAGTCACAGTCCTTAAACTGTGTTTATGTTATAAGTTTGTAATGTTTGTTGAACAAGGTTATGGATGTTAGGGCGTGTTTCCCGTTAAAACATTGGTACTGTATTTGGTTTTAAAACTTAATGGATGATTCTTGCATGTTTTTAATTCATATAGCTTTGTTATGATTAAGCTATGGTATTAAGAAGTCACACCAAATTAACCACGCTTCCGCAAAGCCAGGGTGTGACAGATAAGGTTCGGGAGTACAGCAGCGATTTGCTGAGTGATTAAGGCTGCCAAAGCGGCATCCTGAGCTTGATCACATCGAGGAGGCATATTCTGAAAGAGCAAAGAAACATGAGGGAAAAACGAGTGAGATGTTATTGGATATTCAAAACTGGATGTTAAGAATATCAACAAGGCATAAGGATTGTGATCATTTGTTCGTTACTTAAAACAAACAAACGACACTATGACAAATCAAAGTAAATAGGTCAATATAATGTATCACTGAAGACATGCTCGCCTATAAGTGAACACTCGCCCCAAGAGTTCCCAGGTAAGAGTGACTGGTCCGATACTACGGATTTGTACGAACACTCTAGCCTTAGACAGAAAACTCAAGGTACAGGCATTCACTCTTCCAGTTTGCACGTGTTCACATTATTTAGACCCAAACTTTGATGAGATTTTGAAAAACATTGAAGGCTTAAAAGCCTAAAAGCAAATCATCTAAGGATAGATGACTTCCTGTGATGTTTTGAAAAATTTTGACTCGAGAGAATGAATTGTGTTTTGTTTTTGTCATTCACCTAAGGATAGGTGAAGTGCATTATTTTAAGACTAAACACAAGATAACTTGTGTTAGGGTCCTAGGAAGGTTATAGTCTAGGTCAGAGCATTACTAATAACCTAATTCCCTATAACCATTGGCTATGATACCAACTTTTCTGTCACGCCCTGACCACGTAAAACAACAAATCGTGGCGGAAACGTCGGGGAGTGTTGTAACAGAATCATTGTTTCACAACAATGGATCAAATATTTTTGTTTTATTGAATTATTAAACTCATTGTTTTAGTACAACTCGGATAAATACAAATAATTGTTTCTCAGTTTTAAAGTCGCTAAGGCACAAGTCCATCCTATGTGTAGCATGCATCAACAATCATCACATAGCAGTACCTGAAACATATATGAAAATAGGTACGTCAGCATAAAAATGCCTGTGAGTAATATAGGATTTTATGTATTAGATTCATGGCTTTGGATAATGGAGGAAAAGGTTTTATGTTTTCAAAATAGCCATGAATCCAATGTAAAAGTTTTGTTTCTGAAAACGTGTCGTTTTGGAAAAGAGCTTATAGTATAGACAAAAATATACTTTGGTTTTGAAAGAGTTATATGGATAGTATATCGAAATATACTTTAGTAATTAAAATAATAGATTTGGTAGTATATCTCAAGTATACTTTGGTTTAAAGATAAAAGTATCGGTAGTATATCAATTTATACTTTGGTTTGAAAATAGCGTATCAACTATGCTTTGGTTTTAAAAAAATAGCATATCAACTATGCTTTGGTAGTATGTCAAATTATACTTTGGTTTATGAAATAATAAAGTTGGTAGTATATCAAATTATACTTTGGTTAACAGTAGCATATCAAACTATGCTTTGGTTTAAAAATAGCATATCAACTATGCTTTGGTTTAAAAATAGCACATCAAACTATGCTTTGGTAAATAACAAAGTAGTATGTTAAAACATATGTTGGATTTTGTACATAGTATATCAAAATATACTTCGGTAGATCACATTTGAGAGCACATCAAATTGTACTTTTGTAGTATATCAACATATACAAAGAAAGTGTGATTTAGTATTCAATCAAGCCTTAGTGTATCAAACTACACTTTGGAGACTATAGAAATACCACAAAGGCAATTTTTATTTGGTTAAAATTTGGTTTTTGACATTCCATACAATAGGAATGGGGTGTCTAGTCCTATAGCGTTGTATCATACTACCAATCGGCTGGGTGAATGTATAAAAATAGGTACAATCCAACAATTAGTTTTATAAGTTTTGGAAAATCAGAGTTTAAACCATAGGTAATCGTTTAATTTATCAAAAGAATATGTAATAAGCATGTGTAATCATATAGTTTAAAATCATGAAAATAACAAATACGCATATATGTTTCACCACAAAATGTTAGAAAAACAGTAAAAGAGGGGACTATGTACTCACTTGAGATTGCAAGTATATTTGATTAAGTATCCTAACAAAGCTCGAGAAATCAAGGAATCAAGTGGCACCTAGTATGGAATTACTAGGTTAAACAATCAGATCCTAAATCGGGAGATAGGATAGAATGAAGTTCTATAAATCAAATGAGTATTGCAACTCATATGGCATGATTTAATAGACCTAAGATTCTGATTTGGAAGTCTACCTAAGTGCTTTTGACCTGTTTCGACCCATTATGGTAGTATAAGCTACTACAATGAAAGTAAAACACTTGTTTGACTTTTTAAACTAGAAAGAAATAAATAGAATGAAAGAGTGCTCACTATAGTCCTTGCTATCTTTTCTACAAAGAAGACAAGTCCCAAATCAGTTGAGAGAGCTCCAAAGCAGATAAGAGAGGAGAAAAATGAAGAATGAGCAAGGAATGAGTGAATTGGTGTGGCTATTTATAGTTGTTGCAACTTCACAGGATCATTCCACTTGTTTGTGTGGCCAACGAGCATAAGATCCTAGCCATCCATGTGTTATGAACTGATTAGAGGCCTTGGTGATCACACAAACATGCTCAACACACAAGAAATTTGCATAAACAGCACCTGAAGATCAACAGAATGCTGAAATTCATTTTCTGACGCTGGGCATGTCAGGCGGCCCACGTATGCATGTAGGGTGGGCTTACGCGGCCCGTGTGGGCTCCCCAGTTCAGCAGAGTTTGAGATAATTACAGTTTAGGTCCCTGGATGCTTTCGAGTCCATTTTAGGCACTTTTGACCCCCGTTAAGCCATTTTCAAGGCTCTACAAGATCAATAAAGTTTAGAGGACTCAAAATATGCTCGGAGAACTCTCGGATGTCTGCTCGTTTGGTCATACGGTCGCGTTGTTCGTTAAATTACGACGAAACTCAAACGGACGCGAAAACGATCCAAATTAAGCGACGAAAGGAATTTTTGCATGCCGATCACTAAAATAAAAATATTTTAGTGTGTACAAAATTTTGGATGTCCAGATGTGGTCAGAACGTAAGATATGCGCGAAAATGCAAACTTACGCCATTTTTGACACTTTTAGTCCCTGTAAGATCATATAAGCATATTTTCGCACACCGAACCACCCAAAGCTTATTTCTATGCTATGTTTAGGTTATATATGGTATGTTTAACTTATGATCAAGTTCCGGACTGTACATTACCTTACGAATCGGTATAGTTTCGCAGTTTGATGCAAATGGTCCCTGCGATCGAATAAACTTGTTTCTAACTTATGTAAAGGTCAGTTAAGGTATGTTAAGCCTATTTCACTATTCCGGAGTGTTTGTCGCATTAAACTGATTAGGTTTACGCACCAGTGCGCGTATAACTTTCCAGAAAGCGATTTAAAGCTCGGAATTGAACAAGAATTGATATGTGCAAAAGATACACATATTTATACAAATCCCAAGTATGAAACACAATATTTCATATATTTGTCATTTGTTTGGTGCTCGTGGTGACACAGGTGTCACAATTTCGAATCTGAGCGGGAAGGTTAGATTGGATGGTAAGCTGTAACGCACGTACACGCTTCGGTATAGTATCCTTTCGACTGAGAGCGTCAGCCACAACATTGGCTTTGCCCGGAAGGTACTTGATAGCGCATTCATAATCGTTCAAGAGCTCGACCCATCGACGTTGTCGCATGTTTAACTCCTTTTGCTTGAAGATATGCTCGAGACTTCTGTGATTGGTGTAAATGGTGCACTTGGTACCGTACAGGTAATATCTCCATATCATAAGCGCGAAAACAACTACTCCCAATTCCAAGTCATGTG
Source organism: Helianthus annuus (assembly GCF_002127325.2). Classification (NCBI taxonomy): domain Eukaryota; kingdom Viridiplantae; phylum Streptophyta; class Magnoliopsida; order Asterales; family Asteraceae; genus Helianthus; species Helianthus annuus. The sequence goes on from NC_035442.2 coordinate 62,664,242, forward strand.
TAGTCTAGTTCCTTTCGTGAACCTTAAGTTGGCGCGATGCGTAAGTAATGACCTTGTCACGTTGCATCAACACACAACCAAGTCCTTGGATGGAAGCGTCGCAATAAACCACAAAATCATCTATGCCTTCGGGCAATGAGAGGATAGGTGCGCTACAAAGTCTATCTTTCAAGTGTTGAAATGCGGACTCCTGTGCATCACCCCAACGATAGGTGACAGCCTTCTGAGTCAGTGAAGTGAGAGGTTGCGCAATCCTTGAGAAATCCTTGATGAATCTTCTGTAGTAGCCTGCCAAACCCAAGAATTGGCGGATTTCTGTTGGTGTACGGGGTGCAGGCCAGTTCTTGATCGAGTCTACCTTGGATGGATCAACATGAATCCAATCCTTGTTTACTACATGGCCGAGAAAGTGGACTTCACGAAGCAAGAAGTCACATTTCGAAAACTTGGCATACAACTGCTCTTTTCGAAGAAGTTCCAGAATAAGCCTCAGATGTTGCTCGTGTTCCTCCTGACTTTTAGAATAGATCAGGATGTCGTCGATGAACACTATGACAAACTTATCCAGGTAAGGCTTGCACACTCGGTTCATGAGATCCATGAAGACTGCAGGTGCATTCGTTAATCCGAAAGGCATAACCAGAAACTCGTAATGGCTGTAGCGAGTTCTGAACGCTGTTTTGGAGACGTCCTCCTCTTAGACCCTCAGTTGATGGTAGCCTGACCTTAGGTCAATCTTGGAATAGAAACTCGACCCTTGCAACTGGTCGAATAAGTCGTCTATGCGTGGAAGAGGATAACGATTCTTAACGGCCACCTTGTTGTGTTCGTGGTAGTCAATACACATTCTGAAGGTACCGTCTTTCTTTTTCACGAGTAACACTGGAGCTCCCCAAGGCGAAGAGCTAGGTCGTATGAAACCCTTTTCCAAGAGTTCTTGTAGTTGCGTAGACAGTTCTTCAAGTTCAGATGGAGCTAGACGATATGGTGCTCGAGCTACTAGTGCTGCTCCAGGGGCTAGCTCGATTTGAAACTCAACTTGGCGATGAGGCGGAAGACCAGGTAATTCGTCAGGAAATACCTCTGGAAAGTCGCGTACAATAGGTATGTCTTCTATCATCCTTTCTTCCACGGACAAATCAGAAACGAGGGCCAGAATAGCGGTGTGGCCCTTTCGTAAACACTCCTGGGCCTTAAGGAAAGAGATGACGCCTACAACAGCACCACTCTTATCACCACGAATCACGAGGGGTTCTTTATCAGAACGAGCGATACGGATGATTTTCTCCTTGAAAATAATCTCCGCTTGGTGTTGAGATAACCAATCCATCCCAATGACAACGTCAAAGCTACCCAGAACGATAGGAATGAGGTCGATAGAAAAGGTCTGATCCGCAAGGACAAGCTTGCAACCCTTAACTACATGTGTAGCCTCTAAACTTCTACCATTCGCTAACTCTACGATGTGCTTGGTGTTCAAAAGTGTTGGAGTACACTTAAGCATCTGACTAACTTTTAAGGACACGTAGCTAGTATCGGCACCCGAATCAAAAAAAACAGTAACAAAGAAATCATCCTGAAGAAACTTACCCATCACAACGTTGGGATCGTTCCTTGCATCACCCTGACCAATCAGGAACGCACGACCCCTTGCCCCATTACCATTGTTGTTCCCCCATTGCCGTTTCCATTCCCTGATTGTTGTTGTTCTGGTTCTGATTTAGCTGGGGGCAGTCTTTCTTGAAATGGCCCTCAGCACCACATTGAAAGCACCCTTTATTCTTACCTTGTTGTTGCTGCTGCTGGTGTTGATTTGGTGGGGCTTGCTGTTGCTGCCAGTTCTGATTCGCTAGACGCTGACTCCTGCAATCGTTTGCAATGTGACCAGGCTTGTTGCACCGATGACAATTGCCTTTGCTACATGGCCCACTGTGGTGCAAGTTATAGCGATTACATTTGGGGTGATTTCCCTTGTACCCACCTTGACCTTGGTTCCCAGAAGACTGCTGACTAGGGCTCCTGTACTCACCTGTCTTTCGTTGTTGGGACTGAGCTGAAGTAGAACCCTTGCCCAAATTTTCATCCCACTTGCGCTTATTATCATTGGGAGCATCAGAAGTAGCAGCGCTAATACGCTTGGGCAGCCTGTTTTGCTCAACTGCCTGATCAGTAAGACGATGAGCCAACTTGATGACTTGCTGAATGGTGCCAAGATTAGCTGAGGTTACGTGGCTTTGAATTTCTGGCACCAAGCCCTTAAGTTACAGCTCAATACGTTTGATGGGAGGGTCCACTATAGTAGGACACAAGATGGCCAGCTCGTTTGACCTCTTTGTGTATGCCTCAATTTCCGACCCCGTCGTTTCCAGATTGAAAAATTCCACCTCTAGCTAATGGATGTCGTCACGACCATAGTATTCTTCCTTGATTAGTTCTTTGAAGTCATTCCATGGGGTGCCATTAGCAACCGCCAACCCAAGCAGTTGAACCTGTGCTTTCCACCAGGTTAACGCAGCACCTTCGAGTGTTCCGGTAGCAAATTTCACCCTACGGTCTTCAGGGCATTCACACATCTAGAAAACAGACTCGAGCTTCTCGAACCAGTGAAGAAGACCTACAGCTCCTTCTGTGCCGCTGAAAGTACTAGGTTGGCAATCCATGAAGGTTTTAAACGTGCACACAGGAGGCTGAGCATGTTGACCTGTCGTGCGAGAATAAAAGACAAGGTTAAGCACAAGAGTGGGTTCACGAAGGTAGGATCTAAACGTCCTAAGATGGGTTGATATGGCAGGTTATACCTCCTGCAGGGACAGCTGCGAGTGCCTCAGCAACTCGTTCATTGACCAAGGTCGTCAACTGGGCTTGAGTGAGGTTGATACGTCCTCCGCGTCCGTTCATGATCTTCACAACGAAGCAACGTAAGTGAGAAAAGTGTCACGAAAGTGCGTAAGTGTGGGACGATAGCAGAGACTAAGCACACAAGGTTCAAATAGCAGTTATCACGTCAACTAATGCACAGTGTGAACTATCTAACCGACAATATAACATAAATCATACTACCTATTGTGTCGAGTCTTGCACGTGGAGCGAAGCGTCGTTGCGGATCGTTGAGCACCATACAGGTTATAGTCTTGTTTTACCAAAAAGCTTTTCCCTTTTTAAAACCAAGTTCACTATAACCATTGGCTCTGATACCAATCTGTCACACCCCCAAAATCCACCATGCGGAGTGTCACCGCTTGGAGGCGTGACATGACTAGGATCAAGCCACCAATCATATTGAACAACATATTTAAGTAAATAAAACCAACCACAATACAATTGGTGACCAATAGGAAGTTAACCAAGTTCAATTTAAACAGTGGAAGCATAAGACGTTAAACCAAAACATAAGTTCGTAGTCCATAAGTTTAATGACCCAAAACATAAGTTTCATAAGATCATAAAGTCTATTTCTTAAGTACGGGACATAACAGATCGCATCCCACAACGACCACTTCCATGTGCAAGCCTCATAGCATCTAGCGACCTGCAAATCATTTAACAACGAGTCAACAACAAAGTTGAGTGAGTTCACGGTTGGTTGTCCATTTTAGGGTTGTTTCCAAAAACGTAGTTTTATCTTAATCAGCTTTCCAGCCATGGGGGTTACCCCGTAGTTCGAAAACGTTTATCAGTTAACCATCCCATGTCCACCTTCCCTGGCTATCCAGCCCGGCACTCCGGCCATGGGGGCTACCCCATTATTTAAACTACCGGACTCGTTTATCATATCGACTACTAACGAAAATTAATTGTGCCCTAGCGTCGGTGTCTGTCATCACCGAAGTGCCATAGTCCATTAGTACACACCCGTCTGACTGGCACAGTGTGAGGTTTGTTAAACCTAATAGCGCTATTAACTAATGACCCGCTCGCCATAGCCTCGGCGATTAAGTCGATACAAAAAGGGAGGGACTTCGCTGATAGAGTTCTAGTCCAGTAAGTCTAAGTACGTCCCAAGGACGAGGAATTCACATTCCTGAACGCGTCCCAAAGGACGAGGAATCCCTATTCCTGAACCCATTCCCATTCCCACCGGGAATTTACCATGCTTTGTAGAAAAGTGTGAACTCACCTCGGTTTGCTCGGTTAGGCTCTCAAAAATAGCTAACAGTCAAGGTCGGTCAATCACGTCCTAAAATGATTACCAGTTAGTCATTTAGTGGTTTCAAATAGAGCACAAAGTTCCTACACGTATCTACTACATAACATGCATTCACTTTAATAGTTCACGTTCATATAAACATTCCACCTATAGCTACTCAAGAACAAGCATACGATATTGCACATATTACTTTCATTGACATATAACATGTTAGAATCATCCTCAGATAACATACTCGACATTTAGACACTCAATTTACTACTTATGTCATTTCAGCTTTAATATCCAAAACTGGGCTGTTTTCGGACATTTTAATAAAATAGTTATCCTACTTCAAAAATTCCCAAATTTTTACAGAAGGTGCTAAACTATCCAAGTATTACTGTGTGAAAATCTCGGGATCCAATTCATTACCAATATTTTATAAAAAAAATCGTTTACCGGACTGCAATCAGATTCATTACTTTCTGACTATAGTCCACGGAATAATTTATTAAAAATTAATTGTAAGTCCGATTGACAAAATTCCAGTGGGAGAATTACAACGACATCTGTGCCCATCTACAGTACAAATTTAATGACCTAGTTCTACACAGATTTCAAGTTATGGCCAAAAAACATAACACATATTTTCTGCAGTAAAAGCGCAGCTTAAGCTGCTGTCCAAAAACAGGCCTTTAAAAATAGTAAACGAACTCCAAAAATTATAATTCTTGTGCCATTAGAACTGTATTTCGAAATAGTACGTCATAGACTCAAGAAAATCAGTTTTTCATTAAATATTGACCTGTTTACAGCCAACTGAAGTTAGCTGTAAAAGCTTGGACAGAAGCTGTTCGATTGATTTCGTTAACATGTTTAGTGATCACAACGACAGCAAACATCAATATTAACAAGCAAATCATCAGATAATCAACAAGAATCAAAATAACTTCATATTAACATCACTTCATCACATTTCAACAACATTTCATCATTAGGTTAGCGCTATGTTCAAAGCTTTGTTTATGATCCTTTAGTGTTCATGGATTCTCATCATAAAATAACTATTAACCACTCTAATAACATGAAAAATGAACGGATCTAAGTTCTTACCACTAGTTCAAGACTAGGGATGTTCGAGTGAAGAAATGTGGATGTTCGAGTGAAGAAATGTGGTGGTTAATAGCGAACAGAGAAGGTCCTTCAACTTCCAAACACACTGAGATTCGTTGTTCACCTTCTTACACCTATGGATGCTCTTGAAAAGCTTGAACTTGAAATGAAGATGGGTGGTGTGTGGGTGAAGGGGGTCGGCCGACAGCTCCCATGGGAGAAGGAGGATTTGTATGTGTTAGTGTGTGTGTGAGAATGAGCTTATGATCTCAAGTGCATTACTTATAACCATTCCAACCTTTTAACCCTTGTGTAACATGTCATTTATGGGGGGGGGGGACAAGATCTATTAAACAAAGGAAATAAAATCAATCGTGTAAGGGACATGTTGGCCGATTACTAGGTGGGGGGGTGGTCTTAGGTGTAGGTTGTAATTAAGTTAACTTACATAGTTAGAAACCAAGTAATCTAGTTAGGGATTTAGTTAGTTGATATTTATATAGTGTGTTATGATGTTTGGGGGCCATAACTAGCTTAGTAAAAGTGAAACAATGTGTTTAACAATATTTTTGTGTTCCGGGTAAAGTCTGGTTGTTTGGTTGGGTGTTGTTCCGTTAAAGTGCTTAATTAATCCGTAACGTGTCCTATATATATATTTTTGTAACACTTTTAATTCTTAACACTTAGGAAGGCACACAGGACTATTTAGTAACTTTTCTGTATACTACTAGTATGTTAACAAGCATATGCAAGTATAGCACAGAAATCAGAGAGCAGTTAAATGATTCAGCACAGTCATTAAGCACTTTAATTAACATTAATGGATCGTACGGAATACATGTAATTTTGAGGGTTGTCACACTTGTCTTGCATCTTTTATTGTCACTAAGGCCCAAGTCCGCCTATGTGTATCTTTATCAATCCTATGCATCCTCTCCTGAAACACATGTGAAAATAGGTATGTCAGCATAAAAATGCCGGCGAGTACATAGGTTTTATTGATTTAGGATTCATGACTTATAAGTTTAGAAAAAGTTGTGTAACAAAAGTCAGTCATGATCCTTGTAAAATCCTTTGTTTTATAAATCATTTGAAAAGCGATGATAGATATGTATATTTAAAAGAATAATGTAAGGTTAAATGAATAACCAAGTAAAATGAGTTTGTATAAAACAAACTATTTTGTAAAACAATGTCTTGTGAAAAATATGTTATTTGTGTAAAATGTATAAGTCCAACTTGAATGATTTAAATAACGCTACGGCATGTAGTATAATACAACCACTTATATATAGGAAGTACCAGCCGCGGATCCACCATGCTTGTATCATACTACACACGTCTCGTTACTTAAGTCATTTAAACAAACCACCAATGTATAATGTTCACGTTTAAACCAAATGTTAAATGTTCTTGTATAAACGAATGTCATATGTTAAAAGTCAAATGTAATCAAGTAGTATGTGATAAATGTTATGTATGGTAATTAATATATGATTACCTAGACCAAAAGTAAAAATGTACAAAACAAAGTATGTTGAATATATCAAAAAGTTGTGTTTTGCAAAGTAAATGCATGTTTTACTGATACAAACACTTATACATTCAAGCCATGAGACAGACGGATAACCCTAGAGTCAAGGTTATCAAAAGAAATGTTTTCGGATTCAGTCATTCCTTTCACCCAAACAAACCTAGGATGTTAGGAACGGGATTTCTCAAGTCCTATGGTACCATTACTTACTACCGAGCGGCATAGCTAATGTTAATGAATGTATATAAGTCTTGTTTGTACAAACCAAATGTTATACCAAATGTAAACATGTTATATGAAAGCAATGTACTTAGTATGCCAAGAGAACATACAAGGTAAAGATGTAAAACAATGTGTCCATATGCTACGAGAACATATGCACAACAGAGATGCAATGTAAAACAATGTACTAAGTATGCACTAAATGGACATACATAGCATAAAACAATGTACTAAGTATGCACTAAATGGACATACCTGGGTCACTGTGACCGTCAAACAAATATCAAACCACTGAAATATTGTGTTTCATACTTGGGATTTGTGAAAAATATGTGTATCAATTTCACATATTAATTCTTGTTCGATTTCGGGCTTTAAATCGCTTTCTCGAAGGTTATACGCGATCTGATGCGTAAATATAACAAGTTTAATACAACAAACACTCCGGAATAGTGAAATAGGCTTAACATACCTTAAATAACCTTTACAAAACTTAGAAATAAGTTTTGGATGGTTTGGTATGCCGAAATCAATTTTATTCGCTCGCAGGGACTATTTGCGTCAACTTGCAAAAGTCTGCCGTTTCGTAAGGAAACGTACAGTCCAGAACATAATCATAAGTTAAACATACCATATATAATCTAAACGTGGCTTAGAAATAAGCTTTGATAGGTTCGGTGTGCGAAAACATGCTTATATGATCTTACAAGGGCTAAAAGTGTCAAAAACGGCGTAAGTTTGCATTTTCGCGCATATCTTACGTTCTGGCCACATCTGGACATCCAAAATTTTTGTACACACTAAAATATTTTTATTTTAGTGTTCGGCATACAAAAATACCACTCTTCGCTTAATTTGGTTCGTTTTCGCGTCCGTTTGAGTTTCGTCGTAATTTAACGAATAACGCGACCGTACGACCAAACGAGCCGACATCTGAGAGTTTTCCGAGCACATTTGGAGTCCTCTAAAGCTTATTGACCTTGTAGAGCCTTGAAAATGGCTTAACGGGGGACAAAAGGGGCTGAAATGGGCTTAAACCTAGTGAAGGGACCTGAATTGTAATTATCTCAAACTTGTGCTGAACTGGGGAGCCCAGGCGGGGCGCGTAACCCCCTCCCCATTACTTACGCGGGCCGCCTGAAGGGCCCAGCGACCAGAAAGTTTGTTTTAGCATTCTGTTGATAATTCAGGGGTTGTTTATGCAATTTTCTGGTGTGTTAAGCAAGTTTAAGTGTTCTCCAAGGTCTCTAATCATATCCTAACACATGTATGGCTGTGATTTAATCCTTGTTGGCCACACAAACAAGTGTCTTGATCTTGTTCATCATGCTTAACTATAAATAGCCACCACCTTTCATTTGTTTCCTTGCTCATTTCCTCATTCTCTTCTCTACAATCTGAATTTGAGCTCTCTCATCTGATTTGGAAGCTTGTTTTCTTGTACAAAAGATAGCAAGGACCCTTAGTGAGCATTCTTTCATTTTTTTATTGCTTTCCTAGTTTAAAAGTCAAATATAGTTTGACTTTCAGTTTGACCAGTCAATGGTCAACGCAAAGTTCGGTTGAACTTTGCAACGTGATTGTAATCACGTTGGTTATAATCCTTAGTGATTATACCCGCTGATTACCACGTTAACTAGGTGTAGTGACGAGTTAAAGTTTCGGTCAAAATGCGTTTTAGCACGCATTTTTCAATGGAACTACTTTTAGGTATCAAAACACTTTGTTTTGATACCAAATCAGTAGGTTAAACATGTTTTGACATGTTTAACTCGTCACTATTAATTTAGTGCTTGTTTAGGGTCGTAAGGTAAGCGGTCTAAACAACCGCTTAGACTTTCGAACCCGACCCGTTTGGTCGATCTTTAGGATCTGACCAAGCTTAGTTAGTGATCATAGTTGCATAGGGAATAACCGCTGAGGTTATACCTTATGATCACATAGGATTGGCTAGTCGTATGCTAGTTAGCTTGTATGCCCATAGGAAATGACCAAAATGCCCTTTTGAAGCTAAAATCCGTATTTTGCATATATGATCAACTTTTTGACATATAATCTGATTTAGTAACATGTTTAGGCATAATTGGGCATGTGAGACTTGACATAGCACATAGTTAACCCTCCGAACATAGTTTTGCGCTAACGACGCATTATAGTAGCTTATACTACCATAATGGGTCGAAACGGGTCAAAAGCACTTAGGTAGACTTCTCAATCAGAATGTAAGGTCTATTAAATCATACCATATGAGTTCAGTTACTCATTTGATTTATAGAACCTCATTCTATCCTGTCTCCCGATTTAGGAGCCGATTATTAACATAGTTACCTATATAGGGTGCCGTTTGATTCCCTGATCCCTCTAGCTTTGCTTGGTTGCTGTTCAAGACTTCTAAGCACCCTCAAGTGAGTACATAGTCCCCTCTTTTACTATTTTCAAACTGTTTTGGGGTGGAACACATGTGCCTACTTGATACTTTCATGTTTCTCATGTTTTTTTTTTTTTTGTATCATATACTTACTATGTTCACTATTACACTATTAGTACATGATTTCATTATGTTTTGCTATGTATGTGCTCCTAACATGCTAGCACATTGATTCCCATATACTACATTTTGTCGCATATGCTCATCCAGCATATGGACACATTGTTTTACATTTTGAACTGTTGTATCCGTTGATCATGTGAACCGTTTGTTACCACCTGACTATGTGAACCGTTGGACTATGTGAACCGTTTGTAAACCGTTTGACTATGTGAACCGTTTGTAACTACTTGATTATGTGAACCGTTTATGACTACTTGACTATGTGAACAGTTTGTGACTACTTGACTAAGTGAACCATTTGTAACCGTTGATTGACATGAACCGTTTGAAATCTGTTTGAACCGTTGGTTTAGGGAAGTGATTAGGTAACGGGGCGGGTGTAATGTGTTAAAAGCATGGTGGATACGTCGCTGGTACTTCCTATATATAAGTGCTTTTAATACTTTATATGTCGTTGCGTTATCTAGATCATTTGGGCAAGATTATCGAAACCAAGTTACATTACAAGGTTTTTCTAACGACATATATATACTATTCAAGTTTTATTTCAAAAACAATTTACAATCTGGATTTAACTAAACAAATGTTTTGGAGTTAAGAATCATGGTTACGAGATTTAATACATTATAACCAACTTGATTTGAGTTGGTTAATTATGACGCAATACTATACTTTTCAAAACAAGGTTTTTAAATAAGTATTGCAACATGCAAACTAGCCATGAATCTGAAACTCATACAAAACCTATGTACTCGCCGGCATTTTTATGCTGACGTACCTATTTTCACATGTGTTTCAGGTACTGTAGTTGATGATGCTTGATGATGATATTGGTGCACTCTCACATAGGAATGAACAAGGCCTTAGCGACTTGAAAGATAATAGTTGTATTTATCTAATTTGTATCAAAACATTTAGTTCAATAATGCAATAAAACAAAACTGTTTAATCCATGGTTGTGAAAACATTGATTCTGTTACAACATTCCCCGACGTTTCCGCCACGTTTTGTTGTTTTACGTGGTCGTGGTGTGACAGAAAAGTTGGTATCAGAGCCAATGGTTATAGGGAATTAGGTTATTAATAATGCTTTGACCTAGACTATAACCCTCCTAGGACCCTAACGCGAGTTTACTTACGTTTAGTCCTAAAACAATACCGTTGCCTATCCTTAGGCAACAACCACAATAAGAACACAAAATTCGAATCTGCTTTGAAGACTAATCTTCTGTTCTAGGATGATTTATTATAAGGTTTCGAACCTTCAAAGTTTTCAAATTCTTTTCAAAGTTTGGGTCTAAATGATGTGAACACGTGCAAACTGGAAGGGTGGGTGCCTGTACCCTGAGTTTTCTGTCTAAGGCTAGAGTGTTCGTACAAATCCGCAGTATCGGACCAGTCACTCTTACTTGGGAACTCTTGGGGTGAGTGTCCACTTATACGCGAGCATGTCTTCGTGATACATTATGAGGACCTATTTACTTTGATTCAGCCTTTGCGTGTCGTTTGTTTGCTTCGTGGTTCAAACAAATGACCATCACCCATGCTTTTGATCGGTAATTGTAACATCCTACTCTTATCCAATGGCATTTCATTTGTTTCCTCTCCTGTTTCCCCTTTTAGAATGCCTCCACGATGCGAGAATCAAATACCTATTAAAGATCTGGCAGCTATCATTATGCAGCAGATGGCTGCTACAATCCCGAACATCGTTGCTCAATGTAACCAAGCTCTCAACAACAACAATTCCCCCTGCAACTTCAAGACGTTCAACTCAGCTAAGCCATCATAGTTTTCTGGGTCCCAAGGAGCGACTGCACTTCTGCAATGGTTCGAGAGTTTAAAGAGCACCTTCAGACATGTTCAATGTCCAAACGAGCGAAAGGTAGATTTCGCATCTAGTGTCTTTGAGAAACGAGCTTTGACGTGGTGGAACGGTGTGATGAGAGATAGGGGTGCCGATGTGGCACTGGCTCAAACGTGGGAAGAGCTTCGAGCTCTGATGATGAAGGAGTTCTGTCATCGTCATGAGATCAGGGCCTTGGAAAGGGAATTTGACGATCTTAAGCAAGAGAGCGGTGAGCATCGAGCCTACACAGACCGTTATGAGGAGTTAAGTCTGTTATGCCCAAACATGGTCACGCCTTTGGATAAGGCAATCGAAAAGTATATTGATGGCCTCCCTGACTCAGTACAAGACATTGTGACTGGTAGTAATCCCACTACAGTTAGACAGGCCATTGAGCTATCCGCTACCTTAACTGAATCTCGGATCAGGAAAGGTAAACTTTTTCGAAAAAGTGACAAGAAACCCATCGAGGAATCGAAACCCAAGGACGAACAGACTGGATCCCCTAAGAAGTCAAAGAAGCGAAAGGCTTCTCAGAACTTCGCCGTGGTTGCTCACAATGATCAAGCCATCCCTAGCCAACCAACTCAACCTCCTGCTAGGAAGCCCTACAACGGAACTGCACCTTTATGTAACCAATGTAGCCTCCATCATCATGCCAATATAAAGTGCCGCAAATGCTAAACTTGTGGACTCATAGGCCATATAGTAAGAGTTTGCCCAGCTGCAGCTGCACCAAATCCAGCTGGTAACAATCCTGCTCAAGGTCGTTTTCCACTAGGTTCTTACTTCAACTGTGGCGAGATGGGCCATTTCCGAAGAAATTGCCCAAGGCTTGCTAATGCAAATCCAGCGCAGGGATGAGCATCTAACCGACGGAAAGACAACACTGTTTGGAAATAATCAAGCTTTTTGTATTATTTTCTTTTGTTGTCAAGGTCTAAGAAACAGTTGTTGTTGTTTATAAATAAAGCTTTTTATTTTACATCGCAATATATTGTTATGGTTGCATGTATAAACAACATATCCCCTACAACACCGACAATCAAGGAGTCGCATTCCTTGAAGAACAGACTACCCTCAAATTTCCTCTATTTCGTGACGAATACCCAATCCTTGGTAGGATATCTAAGGGTATTTCTGTAAGTCCTTAATTGTTGTATACCTTAATTCGAATGTGGTAATTTCTTGTAATCAAAAATCGAATTTTTGGAAGATCATCCTATCTTTTCAGATAGATGCTTGAGGACGTTGAAGTCCATCGACTGGGTTCCTGGTATACCTCGAATACCCATGTTCAAATCGACGTCAAGTTAATTGTTAGGATCTGAGTTTGGATTGATTGTGATTTTGTGTTTGAATATAGATGGACAAATGAAAGAGTAGTGCAGCGGAATTTAATGGAACCAAACTTCTCACAATCAAACAGAAGAAATGCTATCAATCATACATTTTCTAACACTGAATCAAATGATTAAATTTATTTTTAAACTCTGATTACAATGTGTGTATGATATGCAAACTCCCCCTCAGCCTGAGCTCAGTGTTTGTTCGTGCAGAAAGAAGATGGTGAATGAGCTAAACAGAACAGTACAGAGTACTGTTCTATTTATAGGCACTTGCAAACCTCTGAGCATCTAAGCTGACGTCACCATGAAAGTGACATCTAACCTCCTAACAAACTTTATCAAGTGATCTATACAAATACTGCTTATGCTAACTACTGATATTACATTACAATGCATAAACCAAATATAAACTGCTGCTGCATCCTTCCACTGCTGTGAGCCCAGCAGATGTTGTCATGATCAGCAGTGCTTGATCCAAGGCAGTAGATTGAGCAGCAGAGCTTTAGTTCTTCTATCAGACTTTGTCTTGGTCAGTAGTTGTAGGTCAGTAGATTGCATGATCAGCGGAAAGGAGGCCACCAGATGTTGAAACCACTTTCAAGGGGAGAGACTTGCAACCAAACATCTGCTTATTTTGAATCTACTGTTGTGATCCAGTTTTGGCTTTTATTATCTCTTCCTTTGGTAGGGTTCAATCCCAACAATCCCCCCTGGAACAGATAATGCTAAAACTCTCCATTATTGTAGATTTTATTGCCTCAACAACAGTTCCCTTATTTTCCCTTTGAATTGTAGTTCAAAGGTTAAGGCATCTGTATCATCTTCATCCCTGCTAAGTGGAAGATCAAGGAGATCCTGCAAATCTTCAAGTCTTAGGCCAAGAGCTTGTTCCCTTGTAAATTTCTTCACTTCGCCATCTGCCCTGACCATAGTCAATACGTGGTTCTATTTGTCAGTTTTCCACTCTTGTATTTTTAGGCGATATGGGTTTCTTGGGAGATTTTTATTTGTTGAGGAGTTTGGTGAGGCTGGCCTATTCATAACTGGCTGAGCAGTATGTGCAGATTTTTCCAGTTCAAATTCTTCTTTCAACATTACCAACGCGCCCGTTTGCACAATGGCTTTTCCAGTAAGAATTTCTTGAACTGTTTCAGAACCTAACTGGCTTTGTCTCCTTCTTTTGTAGATGGCAGTACCAGCAGGAGCAGTGGTTCTTTTGAGATGTGGCTTTGATGATCCTTTCGAAACATCTACTTTGGAGTAGTCAGGCTTTTGTGGAGCTTTTGGATCTTTCTTCCTTACCTCTTCCAAACTCTTGTAGGTGGCCCTGACCCTCGCTTCTCCCCACTTAGACACAGAGTTCTTTGACCCATATTCAGCAATTATCAGCTCCTCTTTCATTCACTTCAGCTCTAAAGCTTTATCAGCTTCAACCCTTTTGAATTTTTCTGGGGGAGTCTGCTTGACTTTATTTTTGATCATTTCATGAATCCTGGCTACTTCCTTTTCAAGCTCTGGAATAGTCCAGTTTCTGAACATGTGCTTCTCCCCCTCGTATGTCTTGTAGGTCATGATGTTTTCAATGTAGTCTTTTCTCAAGAACTCATCTGCCTTTTTTGAGATTTGCTGACATACATTCTTTGCAAACTGTTCCAAAGCTTTGACCTGTGTAAGTAGAAACTGATAGTTTTGTTGATACTCTCTATCAGATTTCCCTTGTTTGTTTTTGATTGAGATATCCTCTGCTTGCTTGGCCTTGAATTTCAAGTATTCTTCAATATTGGTTGGCCTGGTATATCCTTCAATCGATGGCAAACTCCTTTTGGCAGGGTCATCCTCATAGTAGAAGGACTTAATCTCTTCTCTGACTGTTACAAGTTCAAGAGGAACTTGAACACCTGCAGGAGGTAAGGGTTTGTATAGTTGAGCTGAAGAGAGGAATGGGTTTTGAAACTATGACAAGTGCTTGGGATTTTGAAGCTTTTGGTGGTGGAGATGGAGAATCATCATCTGATATGACAACCCTTTTCCTTTTTATTTTAGGAAGGGCAGATGATGTTTTAGGTGGATCAGTGGTTTGTGTTTGACTAACAGCTGTTGAAACAACTGGTGTTTCAACCACTGTTGTCATTACAGTAGATGTTTTGTCATCTGTTGTCTTCTGCTTTAGGGCAGGAACAGATGGTGATGGTAAGGCAGTGGTGGTGGTGTGCGTTGAAGTGGTGTGTGTTTGAATGGGAGCAGTTGTTGTAACAACTGTTTGGGTGGAGGTTTGATGTAGGTGGCTTTTGGACAGTGTTTTTGGAGATTGATTTGAGAGGCTGGATAGTGTGGATTTGGGTTTCCTTACTTTTCTAGTAAGCTTTCCTTTTGGAATCGGATTTTGATCATCCTTTTCACCAGAACAACCCTGCGCATTCAGCTTCATGAAAGCTTTCTTCTCCTCATTCCACCTTGACAAGGCCTTTGCCATTCTATCCCTTTTTACACTTATGACAGCATCATCAAGTGCATTCCGGGTAACATCAACCTTTTTACTACCATCTGGCAAAGGAATATCTCTGAGCATTGCACTTGTTGTTGTATCAAGATACAACCCATTATCAATCCCCTTCTTTAACCACTCCTTAATTTTCTCCCCCTTTTTGGCATTATCTGCAGGGAGGTCATCAATATAAAGTACAGTCGGATGAGCAATGCCAGTGGTTGTTAGCAATTGGGCCTTAAGAGCCTTGATGTCATCATTTGTATCCCGGAACCTAGACTCCATTGCCTTTTTGAGCTCTTGAACATGTTTTTCATGTTGTTGCTCGGCCAATTGAAATTGTTGATGGAGAAAAGGTTGAAAGAGGTTCCAGAGCTCATTTATAACATCTGCTGGTGGTGGAGCAGGTGTTTGAGATGGAACAGCAGTGGATGGTACCTTTTGAATTGTTAACAACTGTTGCAGCATTTCTTTAATTTCTGCAACAGATGTGTCCAATTTTTCAACACGTGCCGTCAATTCTTGGTACTTTAAACCATCACCCAATTTAATGGGATCATCTGATTTCCCACTAGCAGTGGTTTTATCAGAAGTTGAGGTAGGGAGTGTACTCCAAACATCAACAACTGATGCCCCTTTTTCTTGGTACTGGGGTCTTCTTCCTTCAACACTTGATAATCTTTTGATGTTACCAGTGGTTAGTACAAACTCACTGGCAGATAACAGAGGTGTTATAGAAGGAATTGCCTCCAAGGAAGTCTTATTGATGTAACCACTATCCAAGTGTAAACCTGTAGGTTCAACACTTGTAGTGGCTGCTTCACTTGGAATACCACCAAGAGTTACTTGTAACTCAAGTGGTGTAGCCTCCTCAGGTTGTGTTGGTGGGTTAGCAAAGATTGATACATCAAGCCCAGTCTCTTGTTGAGGTACTTTCTCATAAACAGGTGATTGAGAAGGACTGGTTTTTGCTAGGTTCAAATCAATTGCATCCAACAGTAGTTTGGTGTTTGGTGGAAATGGGGATGTGAGGGTAGGCTTAGAAAGCGGAATTGCCCCGGGTATTGGGCTGTGGAGGATGGAAATGAGTGCTTCCAGAGCCTCATGATGTGGTGACCCTGTTTGTACAACCTGTTCTTTTTGTGAAGAGACAGGAGGAGTTTCAGGTATGGGTGGAGATATTTCTACCAACTGCTGTGAGGAAGTAGCAGCAGTGGTTTGTTGTGATTTTTGTGCAATCACAGGCAGTTACTCTGGTATCTCATCCTCCAGAGTTGCCTTTTTGATGGGTTTGGTGGGTTTTTGATTTTTCTTTTTCTGTGGTTGTTTGGTGATTTTAGGTGTGGGTTTCAAGACAGTTGTTTGACTGCCTTGGTCACCTTGAGCAGTGGGCTCAGCAGCAGATACCTGAGGAGTAGTGTTTGCTGCTAATATCTGCTCAGACACCTCTGCTCGTGTTTTACAAGGTGTTGACATTCTTGAAAAAGTTTCAGCAGTTAAGCTGTTCATTTGAAAAGAGTCACCTTGGTTTATTACCGCTATATCATCCTTACGGAACTTTTTCTCAAAATAATAACTTAAAAATCTTGGGAACAACAAGAATGATTTTGTTTCAACATTTTTAACCAAATCATTGAAAATTGCCTTGGAGTAGTTAAGATTTTTGCTTGTAAAATAGCATACCCCAAGTTTTGAATTTTCATTGGTATTTCATTAAAAGAGGTGGTTTTGTTTGAAACACACATGAGAAGGGTATGAAATAAAAATCTGGTTGCAGAAGGGAAGAAACCTTTTTCTAAGGTATCCCTCTTCATCATTGTGTCTGCATACCCTCTCTCAATAAAGTCAATTTTTAACTCGTTTTTAGGGAAAGAGTCTTTACCTTGCAGATCATCGAGTTGTAAGACTTCAGATATGGATTGCGGTGTTATTCGGACTGCTTTCTTCTGCAGAGAAGAGTTAATGGCTATGACATCTTTTCCTTGTTTTTCAAGGATACAATTTTTCCAAAACTCTCTCTGAGTTTGCTGGTAAATTGGTGCATCAGCGGTCAACAAAGTTTTGTACTTTGAAGCGTTGATAATATCGAGGATGGAATCAAATGTATCGATATTGCCGGGTTTTGTGAGAAGACCCAGTAGATTGTGAGATGGTTTGTGTGGGATGTCGGTGGAGGTAGCCTTTTGAGAGGCACCTTTTTAAGCGGAAGATTTCGATTTTGTCATTTTGAAGATGAGGATCGAAGATGAGATTGTGGAGTGATTTGAAGAAATGTGATGAAAACTGCTTTGAGAAGAGAATTTTTGAGAATTCAATTCGATAGTGAAACCTTGTTTGTGTGTAGAAAGGGGGTTTATAGAGGAAGGGTGAATGCTGATGTGGCATCAGTTACAAAAAGGTCTGACCACTAAGTACTGTCCGCATGCCATCCCCTGGTGAAGTGAAGGACGGTACTTTTGACCAGTACTTTTTGTGAAAACAACTGGTGAAAGCAGTAGTTACAATGGGAATGGAGGACAGTGGATGCTTTTCACTATCAGTAGATAGCTCAGCAGTGGATGCAACACTGATTATGATCATCAGTGGTTATCAAGAGAAATGAGAACAGGGGATGACTTGCAGCAGTGGACAGACTTTTGTAGTAGCACAGACTTTTGAACCCAATCAGTGGTTATGGCAGACTTTTAGGATTTTAATGAAAAATTCATTTTTAGCTTTTTTTAAGGATGGATTTTTGATTTTCTGAAAACATTTTGATGCTTTTTTTCATAGAAAAACAGGATTTTGCCTGTTATTCCATGTTGAGCATACCAATCCTAGAGATCAAGCTTTCAAAGGTAGATGTGTCTAATGCTTTGGTTAGCACATCTGCTAGCTGATCTTTAGTTGGAACATGATGCAGAGAAATCAAACCTATTTCATAGCAATCCCTCACAAACTGATGTCTGATGTCGATACGTTTGGTGGTTGAATGGGAAACTGGATTTTTGATGATATTTTCTACTGCCTGGCTGTCCAACATGAGTGGTGTCTTCAAGGCAGTGATACCAAAATCCAGTAACTGATTCTAAAGCCAGAGCAGTTGGGCTGTACAGCTTGCAGCAGCTATGTATTCTGCCTCAGCAGTGGATGTGGAAACAGCTGCTTGCTTTTTGCTTTGCCAAGACACTAAGCAATTGCCTAGGAATTGGCACCCTCCTGAAGTGGACTTCCTTGTTTTATCACATCCAGCAAAGTCACTATCTGAAAAACCTGAAAGCTCAATTTTACCATCAGCTGGATACCAGATACCAAGTGTGGGAGCACCTTTGAGGTATCTGAATATCCTTTTTACAGCAATAAGGTTTGACTTTCTAGGGGCTGATTGGGATCTTGCACAGACACATGTTGCAAACATGATATCTTGTCTAGATGCAGTTAGGTACAATAAAGACCCAATCATGCTTCTATATAAGGTCTGATCAACCAAATCATCCTTGTCTTCAGACATGACCAATTTGTTGGTTGCAATGGGTGTACTACATGGCTTACAATCATCCATATCAAATTTCTTTAAGAGCTCTTTGGCATATTTGCCTTGATGGATGAAAGTTCCATTTTGCAGCTGCCTTACTTGGAGACCAAGAAAGCACTGAAGTTCACCCATTGCACTCATTTCAAACTCAGCTGTCATGAGTTGTCTGAAAAATGATGTTTTATTACATATGCTTCCAAAAAATGATGTCATCCACATAAATCTGGACAATCATCAAATCCTTTCCTCTCCATTTTAAAAACAGTGTTTTATCAATCCTGCCTCTGGTGAAACCAATGGAGAGTAAAAAGGTGGAAAGAGTTTCAGACCAGGCTCTAGGTGCTTGTTTCAAGCCATACAAAGCTTTGTTTAGGTTGTAGACATGATCTGGATAAAATGGATCCTCAAAACCTGGAGGTTGACAGACATATACCTCTTCTTGAATCTTACCATAGAGGAATGCACATTTTATATCCATTTGATACACCTTGATATTGTGGTTGACAGCAAAGGCGAGAAAGAGTCTGATTGCTTCAAGTCTTGCAACAGGAGCAAAAGTTTCATCATAATCAATTCCCTCTTCTTGCCTGTAGCCTTGAACCACAAGCCTGGCTTTGTTCTTGACAACAATACCCCTTTCATCAGTTTTGTTTTTGAAGACCCACTTTGTGCCAATAGGACTTACATTCTCTGGCAGTGGTACAAGCTCCCATACTTGTTGTCTTCTGAACTGTTGGAGTTCTTCTTGCATGGCCTCTACCCAGCTGTTGTCTTTTAGTGCCTCTTGGTACTTGTCTGGCTGATGGAGTGATAGAAAGCCAGCAAAAAGACAAATGTTTTGGGACTGCTTTCTTGTGAGCACCCCTTCATTGATGTTGCCAATGATTTGATCTGGTGGATGAGATTTCAAGAAGATTAGCTCTCCTTGGTAGGGAATGATGGCATTTTGTGGTGAAGGCTGCAGATGTGTATCATCTGAGCTAACCACAGCTGGTGACTTTGATGACCCAGCAGTGGCTTCAAAAGGTGGAGGCATTGGAGGTAAAGGTGTGAACATCTGCTGACTTTGATCCACTGTTTGAGGACTTTTGTCAGCAGTGTTTGATGAGGTGGAAGCAGTGGTTAAGTGGCTACTTTGGTCAACAACTGTTGAGGTAGCAGTGGTTGAGCTTTGACAACTGTTTTGAACAACTGATGCTCCCCTTCTTGAGGCAGACTTTTGAGGAATGATGATTTCATATCCATAGTCTGGTGATGAATCCTCTGATGGACCTGCAGTGTTAGTCTTGACAGCAGTATTTTCAAAGGTGAATTTTTCAAGATCAAACAATTCTGCAGGATTTGCAGGGATTTTCAGTGATGAAAGTTCATTGAACTTTACATTCAAAGTCTCTTCCACTGCTTTGGTCCGTGTATTAAACACTTTGTAGGCCTTAGCAGTGGATGAGTATCCCAAGTGATATCCCATATTGATTTTGGCTGCAAATTTTGATATAGAGTCTTTTAAGTTCAAAATGAAGCATGGGCAACCAAAAACTTTGAAATATGAGATTAATGGCTTTATTTTATACAGAATTTCATAAGCAGTCTGTTGGTGCCTGGAGTTGATTAACACTCTGTTTTGGATATAGCAAGCAGTGTTTACTGCCTCTGCCCAAAAAGTTAATAGCAAACCTGAATCTGCAAGCATGGTTCTGGCAGCCTCAATCAATGTTCTGTTTTTTTCTTTCAACAACTCCATTTTGCTCTGGTGTTCTAGGGATGCTGTACTGCCTTACAATCCCTTTCTTCACACAGAAGGCATCCAACTCCTTATTTTTAATTCTGTGCCATTGTCACTCCTGAAGACTTTTACTGGAAGGTCAAATTGCTTTTCAACCTATATCACAAAGTCTTGCAAAATGCCTGCAGTCTCATCTTTAGAGTGTAAAAAGAAGGTCCATGTAAACCTAGAGAAGTCATCAACAATAACCAAACAATATCTTTTCTTTTTGAGACTCATGACTTGCTCTGGGCCAAACAAATCCATGTGCAGCATCTGCAAGCACTAGGTTGTTTTGGACTCTTCAATAGACTTAAAAGAGCTCTTGTGCTGTTTTCCTTTTAAACAGGAAACATAGTGTTCAGGACATGAAAACATTTTTTGTGGCAAGCCTCTTACTAAGCCATTTTTTGAAATTTCATTGATTGTTTTGAGATTTGTGTGTCCCAGTCTTTTGTGCCATAGCTCTGTCTCTTTGTTAGAGGCAGCTGAGAACAGACAGGCATCAGCTCTGGGACACTCTCTTGACATGTCAACAACATAAACATTGCCACTTCTTTGAGCAACAAGTTTTGTTGAGCCTTTCTTTATTATTGCTTCAATCTTACTAACCATTTCTGGTCCGACAATCCTACAACAATCCTTTGTGAAGAATGATCCAAACCCTTTATCACTCATTTGAGACACACTCAGGAGGTTGAATTTCAGATTATCAATAAGATTGACATTTTCAAATTTTACATTTCCAGACTTTACAGTACCAGACCCCAGAACCTTTCCCTTACTATTATTACCAAAGGATATATCACCCCCTCCATAGATTTTGAAATCTTGAAGAAGGGCTTTACATCCTGTCATGTGCCTGGAGCCTCCACTGTCTACATACCAAAGACTATCTAAGCATGCAGAAGCTCCCTGCACATGAAGTAAAGGATTAGTTCAAAAAGGTTTCCAAAGCCAACAGGGCTTTGGATGGGGTCTCAACAGTGTCTGGGATGGAGGCAGATGCATGGATAGTGGTTAGCTCAGGGGTTTGTATATTTTTGGGAATGTATTTCTCTAACCACTATTGGGGGTCTTGACCTATCATCTGTTGATAACCAAAAGGATGCCTGTTCACTTTTGGTTTAGAGGGCTTTTTGTAAGTCTCATAAACGTGTGGAATCCTTTAGTATGATGCTTTTTCCTTGCCTTTTCTGAATTGATTGGCTGGAGGTGCATCTGTCACCTGTACATCCCTTTGAACAGATGTTTGGTTCAACTGTTTTGTGACAGCAGTTTGGATAGGAATGAACAGTGGTTGTTTCTTGGTGAACTTAACAGATGATGCTGATGAACTTAAGGATGTTTTTGCAGTGTACTCTTTCTTCTTTTCATCAAAGTTTTTGAGATACACACATTCCTTAGTTTTATGGTTATTTTTACCACAGATGGTGCAGCTGGCAGCAAGTGAAATGTTACTTGTTTTGTTTATATCATATGCTTTTAGATGAAAACAATCTTTTGTTAGATGATTCTTCTTTTCACAGAATTCACAAAACAAGTTTTTGATCTTTTCTCTTTTCTTCCTTTTCTTAGATTCCTTTGCAACAGAGTTTTGAACCTCTGTTGGGATATCTTTGATAGGAATGACTCTTGCTTTTGGAGCTTTGACACCATCAGTGGTTGTGAAATCCATTGGTTTGAAATTTTCAAGGATATCACACTCATCAGACCATGTTGGTTTAAATTGGTATTTCTCAATTTCCTCAAAAGTTGGGGATCCCACAGATCTTTCCAGAGTAATTTTGTTACCAAGTTTGTCGGTTATTTTAACCTCTTGGCCATTTTTGTTGGTTGGTATGATTTCAGAAGAAACAGCTTGCATTGCAGCAGTGCTTGCAATGTCATCATATTTTCTATGACCTATACCAAACTTGACATTGCTTTTAAGCTGTTTCTCAAGCATAACCTCATACCCTTTGCAAGACTCCACCAACCTTTCACAGGTGATCTGGGTAGAGTCTAACTCCTTTTTGCAAACTTGGTATTTTTCTACCATAGTTTGGAGTTGAGTTTTTGTTATGCTTTGTTCTTCTTTCAAACTGCCGATCTCTTTATCTTTTTCAGTCAATTTGTTTTTCAGTTCTTTCAATGACTTTTCAAATTTGACCTCATCAGACAAGATTTTATCTCTAAGGTTTTCATTCACCTCTTTAATGTTAGCAAATGCAATAATACAGTTGTCTGAACACAATTTTTCAAGAACTTGAGGTGATACCTTAGCAGCAGCCATCATGGCACAATCACATCGATGATTATCTTCTTCATCAGCTCTCTCTTCTTCATCACCAGCTTCCTTTAGTTCTTCTTCCTCTTTATCTTCTTTGGACCAGGGGTCGGTCAGTGGTTCAATCAGGGTTTCTAAATTTTCTTCCAGCAGTAGTTCACCAGCAACTGCAGTAACCACTGCTTCAGCAACTTCATCCACTGTTTCAGCACTTAGCTGTTCACCTTCAGCTTCATCCCCTTCTGATATTGACTCTAATGCCATCAAACAAAATTCATCATTACAAGCATCATTAGAAGCATATAAAGCAAAATTTTCATCACTAAGCTCCTCAGGCATGCTGCTCCAATCAACAAAGCCTTGTGTGAAAAAGCTTTGCTGATCTGGTTGTGTCACAGTTGGAGCAGTTGTTTGAGGTGCAGCAGGTTGCACTTGTGCCAGGGGCTTGAACATACTGAATTTGTGGAACAGTGGTTTGAACATAATGCACCGGCACAGGGGTTGCAGCATAATGAGCAGTGTTAACATGTGCTGCAGGGGCATATTGGGTATAGTGCACAGTGTTTTGTTGTTGTGGTCTAGGATTTGTGCTAGGGTGAGTTATTATGGGACCAGTAGTTTGACTCCTACATTCTCTAGCAAAGTGACCTAGCCTACTACACTTGTAACACTTGATTTTAGATTTATCCAACCCCACCCTTAAATTTCCATGAAGCCCTGGAAATTTTCTCCCTGTTCTTTTATAGAACTTGCTTGTTCTTACACTAGGCAAGGCCAACTGATGCAATATGTACATCTCCTCTAAGTCAGTGGGATCAAAATGTTGCAAATCATTCAGCTCAAAACACAAATTATCTGACATCTGGTTCTCAGTATTTGCTGTGAAAGCATAATTTGTAGAGTGAGAATCAGAGTTGACGAAGTTTCCCCCAGCTGTTATGTCAATAAAATGATCATAACTCTGATCCTTACTACTACTGCCAGGTTCTTCCTGACCAAACAGAGCTGTGCTGCCGAATGAATAATCATCAGCAACTTTACCAGACTCTTGCAACCTCCTTTTTTGGTTCAACTCCCTTTCGTAGGTCAGGAGTCTACCATTGAGTTGGGTCAGGGTCAGATCTTTGAATTCAGCTGAATTCCTGGTGACAAAAACGATTGTGTCCCATTTTTCTGGCAGTGATCTAAGGAACCTGCTATTTTGGGTTGCATTTGGAAATGCAACCTTAACAAGCCTTAGTTCACTGATGAGACAGCTGAAATGTTCAAATTGTTGGGTTAGTGATTCCCCTTTGATGTGATAAAACGTTTCATACTGCTTATTCAGAATTTCCCTGTTGTTTTTGATAACCTCCTCTGTTCCTCCGAACTGTTCCTTCAATGCATCCCACAATTCTTTTGCACTATCACAATGTAACAGTCCAGCATAGATTTCGTTGGGGAGTGCAGAGGCTATGATGCTAAACGCTTTGGCATCCAGTTCAAACTTCTGAAAATCCAATTCAGTGTAATTTTCAGATGGTTTAGGAACGGTTTTTCTGGCATCCTCTGCGCTTGGCACCATAGGAACATGAGGACCAAAAACGACAGACCTCTAACATCCAGTGTTTTGTTGAGCGAGGATGTGACGCATCCTTCGCTCCCAGATGTTGTACTCATTTCTTTTCAGCATAGGTGGTTTAAACAAAGAGCCAATGTTATTTTTATCATCTTGAGATTGCGACATCTTTCCGGTTGTTTTACAGGTACTGATTAATCAACTTTATCGGTGATTAAACCTTACTCTGTTTTTCAACACAATGAACAAACGATCAGTATCAACAATTTCGAGCTGAACTATTTACGTCAAAATGATTGTTAGATCAAGTTTGACTGTCCTAGCTCTGATACCAATTGTTAGGATCTGAGTTTGGATTGATTGTGATTTGTGTTTGAATTTAGATGGACAAATGAAAGAGTAGTGCAACGGAATTTAATGGAACCAAACTTTTCACAATCAAACCGAAGAAATGCTATCAATCATACATTTTCAAACACTGAATCAAATGATTAAATTTATTTTTAAACTCTGATTACAATGTGTGTATGATATGCAAACTCCCCCTCAGCCTGAGCTCAGTGTTTGTTCGTGCAGAAAGAAGATGGTGAATGAGCTAAACAGAACAGTACAGAGTACTGTTCTATTTATAGGCACTTGCAAACCTCTGAGCATCTAAGCTGACATTACCATGAAAGTGACATCTAACCTCCTAACAAACTTTAACAACTGATCTATACAAATACTGCTTATGCTAACTACTGATATTACATTACAATACATAAACCAAATATAAACTGCTGCTGCATCCTTCCACTGCTGTGAGCCCAGCAGATGTTGTCATGATCAGCAGTGCTTGATCCAAGGCAGTAGATTGAGCAGCAGAGCTTTAGTTCTTCTATCAGACTTTGTCTTGGTCAGTAGTTGTAGGTCAACAGATTGCATGATCAGCGGATAGGAGGCCAGCAGATGTTGAAACCACTTTCAAGGGGAGAGACTTGCAACCAAACATCTGCTTATTTTAAATCTACTGTTGTGATCCAGTTTTGGCTTTTATTATATGTTCCTTTGGTAGGGTTCAATCCCAACATTAATAGCATTCAATAAAAAGATAATAAAAAATTTATATCCAAGAAAAAAACATTTATATGTTTATGTGTCGACCCAATCAATGTTGTCTCAAGCTTGTTCAAATTCAATCCCTTTCACATTACAAAACAAACTGTGCGGACTGTGCAAGGAATTACGTAATTATGGAGGCCTACATAATTATGGAATTTAGTGCACAGAAACCACAGCGAGTTTTGTCATGTGTCTAGAGTGAACCCTGTTCATTTCCAATTATGATGAAGTACCCGTTGAAGAAAAATGAACTAGCTAGTTATTTTTCACTTCTGAAAGAATATCCGTTGATGGAAATGAATATCCGTTTGTTTAATCCTTCATTTCCGTTCTGATGAAGAATCCGTTGAGGAAAATGGATCATCCATTCATTTTCGCTTCTGAAGAATATCCGTTGATGGAAATGAATATCCATTTGTTTAATCCTTCATTTCCGTTCTGATGAAGAATCCGTTGAGGAAAATGGATATCCATTCATTTTCGCTTCTGAAGAATATCCGTTGATGGAAATGAATATCCGTTTGTTTAATCCTTCATTTACGTTCTGATGAAGAATCCTTGAGGAAAATGGATCATCCATTCATTTTCGCTTCTAAAGAATATCCATTGATGGAAATGAATATCCGTTTGTTTAATCCTTCATTTCCGTTCTGATGAAGAATCCGTTGAGCAAAATGGATCATCCATTCATTTTCGCTTCTGAAGAATATTCGTTGAAGGAAATGAATATCCGTTTGATTATCCTTTTCATTTCCGTTTCTGAGGAAGCAACCATTGAAAATGACTTCGTTTGTTCATTTTCATTTCTGAAGAATATCCATTGAAGGAAATGAATATCCGTTTGATTATCCTTTTCATTTCAGTTTCTGAGGAAGCAACCATTGAAAATGACTTCGTTTGTTCATTTTCGTTTCTGAAGAATATCCATTGAAGGAAATGAATATCCGTTTGATTATCCTTTTCATTTCCGTTTCTGAGGAAGCAACCATTGAAAATGACTTCGTTTGTTCATTTTCGTTTCTGAAGAATATCCGTTGAAGGAAATGAATATCCATTTGATTATCCTTTTCATTTCTGTTTCTGAGGAAGCAACCATTGAAAATGACTTCGTTTGTTCATTTTCGTTTCTGAAGAATATCCGTTGAAGGAAATGAATATCCGTTTGATTATCCTTTTCATTTCTGTTTCTGAGGAAGCATCTGTTGAAAATGACTCCGTCCATTCATTTTCGTTTCTAAAGAATGTCCGTTAAGGAAATGATAGAATTATTCCTTGCATATCTCTGGTGGTTATTTTACACAAAGTCACAGACAGACTCCTACGAATAAATTTCGGGACAAAATTTCCTAAAGTAGGGGAGACTGTGACACCTGGGTGACCATGACCGTCAAACAAATATCAAACCAATGAAATATTGTGTTTCATACTTGGGATTTGTGAAAAATATGTGTATCAATTTCACATATTAATTCTTGTTCGATTTCGGGCTTTAAATCGCTTTCTGGAAGGTTATACGCGATCTGATGCGTAAATATAACTAGTTTAATACAACAAAAACTCCGGAATAGTGAAATAGGCTTAACATACCTTAGATAACCTTTACAAAACTTAGAAATAAGTTTTGGATGGTTTGGTATGCCGAAATCAATTTTATTCGCTCGCAGGGACCATATGCATCAACTTGAAAAAGTCTGCCGTTTCGTAAGGAAACGTACAGTCTAGAACAAAATCATAAGTTAAACATAGCATATATAACCTAAACATGGCTTAGAAATAAGCTTTGATAGGTTCAGTGTGCGAAAACATGCTTATATGATCTTACAAGGGCTAAAAGTGTCAAAAACGGCGTAAGTTTGCATTTTCGTGCATATCTTACGTTCTGGCCACATCTGGACATCCAAAAATTTTGTACACACTAAAATATTTTTATTTTAGTGTTCGGCATATAAAAATACCACTCGTCGCTTAATTTGGTTCGTTTTCGCGTCCGTTTGAGTTTCGTCGTAATTTAACGAATAACGCGACCGTACGATCAAACGAGCCGACATCCGAGAGTTTTCTGAGCACATTTTGAGTCCTCTAAACCTTATTGACCTTGTAGAGCCTTGAAAATGGCTTAAAGGGGGTCAAATGGGGCTGAAATGGGCTTAAACCTAGTGCAGGGACCTGAATTGTAATTATCTCAAACTTGTGCTGAACTGGGGAGCCCAGGCGGGGTGCGTAACCCCTTCCACATTACTTACGCGGGCCGCCTGAAGTGCCCAGCGACCAGAAAGTTTGTTTTAGCATTCTGTTGATAATTCAGGGGCTATTTATGCAATTTTCTGGTGTGTTAAGCAAGTTTAAGTGTTCTCCAAGGTCTCTAATCATATCCTAACACATGTATGGTTGTGATTTAATCCTTGTTGGCCACACAAACAAGTGTCTTGATCTTGTTCATCATGCTTACCTATAAATAGCCACCACCTTTCATTTGTTTCCTTGCTCATTTCCTAATTCTCTTCACTACAATCTGAATTGGAGCTCTCTCATCTGATTTGGAAGCTTGTTTTCTTGTAGAAAAGATAGCAAGGACCCTTAGTGAGCATTCTTTCATTTTTTTATTGCTTTCCTAGTTTAAAAGTCAAATATAGTTTGACTTTCAGTTTGACCAGTCAATGGTCAATGCAAAGTTCGGTTGAACTTTGCAGCGTGATTGTAATCACGTTGGTTGTAATCCTTAGTGATTATACCCGCTGATTACCACGTTAACTAGGTGTAGTGATTAGTCAAAGTTTCGGTCAAAATGCGTTTTAGCACGCATTTTGCAATGGAACTACTTTTAGGTATCAAAACACTTTGTTTTGATACCAAATCAGTAGGTTAAACATGTTTTGACATGTTTAACTCGTCACATTTAGTTTAGTGCTTGTTTAGGGTCGTAAGGTAAGCAGTCTAAACAACCGCTTAGACTTTCGAACCCGACCCGTTTGGTCGATCTTTAGGATCCGACCAAGCATAGTTAGTGATCATAGTTGCATAGGGAATAACCGCTGAGGTTATACCTTATGATCACATAGGATTGGTTAGTCGTATGCTTGTTAGCTTGTATGCCCATAGGAAATGACCAAAATGCCCTTTTGAAGCTAAAATCCGTATTTTGCATATGTGATCAACTTTTTGACATATAATCTGATTTAGTAACATGTTTAGGCATAATTGGGCATGTGAGACTTGACATAGCACATAGTTAAACCTCCGAACATAGTTTTACGCTAACTACGCATTATAGTAGCTTATACTACCATAATGGGTCGAAACGGGTCAAAAGCACTTAGGTAGACTTCCTAATCAGAATGTAAGGTCTATTAAATCATACCATATGAGTTCAATTACTCATTTGATTTATAGAAACTCATTCTATCCTATCTCCCGATTTAGGAGTCGATTATTAACATAGTTTACGTATATAGGGTGCCGTTTGATTCCCTGATCCCTCTAGCTTTGCTTGGTTGTTGTTCAAGACTTCTAAGCACCCTCAAGTGTGTACATAGTCCCCTCTTTTACTGTTTTCAAACTGTTTTGGGGTGGAACACATGTGCCCACTTGATACTTTCATGTTTCTCATGTTTTTTTTATATCATATACTTACAATGTTCAATAGTACACTATTAGTACACGATTTCGTTATGTTTTGCTATGTATGTGCTCCTAACATGCTAGCACATTGATTCCCATATACTACATTTTGTCGCATATGCTCATCCAGCATATGGACACATTGTTTTACATTTTGAACCGTTGTATCCGTTGATCCTGTGAACCGTTTGTTACCACCTGACTATGTGAATCGTTGGACTATGTGAACCGTTTGTAAACCGTTTGACTATGTGAACCGTTTGTAACTACTTGATTATGTGAACCGTTTGTGACTACTTAACTATGTGAACAGTTTGTGACTACTTGACCAAGTGAACCATTTGTAACCGTTGATTGACATGAACCGTTTGAAATCTGTTTGAACCGTTGGTTTAGGGAAGTGATTAGGTAACGGGGCGGGTGTAATGTGTTAAAAGCATGGTGGATACGCCGCTGGTACTTCCTATATATAAGTGCTTTTAATACTTTATACGTCGTTGCGTTATCTAGATCATTTGGGCAAGATTATCGAAACCAAGTTACATTACAAGGTTTTTCTAACGACATATATATACTATTCAAGTTTTATTTCAAAAACAATTTACAATCTGGATTTAACTAAACAAATGTTTTGGAGTTAAGAATCATGGTTACGAGATTTAATACATTATAACCAACTTGATTTGAGTTGGTTAATTATGACGCAATACTATACTTTTCAAAACAAGGTTTTTAAATAAGAATTGCAACATGCAAACTAGCCATGAATCTGAAACTCATACAAAACCTATGTACTCGCCGACAATTTTATGCTGACGTACCTATTTTCACATGTGTTTCAGGTACTGTAGTTGATGATGCTTGATGATGATATTGGTGCACTCTGTCACACCCCCAAAATCCACACGCGGAGTACCACCGCATGGAGGCGTGACATGACCAGGATCAAGCCACCAATCATATTGAACAATATAAGTAAATAGTAAAATCCAATCCATCAATATAAAAGGTGTTCAAAACCAAACTTAGTTTACGTATTTCAGCGGAAGCATAAACGTAACTATCTACATAAGTTTTAAGTTCGCAAAATGTAAATGTATGTCATGGGACTCAACAGTCCATATGCCCACAACGATCGCGCCTCCCATGCAAGCTCCATGAGTACCTATGGTCCTGCAAGGCATGTAACAGAGAGTCAACAACTAGTTGAGCGAGTTCACAGTAAGTTCGTAATAGTAGGTCCGTGGCATCACCATGCGTTATTAACTAAGTCAATTGTATGTTCATTTAGTGGGGGCTTCCCATGTGCATTTGTACTAGACTAGAGGTAACCATAAGTGTTCTTCTTAACCCGAGAACAGTAGTGCGCACGAGGTTTACCTAGGTTTTACGTAAGCGTCCTTCTTAACCCGAGGACAGTGGTACGCGGGGGTTACGTAGGTTTTACGTAGGTGCCTGTCACAACCCGAGGCAGTAGTGAATATAAGTTTACGTAGGTTTTACGTAAGTGTCCTTCGCAACCTGAGGACAGTGATAAGTACAAGTATACGTAGGTTTTACGTATGGGTCCTTCGCATCCGAGGACGATGGTAGATAGTCTAGTAACAGTGTAAGTACAAGTAATTGTTCAATCCCATACCTTCAATCCCATTCCCAACCCCCGGGAATCCCATGCCTTGGTAAGAGTGTGAACTCATCTTGGTTTGCTCGGCAGATACACAGAAAGGTTACTTGAGCTAAGGGGTCAACCACGTCCTAACATGGTTATCATACAAGTCAGGTTTTGATTTCAAGTAATGCACGTATGTTTATGCATAACTAACAGGTTTCGAGCACGTATGGATCATGGTAAACAGTTAACAGTCACGAGCATTGTAACATTTGTGCTTGTAATCATCATGAACAGTTCTATTATCAATAAAATAATGTAATTTGATCCCAATGTTTGTTTCATTGTGTTTTACATTTTTCGTGTTTTGACTTTTGTTCAATTTCAAACTCTACATCGCTTTCTGGAGAGTTATACGTTAACTAGTGCGTAAACGTACTCAGTTTAATGCGACAAATACTCCGGAACATCAACATATACTCAACATACCTTAAATAACCTTTACATAACTTAGAAATAAGTTTTGAAGGCTTTGGTATAGCAAAAACAAGTTAATTCGCTTACAGGGACTAAACTTGACAAACTGCGAAAGTATGCCAATTTGAACTGTAACGGACATTCCGGAACATGTCCATAAGTTAAACATACCATAAATATCCTTTACATAGCTTAGAAATAGGCTTTGAGGGGTTTGGTATGCTAAAACAAACTTTTGGATCATTCAGGGACTAAAAGTGTCAAAAAGTGCATAAGTTTGCACTTTCGCGCATAACTTACGTTCTGAATACATCCGGACATCCAAAAATTTATGTAAGCATCCTTATATTATGCCTTAGTGTTTGGCATGAGAAAAATCCATTCGTCGCGTCATTTGGATCGTCTTTCACGCTTATGCGCATTTCGTCGTAATTAAGCGAACATCGCGATCGTACGGCCAAACGAACCGACATCCGACATATTTTTGGGCATGTTTCATGTCCACAATGTTTAGGCATCATTTTAGGGCCTTAAAGATGGCTTTACAGGTCTTAGAAGGGCTGGAAATAGCTTAAACACGCAACAGGGACCAAAAGTGTAAATTCTGCAAGTGGTGCAGATCAGAGAGGGCCAGGCGGCCCGCGTGAGTTTTGCCCAAATGTGAGGCGGGCCGCGTGGGGATGTCTGACAGAAAGATTTTGCATTTAATGCAGAATCTGGCCTTTCGTTCGATCAAGGGGCAATGCCTTTTCACCCAATGAAGAGCCAAGAGTCAAGTTCACTGAACTTATCCACTGGACACATGTACGCACGTGATCAAGGCTCGATATTCGATAAAACGATCCTAACGGTTCCACTTTTCCTATAAATACCCCCCCCCTTTAGTGTAAAAATCACAAAATCAGATCCTAAAGCTCTAAGTTGAAACCATTGTTTCATACCTGAGCTGTTTGATCTTGATTTGCACTCGGGGACCCTCCGTAAGTCTTCTTTCGCTCTTTTATTCGCTTTTCGAGTCCGAAAGTCAACGTTTTGTTGACTTTCTGCATTGACCAGCTTATGGTCGATGCGAAGTTCATGGAACTTCATAACGTGAGCGTGATCACGATGGTTATGGTCCATAGTGACCATACCTACTGATCACCACGTTATCTAGGCTCAGTGACGAGTCGTAGTTTCGGCCAAAATGTGCATTCTTGCATATTTTGTAACCAAACTACTCGTGAGCATCAAAGCCATTTGTTTTGATGTCAAACCTGTTTTCAAACTTAGTTAAGCATGTTCTAACATGCTTAGCTCGTCACTTTTAGTTTAGTGCTTATATAGGGTCGTAAGGTAAGCGATCTAAACCATCGCTTATGCTTTCGAACCCAACCCATTTTGTCGGTCATTAGGACCTGACCAAACACATTAGGTGACCATAGCTATAACCTTCCGAGGTTATACCTTGTGGTCACGATGTTAGGCGTTCCAGACGCGTTCTACGCGAACGACGCGTAAGGTGGCATAAGCTACCTAAACGGGTCGTGATGGACCGTAAGCACTTAGGTTAAGTTTCATTTTAGTATGTAGGCTTTGTTAAACCATATTACACGAGTCTCCATACTCGTTTGGTTTTCGAACCCGCGTACTGTCCGATCCTTCCGATTTGGTCCGGCATATTAACATAAGCTACCTATTAGGTGCCGTTGATATTCCGTGATCTTTAGCATTATCTGGTTATTATACAAGGAACTCAAAGCAAACTCAGGTGAGTACATAGAACCCCATCTTTTACTGTTTTCCAAACTGTTTTGGGGTGAAACACATGTGCCTATCTGTTACATTCATGATTTCCATGTTTTTACATCATATGCCTGCTATGTTGTTAGTACATTATAGTACACGATTTCATTACATTTTATGCTATGTATGCCCATTGTGTGCGTACTTAGTACATTGATTTACATTACGTTTTCTGTTGCATATGTTTACTCAGCATATGGACACATTGATTTACGTGAACATTTCTGTTGCATATGTTTACTCAGCATATGGACACATTGATTTACATGAACATTTCTGTTGCATATGTTTACTCAGCATATGGACACATTGATTTACATGAACATTTCTGCTGCATATGTTTACTCAGCATATGGGCACATGCCTTCATTTTGTTATGACATTTGGTTTGTTTAACATGGGACAATACATTCATTAACACTAGCTACGCCGTTCGTTAGTAGGTAGTGGTACCATAGGAATTGACAACTCCCATTCCTGAAGTCCTGGGTTTGATAGGACTGGAAGGAATGACCGAATTCGATATACATAACTTAGATAAACCTTTAATTTGTTTAAGGGTTTATCGCCGCAGTCTCAAGGCTTGGATGTATGCATAGTTTACAATACCGCATAAATGTTAATATCAATAGAGCATGCATTTTTCGCAGAACATAACGTTGATTTAAACCACGTTTTACTTCAACGACTTGTTTTGTGCATATGGTTTAAGTTGATACATTTCGCTTACCATACATGATGCATTTTGGGATGCACATTATATGATTTACATTTGAACATAAACATTTGACATGGTTTACAATAACACTTGACATTTGGTTTACACATGAACAATTTACATGGTGGATTGGTTTGGGTAAATGATTCAAGTAACGGGGCGTATGTAATATGATACAAACATGGTGGATACGCCGCTGGTACTTCCTATATATAAATGTTTGTATAATATTACATATTGTGGCGATATCTAAGTCATTTCAGTTTAGACACATTACACTTTACATAAGTGACAAATTCTTCATAAGACATTATTTTCACAAACAACTTATCTTATTCAACTCATTTTACTTGGTTATTCGTTTAACCTTGCACTTATCTATACATATCGTTTGATGTTATCGTTTTCAAATGATTTACAAAGCAAAACAAATTACAAGGTTCATGACTGACTGTTATTAAACATTCTTTAAAACTCAAGTCATGAACCCCATTTTCACAAAACCTATGTATCTCACAGGCATTTTTATGCTGACGTACCTACTTTCACATGTGTTTTCAGGAGCTATTCCATAGGACGATGATCATGATTCTAGGGCGGACCTGTGCCTTAGAGCCTAAAAATGAAGTTTGAACTAGCTTAATTATGTTTTGATTTCCGTACTCTCTTTCCAAGACAATGTAACACCTTTGTTTATAAATAAAATACAACTTGTATGCCATGGTCATGAAACAATTTAATTCTGTCCACGACACTCCCCGGCGTTTCCGCCGCGGTTGCATGTTACACGCGGCCGGGGTGTGACAGAAGAGTTGGTATCAGAGCCAATGGTTATAGGGAACTAGGTTATTAGTAATGCTTTGACCTAGACTATAACTTTAGGACCCTAACACAAGTTATCTTATGTTTAGAGTTTAAAACATGCACATCACCTATCCTTAGGTGATAACCACAACGGGAACTTCGGTTCCGAATCCGCTTTGAAAATTAATCACCTGTTCTAGGATGATTGATTACTAGGTTTTGAACCCTCTATTATAAGGTTTTGAACCCCTTTGGATTTTCAAAAATCCCGTCAAAGTGTTGGGTTAATAGTGTGAACACGTGCGAACTGGAAGGGTGAATGCCTGTACCCTGGGTTTTCTGTCTAAGGCTAGAGTGTTCGTACAAATCCACATAATCGGACCAGTCACTCTTACCTGGGAACTCTTGGGGTGAGTGTTCACTTATAGGCGAGCATGTCTTCGCGATACACTAATTCCGACCCATTTACTTTGACTAGACATTTCACGTCGCTTATTTGCTTTGCGATGCATAACCGCCATCTTTGCTTTTGATTGCTTTTGCTTCATCTCATTCTCTTCATCCAATCATCTCACTCGTTTCATTTCATGTTTTTCTCTTCTAGAATGCCTCCTCGACGCGACAACCAGATAGCTACTGCCGAGCTGGCGGAGATTATTGCGCAGCAGATGGCTGCTCAATTTCCGAATCTCTTTGCTCAATGGAACCAGGCCAATAACAACAACAATGGTACATGCAAATACAAGGATTTTAGCTCGGCTAAGCCACTCAAGTTTAGTGGTTCTGAGGGAGCAACTGGGCTTCTTCAGTGGTTCGAAAGCATCGAGAACACTTTCCGTCATGTGCAGTGTCCGGATAATCGCAAGGTCGAGTTTTCTTCGAGCGTGTTTTAGAAGAGGGCTCTTACATGGTGGAATGGGGTTATGAGAGATCAAGGTGCAGAAGTTGCTCTAGCTCAAACATGGGCTGAACTGAGAGCTCTTATGATGAGGGAGTTTTGTCCTCGTCATGAGCAACGAGCGTTGGAGAAAGAATTTGATGTCTTGAAGCAAGATAGTGGCGAGCACAGGGCTTATACGGATAGGTTTGAGGAGTTGAGTCTTCTTTGCCCAACTATGGTTACCCCACTCGATAAGGCCATCGAAAGGTACATCGACGGCCTACCTGACTCAGTACAAGACATTCTCACTGGTAGCAACCCTACCACACTCCGTCAGGCAATCGAGTTATCAGCGACACTGACTGAGTCGCAGATCCGAAAGAATAAACTACACAGGAAGGGTGACAAGGGCAAGAAGCAGTCGGCTGACAAGGAGGATAATAAGAAAGGTCAGAACAAGAAGGGAAAGGACTCTGGTTCCTCAAGGGGGTCAAGGAAGCGTAAGGCTTCCCAAAATTTTGCTGTGACTGCCCAAGCTAACCAGGCAGCTCCCAACCAAGCCGCACAGCCTCCAGCCAAGAAACCCTATTCAGGAAATGCACCTTTGTGCAATCGATGCAACAGTCACCACCAACCACAATATCAGTGCCGTTTCTGTACTAACTGTGGGAAGTCGGGTCATCTTGCCGATGTTTGTCGGTTTGCTCAGAATCACGCAGTCCAGAACCCTGCTCAACAAGTTGCTCAACAACAGGGTCAGGCTGCACGACCAAACTACCCACCAGGTGCATGTTATAATTGTGGGGATCTGACCCACTACAGAAATCGGTGTCCGAGACTAGCCAACCAGAACCAGAGTGCAAACCAAAATCAGCCACAGGCTCGAGGTCGAGTCTTTAACATGAATGCACAAGAAGCACAAGCAGACAACGAGGTGGTGAACGGTACGTTCTTTATTAATAATCAGCCAGCATCTGTTCTTTTTGATTCGGGTGCCGACAAGAGCTTTGTGTCATTGTCTTTTGAGACAATGCTTCGCGTGTCTAGAACGAAACTAGGTAAACCATTGACAGTAGAGGTTGCCAGTGGAGAACCCATTGTTCTTAATTCTGTTCTACGCAACTGCCAGTTGAACCTTAACGACCATATTTTTCCTATTGACCTCACGCCAATGCAACTTGGAAGCTTCGACGTTATAGTGGGAATGGATTGGTTATCTAAGCATCGCGCAGAGATAGTTTGTTCTGAGAAGATTGTTCGTGTGCCGCTGTCGACAGGCGCGATCCTACAAGTTCGTGGCAGAAGCCTGCCGGTGGTCTCAAGCTCATGTCCTGTTTTAAAGCACGGAAGTATCTGCGAAAGCACTATGTGGCTTTCTTAGCACATGTTACAACAGATAAAGGCAAGGGTAAGTCTATTTCAGATATTCCTGTCGTTCGGGATTATTCCGAAGTATTCCCTGAAGACTTACCTGGTCTACCTCCAGCACGCCAAGTCGAGTTCCGTATTGATCTCGTACCTGGTGCAAATCCCGTTGCCAGAGCTCCATATCGTCTTGCACCGTCCGAGATGCAAGAGTTGTCTAAACAGCTGCAGGAACTCTCCGACAAAGGTTTTATCCGTCCTAGCTTTTCACCCTGGGGTGCTCCCGTTCTCTTTGTAAAGAAGAAGGATGGATCTTTTAGGATGTGTATCGATTATCGTGAGCTTAACAAGCTTACCATCAAAAATCGATATCCCCTTCCTCGCATTGATGATCTCTTCGATCAATTACAAGGCGCATCTTACTTTTCAAAGATTGATCTACGATCTGGATATCATCAGCTTCGTGTACATGAAGAAGACATTCCTAAGACAACGTTCCGTACTCGTTATGGACATTATGAGTTCACAGTCATGCCATTCGGTTTGACTAATGCTCCTGCTGTTTTCATGGACTTAATGAATAGGGTCTGCAAGCCTTATTTAGATAAGTTCATCATCGTTTTCATTGACGACATTTTGATATATTCTAAGACGCGAGCTGATCATGAGCAACATCTTCGTCTTACATTGGAACTCATAAAGAAAGAACAACTTTTCGCTAAATTCTCCAAGTGTGAATTCTGGCTTAAAGAGGTCCAATTCTTAGGACATATTGTCAACGAACAAGGTATTCATGTAGATCCCTCCAAGATCAGTGCGATTAAGGATTGGGATACACCTACTACCCCTACTGAAGTTCGTTCTTTTCTTGGTCTAGCGGGTTATTACCGCCGCTTCATAGAAAATTTCTCGAAGATTGCAGTTCCTCTAACTGCTCTAACTCAGAAGAACAAGCCATTTGATTGGGGAGTCAAACAAGAGGAAGCATTTCTGACTTTGAAACAAAAGCTTTGCGACGCGCCTGTCCTAACATTGCCTGAGGGCAATGATGATTTCGTCGTTTATTGCGACGCATCTAAATTAGGACTTGGCTGCGTCCTGATGCAAAGAAACAAAGTCATAGCATACGCATCAAGGCAATTGAAGATACATGAGAAGAACTACACCACTCATGATCTTGAGTTGGGTGCAGTTGTCTTCGCTCTCAAAATCTGGAGACACTATTTGTACGGCACAAAATGTGTGGTTTTCACAGACCACAAAAGTCTTCAACATATCTTCAACCAGAAAGAACTCAACATGAGACAAAGACGTTGGGTCGAACTTCTAAACGACTACGACTGCGAGATTCGCTACCATCCTGGTAAGGCGAATGTCGTAGCCGATGCATTAAGTCGCAAGGAACGTACTAAGCTTCATTGTGTACGTGTCCAATCTGTTATTCAAACCGATATCCAAGCCCGTATTTCTCAGGCTCAACAAGCTTGTGTTTCACAAGGCTTGATGGATAAGGAATTTCCTTATCACATAACACCTGCTCTTGAATTAAAAGACAATGGATCGTACTATTTCATGGACCGTTTATGGGTCCCAAGCCAAGATGATCTTCGTACCTTGCTTATGGATGAAGCCCATAAGTCTCGTTATTCCATTCATCCTGGCTCAGATAAGATGTATAAGGATCTTCGTATTCAGTATTGGTGGCCTGGTATGAAGAAAGACATTGCCTTATACGTATCCAAATGCCTTACTTGTCTTAAGGTTAAGGCAGAACATCAGCGTCCTTCTGGTTTATTGGAACAACCGGAGATCCCAGTTTGGAAATGGGAAAACATTACTATGGATCTCATTACTAAACTCCCGCGCATAAAGAAAGGTCACGATGCCATCTGGGTAGTCGTTGATCGTCTTACCAAGTCAGCACATTTCTTGCCAATCCGTGAGGATTATTCAGCTGACAGACTTGCTCAAATCTACGTAGATGAAATTGTAGCTAGACATGGTGTTCCTTTGAGCATCATTTCTGACAGAGATGCTCGTTTCACTTCTCATTTTTGGAGAACCATGCAATCTGCTATGGGGTCTCAACTTAATCTGAGCACAGCTTATCATCCGCAAATGGATGGTCAATCTGAAAGAACAATCCAGACACTGGAGGATATGCTTAGAGCTTGTGTGATAGACTTTAGTGGTAGTTGGGATTCACATCTTCCATTGATTGAATTCTCCTACAACAACAGTTATCACTCCAGCATCAACATGGCTCCTTTCGAGGCTCTCTATGGTCGAAAATGTCGTTCACCAGTCTGCTGGAATGAGATTGGCGAGGCTCAACTTACTGGACCTGCCCTCATTTTAGAGACAACAGATAAGGTAAAGAAAGTTCGTGATAACCTTCAGGCAGCTAGAAGCCGTCAGAAGAATTACGCGGACTTAAAACGCAAGCCCTTGGATTTTCAAGTCGGTGATCGTGTATTACTTAAGGTCTCACCTTGGAAAGGTGTGATCAGATTCAGAAAGAAAGGAAAACTTGCACCTAGATATGTTGGACCATTCAAGATCGTCGAAAGAATCGGTAAGGTAGCCTACAGACTTGAGTTACCTCCTGAACTTGGAAATGTTCATCCAACCTTTCACGTATCCAATCTCAAGAGGTGTTTAGCCGATGAGAACCTCCACATACCGCTTGATGAAATTCGTGTTGATAAAACACTGAAATTTGTTGAGAAACCGGTAGAAATCATGGAACGTGAAGTCAAGTGGCTCAAACGCAAGCGCATTCCTTTGGTCAAGGTTCGTTGGGAATCTAAACGTGGACCCGAGTTTACTTGGGAACGTGAAGACCAAATGAAGGCAAAATATCCGCATCTTTTCCATCAGTTTCCTCTAAATAAATTTCGGGACGAAATTTCCACAAGTAGGGGAGACTGTAACATTTGTGCTTGTAATCATCATGAACAGTTCTATTATCAATAAAATAATGTAATTTGATCCCAATGTTTGTTTCATTGTGTTTTACATTTTTCGTGTTTTGACTTTTGTTCAATTTCAAACTCTACATCGCTTTCTGGAGAGTTATACGTTAACTAGTGCGTAAACGTACTCAGTTTAATGCGACAAATACTCCGGAACATCAACATATACTCAACGTACCTTAAATAACCTTTACATAACTTAGAAATAAGTTTTGAAGGCTTTGGTATAGCAAAAACAAGTTAATTCGCTTACAGGGACTAAACTTGACAAACTGCGAAAGTATGCCAATTTGAACTGTAACGGACATTCTGGAACATGTCCATAAGTTAAACATACCATAAATATCCTTTACATAGCTTAGAAATAGGCTTTGAGGGGTTTGGTATGCTAAAACAAACTTTTGGATTATTCAGGGACTAAAAGTGTCAAAAAGTGCATAAGTTTGCACTTTCGCGCATAACTTACGTTCTGAATACATCCGGACATCCAAAAATTTATGTAAGCATCCTTATATTATTCCTTAGTGTTTGGCATGAGAAAAATCCATTCGTCGCGTCATTTGGATCGTCTTTCACGCTTATGCGCATTTCGTCGTAATTAAGCGAACATCGCGATCGTACGGCCAAACGAACCGACATCCGACATATTTTTGGGCATGTTTCATGTCCACAATGTTTAGGCATCATTTTAGGGCCTTAAAGATGGCTTTACAGGTCTTAGAAGGGCTGGAAATAGCTTAAACACGCAACAGGGACCAAAAGTGTAAATTCTGCAAGTGGTGCAGATCAGAGAGGGCCAGGCGGCCCGCGTGAGTTTTGCCCAAATGTGAGGCGGGCCGCGTGGGGATGTCTGACAGAAAGATTTTGCATTTAATGCAGAATCTGGCCTTTCGTTCGATCAAGGGGCAATGCCTTTTCACCCAATGAAGAGCCAAGAGTCAAGTTCACTGAACTTATCCACTGGACACATGTACGCACGTGATCAAGGCTCGATATTCGATAAAACGATCCTAACGGTTCCACTTTTCCTATAAATACCCCCCCCCCTTTAGTGTAAAAATCACAAAATCAGATCCTAAAGCTCTAAGTTGAAACCATTGTTTCATACCTGAGCTGTTTGATCTTGATTTGCACTCGGGGACCCTCCGTAAGTCTTCTTTCGCTCTTTATTCGCTTTTCGAGTCCGAAAGTCAACGTTTTGTTGACTTTCTGCATTGACCAGCTTATGGTCGATGCGAAGTTCATGGAACTTCATAACGTGAGCGTGATCACGATGGTTATGGTCCATAGTGACCATACCTACTGATCACCACGTTATCTAGGCTCAGTGACGAGTCGTAGTTTCGGCCAAAATGTGCATTCTTGCATATTTTGTAACCAAACTACTCGTGAGCATCAAAGCCGTTTGTTTTGATGTCAAACCTGTTTTCAAACTTAGTTAAGCATGTTCTAACATGCTTAGCTCGTCACTTTTAGTTTAGTGCTTATATAGGGTCGTAAGGTAAGCGATCTAAACCATCGCTTATGCTTTCGAACCCAACCCATTTTGTCGGTCATTAGGACCTGACCAAACACATTAGGTGACCATAGCTATAACCTTCCGAGGTTATACCTTGTGGTCACGATGTTAGGCGTTCCAGACGCGTTCTACGCGAACGACGCGTAAGGTGGCATAAGCTACCTAAACGGGTCGTGATGGACCGTAAGCACTTAGGTTAAGTTTCATTTTAGTATGTAGGCTTTGTTAAACCATATTACACGAGTCTCCATACTCGTTTGGTTTTCGAACCCGCGTACTGTCCGATCCTTCCGATTTGGTCCGGTATATTAACATAAGCTACCTATTAGGTGCCGTTGATATTCCGTGATCTTTAGCATTATCTGGTTATTATACAAGGAACTCAAAGCAAACTCAGGTGAGTACATAGAACCCCATCTTTTACTGTTTTCCAAACTGTTTTGGGGTGAAACACATGTGCCTATCTGTTACATTCATGATTTCCATGTTTTTACATCATATGCCTGCTATGTTGTTAGTACATTATAGTACATGATTTCATTACATTTTATGCTATGTATGCCCATTGTGTGCGTACTTAGTACATTGATTTACATTACGTTTTCTGTTGCATATGTTTACTCAGCATATGGACACATTGATTTACGTGAACATTTCTGTTGCATATGTTTACTCAGCATATGGACACATTGATTTACATGAACATTTCTGTTGCATATGTTTACTCAGCATATGGACACATTGATTTACATGAACATTTCTGCTGCATATGTTTACTCAGCATATGGGCACATGCCTTCATTTTGTTATGACATTTGGTTTGTTTAACATGGGACAATACACTCATTAACACTAGCTACGCCGTTCGTTAGTAGGTAGTGGTACCATAGGAATTGACAACTCCCATTCCTGAAGTCCTGGGTTTGATAGGACTGGAAGGAATGACCGAATTCGATATACATAACTTAGATAAACCTTTAATTTGTTTAAGGGTTTATCGCCGCAGTCTCAAGGCTTGGATGTATGCATAGTTTACAATACCGCATAAATGTTAATATCAATAGAGCATGCATTTTCCGCAGAACATAACGTTGATTTAAACCACGTTTTACTTCAACGACTTGTTTTGTGCATATGGTTTAAGTTGATACATTTCGCTTACCATACATGATGCATTTTGGGATGCACATTATATGATTTACATTTGAACATAAACATTTGACATGGTTTACAATAACACTTGACATTTGGTTTACACATGAACAATTTACATGGTGGATTGGTTTGGGTAAATGATTCAAGTAACTGGGCGTATGTAATATGATACAAACATGGAGGATACGCCGCTGGTACTTCCTATATATAAATGTTTGTATAATATTACATATCGTGGCGATATCTAAGTCATTTCAGTTTAGACACATTACACTTTACATAAGTAACATATTCTTCATAAGACATTATTTTCACAAACAACTTATCTTATTCAACTCATTTTACTTGGTTATTCGTTTAACCTTGCACTTATCTATACATATCGTTTGATGTTATCGTTTTCAAATGATTTACAAAGCAAAACAAATTACAAGGTTCATGACTGACTGTTATTAAACATTCTTTAAAACTCAAGTCATGAACCCCATTTTCACAAAACCTATGTATCTCACAGGCATTTTTATGCTGACGTACCTACTTTCACATGTGTTTTCAGGAGCTATTCCATAGGACGATGATCATGATTCTAGGGCGGACCTGTGCCTTAGAGCCTAAAAATGAAGTTTGAACTAGCTTAATTATGTTTTGATTTCCGTACTCTCTTTCCAAGACAATGTAACACCTTTGTTTATAAATAAAATACAACTTGTATGCCATGGTCATGAAACAATTTAATTCTGTCCACGACACTCCCCGGCGTTTCCGCCGCGGTTGCATGTTACACGCGGCCGGGGTGTGACAAGCATAACACATTCATACTTGTGCGATTCAAATATAAGCCCAATAGCACCCGGCCCAACATGTTGTGCGTGCAGCACAGCCTTGTGCGATCCACAACATGTTGTGCGATCCAATGAAAACCCGGCCCAACAGTTAAGAGTCTAATCAGCATACTCGGCCCAAACAACGATCTTGTGTGACCCGGATGACTTTTGTGATCCAGTTGGGTTGTGCGGTTTGGTTTTGGACTGTCCGGCTCAGCAACATCTACAGTTTACTCATTTGTGTGTGGCTCAACATATTCTGCGATCGGCACAGGCTTGTGCGATCCACAATATGTTGTGCGATCATGCATAAGTGATTTGAACATAGTGTTTAAACAGTTGTTCCTCAGCCATCTTTAGCTTGTGCGACTAGTCCTTGTGCGATTCAAGGGCTTGTGCGATTAGAACTTGTGCGATCAGATTTATTATTCGTAATTTAAGGGAATCGGTTACATCATTTATTTGCAAATTAATTCTACAGTTTCCATGTTTGGAATCAATCAATTATCATACTAATAGTTTCCAATCCAAGCAAAAATCGATCAAACAGAAGTTTTTAACAATAATTTCCTATGAACCCTAATCATGGATTGAACACTCATCATCGTTCTCATCATCGAATTATCAGTAGGATTAACATCAAAATCCTTAACTTAATAAGCAAACACTTTTGGTAAACATACTAATCATCCACAGCCGATTTACATGCACTCGATCCTAATCATCATTAACACCGTACGATTATCAACCCTATATTGATCTACACATCACACATGTGAGCCAATACATCAAGACATCAAATCTCATCAATTGACAATACAATCAATCATAAAAGATCATTCAACATACAACCAATAATGAGAACACTAACCGGTTAGAATGTAGAATGAAAGGGTGGTCCGATTAAAGGAAAGATCTTCGATTGAAAGAGGATGTTTCTCGTCGGCTTTGAGAGAGAAGAAAGAGATTTAGGGTTTGTGTGTGTTGTGTTTTGTAACTAATGAGGAACACCATCCTATCCTAGGTGATTGTACACGCATAAAAGGAGTGGGCCGAACCCATACATGGGCTGCCCTTGGGTTCGAGTACAATAAGTGCAAACCGAATGGGCTTGTGCGACTACAAAGCATATACACACACACAATACATGCAATCACATAACGTATCAACATAGCATGTAACATTTAATCATAAAACCAACACACCGATTAGTCACATAGAGTTCACACACGTTACATTAAACACAAAGTCATGGTCTGAAATACGAGTTGTCACACACTCTCACATAGGAATGAACAAGGCCTTAGTAACTTTAAAACTTGAAAGATAATAGTTGTATTTATCTAATTTGTATCAAAACATTTAGTTCAATAATGCAATAAAACAAAATTGTTTAATCCATGGTTGTCACATAGAGTTCATACACGTTACATTAAACACAGAGACATGGTCTGAAATACGAGTTGTCACATTATCCCCAAGTTGAAAGAAATTTCGTCCCGAAATTTGGTACGTACCCACTGAGGAAGCTAGTTAAGTTGCATGGTTTTCCTGGGGTGTCACATCCTCCCCCCGTTGATCTGGAATTTCATCCCGAAATTCCGTGGTAGATTCAGCTTCAGTAGTGGAAGTACTGCTTGCGAACAATTGGGGAT
This sequence comes from Helianthus annuus, assembly GCF_002127325.2. NCBI lineage: Eukaryota > Viridiplantae > Streptophyta > Magnoliopsida > Asterales > Asteraceae > Helianthus > Helianthus annuus. The sequence continues at coordinate 62,709,061 of NC_035442.2, forward strand.
GCTTTTGCTTCATTTGATCTTCACGTTCCCAGGTGAACTCTGGGCCACGACGAGAGTTCCAACGAACTCGAACAAGAGGTATTCTGGTGTGCTTGAGGACCTTAACATCTCGGTCCGTGATTTCTACTAGTTCCTCGACGAATCGCAACTGCTCGTCGATAGTGAGCTCCTTCAAAGGAACTATGAGGGTCTCATCTGACAGACACTTCTTCAGATTCGACACGTGAAAGACGTTATGAACTACACCGAGTTCTGCTAGTAGGATTAGTCTGTAGGCCACTTTGCCTATTCTTTCTATGATTTCGAATGGTCCGACATACCGCGGATTGAGCTTGCCTCGTTTGCCAAAACGAACTATACCTTTCCAAGGTGAGACTTTGAATAGCACTCAATCCCCAACCTGGAACTCGAGTGGTTTCCTGCGCTTATCAGCGTAGCTTTTCTGACGGTCACAAGCCGCCGCCATGCGTTGCCGTATCTGTGCAATCCGTTCAGTAGCATCAACTACCATTTCTAGACCTGTGATTTGACTATCCCCCACCTCTGCCCAACAGAGAGGTGACCGGCATTTACGTCCGTTAATGCCTCAAATGGAGCGGCTTGAATGCTGGTGTGGTAACTGTTATTATACGAAAACTCCACCAAAGGGAGATGTTTTTCCCAGCTGCTGCCGAAATCGATAACACATGCCCGAAGCATGTCTTCTAGGGTTTGAATCGTGCGCTCAGACTGCCCATCCGTCTGAGGGTGATAAGCTGTGCTCATGTCTAATTAAGAGCCAAAAGATTTGTGCATCGCTTGCCACAGTTCTGAAGTAAATTGTGCATCACGATCAGAGATAATAGAAGTCGGCACCCCGTGCCTTGAGACAACTTCCTTGAGATATACGTCTGCTAGAGTGGAGAACTTGTCCGTTTCCTTAATAGCTAGGAAGTGTGCAGACTTTGTGAGTCGATCCACGATCACCCAAATAGTATCATTCCCACGTTGAGATCTAGGCAGGCCAGTAACAAAATCCATGGAAATTTCTTCCCATTTCCACTGTGGTATCTTGGGTTGCTGAAGTAGGCCTGATGGTTTCTGGTATTCCGACTTGACTCTCGCACAAGTCAAGCACTTGCTAACGTATATTGCTATGTGAGCTTTCATGCTAGGCCACCAATACGTTGTTCTGAGATCATGGTACATTTTATCCGAACCTGGATGTACCGAGTAGCGAGACTTATGTGCTTCGTCCATTACAAGCTCACGTAAGTTCCCATATAGTGGGACCCAAATATGCCCCGTTACATGATAGGCGCCGTCTTCCTTCTGTTCCAATCGTTTCCTTGAGCCACGTGACGTTTTCTGGTTTCAATGCTTCTACCTGAGCATCTCGTATTTGGGCAGGAAGACCAGACTGAATAGTAAGTTGCAGTGCTCGTACGCGCCTAGGCGTAGTATCCTTTCGACTGAGGGCGTCGGCCACAACATTGGTTTTGCCTGGATCGTACTTGATGGCACATTCGTAATCATTAAGAAGCTCAACCCATCGACGTTGATGCATGTTCAATTCCTTCTGCTTGAAGATATGCTCGAGACTCCTGTGATCGGTGTAGATAGTGCACTTGGTACCGTACAGGTAGTGTCGCCATATCTTAAGCGCGAAAACAACAGCTCCCAGCTCTAAATTGTGCGTAGTATAGTTTAGAACCTTGAGTTGGCGCGAAGCATAAGCAATGAACTTGTCACGCTGCATTAACACACATCCTAGACCCTGAATGGATGCGTCGCAATAAACCACAAAATCATTCGTGCCCTCTGGCAGTGAAAGGATAGGTGCGCTGCAGAGCCTATCTTTTAAGTGCTGAAAAGCAGCTTCCTGTGTACTACCCCAACGGTAGGTGACACCCTTCTGTGTCAGTAGTGTAAGTGGTTGCGCAATTTTTGAGAAGTCTTTGATAAACCTTCTATAGTATCCTGCCAAACCCAAGAATTGGCGAATTTCCGTTGGTGTACGCGGTGCAGGCCAGTTCCTGATCGAGTCTACCTTGGATGGATCAACATAAATCCCATCCGTGTTTACCACATGGCCTAGAAAGTGGACTTCACGAAGCCAGAAGTCGCATTTCAAAAACTTGGCGTACAGCTGTTCTGATCGAAGGAGTTCCAAAATAAGTCGCAGATGCTGCTTGTACTCCTCCTGACTCTTGGAATATATCAGGATGTCATCGAATAAGACAATCACAAACTTGTCTAGGTAAGGCTTGCACACTCTGTTCATAAGATCCATGAAGACCGCCGGTGCGTTCGTTAACCCGAATGGCATGACAAGAAACTCGTAGTGGCCGTAACGAGTTCTGAAAGCTGTTTTGGAGACGTCCTCATCCCGGACCCTCAGCTGATGGTACCCTGACCTCAGATCAATCTTGGAGTAGTAGCTCGACCCTTGCAACTGGTCGAATAAATCATCAATACATGGAAGAGGATAGCGGTTCTTCACTGTCACCTTGTTGAGTTCACAATAATCTATGCACATCCTGAAGGTACCATCTTTCTTCTTCACGAATAATACTAGAGCTCCCCAAGGCGAAGAGCTAGGACGAATAAAGCCCTTATCCAAGAGCTCTTGTAGTTATTTGGACAGTTCTAATTCTGGTGGAGCTAAGCGATACAGTGCACGAGCTATGGGTGCTGATCCAGGAGCTAGCTCGATCTGGAATTCGACCTGGCGGTGAGGCGGTAGACCAGGTAAGTCTTCAGGAAACACTTGAGGAAAATCACGTACAACTGGAATATCCTCTAATCTCTTCTCTTTCGTTGACGCATCTGTAACAAGTGCCAAAATGGCAGTGTGACCCTTTCGCAAGCACTTCTGGGCCTTCAGGAAGGAGATGATGCCGACCACGGCACCACGCTTGTCGCCTTGAACTTCGAGAGGTTCCTTACCAGAACGGGGAATACAAACAATCTTCTCCTTGCACAAGATCTCTGCTTGCTGTTGGGACAACCAATCCATACCGATGATGATGTCGAAACTACCCAGAGCTATAGGAATGAGATCGATAGAGAAAGTCTGACCAGTGAGGATAAGATTACAACCCTGAACTATGTGTGTGGCCTCTAGACTTTTACCGTTGGCTAACTCTACGACATGATTGGTGTTTAAGGGTGTTGGTGTACGTTTTAACATTTGACTAACTTTTAGAGACACGTAACTGGTATCCGCTCCCGAATCAAATAAAACAGTAACATAATAGTCGTCAAGAAGAAACTTACCGATAACCACGTTGGGATCATTTCTGGCATCACCCTGCCCCAGCACAAAAGCAAGTCCCCTAGCGTCGTTGTTCCTATCATTGTTATTCCCCCGTTGTTGTTTCCGTTGCCTTGGTTATTGTTGTTGTTGTTGTTCTGATTTTGATTTAACTGGGGGCAGTGTCTTTTGAAGTGACCTTCAGCGCCACAATGAAAACATCCCTTGTTGCCCTGTTGCTGATTCTGCGGCGTTTGCTGCTGCTGCTGGCGATCCTGAGTTACAGGCCGTGGGCTCCTACAATCCTTGGCCTCATGACCCATCTTGAGACACCTCTGACAACGACCCTTGTTGCACTGGCCACTGTGGTGTCTGTTACAATTGTTGCATCTGGGGTGATTTCCTCGATACACACCCCTTCCCTGATTGCCCGAAGATTGCTGACCAGGGCTCTGATAGTTGTCAGTCTTTCGCTGCTGAACCTGAGACTGAACTGAAGCTGAACCCTTGCTGGAATCCCCCTCCCATTTTTGCTTGTAGTCACTGGGAGTAGCGGGAGTAGCTGAAGTGGTACCGATAGTGTAACACCTTAAAATCTCCGTTAGATGGTATCGTATGCTTAGTTTCAAATTATAAATAACAGGAACTTGTATCTTCATAACTTTGGGAACAAGCTGTTACGTGGATGAAAATGAGGGGGGCCTTTATGTAACTTCTAATTAATTAATCACCATAAATTCTAGCATTGGCAACAAAAAAAAACCCCTACCCGTTTAGTGTTGCCGTCGCGAAAAGAATGACCAAGAAAAGAAGCAGTTCCTGAACTTCTAATTGATCTCAGAAGACGATAACAAGCAACGTGATCGACTCATCATCGCCAAACTGAAAACATATCAGGTAGGTTTCTTGAGCTCGGTTATCTTTCACGAAAAAAAAATATATCATGAAACGGGTTGGCTGGTCGGGAACGGATTCACGCAAGGGTCATGGGTGAGTTCGGTACGACGAGCTTAGTGGTTCAGGTACTGCCAAGGTGTGCACGGGTTGGATTAGGCACGGGGACACTTGCCTATGGTCGGTTTCATAGGGTGGGGTTGTTTGAGGAATTGAATGAGTTTTACTTGTGAGGATAATAAAAGATTAATGTTGTTTTATGGCTTCATGAAAAAGAGAGTTTAATCTATATAAACTGAATTAAGTTGGCATTCGTGTTATGTATTATGATTAGGGTCTGGTAGATGATGATGATTAGCTTCAGGTGGGGTTATGGGTTAAGTATGGTTTGGATGATGTATGTGCATGAACTCTTGTATTTAAAAATGTGGTAACATGCATGGTGTGAAGGGTTCAGCTGGGGTGGATGGTGGTGGGTATTGTTTGCAGGGAATTTAATTAAAAAAAAAAGTCATGGGGTTGATATTAGTAGTGGTCGATGGGGATGTGGCCATTTGGGGTTGACTTTTGATTAAGGGTATGTAAAAGGAGGGCACATGTGGGTATAAATGGGTTCGAATTTAGCAAGATGTGAACCGAACCACAGACTTAGCCATTGAGTTTTTGTTCTAAAGAATGACCAGAATTAATTCAATAATTATTATGTAGGTCGTTGAACTCATTGTGGGGTTCGATCATCCTTGCGATCCTCTAGCTTTTCGAGATACGAGTATTTCGCTAAGGTGAGTTCTAGACGCCCTTTTTTATGTTTTAATATTACTTTTGGGCTGGCATGCATGTTTTTTTATACGATTCATAAAGGGATTAAATGAACTATAATTGAGCGTGTAATGAATAAATTGGATATGTGACGTTTAGAGCTTAATGTGGTCACACCTTGGTGTGTATATGAGCTTGATAACGAATAAATGAACTATAACTGAGCGTGTAAATTATCTAAGGTGAATGTAGAAGTGCGACTTTACATCGACTATGGATGAGTTTATATATGAATATATAATTTTTTTATATATTTATGTGTATGTTTACCGTTGAAATAGCCTGTTAGGCACAATTGAAATGAAATAGCCCATTCGGCACAACTGGGATGAATTAGCCTATTCGGCACAACTGGGATGATATAGCCTATTCGGCACAATTGAAATGGAGTGGTGACGATCACTCGTGAGATGTGCACATTCTCAAAAAGTATAAGATGTAAGGAGTTAATAATACAAAAAGTATGAAAGCGGTAATTTCAATTACCGAGTAACGTGTGATTGACAATGTAAAGAGGAAGAGTTTTGCTATGTTATGATGTGTCATCGTACCTGATTCTGTATGTGCTATGTTATATTTTTCTATGCTCTACAAAAGCATGTTTTAAATTGGTATATTATAATAAATGATGTTACAGTATTAAAGATAATTACAAAACTAGAACTCACTCAGTTTTTCTGGTTGTTTTTAGCATGCATGTCAGATTGTTTCAGGTATATTAGGAATGATTGAACGATCTCCTTCGTTTAGATATGAGAGTTACTCGCATCCCGAAGACTGGCATCCCTGCTTGAGGAAGCTTATGTTGCAAAATTTTTGAAGTTAAATGTTTTATGTTGCTTTGGCAAATGTTGAATTGTATGTTTTCCGCTGCGAAGTTATTGAAGTTCCAGTTTGAGAACTATGCTATTGACGTATGTAACCGACTGTGAGGCCTCCCGGGTTGCGGCCTTACAGATAGCAGTAGCGCTGATACGTTTAGGCAGCCTGTTCTGTTCCACTGCCTGATCCGTGACGCGATGAGCAAGACGCTGAATATCCTGGATATTATCAAGGTTAGCCGATGTCACATGGCTTTGAATTTCTGGCGCTAGCCCCTTGAGATACAACTCAATGCGCTTGATTGGAGGGTCCACCATAGTTGGACACAAGATGGCCAGCTCGTTTGACCGTTTCGTATAAACTTCAATTTCCGACCGTGTCATTTTCAGATGAAAGAGCTCCACTTCCAACTTGTGGATGTCATCACGTGTGCAGTATTCTCGTTTGATGAGTTCCTTGAAATCATTCTAAGGGGTGGCGTTAGCAGCTGCCAGCCCTAATATCTGAACTTGCGCATTCCACCAAGTCAGCGCAATTCCTTCTAGAGTACCAGTGGCGTACTTCACCCTGCGAGCCTTAGGGCATTCACACATTTCAAATACCGACTCGAGCTTTTCGAACCAATGGAGGAGTCCGACTGCTCCTTCAGTGCCACTGAACGTGCTTGGACGACAGTCCATGAAATTCTTGAAAGTGCAAACAGGTGGCTGAGCGTGTTGACCTCCTGCTTGTGCGGCTGCAAGTGTCGCAGCAACTTGTTCGTTAATCAGAGCCGTCAACTGGGCTTGAGTCATGTTAACGCGTCCACTCATGATCTTCATATCAAAGGGAACATAACTGAGAGAGGTTCGCGAGAAGTGCGATGACAGAAGAGAGTAAGCACACAAGTGTTCTCAAGCAATAGTGGTTATGTGTATCTAAGCATACCATGAGCAAAGTTCTACGTAATCTAACAAGTAGGCAATCAAACATATACCATTTCACCTAGAATGTTGAGTCTTGCACGTGGAGCGAAGCGTCGTTGTAGATCGTTGAGCACTGTACTGGTTATAGTCTGGTTTTAATAAAAACGTTTTCCCCATATTAAAACTAAGTTCTCTATAACCAATGGCTCTGATACCAATCTGTCACACCCCCAAAATCCACACGCGGAGTACCACCGCATGGAGGCGTGACATGACCAGGATCAAGCCACCAATCATATTGAACAATATAAGTAAATAGTAAAATCCAATCCATCAATATAAAAGGTGTTCAAAACCAAACTTAGTTTACGTATTTCAGCGGAAGCATAAATGTAACAATCCAACATAAGTTTTAAGTTCGCAAAATGTAAATGTATGTCATGGGACTCAACAGTCCATATACCCACAACGATCGAGCCTCCCATGCAAGATCCATGAGTACCTATGGTCCTGCAAGGCATGTAACAGAGAGTCAACAACTAGTTGAGCGAGTTCAAAGTAAGTTCGTAATAGTAGGTCCGTTGCATCACCATGCGTTATTAACTAAGTCAATTGTATGTTCATTTAGTGGGGACTTCCCATGTGCGTTTGTACTAGACTAGAGGTAACCATAAGTGTTCTTCTTAACCCGAGAACAGTAGTGCGCATGAGGTTTACATAGGTTTTACGTAAGCGTCCTTCTTAACCCGAGGACAGTGGTACGCGGGGGTTACGTAGGTTTTACGTAGGTGCCTGTCACAAGCCGAGGCAGTAGTGAATATAAGTTTACGTAGGTTTTACGTAAGTGTCCTTTGCAACCTGAGGACAGTGATAAGTACAAGTATACGTAGGTTTTACGTATGGGTCCTTCGCATCTGAGGACGATGGTAGATAGTCTAGTAACAGTGTAAGTACAAGTAATTGTTCAATCCCATTCCTTCAATCCCATTCCCAACCCCCGGGAATCCCATGCCTTGGTAAGAGTGTGAACTCACCTTGGTTTGCTTGGCAGATACACAGAAAGGTTACTTGAGCTAAGGGGTCAACCACGTCCTAACATGTTTACCATACAAGTCAGGTTTTGATTTCAAGTAATGCACGTATGTTTACGCATAACTAACAGGTTTCGAGCACATATGGATCATGGTAAACAGTTAACAGTCATGAGCATAACACATTCATACTTGTGCGATTCAAATATAAGCCCAATAGCACCCGGCCCAACATGTTGTGCGTTCAGCACAGCCTTGTGCGATCCACAACATGTTGTGAGATCCAATGAAAACCCGGCCCAACAGTTAATAGTCTAATCAGCATACTCGGCCCAAACAACGATCTTGTGTGACCCGGATGACTTGTGCGATCCAGTTGGGTTGTGCGGTTGGGTTTTGGGCTGTCCTGCCCAGCAACATCTACAGTTTACTCATTTATGTGTGGCTCAACATATTGTGTGATCGGCACAGGCTTGTGCGATCCACAATATGTTGTGCGATCATGCATAAGTGATTTGAACATAGTGTTTAAACAGTTGTTCCTCAGCCATCTTTAGCTTGTGCGACTAGTCCTTGTGCGATTCAAGGGCGTGTGCGATCAGAACTTGTGCGATCAGATTTATTATTCGTAATTTAAGGGAATCGGTTACATCATTTATTTGCAAATTAATTCTACAGTTTCCATGTTTGGAATCAATCAGTTATCATACTAACAGTTTCCAATCCAAGCAAAAATCGAACAAACAGAAGTTTTTAACAATAATTTCCTATGAACCCTAATCATGGATTGAACACTCATCATCATTCTCATCATCGAATTATCAGTACGATTAACATCAAAATCCTTAACTTAATAAGCAAACACTTTTGGTAAACATACTAATCATCCACAGCCGATTTACATGCACTCGATCCTAATCATCATTAACACCATACGATTATCAACCCTATGTTGATCTACACATCCCACATGCGAGCCAATACATAAAGACATCAAATCTCATCAATTGACAATACAATCAATCATAAAACGTTATTCAACATACAACCAATAATGAGAACACTAACCGGTTAGAAGGTAGAATGAAAGGGTGGTCCGATTAAAGGAAAGATCTTCGATTGAAAGAGGATGTTTGTCGTCGGCTTAGAGAGAGAAGAAAGAGATTTAGGGTTTGTGTGTGTTGTGTTTTGTAACTAATGAGGAACACCATCCTATCCTAGGTGATTGTACACGCATAAAAGGAGTGGGCCAAACCCATACATGGGCTGCCCTTGGGTTCGAGTACAATAAGTGCAAACCGAATGGGCTTGTGCGACTACAAAGCATATACACACACAATACATGCAATCACATAACATATCAACATAGCATGTAACATTTATTCATAAAACCAACACATCGATTAGTCACATAGAGTTCATACACGTTACATTAAACACAGAGACATGGTCTGAAATACCAGTTGTCACACACTCTCACATAGGAATGAACAAGGCCTTAGCGACTTTAAAACTTGAAAGATAATAGTTGTATTTATCTAATTTGTATCAAAACATTTAGTTCAATAATGCAATAAAACAAAACTGTTTAATCCATGGTTGTGAAAACAATGATTCTGTTACAACACTCCCCGACGTTTCCGCCACGTTTTGTTGTTTTACGTGGTCGGGGTGTGACAGAAAAGTTGGTATCAGAGCCAATGGTTATAGGGAATTAGGTTATTAGTAATGCTTTGACCTAGACTATAACCCTCCTAGGACCCTAACGCGAGTTTACTTGCGTTTAGTCATAAAACAATACCGTTGCCTATCCTTAGGCAACAACCACAACAAGAACACAAAATTCGAATCTGCTTTGAAGACTAATCATTTGTTCTAGGATGATTTATTATAAGGTTTCGAACCTTTAAAGTTTTCAAATTATTTTCAAAGTTTGGGTCTAAATGATGTGAACACGTGCAAACTGGAAGGGTAAGTGCCTGTACCCTGAGTTTTCTGTCTAAGGCTAGAGTGTTCGTACAAATCCGCAGTATCGGACCAGTCACTCTTACCTGGGAACTCTTGGGGTGAGTGTCCACTTATAGGCGAGCATGTCTTCGTGATACATTATGAGGACCTATTTACTTTGATTCAGCCTTTGCGTGTCGTTTGTTTGCTTCGTGGTTCAAACAAATGACCATCACCCATGCTTTTGATCGGTAATTGTAACATCCTACTCTTACCCAATGGCATTTCATTTGTTTCCTCTCCTGTTTCCCCTTTTAGAATGCCTCCACGACGCGAGAATCAAATACCTATTGAAGATCTGGCATCTATTATTATGCAGCAGATGGCTGCTACAATCCCGAACATCGTTGCTCAATGTAACCAAGCTCTCAACAACAACAATGCCCCCTGCAACTTCAAGACGTTCAACTCAGCTAAGCCATCAAAGTTTTCTGGGTCCCAATGGATTTAACTAAACAAATGTTTTGGAGTTAAGAATCATGGTTACGAGATTTAATACATTATAACCAACTTGATTTGAGTTGGTTAATTATGACGCAATACTATACTTTTCAAAACAAGGTTTTTAAATAAGTATTGCAACATGCATAGTAGCCATGAATCTGAAACTCATACAAAACCTATGTACTCGCCGGCATTTTTATGCTGACGTACCTATTTTCACATGTGTTTTAGGTATTGTAGTTGATGATGCTTGATGATGATAGTGGTGCACTCTCACATAGGAATGAACAAGGCCTTAGCGACTTTAAAACTTGAAAGATAATAGTTGTATTTATCTAATTTGTATCAAAACATTTAGTTCAATAATGCAATAAAACAAAACTGTTTAATCCATGGTTGTGAAAACAATGATTCTGTTAGAACACTCCCCAACGTTTCCACCACGTTTTGTTGTTTTACGTGGTCGGTGTGTGACAAAAATGTTTGAAAAACAATAAAAGAGGGGTCTATGTACTCACTTGAGGGTGCTTAGAAGTCTTGAACAACAACCAAGCAAAGCTAGAGGGATCACGGAATCAAACGGCACCCTATATAGATAACTACATAATTAATCGGACCTAAATCGGGTGATTGGATAGTATGAGGTTTCGTAAACCAAATGAGTACTGGAACTCATATGATATGGTTTAACAAAGCCCACATACTAAAATGAAATCTAACCTAAGTGCTTACGACCCATTACGACCCGTTTTGGTAGCGTATGCTACTTTAACGCGTCGTTCGCGTAAAACGCGTTTGGGCCGCTTAACTAGTCGTATGACAAGTATTATATGCCTTAACATGTCTAATATTGTTGCTAAATCAGTTTAGATGTCAAAAATTAAGTTACATATGCTTAAAATGAATTTACGCGTAAAAAGGGTATTTTGGTAATTTTCCTAAGGCATATAAACTACCTATCATACGACTACTTAAACGACGTGACCATAGGGTATAACCTCGGAAGGTTATTCCCTATGCAACTATGGCCACCTAAAGTATTTGGTCGGATCTTAATGATCGACCAAATGGGTCGGGTTCGAAAGTATAAGCGATTGATTAGATCGCTTACCTTTACGACCCTAAACAAGCACAAATCTAAAAGTGACGAGCTAAACATGCTAGAACATGTTTAGTTAAGTTAGAAAACAGGTTTGGTATCAAAACAAATGCTTTGATACCCTAGAGTAGTTTGGTTACAAAATACGCGAGAAAACGTATTTTGGCCGAAACTACGACTCGTCACTGAGCCTAGATAACGTGGTAATCAGTAGGTATAGTCACTAGGGACTATAACCATCGTGATTACGCTCACGTTATGAAGTTCAAACGAACTTCGCATTGACCATAAACTGGTCAATGCAGAAAGTCAAACACAGTTTGACTTTAATGCTAAACTCATAAAAAACGAAGGAATACTTACAAAGGGTCCCCGCAAGATTGATTTTCCAAGTATTCTCAGGTATGAGGTGATGAAACACCCCAACTTAGAGATATCTCAAAAAATCAAGTGGGTTTTGCAAGTGAATGGGATGGGGTATTTATAGTTTTGTTGGACCGTGTTCTGACCCTAAATAGTTAGTAGAGAACGTTCATCTTCACGTACGAAGGCGGAATCAACGTAAATGAAGTTACACAGCTTTTCCTTTTCAATTCCTTCTCTTTTATAGCTATTTGAATCAGTTTTGACAGAGTTCTAGCACCAATACAATGATCAGGTTCCGCTCGTACACAGACACACCAATGAATCTGATTTCGCTTCTATGTCCTATATATAGACTATGAGGTTTCGCTTATACGACCTGACAAATAAGCGGAACCTCTTCAATTCCCTTGAAGCGAAACTACCTACTGACTAATAAGCGGAACCTTTACAAATCATGTTCACATAAGCAAAAGTAACATAAAATACATGAATTTTACTATCTAGCTCCTAATTTGACCAATCTTGACCTAAGACTTAATGTAGACGAAGTCAACAGACATCCCATGCATCAACAGACCCCCCCCTGGATGTTGACGTAGTCTTCAGCTCCTGAGTCTTCAGCCTTGGTCTTTTCTTCAATTCTCTGTCTTCACATCATAAGCACTCTATCTTCACAAGTTTAAGATCACAACCTGACTCCAACTTCAAAACTTCAAACTTCCCTTTGACTGTTGATCCAGACTCCCCCTTTCACAGACTCCCCCTCTCGATATGCTAGAATCTGAGAAATCTGGCTCAAGTCTTTGACAATTAGCTTCCGTTGGGAATAATGAAGTCCAAACCTGTTACTCAACCAATAACATTACAATTCTATCTTTCAACAATAAATCACTAACACAATCAGCTGTAGAAATCCACTCAAGTATTCAGGTCCAAGTTAATGACCCTGATACTCAATTAATCTACCAAGTTCAATTTAATGACATTGGTTGATAATTTGACAAATCAAACTAATTTTGAAAAAGATTTTTCAAACAATTTTTGAAAATAACAAGTATCAATTTAATGAACTTGTTTTGACTTTGTAATATATCAAACTCCAACAAAGTAAGCTCTCCTCATTTTTCAGTCCAGAATCTCCTGCATCTACTTCAATCTTCTGAGAATCCAACAATTAACTCTCCACTTTTGGTTTGTCAAAAATAAAGCAGAAATAAAATCTTTTTGAATCTTATCAAAGTGTTCTAAACTCAAAATGACATGCAGAAAACTTAAATTGCAGAAAATAAACTATTTACAAACTTATTTTTGATGAGCGTGTCAGGGAATCATATCAGCTTTTCAGACAAATTACTAGTACCGTTAAGCTTCATTTCATATTCAGATTTAAACAATTCACCTCGATTGTTGATAGTGTGTTATATTTTAACTAGGCAGACACTTCTCTATTTAGAATTACACTTTATTGTCTATCATTTTTTGACTGTTTCCCGTTTTTATATATGTTCAAAAGATTATGCTAATATATATCTATGTTCAAAATATATAAAAATATTTTTTATATAAACACTAATATATCAATATAAAAATATATTGTGAACATATTAGTGTTATAAAAAATATTGAATTAATATAATACTAATATATTAGTATAATAATAGATAAAAAAGTGTATGTTCAAAAGATTATTATATATATTAGTATAATCATATATAAATAATCACGTTTTTATTCTCTGTCATTTAGATTAGTATATTTAATAAAAGTAATAAATTTTCAAGAAGAGAAAAGATGAGTCTGATGGTTTGTACAATAGATACATATAAAGGGGATTAGATAATTAAATTTTAGAAGTAAAGATATTACAAAATGAAAACATCTTTTCTTACCTAACGTAAATCAATAATTTAGTATTTATTTATTTATTTTTCCGAGCACGTTAATTTTTCTAAACGTTCTAGTTATTCTTTCATTTTCAAGCAAGAATTAAAATGGATGCCCCACCTAAAAATAATTGACTCAAATGTGTGTTTAATTCGTTTGTCCTTTATATAGCTTTATTTAAAAATCAAATTACAATTTTAATATTGTAATATCTTTAAACAAATTACTATTACTATTGTTTGAGATATACCTACATATTCTAATAAATGTATATTACTTAATTACTTAATATATTTAGAATCACTTATAGAAACGTCAAACTTTGTATTACCTACTATAATACTCCTTTGAGTAAGTAATATAATATACAATAAATTAAGAATTTGGTTTTAATATTTTAAACCAATATGGTTCAAACCACTAATTAAAAATAAAATTGTTCCCGTAAATACAGAAAGTTATATTTAATTAATTTATTTCTTTAAAACTTTTATTTCTCCATCCTTTAATTCCAAAATATTATATTCAATAAATTTAACATAAATTTACTTCAATATACTGCTACTATTATTATTATAAAAAGGTAAATAAAGTTATGGAAATAAGCTTGATGATTAGTATCATCGGTTATATAGTTGAATTTTTTAAAAAATAAAGATATTACAAAATGATTTAGTATATATATTACTTAAGTTTTGATATTAACTAGAAATTTGCAATTTTTGTTTTGTTTCTAAATAATAAATATACAGATGTATATACATAACAAATATCATATGTCTCAATAAAATATTCCTTGCAACGGAATCTAAGGTTATATATGCATAAATAGAGTTAGTTGCAAACATACTCATCACATCGAACCTAGCCATAGGGTCAATGGAAACAATGATATTTTTGTCAAAACTCCATTTTTCCAAACAAAAGAAAGTTACAACCATACCTACGCTTAAACGAAAAGAGTTAGGATTTTGATCTTTACTGATAACAACCTGGATAGTATTTAGACTTGAACCTAAGAAAAATGTCTTAGTATAAGCTTCGAAATTAACTAATTAATTGTGTAAATAAAGTGTGATGGGTGTTAGTATGCCGTGAGGATAATAACTAGAACAGTGCAAGTATGATAAATAAGTGATAACACCTGGCCACTGTTATTTCTTATTTATTAGAACTACTCGGTTCTAGAATATGATCCATCATGAGAATACTAATTTCCTTATTTCTTGATGCAAGCCAAAATAGATGATGAACTTTTAATCATGATTTGTTAAAATCTATTTATGGGAAATACAATGATAACTACCTCTCCGGCAAGACTGGGTACGGTGTGGTAGACTCTCCAGCTTGTCCGGGTAAGATGGGGGTACCTCTCCGATGAGACCGGGTAAGATGGGGTATATACTATGTTAATGAAATTCCCTAAATAGTAGCATGACTTGATGTCTGACCTGTTTTTGGAAATATGAATCTGTGAAATACATTGACCTTATGAATGGTGTGTATATTACTGTATGTGAAATATATGATTATATAGATATGTATATCTATGAGGAAATCCAAAGACCATAATAATTGACAATTAGGGATAAATCACGAACTGGTGTGTCAATGATAATTTTAGATTTAATTATCAGGAAATTCTCGTATACATCTATAATTCCAATATCAAACATTATTTTGTTTGGTCATCCTTCGCGTAATTCTTGCGACACGATGAACGACATGAACTCTTTTAGTTGGGACGCCATCGAAAGTATAAGAATTTCCCTTGCGTTACTTTAGATTATTAACGTATTAGGTAACCTGTAACTAAGAATTACGCTAAGACACAAAATATCTAAAAACTTACGCTAATAAGAGTAATTTTTACCTTCACTGAGAACTCTTACTCAAAATATAGAGAGTAGTTCTGGTCAAAATTCAAAGCAAGGATCAGAATATACTTAGGAACTAGGATCAGTAACAAACTAAAGATATTCCTCCACATTTCAGTAAATCTCAAGGACGAGATTTAAAACAAGGTGGGGAGGATGTAACATTCTCAAATTTTTTATTTATAAAATTAAAAAAAAAACTTACGTTATTAAACGGATAAATTATGGGTAAGTTGACTGTTGGAAATATGAAGTACCTAGACGGGCCTTGGAACCGTTTAATAATTTAACTATAAAAATACATTATATTTGACCTACGCCGTTTTTAATAAAACTTAGGCCAAAATGTAGACAAAAATATTCACGTTCTAATAGCATAATTATTATTTTATAAAACGTCATATTTTAGAAGTTACAAGCGCCAAATAAGTGAAGTAGTTAAATTAATTATAATATATATTAAATAAAAATTAAACTTAAACAAATATGAAATTTAGAATGGTGTCTACGTGTAGGATACGAATGGACATTAGAAATTAATATATGTGTACGTGTACATGCGTGTTCTCCAAGATCTAAATGCACTATAAATAAGAATGGCAAATCAACAATTTCCTTTGTCCCTCCTTCCTTTCTTTGGTTCTCTCTCTCTTTCAATATTCTTTTTTTCTACTTTTTAACTCACCTATAAATACTTTCAAGACCTGCCCCGTTTTAAGTATTGTAACCCCTGATCACTGAGTCGATACCATGTCTGATTGATTTAGGACCCACCAACGCATGTCACGGCTCTGCCCGACTAAGTACGTTGGGGTTCTGTCTCGTGACATATTGGTAAAGTTGATTGGGTTACCATGCTTAACGCGAGTGCATTATATATTTTATTATATAATGTAACAACCCTCCTAAAACACCCCTGACATCCCTACGCGTCCTAAAATACACCCCGTATACCAGAAACGACCCTAAACTACCTTTACTTTATTAAAAAATCAATAAAACAAATTATGTAAGGTGCTCGTGGGCCGCGACAGGGTTAACCCTGGGCTTCGCGGGGCGGGACCGAGAGATAAGTGGCGGAACCCCAGGGTGCCACATGGCACGACACCCGACGGACCTATAATGGTGACTAACCCAAGCTAGAACCTAGCCTAGGTTCTCGCGAGTCGCGAGAAAGATAAAAGCAGCCGTGCCGGGCCGCGACCCGCTGCCCGATCAGGCCTATATATATGGGCCTTTGGCTTCAGTTTCAAATCGTTCACAAATCAACTTTCTCTCTCAATTCTCTAAATAATAGAAATTCTTCTCGGGTATTATACCCACTAAATAAGCGAAGCTCTGCCTCGATGTAAGTATCATAACCCCCGGTTACGTATTAGATACGCTGCCCAATTGATCTAGTGCTCCGTAATGGCTGTCGAGGCTCTGCCCGACGTAGTCGTTGGAGTTTCTGTCTCAGGAGGGTATAACTAATGTAAATTGGGTTATTATACTAACACGTGTGTGATGTGCGTGTAGTGTAATATAATTTAGATGTATATTTAAGCCCTTTTTACACTTTTAGCCAAGTTTTAAATTTATAAAACACGATATTTACTAACACTTAACACACATATGGGCAAGTGCACCCATCGTGGACGTAGTATAGTGTTGGTAAGATACCGAGGTCGTCCAAGGACACAAGAGCTTTTAGTACCGGTTTATCCTCAACGTCTAATCAAATCAAAATGTTAGAAAAGGTTTTTTAAACTAAGAAAATAAAAACTAACTAAATGCTGAAAAATAAAAATAAAAATAAAAACAGATAGACAAGATGAATCACTTGGATCCGACTCGTGTATTAGTATAACCTTTGATTATTTTCGCACTTTTGCACTTGTTTAAGAGATTATCTTAGTTATTGTAGTAGGCCCCTCTTTTGAAGGCGACGTTACCCTCAAGCCAATAGTTTGAGTCAGCAAGGATACAATCCTAAAGGGTTGGATTATTGGAAGATAATGAATTAAGTTATTAATGCAAATTATGGTAGGCCCCGCTTTTGGCGGTGACGTTACCCTCGGCTAAGTAGTCTGAGTCAGCAGGGATACAGTCCTAAATAGCCGGCTTATAGTATTAATAGTAGTTAACTTATGAGGGGGTCAAAGAGTTTGGATCCCCGCCATCCAATACCTATGGGCATTGAAGGAGATCCTACTAAATTTGACCCAGGTCCCTTGCAGGAACTCTAAACGCTGAACAAGGGCAAGACCCTTACCAAACCGTTCCCTTAACCCCTGACCAGGTAGCCAACATACCTCCATATAGACCATGAAGATATGAATGGTGAAAATCTTTTATTTTATATAGACAGTAAAATAATGCCAAGACACCACGGACAAACGATAAGGAAAGATCACCTTCAACATAAGCAACTAGTTATTAAAGTCATTAATACAAAACCAGATAAAAAGTGCAAAAGATTAAAAATAAAAAGTATTATACTAAACACTTGTCTTCACCAAGTGATGTAAGAGACTTAGGCAAACATGGCCTTGATTGTCAAGAAATCTTACTATCAATCTTGGATCCCGAGACGACTCACACACTCTACGATGGACAATGGATGATGGTGGTGGATGATGGTGTTATGGTGGTGATGGGTGGTGGATGAAGTGTGAGAGAGGTGGTGTGCCAAGGGATGAGTTGAAATGACAATTAATTGTAATTCGCAA
Organism: Helianthus annuus; assembly: GCF_002127325.2. Lineage (NCBI taxonomy): Eukaryota > Viridiplantae > Streptophyta > Magnoliopsida > Asterales > Asteraceae > Helianthus > Helianthus annuus. The sequence continues at coordinate 62,727,155 of NC_035442.2, forward strand.
TTACAATTAATGTGCCTGCTGTACTTTCACCATGCCCCCGTGCTCACTGGACACGGCCCCGTGGTGGGCAATGGAAGCTTCTATAGGTTTGTCTTTTCTGCTGCTTCTTGGGCACGGCCCCGTGCTGGCTGAGCACGGGGCGTGTTCAGTCTTCTGACTTCTCTTCTTTACTTGGGAGGATGCCGTTGAGGGGTCGGGCAATCCACTTTTGTTCCTTTTCTTGTATTTATGTTAGAATTAGCTGTCTTTTTGCTTCTTTTGTGAATTTGAGCTCATTTCATCCTGAAAATACAAAAGGAAGACAAAAACACTCTTTTCCCAACATTAGTACTTAAAAGGGGTTAGTTTTATGCCTCATTTGATGTAATTTATTGTCACACCCCGACCACGTAAAACAACAAATCGTGGCGGAAACGTCGGGGAGTGTTGTAACAGAATCATTGTTTCACAACCATGGATCAAATAGTTTTGTTTTATTAAATTATTGAACTCAATGCTTTGGAACAAATCAGATAAATACAAATAAATTGTTTCTCAGTTTTAAAGTCGCTAAGGCATAGGTCCATCCTATGTGAAGCATGCATCAATAATCATCACACAGCAGTACCTGAAACATATATGAAAATAGGTACGTCAGCATAAAAATGCCTGTGAGTAACATAGGATTTTGTGTATTAGATTCATGGCTTTGGATAATGTGAGAAAAGGTTTTATGTTTTCAAAATAACCATGAATCTAATCTAAAAGTTTTGTTTCTGAAAACGTGTCGTTTTGGAAAAGAGTTTATAGTATAGACAAAAATATACTTTGGTTTTGAAAAGCTTGTATAAATAGTATAACAAAGTATACCTTAGTTTTGAAATAGTTAAATGGATAGTATATCGAAATATACTTTAGTAACTAAAATAATAGTTTTGGTAGTATATCTCAAATATACTTTGGTTTAAGGATAAAAGTATTGGTAGTATATCAAATTATACTTCGGTTTGAAAATAGCATATCAAATATGCTTTGGTTTAAAAATAGCATATCAACTATGCTTTAGTAGTATATCAAATTATACTTTGGTTTATGAAATAACAATGTTGGTAGTATATCAAACTATACTTTGGTAAACAGTAGCATATCAAACTATGCTTTGGTTTAAAAATAGCATATCAACTATGCTTTGGTAAATAACAAAGTAGTATGTTAAAACATATGTTGGATTTTGTACTTAGTATATCAAAATATACTTTGGTAGATCACATTTGAGAGCACATCAAACTGTACTTTTGTAGTATATCAACATATACAAAGAAAGTGTGATTTGGTATTTAATCAAGCCTTAGTGTATCAAACTACACTTTGGAGACTATAGAAATACCACGAAGGCAATTTCTATTTGGTTTAAATTTGGTTTCTGACATTCCATACAACAGGAATGGGGTGTCTAGTCCTATAGCGCTATATCATACTACCAATCGGCTGGGTGAATGTATAAAAATGGGTACAATCCAACAATTAGTTTTGTAAGTTTTGGAAAATCAGTGTTTAAACCATGGGTAATCGTTTAAATTTATCAAAAGTATTTGTACTAAGCATGTGTAATCATATAGTTTAAAATCAGGAAAATAACAGATAGGCATATATGTTTCACCCCAAAACAATTGAAAACAGTAAAAGAGGGGACTATGTACTCACTTGAGATTGCAAGTATCCTTGATTAAGTGTCCTAACAAAGCTTGGGAAATCAAGGAATCAAGTGGCACCTAGTACGGATCACTATGTTAAACAATCGGATCCTAAATCGGGAGATAGGATAGAATGAAGTTCTATAAATCAAATGAGTATTGCAACTCATATGGTATGATTTAATAGAGCTAGCATTCTGATTCGGAAGTCTACCTAAGTGCTTTTGACCCGTTTCGACCCATTATGGTAGTATAAGCCACTATAATGCGTCGTTTGCGTAAAACTATGTTCGGATGGTTAACTATGTGCTATGTCAAGTCTTACATGCCCAATTATCCCTAAACATGTTACTAAATCAGATTATATGTCAAAAATATGTTCACATAGTCAAAATACGGATTTTAGGTTAAAAAGGGCATTTTGGTCATTTCCTATGGGCATACAAGCTAACTAGCATACGACTAACCAATCCTATGTGATCATAAGGTATAACCTCAGTGGTTATTCCCTATGCAACTATGATCACTAACTAAGCTTGGTCGGATCCTAAAGATCGACCAAACGGGTCGGGTTCGAAAGGCTAAGCGGTTGTTTAGACCGCTTACCTTGCGACCCTAAACAAGCAGTAAACTAATAGTGTCGAGTTAAACATGTCAAAGCATGTTTAACCTACTGATTTGGTATCAAAACAAAGTGTTTTGATACCCTAAAGTAGTTCCGTTGCAAAATGCATGCTAAAACGCATTTTGACCGAAACTTTGACTCGACACTACTCCTAGTTAACGTGGTAATCAGCGGTTATAATCACGAAAGATTATAACTATCGTGATTACAATCACGTTGCAAAGTTCAACCGAACTTTGCGTTGACCATTGACTTGGTCAAACTGAAAGTCAAACAATGTTTGACTTTTTAAACTAGTAAGCAATAAAAGAATGAAAGAATGCTTACAATGGGTCCTTGCTATCTTTTCTACAAAGAAGACAAAGTCCCAAATGTTTGAGAGAGCTCCCAAGTCAGATGTAGAGAAGAGAAGAGAGGAATGAGCAAAGAATGAGGAGGTTTGGATTGCTATTTATAGTAAAGCATGAAGAACAAAATCATGACAAGTGTTTGTGTAACCTCCAAGCAATGATCAAGGCCCTACAATTGTCACAAGCAGGTACAAAGACTTGGAGGACACTTAAACTTGCTCAACACACCAAGAATTTACCAAAACAGCCCCTGAATTTGCAAACAGTTGCTGAAAATGAGTTTTCTGGTCGCTGGGCAACTCACGCGGCCTGCGTACGGTATAGGGGCAACCTTACGCGCCCCGCCTGGCCCTCCAAGATCAGCAAAGTTTCAAATTTGGCAGATTAGGTCCCTGCATGCATTCGAGTCCATTTTAGGCCTTTTTGACCCCCGTTAAGCCATTTTCAAGGCTCTAGAAGGTCAATAAAGTTTAGAGGACTCAAAATATGCTTGGAACACTCTCGGATGTCGGCTCGTTTGGTCGTACGGTCGCGTTGTTCGTTAAATTACGACGAAACTCAAACGGACGCGAAAACGAACCAAATTAAGCGACGAATAGGATTTTTGCATGCCGATCACTAAAATAAAAATATTTTAGTGTGTACAAAAATTTTGGATGTCCAGATGTGTCCAGAACGTAAGATATGCGCGAAAATGCAAACTTACGCCGTTTTTGACACTTTTAGTCCCTGTAAGATCATATAAGCATGTCTTCGCACACCGAACCTATCAAAGCTTATTTCTAAGCCATGTTTAGGTTATATATGGTATGTTTAACTTATGATCAAGTTCCGGACTGTACGATACTTTACAAATCGGTATAGTTTCGCAGTTTGACGCAAATAGTCCCTGCGATCGAATAAACTTGTTTTTGCCATACCAAACCTTCCAAAACTTATTTCTAAGTTATGTAAAGGTTATTTAAGGTATGTTAAGCCTATTTCACTATTCCAGAGTGTTTGTCGCGTTAAACTGATTACGTTTACGCATCAGTGCGCGTATAACTTTCCAGAAAGCGATTTAAAGCTCGGAATTGAACGAGAATTGATATGTGCAAAAGATACACATATTTATACAAATCCCAAGTATGAAACACAATATTTCATTGACTTGGCATTTGTTTGGTGCTCGTGGTGACACAGGTGTCACAGTCTCCCCTACTTTAGGAAATTTCGTCCCGAAATTTAATTCTAGAGGAAACTTGTGAAGACAACTGTGATTGTTTCGCTTTCGAATGAATCCTCCGATCCCCAAGTAAAACTCTAGGTCACGTTTGGATTTTTAGCGAATCTGTTAACTGCCAAAATGTCGTTGTTGTAGTAACGAAAACATGGGCTTTTGAACAACGGATAGGAGAATGTTTCCTATGAAGACTATTATAGGAAACTTGTGTGTGCTCGAAATCCGAGTCGGAGAATGCAAAATAAAATAGCATTGGTCAAGGTCCAGGACTTCTAGTAATTTAAACAACGCTACTTTCGCAATGTAATAAGGAACACTTATATATAGGAAGTACCAGCGGCGTATCCACCATGCCCTTTTTACATTGTTCCCGTCTCGTTATTCTCATCACTATAGGTCTTAACACATGACAAAACTTGCTGTGGTTTCTGTGCACTGAATTCCATAATTACGTATGCATCCATAATTACGTATGCATCCATAATTATGTAATTCCTTGCACAGTCCGCACAGTTTATCTCATAATGTGTAGGGTAAAATCAATCGAATAAACATCAAATGACTTGACTAGATCACCAAAAGATCTTTTTAATTAAATCAACGAACGATCTTTTAACTAGATCAACACATGATCTTCTTATCAAGATCGTCGTATGATCTCTTTAAATAGACCATTTAAGGGATCTTTATAACTTGGAACCAAATAAGTGTTTTGAATCAGCACTTTGGAATCCAAGGTTCTTACTATTTGCATAGAAGCCCCTTAAGGATTTAAGACAGTACTTTTAGTATCCTTCTGAGAATCTAACATATAAAGATACGAGAGATTCTACCAGGACTTAGATAACGAGCTTTGGAATTACACATAAACACAAAACCACCAAAAATTATGTATTCGTTAATTTAGTTATTAGCTCGTTTGTGAATTTTTACATTTTGAAGTATACTAGAAATCCAATCACGGACTTCAATTAGTACTTTAAAATATCCTCAAGAATCTAACTATGAAGATAGGAAGATCTTATAAGGATTTGGAATTTGTTTTTGTCGCGTTATAACATTCATATTAGGACACATAAAGAATCCAATCAAGGACTTACGATAGCACCTTTATCAAATCAAAGATTTGAAATGGTACTTCAAGTATCTGATTAAGAATTGCACCTGTACTTTGTTTCTTAAAAGAAATTAGTACTTAGGATTTTTGGGAAGATCACAAATGATCATTGAATAAAGGAATCACACGAGAAGTTTGTTCTGATAAGAACATGGTTCTTTGGTGTCGGTATTGTAGGGGTATGTCGACACATACATACAATCGTATCAGTTTTGGAAATAAAATTGAAACGACCATTTTATTTATAATAACTAAATTGTCTCAAATGTCAAAAGATAACAACCAAGGAAAAACAAAAGTCTAATTGTTCACTGCTGCATTGTCATTTGCGTTTGCCTCGTTTATGTTAAATGCTCGTCCGCGTGCTGGATTTGCATTAACAAGTCTCGGGCAATTGTTCCGATAGTGAGTAAGATCACCACAGTTATAGCACGATCCAGGTGGAAACCGTGCTTGAACAGCAGCAGGATTTGCAGCATTCTAGTTTTGGATAACATCGCGACATGTATTGACCAAGTGTCCCAAACGCCCACAGTGGGTACACTTGTGACACGGTGTCTGATTCACATGATGACGGTTGCATTTGTTGCACAAGGGTGCAGTACCAATATAGTTCTTCCTAGCACGTGGTTGTGCTGGTTGATTTGGTGCAACCTGATCTTTCTGAGCGACTACTGCGAAGTTTTGTGAAGCCTTACGCTTCTTCGACTTCTTAGAGGACTCGGTCTGTTTATCCTTTGGTTTATCTTGTGCTGTCTTGTAAGACGGTCTCGGATCGCGTTTTCGGAAAAGCTTACCCTTCCTGATTTGAGATTCAGTCAGGGTGGCAGATAGTTCAATGGCTTGTCTGACGGTAGTAGGGTTGCTACCAGTAACAATATCCTGAACTGGGTCAGGAAGACCATCGATGTATCTTTCAATCGCCTTATCCAAGGGCGTAACCATAGTAGGACATAACAGACTCAATTCCTCGTAACGATCAGTGTAGGCTCGATGTTCACCGCTGTTTTGTTTGAGATTATCAAATTCCCGTTCTAAAGCCCTAAGCTCATGACGAGGACAAAATTCCTTCATCATTAGAGCCCGAAGCTCTTCCCAGGTTTGTGCCATTGCTACATCGGCACCTCGATCCCTCATTATGACGTTCCACCATGTGAGTGCTCTTTTCTGGAATATACTCGACGCAAACTCAACTTTTCGCTCGTTTGGGCTTTGTACATGACGAAATGTGCTTTCGAGACTCTCAAACCACTGTAGGAGCCCCGTGGCCCCTTCAGACCCAGTAAATGTGAGTGGCTTAGCTGAATTGAATGTCTTAAAGGTACACTGAACATTGTTATTGTTATTGTTTGCCTGATTTATCTGGGTGATAAGGTTCGGGAGTACAGCAGCGAATTGCTGAGTGATTAAGGCTGCTAAATCGGCATCCTGAGCTTGATCACGTCGAGGAGGCATATTCTAAAAGAGCAAAGAAACATGAGGGAAAACGAGTGAGATGTCATGGGATATTCAAAACTGGACGTTAAGAATATCAACAAGGCATAAGGATTGTGATCATTTGTTCGTTACTTAAAACAAACAAACGACACTGTGACAAATCAAAGTAAATGGGTCAATATAATGTATCACTGAAGACATGCTCGCCTATAAGTGAACACTCACCCCAAGAGTTCCCAGGTAAGAGTGACTGGTCCGATACTGCGGATTTGTACGAACCCTCTAGCCTTAGACAGAAAACTCAGGGTACAGGCATTCACCCTTCTAGTTTGCACGTCTTCACATTATTTAGACCCAAACTTTGACGAGATTTTGAAAACACCAAAGGCTTAAAAGCCTAAAAACAAATCATCTAAGGATAGATGACTTCTTGTGATGTTTTGAAAAATTTTGACTCGAGAGAACGAATTGTGTTTTGTTTTTGTTAATCACCTAAGGATAGGTGAAGTGTATTGTTTTAAGACTAAACACAAGATAACTTGTGTTAGGGTCCCAGGAAGGTTATAGTCTAGGTCAAAGCATTACTAATAACCTAATTCCCTATAACCATTGGCTCTAATACCAACTTTTCTGTCACACCCTGACCACGTAAAACAACAAATCGTGGCGGAAACGTCGGGGAGTGTTGTAACAGAATCATTGTTTCAAAACCATGGATCAAATAGTTTTGTTTTATTAAATTATTGAACTCAATGTTTTGGAACAAATCAGATAAATACAAATAAATTGTTTCTCAGTTTTAAAGTCGCTAAGGCACAGGTCCATCCTATGTGAAGCATGCATCAATAACCATCACACAGCAGTACCTGAAACATATATGAAAATAGGTACGTCAGCATAAAAATGCCTGTGAGTAGCATAGGATTTTGTGTATTAGATTCATGGCTTTGGATAATGTGAGAAAAGGTTTTATGTTTTCAAAATAACCATGAATCTAATGTAAAAGTTTTGTTTCTGAAAACGTGTCTTTTTGGAAAAGAGTTTATAGTATAGACAAAAATATACTTTGGTTTTGAAAAGCTTGTATAAATAGTATAACAAAGTATACCTTAGTTTTGAAATAGTTAAATGGATAGTATATCGAAATATACTTTAGTAACTAAAATAATAGTTTTGGTAGTATATCTCAAATATACTTTCGTTTAAGGATAAAAGTACTGGTAGTATATCAAATTATACTTCGGTTTGAAAATAGCATATCAAATATGCTTTGATTTAAAAATAGCATATCAACTATGCTTTAGTAGTATATCAAATTATACTTTGGTTTATGAAATAACAAGGTTGGTAGTATATCAAACTATACTTTGGTAAACAGTAGCATATCAAACTATGCTTTGGTTTAAAAATAGCATATCATCTATGCTTTGGTAAATAACAAAGTAGTATGTTAAAACATATGTTGGATTTTGCACTTAGTATATCAAAATATACTTTGGTAGATCACATTTGAGAGCACATCAAACTGTAGTTTTGTAGTATATCAACATATACAAAGAAAGTGTGATTTGGTATTCAATCAAGCCTTAGTGTATCAAACTACACTTTGGAGACTATAGAAATACCACGAAGGCTATTTCTATTTGGTTTAAATTTGGTTTCTGACATTCCATACAACAGGAATGGGGTGTCTTGTCCTATAGCGCTATATCATACTACCAATCGGCCGGGTGAATGTATAAAAATGGGTACAATCCAACAATTAGTTTTGTAAGTTTTGGAAAATCAGTGTTTAAACCATGGGTAATCGTTTAAATTTATCAAAAGTATTTGTACTAAGCATGTGTAATCATATAGTTTAAAATCAGGAAAATAACAGATAGGCATATATGTTTCACCCCAAAACAATTGAAAACAGTAAAAGAGGGGACTATGTACTCACTTGAGATTGCAAGTATCCTTGATTAAGTGTCCTAACAAAGCTTGGGAAATCAAGGAATCAAGTGGCACCTAGTACGGATCACTATGTTAAACAATCGGATCCTAAATCGGGAGATAGGATAGAATGAAGTTCTATAAATCAAATGAGTATTGCAACTCATATGGTATGATTTAATAGAGCTAGCATTCTGATTCGGAAGTCTACCTAAGTGCTTTTGACCCGTTTCGACCCATTATGGTAGTATAAGCCACTATAATGCGTCGTTTGCGTAAAACTATGTTCGGATGGTTAACTATGTGCTATGTCAAGTCTTACATGCCCAATTATCCCTAAACATGTTACTAAATCAGATTATATGTCAAAAATATGTTCACATAGTCAAAATACGGATTTTAGGTTAAAAAGGGCATTTTGGTCATTTCCTATGGGCATACAAGCTAACTAGCATACGACTAACCAATCCTATGTGATCATAAGGTATAACCTCAGTGGTTATTCCCTATGCAACTATGATCACTAACTAAGCTTGGTCGGATCCTAAAGATCGACCAAACGGGTCGGGTTCGAAAGGCTAAGCGGTTGTTTAGACCGCTTACCTTGCGACCCTAAACAAGCACTAAACTAATAGTGTCGAGTTAAACATGTCAAAACATGTTTAACCTAATGATTTGGTATCAAAACAAAGGTGTTTTGATACCCTAAAGTAGTTCCGTTGCAAAATGCGTGCTAAAACGCATTTTGACCGAAACTTTGACTCGACACTACTCCTAGTTAACGTGGTAATCAGCGGTTATAATCACGAAGGATTTTAACTATCGTGATTACAATCACGTTGCAAAGTTCAACCGAACTTTGCGTTGACCATTGACTTGGTCAAACTGAAAGTCAAACAATGTTTGACTTTTTAAACTAGTAAGCAATAAAAGAATGAAAGAATGCTTACAATGGGTCCTTGCTATCTTTTCTACAAAGAAGACAAAGTCCCAAATGCTTGAGAGAGCTCCCAAGTCAGATGTAGAGAAGAGAAGAGAGGAATGAGCAAAGAATGAGGAGGTTTGGGTTGCTATTTATAGTAAAGCATGAAGAACAAGATCATGATGTGACAACCCTCACTAAACCAGGTATCCGAACGATTTAATTAATAATTAATTACTGCTTGATTACTGTGCTTAACTGAAATTGCCGATGAACTGCTACTTGACTCTATTACTTGAACATATCGGCATCATACTTTACATACCGTCACTACATTATTTTCCATGCTGAACCTTAGTGACAAACATGATGCACAAAAGCGCAGTAGCAATAGAACGGATAACCTATTGAACATGTTGATAAAGCCAGCATCAGGCAGACACTGCCTCTAAGGCCAGAGTGAGCCAGAAATATTTTACTACACCCATAGTGAGTGTAGGGATACAAGGGTTGTAGAACTGCGTCTCTAGGAATAAGATATAATGACTGGATGTGCCTAAAACGTACTCTAAGCACCAAACACAGCACTTTTATTAACATATCAGCTTCTGGCTAACTAATAAAGTGCCAAAACATGAGGAAAATACTCCTGACACTTTGTAGAATAAGTTGTGTCACTAAAAATATTATTAACGACACTTAAAAGCTTATTTAAGCACTTTAACGGATTACTATCCAACCGAACAACCGGATTATACCCGGAACATAAAAATATTGTCAGTAACAATATTGATCTTTTTCTGAGCCAGTTAGGGTCCCTGAATACCCTAACACCCGCTATAAAGCACATCACACCACTAACCGAGTTAACCCCTAAATCTAACTTGGTTTAACCTAACTAATACCTAAACTCTAGTTTGAATCGAACCGAGTTAACCCCTAAATCTAACCGAGTTAACCCCTAAATCTAACCGAGTTAACCCCTAAATCTAACTTGGTTTAACCTAACTAATACCTAAACTCTAGTTACAAACCACAAGCGTATAAACACTTGTGAAATGAAAAGTTTCGACAAAATAACGATCTTTGTAAAAGATGACGGGAAGTTGTAAAGATGGATTTATTCTAAAAACGAGGTTTTTACGAGATTAAACTATTTTATACAAAGATCCACAAAATATAACCGGATCTACACTATAGTTTTCGGAAAAACTACAAGTTCATGTGATCATGCGATTTACATACTTGTCGACTAGTTTGATGTATCGGAAATTGTATGATTGAATCAAGAAGTTGTTGAAATGATTTTGTAAAAGAAAATGATACGCTTGAAAGCGTGGCCACCTCCAGTTACAGAGGAAACTCTGGCGAAATTTTTCTAAAACCTAACACTTAGAATTATTTTCAAGTGTTAGAATTATTTTTGACATGTTTTCAAAATATATTTCGCCACGACTTTATTTACAAATATTCGGAGGTGGGATTTTCACAAAACTAAACGTGACAAATATATATTTGGTAAATATATTTTTCACAACACTGTTTATGATTATTTTGTGAAAATACACAAATATTATTTTTAGAGTAAAAATAATATTTATAAACGTTGACGAATCCAAAATAATACGAACTCTTTCACGATGAACATATAAGTTACAACGGTAATTATTATTACCACACGATTACTAAAACGTAACTTACACATTATACGGAAATGATTATGAACGTATATTTTATCAACGTATTATTTTTGGGGAAAAATTATGTGAAATGGAAATATAATATTTTTGAGAAAAATATTTATATTTGGAATTAGAAATGAAAATATATTAAGTGAGACTTAATATCATAAATTGAACGCACATGTATTAAATCCCCCATCCTTGGGAAGGAGATTAACTACCAAGTACATGCAAAATATAAAAACGGAATGGTTGTCTAACTATTTCCCAAAAACCTAAACTAGAAAGCTAAGGCACGGCCATCCGTCTAATAGAATTAGTACATGTAGGTCGTCGCTCAGCTGACATTCGGAGTACTTGGTAGAGACGCACTGACTGTGAGTTCATGTCCCCCTTTTCTCTTAACTGTTTTCAGTTTTATAAACTGCGGGGGTGAAATACATGTTATTATGATTACTAGTACTTTATACATGGTATGGTTAGCCTAAGGAGGTTTACTACTTAGATCATGGGAGTGGGTAGGCGCAACTTGAGGCCATTAATCCTCATTGTAGGACCGAGGGACAGTAGCGGTAGATCTATCTGGGTGTAGCGAGCCCAGCCCCAGGCCCAGCATAACGGACCTCGGGGTGACTTTGTGCCCAACGCAAAATCCGCTAGGTTTGAGTCTTCCTACTTGCACTTCACACATATCAATGGCCTTGCAAACCATTGGTGATCTCTTTTTCCTTATTTGCTACATACCAGGATTTTTAATAAATACAAAGGTTTATTTACTCACTTACACATGAACTCGCTCAACATTATTGTTGATTTTTCAACTTACATGTATTTCAGGGAATTAAAAGATCTGGCACGGTATGACACGTTTTCCCGCTGCACTAGTTCCCAAGATCATCCGGGGTTTAGGGAATGTGACTCTTTCCTGGACAAGTCACAGTCCTTAAACTGTGTTTATGTTTAAGTTGTAATGTTTGTTGAACAAGGTTATGGTTGTTAGGGCGTGATCCCGTTTTAAACAATGATACTGTATTTGGTTTTTTTAAAAACTTAATGGATGATTCTTGCATGTTTTTAATTTATATAGCTTTGTTATGATTAAGTTATGGTATTAAGAAGTCACACCAAATTAACCACGCTTCCGCAAAGCCAGGGTGTGACAGCTTGGTATCAGAGCTCTGATCATAGCGAACTAGGATTCCTTCTCGAGTCTAGACTATGATCACTAGGGCTCTCACGAAAACATTTTTACTGCATACCACTTAAGTCCAGATCCAAAACCTTTGTTGAGCACATTTTATTTATTATTTTTAGGCTCAGTCTGGGAGGCTGAGGCTCGGTCTGGGAGGCCGAGGCTCGATCTAATAGATCGAGGAAGTTGTCTAGTGGGACTAGGGAGTCAGTCTGGGAGGCTGGGAGAATTGGCTAGTGGGACTATGGAATCAGTCTGGGAGGCTGGGAGAATTGGCTAGTGGGACTAGGGAGTCAGTCTGGGAGGCTGGGAGAATTGGCTAGTGGGACTAGGGAATCAGTCTGGGAGGCTGGGAGAATTGGCTAGTGGGACTAGGGAATCAGTCTGGGAGGCTGGGAGAATTGGCTAGTGGGACTAGGGAGTCAGTCTGGGAGGCTGGGAGAATTGGCTAGTAGGACTAGGGAATCAGTCTGGGAGGCGGGGAGAATTGGCTAGTGGGACTAGGAAGAGCAGTCTGGGAGGCTGGGAGACTAGTGGGACTAGGAAGAGCAGTCTGGGAGGCTGGGAGGCTAGTGGGACTAGGAAGAGCAGTCTGGGAGGCTGGGAGGCTAGTGGGACTAGGAGAATTATGTGATATCTTACTTGGTGACTTATGTGATTATTTGATTGTATGACTGATTATTTGTGCATACTTGTGTCTATGTTACAGACTCATGGACTCAGCCGGTACTGGTGATTCGGACACCAGTGGACCCCGACCTATCGTATCTGACGACCTCGTATCCTCAGAGCACGAGGTGCACACCTCTGACTACACCAGCACGGACGATGACGATTTCCAGCCCTTCGCACTACCCGAGGGTGCTGATAAGCCTGCAGATGGCCCTCCTGCTGAGTACCTACCTTTAGTAGTGATTCCGGCTCCTATACCTTTAGCCGTCTATCCCGCATATGACTTACTTCTTGACGCCGAGGCTGACGGCGATATCGATCTGTTTGAGGATGAGCCTATCGAGGATGAGATCCCGGACGCAGCCCTACTTCCTGCTGGCTTTCTTCTGATGATCGCTGATGCTCCTGCCGAGGAATCACCCGCACATTCACCGGTCCCAGACTCCTTTGAGTCTGTGGCATCCGCACCTTCTCACGAGGTGAGCGCACAACAATTTGCACACGATTCGAATCCTGACCAGGCATCCTCTGCCGCACATATTCCTAGCTTTGCATTTGACCATGATGACATAGAGGATTCTGATCCTATCTTTCCTCCGGGATTCGACCCGGATCATGATATTGAGTTTATCCCGATGGACCAGCCCATGGAGGATCCCGCTGATCCAGTTGATCCTATTGATCCTGAGTTTGATTTCGAGATGGCTTTTGATGACCATGAGCCTGCCTTGGCTCCTGAGCAGGCAGCTGCTCTAGATCCTATGCTCGAGCATGACCCCGTACATGCTGGCATCCCAGTGGAGCCTGTTCTAGCTGACCCGCCTGTCGATGATCATCTGGAGGGTGATCATGTTATTGCTGTCGATCCTGTTGTTCCCCCACCTATTGTTGATATACATGTTGACCATCCTGTTGATCACGTTGCACCGGTTCACCCTGTTGTTGCTCCCCCATTTGATCCCGTTCCACTTGAGCCTGAGCACGCACTGTTTGCAGACCACATGGATCCACCAGATGAGCATGCACAGCACGGTTGGATACCTGCTGATGAGGATGTTCCACCTTTGCCCCCTCAGATCCCTGTTACACGACATATTGATTTTTCTTTTCAGGTTCCTCAGTTTGTACCTCCAGCGAGGCCTGGAGAGGGTTCTTCAGCCCATCCTTTTCGGCACGTACCGATGTGTATCCCCTTCATGCCCTAGATCTCATCTGTTCCACCCTCTACTTCACCATTTCATGTGGCACCGGTTGACCCCACCAGTGAGCCTTTGCTTTGGTCGACACCACCAGTCATGCCACCTACTGATCCTTACCATCCATTTCATGTGGGACACACTATAGAGGACGTTTTGATGTCCTTCGTTTATCAGCACGAGTCACACACGCAGCGTCTCCAGGAGCTTGAGAGAGCTCAGCTGCCACCATGTTCATGCCATGGTCAGACACACTCTCCTCTTCAGCCATGTCGATCATTACCCCCAGATTATGCTACTCGCCTCTTTACACTAGAGCAGCAGGTTGCTTCTGTCATCCGTACTCAGCGAGCTATGGAGGAGGACTGGCTCCAGTTACGTCGCTTGCTTTACACTTACTTTCCCCCTCCTCCACCGCCATCTGTATAGAGCTCATCAGTACTGCTTGTGTAGACGTTGGTGAGAGGACCGCGATTGCTTTTGATTGCACAGCATTTTGGAGACTACATGATGATACTGACTTTTGACACATACTTGATGTATTTGTTGTATTTGACACTGACTTGATATAGTTTTTGGACAGGGGTGATGTAGCCCCTAGTTGATTGATGATTGTATGACACAGTGATGTACTGATACACTTACGTTGTGGTCTCGATATATATAGCAATTGCAGTATTCTCATCATATTTGATTCGCTTGATTACTTATTTATATTTTTTTATGACATGGGATGTTGTGTGTATAATATTTGTGACATGGGATGTTGTGTGATTAGTATTTGTGAAGTATTGATAACATGAGATGTTATGTGTTATTACTATTACTATATACGTACGCTTTACTATGGCCTGACCGACGTAAACACATCTTTAGAAGATGCCGCCAAGACGTCAACAACAGCAAATGCCTACAACCCAGGCCGAACTACAGCAAGTCATTGCTGCTGCTATTGCTCAATATGCTGCCTCTCAAGGAGGAATGAGTGGAAGCAACTCTGGAAACACTGGCAACAACAACAATCCACCTCATGGTAACCCTAAGTCATTAAGACATACCATGACCTAAATGGATTCCCTTAGCAGGAGTGCTAATGCCGATCATATGTTATAATGTATGTGCGGGGTGCACCTACAAACAGTTCTTGGACTGCAAGCCCGTAAACTTTGATGGCACAGGAGGTGCTGTCGCTTTTGTCCGCTGGGCTGAGAAAACAGAATCCGTTCTTCGCATGAGCAAATGCGCACCGGATCAGCAAGTCACCTATATCTCTGGGCTATTTTTGGATGGAGCCCTATCCTGGTGGAACTTGCAAGTACAGACCCTTGGCGAAGCTGCTGCTTACGCGCTGACCTGGACCGAATTGAAAGAACTCATGCGCAAAAAGTATTGTTCCCGCGCTGAAATCCAGAGATTGGAGACCGAGTTCTGGCATCTGAAAATGGAAGGCCCAAAGATAGCAGAGTATGTTCAGAGATTCCACGACTTGTCGCATGTGGTACCTTACATGGTCACTCCTGAGTTCAAAAGAATTGAACGCTTCATTTGGGGACTAGCTCCTCAAATCATAAGCATGGTGACCTCCTCCAAACCTGCGACTATCACTGAAGCCATTGATTTAAGCGTGGCTCTTACAGAGGAGGCGATTCGTTTGAACAAGTTTGATGAAGTTGAGCCCAAGAAGAAAGAGATTCATGTGGAGTCATCTGGAGGAAACAAGAGGAAGTTTTCAAACTTCAAGCAGGGCACCAGAGTGGTGATTAAGAAAGGAGAGCAAAACGCACCAGCACAGGATACAGCTGGTAGTAGGAGGAAAGGTAAGGGATATATGGGTACACATCCCAAGTGCAACTCATGCCAACGACATCACTCTGGTCGTTGCGAGCTAAAAGTATGTGAAGCTTGTGGAAAGACTGGCCATTCGAAGGATTCTTGTTGGGCTAGTGCTGGCCGGGGAGGCCAAGGAGGATTTGGGAATAGAAATAACCGTGGTGGTACTGGGAACCGCCCACAAGGAAACAATGGAGGTGATGGGAATCGGGTCAATAATGCAAACCAACCGGGCACTATGAATCGAAATCAGAGGAACAATCAAGCTGGAAACGATGGTGGAAACGGGCAGAGGCCCGGATGTTTCAATTGTGGTGATCTTGGGCATTACAAAAGAAATTGCCCGGAGTTGAACCTAGCCTGCGGAAGGGTTTTCAACATAGAAGCAAGGGAAGCGCGCCAGGATCCCAATGTTGTCACTGGTACGTTCCCTGTAAACCAACGCTATGCATCCGTTTTATTTGATACTGGCGCCGATTATAGCTTCGTATCGTTAGAATTTAAGAATATGCTTGGTTTAGCCGCTAGTAAGTTAGATACTCCCTACTCGATCGAATTAGCGAATGGGAAGTTAGTAGAAGCTAATGAGGTGATTCGAGGTTACGTAATCGAATTAGGAGAGCACGAGTACGCTCTAGATCTACTACCAGTCCAGTTGGGAAGCTTCGACGTGGTAGTAGGAATGGATTGGTTATCGAGTAACAAGGCAGAGATAGTTTGTCATGAGAAGGTCGTTCGTATCCCGACCGAAGATGGTGAGACCATTGTTGTTCACGGAGAGAAGCGTGAGACGCCGTTTAGGATTATTAGCTGCCTGAAAGCAAGAAAGTGTTTGCAGAAAGGATGTGTTGCTTTCCTGGCACACATTGTAGATAAGAAGGCTACTGAGCCAAAGATCGAAGACATCCCTGTCGTGAGGGAATATCCAGAAGTCTTCCCAGAGGACTTGCCTGGGTTGCCGCCTCAGAGACAAGTGGAATTTCGCATTGACTTAGTTCCAGGCGCCGCGCCTGTGGCTAAGGCACCTTACAGACTTGCTCCGTCTGAAATGCAGGAACTGTCGACACAACTTCAAGAGTTGTTAGACAAGGGATTTATCCGACCGAGCTTCTCGCCTTGGGGAGCTCCAGTTTTGTTCGTCAAGAAGAAAGACGGTAGTTTCCGTATGTGTATTGACTACAGAGAGTTGAATAAGCTGACGATCAAGAATAGGTATCCTCTGCCAAGGATTGATGATCTGTTCGACCAACTTCAAGGTTCAAGCTTTTATTCAAAGATCGATCTTCGATCTGGATACCATCAGCTACGGATACAGGAGGAGAGTATCCCAAAGACAGCCTTCAGAACTCGATATGGACACTACGAGTTCCTCGTTATGCCGTTAGGGTTGACAAACGCACCTGCACTATTCATGGATTTGATGAATCGAGTTTGTAAGCCGTACTTGGATAAGTTCGTGATTGTATTCATCGATGATATTTTGATTTATTCAAAGACGAAGGCTGAGCACGAGCATCATTGAAGAGCCATTCTGGAGCTGCTAAAGAAAGGATCAAGCCCATAAGGGTTAGGGCTTTGGAGATGGTTATTCGAACCGACTTTCCTCTGCGCATTCGTGCCGCGCAGAAGGAAGCTCTTAAAGAAAGAAACCTTGAAGAAGAGTATCTCCGTGGGATGGAGAAGTTATTGGTACCAAACAAGGAAGGAACGTTGTGTTTTGAGAAAAGGATTTGGGTTCCTCTGTTTGGTGGTTTAAGGAAGGTTATTTTTGATGAAGCTCACAAGTCGCGGTACTCTATCCATCCTGGAGCGGATAAGATGTACCAGGATCTTAAAGATTATTATTGGTGGCCTAGGATGAAAGGCGATGTGGCTGTTTATGTGAGCAGATGTTTAACTTGCGCCAAGGTTAAGGCGGAATACCAGAAGCCTTCGGGACTTCTGCAGCAACCAGAGATTCCCAAGTGGAAATGGGAACAAATCTCTATGGATTTTATTACGAAGTTGCCAAGAACGCCAAGAGGCCATGACACTATTTGGGTAATAGTGGATCGCTTAACGAAGTCAGCACACTTCTTACCTATCCGCGAGAAGGATAATACGAGCAAACTGGCCGAAATTTACATGAGAGAGATTGTTACACGCCATGGAGTACCTCTCTCAATCATCTCCGATAGAGACGGAAGGTTCGTATCGAGGATATGGCAATCCTTCTAGGAAGCTTTTGGCTCAAAATTGAATCTGAGCACTACTTTTCACCCGCAGACCGACGGCCAAAGCGAGCGGACGATACAGGCGCTAGAAGACATGCTGAGAGCATGTGTGATGGATTTGGGCGGTAGCTGGGATAAACATTTGCCTCTGGTGGAGTTTTCATACAACAACAGCTACCATACCAGTATTGGTGCCGCGCCATTCGAAGCTTTATATGGGCGCAAATGCAGATCACCGCTCTGTTGGTCTGACGCAAGTGATAGACAGTTGGTTGGTCCTGATGTGGTCCAGGAAACCACTGATAAGATCGCACAGATACGAGATCGCATCAGTGCGGCTCGTGACCGGCAGAAAGCCTACGCAGATCGAAGCAGGAAACCTCTAGAGTTTGAGGTTGGTGATATGGTTTTGTTGAAGGTATCACCCTGGAAGGGTGTGGCACGCTTTGGGAAGCGTGGGAAGTTGAATCCAAGGTATATTGGACCGTTCAAGCTCTTGGAAAGAATCGGGTTAGTAGCATACAAGTTGGATTTACCTGCCGAACTGAATGGTGTTCACGATACATTTCATGTATCCAATCTGAAGAAAAGTCCAACACAAGATACCGTTGTCATTCCTACCGACGAAATTCATGTTGACGACACGCTCCACTTCGTTGAAGAACCCGTTGAGGTCACGGATTGGAAGGTAAACAAGACCCGCCGGAGCAGTGTCAAGCTCGTCAAAGTTCGTTGGAATGCGCGCCATGGTCCTGAATTCACCTGGGAGCGTGAGGACCGATTGAAAGAGAAATACCCCAATCTATTTCCTAGGAACCCTGCTTCTACAAGCAGAACTTAAAATTTCGGGACAAAATTTTTCTAACGGGGGGAGAATGTGACAACCCTCACTAAACCAGGTATCCGTACGATTTAATTAATAATTAATTACTCCTTGACTACTGTGCTTAACTGAAATTGGTGATGAACTGCTACTTGACTCTATTACTTGAACGTATCGGCATCATACTTTACATACCGTCACTACATTATTTTACATGCTGAACCTTAGTGACAAACATGATGCACAAAAGCGCAGTAGCATTAGAATGGATAACCTATTGAACATGCTGATAAAGCCAGCATCAGGCAGACAGGCAGACACTGCCTCTAAGGCCTGTATGAGCCAGAAATATTTTACTACACCCATAGTGAGTGTAGGGATACAAGGGTTGTAGAACTGCGTCTCTAGGAATAAGATATAATGACTGGATGTGCCTAAAATGTACTCTAAGCACCAAACACATCACTTTTATTAACATATCAGCGTCTGGCTAACTAATAAAGTGCCAAAACATGAGGAAAATACTCCTGACACTTTGTAAAATAAGTTGTGTCACTAAAAATATTATTAACGACACTTAAAAGCTTATTTAAGCACTTTAACAGATTACTATCCAACCGAACAACCGGATTATACCCGGAACATAAAAATATTGTCAATAACAATATTGATCTTTTTCCGAGCCAGTTAGGGTCCCTGAATACCCTAACACCCGCTATAAAGCACATCACACCACTAACCGAGTTAACCCCTAAATCTAACTTGGTTTAACCTAACTAATACTTAAACTCTAGTTGGAATCGAACTAGCTTAACCCCCCCCTTTAGGCCGATCGGCCACCATGTAACTAGAGGGGACACCTCTAGTACAACCTTGATTATTTTATTCTATTGTGCTTAAAATCTAGGGGACATATTAACCAAGGGTTATGGAACTTGTGATTGTCTATAAGTATGGAGCCTAAACACACAAGATCATTACCATTACACACCACAACCAAACTCTCCCCTCTCTTGCTCCACAACTCTCGGCCGAACCCCCCTCCCCCTTCTACATCCATTTTCGAGTTCCATCCTCTCATTCCAAGGTTATACAAGCTTCAAGGGTCACGCATAAGGAGTCTTGGAGCTAACGGAAGGCGAAGGACCTTTCTACTTTGCTTTTATCCACCTCTTCTTCGCATAGATTCTTCCCTAGCCCCGAGCTAGAGGTATAATGCTTAAAACTCATACTCGAACTAATCTAAGGTGGTTAATAAGATTTGTAACGGTTAAAACTCAGAAACTTGCATTTTGAAGCTTTAAAGTCTACTAAAAACATGAATCTTGTTGGTTAAAAGCATAATAGTTGTGTAAAAGTTGTAGTATTTGAAAGTTGTGAATATTTAAGCCCGATCTACGTTGTGGTAGCTCGGATCATCATTTAACCCGGTTTGGTTAAGATCATGGATCTTGACATAAGCTTGTTTCGGACGGTACAAGGGTTAAAAGGTGAAACTCTACCACACGAGAAACATGAACTTGTGTAAAAGTATTTTTACTTGTGAAATAGAGTTTAAAACTAGCGGATCTACGTTTCTGCAAGTGGTATTTTCAAAGGACCAAGTGTCGAGAAAAATCATGTTTTCTAAAAGTCGGATAACACACTAACAAGCATGATTTTTACAAACCACAAGCGTATAAACACTTGTGAAATGAAAAGTTTCGACAAAATAACGATCTTTGTAAAAGATGACGGGAAGTTGTAAAGATGGATTTATTCTAAAAACGAGGTTTTTACGAGATTAAACTATTTTATACAAAGATCCACAAAATATAACGGGATCTACACTATAGTTTTCGGAAAAACTACAAGTTCATGTGATCATGCGATTTACATACTTGTCGACTAGCTTGATGTATCGGAAATTGTATGATTGAATCAAGAAGTTGTTGAAATGATTTTGTAAAAGAAAATGATACGCTTGAAAGCGTGGCCACCTCCAGTTACAGAGGAAACTCTGGCGAAATTTTTCTAAAACCTAACACTTAGAATTATTTTCAAGTGTTAGAATTATTTTTGACATGTTTTCAAAATATATTTCGCCACGACTTTATTTACAAATATTCGGAGGTGGGATTTTCACAAAACTAAACGTGACAAATATATATTTGGTAAATATATTTTTCACAACACTGTTTATGATTATTTTGTGAAAATACACAAATATTATTTTTAGAGTAAAAATAATATTTATAAACGTTGACGAATCCAAAATAATACGAACGCTTTCACGATGAACATATAAGTTACAACGGTATTTATTATTACCACACGATTACAAAAACGTAACTTACACATTATACGGAAATGATTATGAACGTATATTTTATCAACGTATTATTTTTGGGGAAAAATTATGTGAAATGGAAATATAATATTTTTGAGAAAAATATTTATATTTGGAATTAGAAATGAAAATATATTAAGTGAGACTTAATATTATAAATTGAACGCACATGTATTAAATCCCCCATCCTTGGGAAGGAGATTAACTACCAAGTACATGCAAAATATAAACACGGAATGGTTGTCTAACTATTTCCCAAAAACCTAAACTAGAAAGCTAAGGCACGGCCATCCGTCTAATAGAATTAGTACATGTAGGTCATCGCTCAGCTGACATTCGGAGTACTTGGTAGAGACGCACTGACTGTGAGTTCATGTCCCCCCTTTCTCTTAACTGTTTTCAGTTTTATAAACTGCGGGGGTGAAATACATGTTATTATGATTACTAGTACTTTATACATGGTATGGTTAGCGTAAGGAGGTTTACTACTTAGATCATGTGAGTGGGTAGGCGCAACTTGAGGCCATTAATCCTCATTGTCGGACCGAGGGACAGTAGCGGTAGATCTATCCGGGTGTAGCGAGCCCAGCCCCAGGCCCAGCATAACGGACCTCGGGGTGACTTTGTGCCCAACGCAAAATCCGCTAGGTTTGAGTCTTCCTACTTGCACTTCACACATATCAATGGCCTTGCAAACCATTGGTGATCTCTTTTTCCTTATTTGCTACATACCATGATTTTTAATAAATACAAAGGTTTATTTACTCACTTACACATGAACTCGCTCAACATTATTGTTGATTTTTCAACTTACATGTATTTCAGGGAATTAAAAGATCTGGCACGGTATGACACGTTTTCCCGCTGCACTAGTTCCCAAGATCATCCGGGGTTTAGGGAATGTGACTCTTTCCTGGACAAGTCACACTCCTTAAACTGTGTTTATGTTTAAGTTGTAATGTTTGTTGAACAAGGTTATGGTTGTTAGGGCGTGATCCCGTTTTAAACAATGATACTGTATTTGTTTTTTTTTAAAACTTAATGGATGATTCTTGGATGTTTTTAATTCATATAGCTTTGTTATGATTAAGCTATGGTATTAAGAAGTCACACCAAATTAACCACTCTTCCGCAAAGCCAGGGTGTGACACATGACAAGTGTTTGTGTAACCTCCAAGCAATGATCAAGGCCCTACAATTGTCACAAGCAGGTACAAAGCCTTGGAGGACACTTGTCATACCCCCAAAATCCACCTGCGGAGTATCACCGCTAGGGAGTGTGACTGACCAGGATGAAGCCACCAATCATATCGAACATGTAATTAATATCAAGTATAATAAATGTAAACCAATCATTCAATACGATAGGTGTTCAAAACATAATCATAGTTTCAAAGTATAGCGAAAGTATAAGTACGAAAACCCAAATGTGTAACATAAGTTCAATAAGTTTCAAAACATAATCCATGCTCCACAACGACCTGCTCCTCCCTGTGCAAGCTCCATAAGTACCTAACGACCTGCAAGGCGTGTAACAGAGGATCAACAACTAGTTGAGCGAGTTCACAGTTAACAGTTCAGTAATAGTATAGTGTGAGTAGTAGTATGTTCGTTCGTTATGTCATGTATCGTGTTAGTTTCCATCGCGGCCTCCCAGGCAGGTATGCGAAGGTATTAGGGGATGTTCATCCCGAGTATCCTAGACTAGGTTTATCTGTATCGCGGCCTACCAGGCAGGTGTGCGAAGATTAGTAAATTCAGTTCGCGGCCTTCCAAAGGCAGGTGTGCGAAGTCAGTCATAATATCGCGGCCAACACTTGGCAGGTGTGCGAAGATCAGTTCAATAAGTGTTACTAGTCTAGTCGTATTCTTATCGTTAGGTTCTATCAACTGAGTATGTACAATAAAGTAATCCAATCCCATTCCCACCCTGGGAACCCCATGCCTTGGCTGTGTGAACTCACCTTGGTTTGCTCGGTATGCTTAACTATGTGCTTGCAATTAGTCAATCAAGTCCTATAGTATGCATGTATATTAAATCAGTTGTATGTCGTTTATATTACGAAGTGTTTAAGCAATCATCGTCATGTTTCACATAGCAATTAATTCACGTTCATAAAATAATACATCATACGACAGAGTAATTCAGAACCATTAGGGTTACCGCACACACACTGAGTTTATATACACGGTTAGCACAACTCAGTTACATAACAGATATCTGGCATATATAACAGAACTCACAGTTAAGCATTTAACAGAACTCACAGGGCAAATCACTTAACAGATACAAAACTCGGACCAAACACTTGTTCTTCAAACTCAGATCCAGCCATAACATACAAAAGCTCGGACACCTCTTGTATCTCTATGAAAGTCGGACATGTTGACATGTTTTAAAGGTCGGACAAGTGTAAGGATGCAAAAACTCGGACAACATGGGGACATGGGTCAAAAGTCGGACCAATTAAAACAGGGGTTTTAGACATCGGACAGGGGGGCTTGGGGGTTAAGGCTCGGACCATGCACCTCATTAAAAAACTCGGACCTTCTAAAGGTCGCAAAGGTCGGACATTCAAGTTGTAATAAAACTCGGATATAGTGCAATACTCGGACCCCCTTTGTTTTGTTTTAAAAATCGGATTTTCTAATACAAATCATTTGTTTCTCTAGCACTATTGGGCCGAAGCCATATCCAATGATCTTTGGTTGACCGCCCACCCCACCAATCACAATTTATGGCCGCCCACTCTCATAAGCCTTCCTGCCACCTACTGACATTTGGCCTTGAACTCTACACCCCTAAACTTGTTGCTAGCTGCCATGTTTTCACATGTAACATTCCTTTATCATATGCAATTCAGTTTGACCCCCACATGGTCGACAATATAGTAACCATCACCTTGTGATTTGGACCAACCCTCTAATCATATAATCATTCCAAATAATCACATGTAACTCAAATCATGATGACTGACAATATGATACTACCTCTTGATGTTATTGGACCACTAAACTAGTGGGTTTGACTACCACATACCACCATAATTATCAAGTAATATTATAAAGAACAATTACAATAACCATACCAATGTAAGAGACGTTATTGGCCCGAAAAGGAGACATAGCAGTTGACAACATCATATCAATTATAATCACAAACGCATGTAACCCTATTAGTCATCAGCATGCTAATCGATTATTTATATATATCATCATATAACCGTATACACAACATCACATACTATCACCATTTCAAAATCATTAGTAAATCAAATCTCGATAAACATAAATAAATATTCACATAACAATCAAATCATCATAATAAGGAATCACGTCTGATTATTAAGCACTAACCGAGGTGGAAAAGGGTACCAAATGGAACAAAAGGAATGGCTTTGAAAGCTTGAAGTTGCCGTCACACAGGAGGAGTACTCTAGGGTTTCTGTTTTGGTTATTAGACTTTTACGTACTAGTGGGAAACATGATATTAAAACATTGCTACTGGGCCCGAGGCCCTTGTGTTGATTTGGCCGGCCCACCGGTTAACGAAAACACTTTTGTGTCTTCGTGATGGGTGATTTCAAGGGGGAAAGGGGTTGTGTTTGGCTAGGGTGCTTTCGAGTGGGGTAGGGTAAACAGCCCAAGGTCCCATGTTTTAATTGTACCATCATAACAATAAATACCCAAAATGTATTGTTAACCTATATACATATAGTGCCCACCATACATAAGCACAAAAACAACACTTGCGTTGCACATCAAGTATAACATATCAATCACAACACGATATAGCGTATTACAAATGTGCACGGTTGCGAAACCACAAATCATGTAACAAAACAACTTAACTAATTAACGTGCAATAAATGCGAAGGTGGAAATCTTGGAAACTCGAGTTGTCACATTATCCCCAACTTGAAAGAAATTTCGTCCTGAAATTTAAAATGCGGTTACTGAGGAAGCTAGGTGAGTTGTATCGTTCACTGGTTTTCCTGGGGTGTCACATCATCCCCCCGTTTATTTGGAATTTCGTCCCGAAATTCCGCAGTAGTAGCTTCAGCCTCAGTAGTAGTTGCATTGGTTTCGAATAACTGGGGGTACTTTTCTGTCATCTGGTCTTCGCGTTCCCAGGTGTACTCTGGGCCACGTTTGGAGTTCCAACGAACTCGGACAAGAGGGATTCTCTTGTGCTTGAGGACCTTAACATTCCGGTCCGTGATTTCAACTGGTTCCTCGAAGAACTGCAACCGCTCGTCGATAGTGAGTTCCTTAAAAGGAATTATGAGGGTCTCATCTGACAGGCACTTCTTCAGATTCGACACGTGAAATACGTTGTGAACTGCACCGAGTTCAGCTGGTAGGTTTAGTCTGTAGGCTACTTGGCCTATTCTTTCAGTGATTTCGAACGGTCCAACATACCGTGGATTGAGTTTGCCTCTTTTACCAAAACTAACCACACCCTTCCAGGGTGAAACTTTGAGTAAAACCCGGTCCCCGACCTGAAATTCCAATGGCTTCTTACGCTTATCCGCGTAGGCTTTCTGACGGTCGCGTGCTGCCGCCGTGCGTTGCCATATCTGTGCAATCTCTTCTGTGGCGTCCACTACAATCTCTGGACCCGTAATCTGACTATCCCCCACCTCTGCCCAACAGAGAGGTGACCGGCATTTACGTCCGTACAATGCCTCGAATGGAGCGGCTTGTATGCTGGTGTGATAACTGTTATTATACGAAAACTCCACTAACGGGAGATGCTTTTCCCAGCCGTTGCCGAAATCGATAACACATGCCCGAAGCATGTCTTCAAGAGTTTGGATCGTTCGCTCAGACTGCCCATCCGTCTGAGGGTGATACGCTGTGCTCATGTCTAATCGTGAGCCGAAAGATTTATGCATCGCTTGCCATAGCTCTGATATGAATCGTGCATCCCGATCCGAAATGATGGAGATGGGCACCCCGTGCCTCGAAACAACTTCCTTAAGATAGATGTCTGCAAGAGTGGAGAACTTATCCGTTTCCTTTATAGCCAGGAAGTGTGCAGACTTGGTGAGTCGATCCACGATCACCCATATAGTATCATTCCCACGCTGAGGTCTAGGCAGGCCAGTAACAAAATCCATGGAAATCTCTTCCCATTTCCACTGTGGTATCCTGGGTTGTTGCAGTAGACCCGCTAGTTTCTGGTATTCAACCTTGACTCTTGCATAGGTCAAGCACTTGCCGACGTAAGTAGCGATGTGAGCCTTCATACTAGGCCACCAATATGTAGTTTTGAGATCGTGGTACATTTTATCCGACCCTGGATGTACCGAGTCGCGAGACTTGTGTGCTTCGTCCATCACAAGCTCTCGTAAACCGCCATAAAGTGGGACCCAAATACGCCCCGTTACATAGTAGGCGCCGTCTTCCTTTTGTTCCATTCGCTGCTTTGAGCCGCGTAAGGCTTCAGCTGTGACGTTTTCAGGCTTCAATGCTTCCACCTGAGCATCTCGTATATGTGCAGGAAGAATAGACTGGATGGTGAGCTGTAAAGCTCGTACGCGTCTAGGTAGAGTGTCTTTTCGACTGAGAGCGTCAGCCACAACATTGGCTTTGCCTGGATGGTACTTGATGGCACATTCATAATCGTTCAGAAGTTCGACCCATCTTCGTTGACGCATGTTCAAATCCTTTTGCTTAAGGATATGCTCGAGACTCCTGTGATCGGTGTAAATTGTGCACTTGGTACCGTACAGGTAATGTCGCCATATCTTAAGCGCGAAAACAACAGCTCCCAGCTCTAAATCGTGCGTCGTATAATTCCGTTCATGAACTTTGAGTTGTCGCGAAGCGTAGGCAATAACTTTATCCCGTTTCATCAATACGCAACCAAGCCCCTGTATCGATGCGTCGCAATAGACCACAAAATCGTCTGTGCCCTCTGGCAATGAGAGAATAGGTGCACTGCAAAGCCTATCCTTTAAGTACTGAAAAGCGGTTTCCTGGGAATCTCCCCAACGATAGGTGACACCTTTCTGTGTCAGCAGCGTAAGCGGCTGTGCGATCTTCGAAAAGTCTTTAATAAATCGTCTGTAGTACCCCGCCAAACCCAAGAATTGGCGTATTTCCGTTGGTGTACGCGGTGCAGACCAGTTCCTGATCGAATCTACCTTGGATGGATTGACATGAATCCCATCCCTGTACACCACATGGCCTAAGAAGTGGACTTCACGAAGCCAGAAGTCGCATTTAGAAAACTTTGCGTACAGTTGCTCCTTTCGAAGAAGTTCCAAGATAATACGTAAGTGCTGCTCGTGTTCCTCCTGGCTCTTGGAGTAGATCAGAATGTCGTCGATGAAGACAATGACGAACTTGTCTAGATAGGGTTTGCACACCCTGTTCATAAGATCCATGGAAACTGCAGGCGCGTTCGTAAGCCCGAATGACATGACAAGAAACTCGTAATGGCCGTAGCGAGTTCTGAATGCTGTCTTGGAGTCGTCCTCATTCCGGACTCTCAGCTAATGATAACCAGACCTTAGATCAATCTTGGAGTAGTAGCTCGACCCTTGCAACTGGTCGAATAAGTCGTCAATACGAGGAAGAGGATAGCGGTTCTTCACTGTGACCTTGTTCAGTTCGCGATAATCAATGCACATTCTGAAAGTGCCATTCTTCTTTTTTCACGAATAGTACTGGAGCTCCCCAAGGCGAAAAGATAGGTCGGATAAATACCTTATCCAAGAGTTCTTGTAGCTCCGTCGATAGTTCTTCCAATTCGGATGGAGCTAAGCGATACGGTGCGCGAGGTGTAGGTGCTGTCCAGAACTATGGGAATGAAGTCGATAGGGAACATCTGACCAGCGAGGATAAGATTACAACCCTGAACTATGTACGGCCTCTAGACCTTTACCACTAGTTAACACTACGACACGTTGGGTGTTCAAGGGGGTTGGTGTACGTTTTAACATTCGACTAACTTTCAAAGACATATAATTGGTATACACACCCGAATCAAACAAAACAGTAACGTAAAAGTCGTCAAGAAGAAACTTACCCATTGCTACGTTGGGATCATTTCTCGCTTCCCCCTGCCCCAGCACAAATACTCGTCCCATAGCTTCGTTGCCATTGTTGTTCCCACCATTGTTGTTGTTGTTTCCATTTCCCTGATTGTTGTTATTGTTGCGATTCTGGTTCTGGTTCAACTGGGGACAATCACGCTTGAAATGACCTTCAGCCCCACACTGGAAACATCCCCGGTTTCCACGCTATGGCTGCTGCTGCTGATTTTGTGGAGCTGGCGGTGGGAGTTGCTGGTTCTGGTTTGCTGGCCGTGAGCTTCTACAATCCTTAGCCTCATGACCCATCTTGAGGCATCTTTGACAACGTTCCCTACGGCATCTTCCGCTGTGGTGTCTGTTGCACTTATTACACAGTGGGTGAATTCCCCGATATCCACCATGCCCCTGACTGCCAGATGATTGCTGACTCGGATTCTGGTGGTCATTTGTCTTGCACTGCTGAGACTGAACAGAAACTGATCCCTTGCTGGAATCCCCCTCCCATTTTCTCTTGTTGTCACTGGGAGTAGCAGAAGTAGTGACAGCAGTAGTGATAGCCTTGACACGTTTTGGCAGCCTGTTCTGGTCCACTGCCTGATCTGTAATACGATGAGCAAGGCGCTGAATAGCCTGGATATTATCAAGATTAGCCGATGTCACATGGCTCTGGATCTCTGGCGCCAAACCCTTGAGATACAACTCAATACGTTTCACTGGAGGGTCCACCATAGTTGGGCATAGCACGGCCAGTTCATTCGACCGTTTGGTATAGGCTTCGATCTCTGACCCAACCATTTTCAAGTGATACAGTTCGTCTTCCAACTTGTGAATGTCTTCACGAGTGCAGTATTCCCTTTTGATCAATTCCTTGAAATCATTCCAAGGGGTGGCGTTAGCAGCTGCCAACCCTAGGATCTGTACTTGCGCGTTCCACCAAGTCAACGCGATTCCTTCCAAAGTGCTAGTGGCGTACTTGACCCTGCGAGCCTCAGGGCATTCACACATTTCGAACACAGATTCTAGCTTCTCGAACCAATGGAGGAGTCCCACTGCCCCCTCGGTGCCACTGAATGAGCTTGGACGACAGTCCATGAAGTTCTTGAAAGTGCAGACAGGCTGCTGCGCGTGTTGACCTATTATGTACGAATAGGACAAAGTTAAATACGAGAGTTAATGTAGGATCTAAAGATCCTAGTGTGTGTCTGTACTGCAGGGTATACTACCTGCTTGAGCAGCTGCAAGTGCCGCAACAACTTGAGCTTGAACGAGAGCCTCTAGCTGGGCTTGAGTCATGTTAATTCGTCCAGCCATGATCTTCATAGCAAATGCAACATGAGTTAGAGAGGTTCGCGAATAGTGCGATGACAGAAGAGTGTAAGCACGTAAGTGTTCCCAAGCAATAACAAGTAGTGAGCAGAGTAATGTAAGCATACTACGAGCAAAGTTCTATGCAATTCTAGCATGTAGGCAATAAACATAAACCTTATTACCTAGTATGTCGAGTCTTGCACGTGGAGTGAAGCGTCGTTGTGGATCGTTGAGAGCACTGTTCTGGTTATAGTCTGGTTTTAATAAAAACGTTTTCCCATATTAAAACCAAGTTCTCTATAACCAATGGCTCTGATACCAATCTGTCACACCCCCAAAATCCACCTGCGGAGTATCACCGCTAGGGAGCGTGACTGACCAGGATCAAGCCACCAATCATATCGAACATGTAATTAATATCAAGTATAATAAATGTAAATCAATCATTCAGTACGATAGGTGTTCAAAACATAATCATAGTTTCAAAGTATAGTGGAAGCATAAGTATGAAAACCCAAATGTGTAACATAAGTTCAATAAGTTTCAAAACATAATCCATGCTCCACAACGACCTGCTCCTCCCTGTGCAAGCTCCATAAGTACCTAACGACCTGCAAGGCATGTAACAGAGGATCAACAACTAGTTGAGCGAGTTCACAGTTAACAGTTCAGTAATAGTATAGTGTGAGTAGTAGTATGTTCGTTCGTTATGTCATGTATCGTGTTAGTTTCCATCGCGGCCTCCCAGGCAGGTATGCGAAGATATTAGGGGATGTTCATCCCGAGTATCCTAGACTAGATTTATCTGTATCGCGGCCTACCAGGCAGGTGTGCGAAGATTAGTAAATTCAGTTCGCGGCCTTCCAAAGGCAGGTGTGCGAAGTCAGTCATAATATCGCGGCCAACCCTTGGCAGGTGTGCGAAGATCAGTTCAATAAGTGTTACTAGTCTAGTCGTATTCTTATCGTTAGGTTCTATCAACTGAGTATGTACAATAAAGTAAGCCAATCCCATTCCCACCCTGGGAACCCCATGCCTTGGCTGTGTGAACTCACCTTGGTTTGCTCGGTATGCTTAACTATGTGCTTGCAATTAGTCAATCAAGTCCTATAGTATGCATGTTTTTAATTAAGTTGTATGTCGTTTATATTACGAAGTGTTTAAGCAACCATCGTCATGTTTCACATAGCAATTAATTCACGTTCATCAAATAATACATCATACGACAGAGTAATTCAGAACCATTAGGGTTACCGCACACACACTGAGTTTATATACACGGTTAGCACAACTCAGTTACATACCAGATATCTGACATATATAACAGAACTCACAGTTAAGCATTTAACAGAACTCACAGGGCAAATCACTTAACAGATACAAAACTCGGACCAAACACTTGTTCTTAAAACTCAGATCCAGCCATAACATACAAAAGCTCGGACACCTCTTGTATCTCTATGAAAGTCGGACATGTTGACATGTTTTAAAGGTCGGACAAGTGTAAGGATGCAAAAACTCGGACAACATGGGGACATGGGTCAAAAGTCGGACCAATTAAAACAGGGGTTTTAGACATCGGACAGGGGGGCTTGGGGGTTAAAGCTCGGACCATGCACCTCATTAAAAAACTCGGACCTTCTAAAGGTCGCAAAGGTCGGACATTCAAGTTGTAATAAAACTCGGATATAGTGCAATACTCGGACCCCCTTGGTTTTGTTTTAAAAATCGGATTTTCTAATACAAATCATTTGTTTCTCTAGCACTATTGGGCCGAAGCCATATCCAATGATCTTTGGTTGACCGCCCACCCCACCAATCACAATTTATGGCCGCCCACTCTCATAAGCCTTCCTGCCACCTACTGACATTTGGCCTTGAACTCTACACCCCTAAACTTGATGCTAGAAGCCATGTTTTCACATGTAACATTCCTTTATCATATGCAATTCAGTTTGACCCCCACATGGTCGACAATATAGTAACCATCACCTTGTGATTTGGACCAACCCTCTAATCATATAATCATTCCAAATAATCACATGTAACTCAAATCATGATGACTGACAATATGATACTACCTCTTGATTTTATTGGACCACTAAACTAGTGGGTTTGACTACCACATACCACCATAATTATCAAGTAATATTGTAAAGAACAATTACAATAACCATACCAATGTAAGAGACGTTATTGGCCCGAAAAGGAGACATAGCAGTTGACAACATCATATCAATTATAATCACAAACGCATGTAACCCTATTAGTCATCAGCATGCTAAGAGATTATTTATATATATCATCATATAACCGTATACACAACATCACATACTATCACCATTTCAAAATCATTAGTAAATCAAATCTCGATAAACATAAATAAATATTCACATAACAATCAAATCATCATAATAAGGAATCACGTCTGATTATTAAGCACTAACCGAGGTGGAAAAGGGTACCAAATGGAACAAAAGGAATGGCTTTGAAAGCTTGAAGTTGCCGTCACACAGGAGGAGTACTCTAGGGTTTCTGTTTTGGTGATTAGACTTTTACGAAAACACCGGTTAACGAAAACACTTTTGTGTCTTCGTGATGGGTGATTTCAAGGGGGAAAGGGGTTGTGTTTGGCTAGGGTGCTTTCGAGTGGGGTAGGCTAAACAGCCCAAGGTTCCATGTTTGTTCCATGTTTTAATTGTACCATCATAACAATAAATACCCAAAATGTATTGTTAACCTATATACATATAGTGCCCACCATACATAAGCACAAAAACAATACTTGCTTTGCACATCAAGTATAACATATCAATCACAACACGATATAGCGTATTACAAACGTGCACGGTTGCGAAACCACAAATCATGTAACAAAACAACTTAACCAATTAACGTGCAATAAATGCGAAGGTGGAAATCTTGGAAACTCGAGTTGTCACAACACTTAAACTTGCTCAACACACCAAGAATTTACCAAAACAGCCCCTGAATTTGCAAACAGTTGCTGAAAATGAGTTTTCTGGTCGCTGGGCAACTCACGCGGCCTGCATAAGGTATAGGGGCAACCTTACGCGCCCCGCCTGGCCCACCCAGATCAGCAAAGTTTCAAATTTGGCAGATTAGGTCCCTGCATGCATTCGAGTCCATTTTAGGCCTTTTTGACCCCCGTTAAGCCATTTTCAAGGCTCTACAAGGTCAATAAAGTTTAGAGGACTCAAAATATGCTTGGAACACTCTCGGATGTCGGCTCGTTTGGTCGTACGGTCGCGTTGTTCGTTAAATTACGACGAAACTCAAACGGACGCGAAAACGAACAAAATTAAGCGACGAATAGGATTTTTGCATGCCGATCACTAAAATAAAAATATTTTAGTGTGCACAAAAATTTTGGATGTCCAGATATGTCCAGAACGTAAGATATGCGCGAAAATGCAAACTTACGCCGTTTTTGACACTTTTAGTCCCTGTAAGATCATATAAGCATGTCTTCGCACACCGAACCTATCAAAGCTTATTTCTAAGCCATGTTTAGGTTATATATGGTATGTTTAACTTATGATCAAGTTCCGGACTGTACGATACCTTGCGAATCGGTATAGTTTCGCAGTTTGACGCAAATACTCCCTGCGATCGAATAAACTTGTTTTTGCCATACCAAACCTTCCGAAACTTATTTCTAAGTTATGTAAAGGTTATTTAAGGTATGTTAAGCCTATTTCACTATTCCGGAGTGTTTGTCGCGTTAAACTGATTACGTTTACCATCAGTGCGCGTATAACTTTCCAGAAAGCGATTTAAGGCTCGGAATTGAACGAGAATTGATATGTGCAAAAGATACACATATTTATACAAATCCCAAGTATGAAACACAATATTTCATTGACTTGGCATTTGTTTGGTGCTCGTGGTGACACAGGTGTCACATTTATATGTTGCATTTTACACACATCAAATACCCCCACACTTGAACTTTTGCTTGTCCTCAAGCAAAACTCTTTAAATATGTGGCTTACACTCCCAAATGGAATGGGTAGAAGAGAAGGTTTTTGGCTTGTCATAGAGTGTCGGGAATCCAAGATCTTTTTGGTTTTATTTTTATTTTATTTACAATCCTATTCGTTATGATTTATTTAGAATGTTTCATAAGAGAAATTACTTATTTAGGCTTAGCATGCCTTTTTAAAATTTCATTTATATAGAAGTTCACATACCTCACGGAAGAAATCACTCAACACTCGGCCGAAGGTGTATTTTTTTAGTGAATCACTCCAGAGCGGCATGGAACTTATTCCTACCATAAGCTTGCCAAGCAATCAATCCTCCTCCTTTTTAACTATATACCTTTGTAAATATCAAGAGGACTTTTTGGGTGAAGGGTTAGGCTTGGGCTAATGGTGGGTGGTTGGGTTAGTGCTTAGTAAAAGGGCGAAAAGCGTAAAAAGCGTCAGTTTTCGTAAAACACTTTGTTTTTAGTGACTTTTTATTTTGAAGTATTTCTCCAAACAAGCTTTTGCTTTCATAGCTTTGTTTGTTAATTTTTTTTTATTTTTTTATTTTTTTTTTAGGTCACACGAAAAAAAACGAGCTTACGAAAAACCGAGCTTGTTACTAAAATAAAGGGTGAAAATAAAAAGGGTTTTTGTGGGTAAAAAGGGTTTTAGGGTAAAGAAATGAAAGGTTTAGGCTCAAAGGGGTTAACTAGGGGGATTTTGGGTAGGTGATAAAAAAAATGAAAAATAATGGTGTGGAAAGGAAAAAATGGTTAGTCCTAATGCCTCTATCATTTACTTACTTGGGTTTAAGTCGGTAAGGACCGGGAATGAATCGTCGTGGCAAGTTCTAGAGTTGTAAGAACCAAGCGGCTATTCACACAAGAAACGAAAAATGAGCATTTAGTTTAAAGATGTAAATTTGTATGCTCAATAAAGTCTCAAAACTCACATTTGTGGGAATGGGTTTTTTTATGTGATCAAGTATATATAATCAAATTTTATCTAAGCTTGTTATGCCGTTTCATAATTTTCTTATGTTGGTTCTCGTTTATCACGACGCTCTCGGTTGTAAAATTTGTAAAAATATAACCTTATTAATCTTAAGATTCCTGACTTAAACTTTAGACAAGTAAAAAAAATGAAAAAATTTTGAAAAAATTTGGGGTGTTTAGCGGTTCCAGTAGAGTTTTGTGTAAGGCTTGTTGTTAGGACTTGCAAAATTTCAAGGCTTTAGCTTCCCCCCCACACTTAAATTACACATTGTCCTCAATGTGTCCCAAAAATAAATTTTTAGGTTGATTGGATGTGTAATGTGGTGTTAAAAAGCAAAGATTTATGTTTGGCAGTCTGGACACGGCCACGTGGGGACCGGACACGGCCCCGTGTTCAGGTGCCAGTAACAGAAATTAAAGAAATGAGACAGAAGCCTGGACATGGGGGCGTGTCTGGTGAACACGGCCCGTGTCCAGTTACCTGAACTGGGCATTTTTCTGCAGCGTGTTCAGCACGGGGCCGTGTTGGTTGAGCACGGCCCGTGTGGAGCCTTCTGTAATGGAGAAATTTGTGTCGGGTTGCCTCGTTCTTGTGCATGGGGCCATTTTTCTCGTTCCCTTTTTTCATCCTTTACCCCCATGAGTGTGTTTTATTTGTAAACCATCAAACTTTAAAAACCATCATTTCATTGCAACCATAGAGAGATACATATAGTTTCTAAATAAAATAAAATAAAAACTTAAATAAATAGGTCAGGAGATACACGAGGTTATCATAAAGGGTTCTACTTCTTAAGAAAAATTCGAGAATAGTTTCCCGATGTAGTAGGACCCTTGGCCGAGGGTTCCTTAGATGTCGTTCAAAGCCAGTGTTCTATCTCCCTTGGAAGGAAGAAGGCGGCTCCATTTTCCTCAGTGGCTTGAGGGGGAACATTCACTGGGACTCCTTGCACCACCCTTTGCGGAGGCTCTTGGTGCATGGCATACCATTCGGCCGAAATGATGACCTCGGGCACTACGTTCCACGCTCTTTGGGTTATTATGGGAACCAAAGGCGGGGAAGCAAGAAGGTTTAACCTCTGGTTCAAGAGGTTTACCTCTCGAAGACATCCCTCCAATCCCACCGTCAGATGGTTGATACGGTCCACTAACGCTTCCTCCACTCCCGTCATTTCGTCAATGGCCTCCCTTAAGGCGTAAACATAGTTCACCAGGGAGTCTTCTGCTGTGGACGACCTCCTCCCCTGTCGGTTATTTCTTGAAGATGACCCGCTTGCTCTGCTTGCCATTTTCTGAGAAAGAAACCGAAGAGAAATAAATTTTTACAAGACAGCACCTCGGACACGGCCCCGTGTTCGCTGAACACGGCCCCGTGTTCATTTGTCTGCAGGATTTTAGGCTAAGGGTTCTTGGAGTTTTAAATTATTTTCATGATTTTTAACTATGGTTTAAGCTTAGATAATTTAAAACAAAGTTATACAATTAACTTTAAACAAGAATCCGTAGCAAATAATCTTACAAACTTCACATAGAGGGTTGGAATCATGGAGTTTCCAAGCTTCCATGGAGGAAATGTTGAAAAAATTTTGAAAGAAGAGGAAATGAACAAAAGTGGAAGGGACAAGATGGTCCTTGGGAACCTTCTTTTAGCACTTACCTAGGATGGTATGAGTGAAGATCCCAGGAATCTCTGTCTAGTGAAGTGGTCAAAAATGAGAAGGAATCAGGCTGCATTTAAAGAAAACGACAGCGCACTGGACACGGCCCCGTGTTCGCTGGACACGGCCCCGCGTGCAGAGAAAAATCCTGACACATTTTGTCCGTATTCTGACAAAATCAGCAGAGAATCTTTTAGGTGAGCACGGGGGCGTGTTGACCGGACACGGCTCCGTGTCTGGAGGCTGTCTTATGGAGTTTTATTGTTCTTAAGGATCTAGTTGATATCGGGTGGTTCCTTACTGGATGGAACAACCCCAAAGTGCCTAAGATACCTTAATTGTCCTAGACTAAGGCGAGAACGCAAGAGGTTGTCGGTGAGGGTAATTCCTATTTTCATTCTAGGTGGACAAGTCCAACCCTTTTCCGGGCTCTCGTTAAAGAAGGTGTATGCCGAATCGCTCAGGTCTATGTATGCACCGAACAAAGTCGATGGAGAGTCCTTCACGGCACAATCGGCACAGGGACGACTATCGTCCAAGTCTTTTCTAGGTATGAAGGTATTTTCGGGAGCAACGAGGTTGTCGGAATGCGGTCCCAACATTTCTTCATGGTCATCGTCTTGGGGCGGATCAATAAAATCCTTCCTAAGTTCTTTTGACCAATTTAGAATTAGCTCTTCTAGTTGAAATAACTCGTCAAGGAGCATTTCCCCTAGAATATCTGGCTGGGCGCATTCGAGGGAGAGATTGTGCTTATTTTTACTTTCGCCCCTCTTAAGGTTATAAGGAATTGGTGGGTCTATATAGTGGGGCCTATAATTTAGAAAGTAACATTTTAGTTCTTCATGTTCGCCTCCACATAATTGACACCACATACCATAAGAGTGCCGAAAGTAAAAAGAATTACTATCACTCATGTTTATGTCAGAAATTACCAACCGCCGGGATCTAACGGTTCTGTTTTCAGTAAGAGAATCTTGGGCACGGGGGCGTGTTGAGTGAGCACGGCCCCGTGTTCAGCTTACTGTCTGACTTACAACAGGATTGCCAGTTCCATGATTGAGCACGGGGGCGTGTTCAGCGGGCACGGCCCGTGCTGAGCTCTGCAGAAGCTGAAAAACTAAGAAAATCCTAAAAAAAATAAAAATATGATTAGGCCGTTGATTCCTAACTTTCTTAAAATCCTTGTGTCCCCGGCAGCGGCGCCAAAAACTTGATGTGCGTGTAGTGTAATATAATTTAGATGTATATTTAAGCCCTTTTTACACTTTTAGCCAAGTTTTAAATTTATAAAACACGATATTTACTAACACTAAACACACATATGGGCAAGTGCACCCATCGTGGACGTACTATAGTGTTGGTAAGATACCGAGGTCGTCCAAGGACACAAGAGCTTTTAGTACCGGTTTAACCTCAACGTCTAATCAAATCAAAATGTTAGAAAAGGTTCTTTAAACTAAGAAAATAAAAACTAACTAAATGCTGAAAAATAAAAATAAAAATAAAAACAGATAGACAGGATAAATCACTTGGATCCGACTCGTGTATTAGTATAACCTTTGATTATTTTCGCACGTTTGCACTTGTTTAAGAGATTATCTTAGTTATTGTAGTAGGCCCCTCTTTTGAAGGCGACGTTACCCTCAACCCAGTAGTTTGAGTCAGCAAGGATACAATCCTAAAGGGTTGGATTATTGGAAGATAATGATTTAAGTTATTAATGCAAATTATGGTAGGCCCCGCTTTTGGCGGTGACGTTACCCTCGGCTAAGTAGTCTGAGTCAGCAGGGATACAGTCCTAAATAGCCGGGTTATAGTATTAATAGTAGTTAACTTATGAGGGGGTCAAAGAGTATGGATCCCCGCCATCCAATACCTATGGGCATTGAAGGAGATCCTACTAAATTTGACCCAGGTCCCTTGCAGGACCTCTAAACGCTGAACAAGGGCAAGACCCTTACCAAACCGTTCCCTTAACCCCCGACCAGGTAGCCAACATACCTCCATATAGACCGTGGAGATATGAATGGTGAAAATCTTTTATTTTATATAGACAGTAAAATAATGCCAAGACACCACGGACAAACGATAAGGAAAGATCACCTTCAACATAAGCAACTAGTTATTAAAGTCATTAATACAAAACCAAATAAAAAGTGCAAAAGATTAAAAATAAAAAGTATTATACTAAACACTTGTCTTCACCAAGTGATGTAAGAGACTTAGGCAAACATGGCCTTGATTGTCATATTTATAAAGCGTCATATTTTAGAAGTTACAAGCGCCAAATAAGTGAAGTAGTTAAATTAATTATAATATATATTAAACAAAAATTAAACTTAAACAAATATGAAATTTAGAATGGTGTCTACGTGTAGGATACGAATGGACATTAGAAATTAATAAATGTGTACGTGTACATGCGTGTTCTCCAAGATCTAAATGCACTATAAATAAGAATGGCAAATCTACAATTTCCTTTGTCCCTCCTTCCTTTCTTTGGTTCTCTCTCTCTTTCAATATTCTTTTTTTCTACTTTTTAACTCACCTATAAATACTTTCAAGACCTGCCCCGTTTTAAGTATTGTAATCCCTGATCACTGAGTCGATACCATGTCTGATTGATTTAGGACCCACCAACGCATGTCACGGCTCTGCCCGACTAAGTATGTTGGGGTTCTGTCTCGTGACATATTGGTAAAGTTGATTGGGTTACCATGCTTAACGCGAGTGCATTATATATTTTATTATATAATGTAACAACCCTCCTAAAACACCCCTGACATCCCTACGCGTCCTAAAATACACCCCGTATACGAGAAACGACCCTAAACTACCTTTACTTTATTAAAAAATCAATAAAAAAAATTATGTGAGGTGCTCGCGGGCCGCGACAGGGTTAACCCTGGGCTTCGCGGGGCGCGACCGAGAGATAAGTGGCGGAACCCCAGGATGCGACATGGCACGACACCCGACGGACCTATAATGGTGACTAAACCAAGCTAGAACCTAGCCTAGGTTCTCGCGGGTCGCGAGAAAGATAGAAGCAGCCGTCCCGGGCCGCGACCCGCTGCCCGATCAGGCCTATATATATGGGCCTTTGGCTTCAGTTTCAAATCGTTCACAAATCAACTTTCTCTCTCAATTCTCTAAATAATAGAAATTCTTCTCGGGTATTATACCCACTAAATAAGCGAAGCTCTGCCTCGATGTAAGTATCATAACCCCCGATTACGTATTAGATACGCTGCCCGATTGATCTAGTGCTCCGTAATGGCTGTCGAGGCACTGCCCGACGTAGTCGTTGGAGTTTCTATCCCAGGAGGGTATAACTAATGTAAATTGGGTTATTATACTAACACGTGTGTGATGTGTGTGTAGTGTAATATAATTTAGATGTATATTTAAGCCCTTTTTACACTTTTAGCCAAGTTTTAAATTTATAAAACACGATATTTACTAACACTGAACACACATATGGGCAAGTGCACCCATCGTGGACGTAGTATAGTGTTGGTAAGATACCGAGGTCGTCCAAGGACACAAGAGCTTTTAGTACCGGTTTATCCTCAACGTCTAATCAAATCAAAATGTTAGAAAAGGTTTTTTAAACTAAGAAAATAAAAACTAACTAAATGCTGAAAAATAAAAATAAAAATAAAAACAGATAGACAAGATGAATCACTTGGATCCGACTCGTGTATTAGTATAACCTTTGATTATTTTCGCACTTTTGCACTTGTTTAAGAGATTATCTTAGTTATTGTAGTAGGCCCCTCTTTTGAAGGCGACGTTACCCTCAACCCAGTAGCTTGAGTCAGCAAGGATACAATCCTAAAGGGTTGGATTATTGGAAGATAATGAATTAAGTTATTAATGCAAATTATGGTAGGCCCCGCTTTTGGCAGTGACGTTACCCTTGGCTAAGTAGTCTGAGTCAGCAGGGATACAGTCCTAAATAGCCGGGTTATAGTATTAATAGTAGTTAACTTATGAGGGGGTCAAAGAGTTTGGATCCCCGCCATCCAATACCTATGGGCATTGAAGGAGATCCTACTAAATTTGACCCAGGTCCCTTGCAGGACCTCTAAATGCTGAACAAGGGCAAGACCCTTACCAAACCGTTCCCTTAACCCCCGACCAGGTAGCCAACATACCTCCATATAGACCGTGGAGATATGAATGGTGAAAATCTTTTATTTTATATAGACAGTAAAATAATGCCAAGACACCACGGACAAAAGATAAGGAAAGATCACCTACAACATAAGCAACTAGTTATTAAAGTCATTAATACAAAACCAAATAAAAAGTGCAAAAGATTAAAAATAAAAAGTATTATACTAAACACTTGTCTTCACCAAGTGATGTAAGAGACTTAGGCAAATATGGCCTTGATTGTCAAGAACTCTTACTATCAATCTTGGATCCCGAGATGACTCACACACTCTACGATGGACAATGGATGATGGTGGTGGATGATGGTGTTATGGTGGTGATGGGTGGTGGATGAAGTGTGAGAGAGGTGGTGTGCCAAGGGATGAGTTGAAATGAAACCAAGCACTCCTATTTATATGCTGAACAGAAGGCTGGGCACGGCCCCGTGTCCGCTGGACACGCCCCCGTGCCCGTCTGACACTCTCTCTCTCTCTTCATTAATTGTAATTCGCAATTACAATTAATGCGCTTGCTGTACTTTCACCACGCCCCCATGCTCACTGGACACGGCCCCGTGGTGGGCAATGGAAGCTTCTATAGGTTTGTCTTTTCTGCTGCTTCTTGGGCACGGCCCCGTGCTGGCTGAGCACGGGGCGTGTTCAGTCTTCTGACTTCTCTTCTTTGCTTGGGAGGATGCCGTTGAGGGGTCGGGCAATCCACTTTTGTTCCTTTTCTTGTATTTATGTTAGAATATGCTGTCTTTTTTGCTTCTTTTGTGAATTTGAGCTCATTTCATCCTGAAAATACAAAAGGAAGACAAAAACACTCTTTTTCCAACATTAGTACTTAAAAAGGGTTAGTTTTATGCCTCATTTGATGTAATTTATATGTTGCATTTTACACACAACATGTGCATTGTTCAATTAATAGATTATAACCAGGAACACACAAAAGAAATATCTAAAATAGCAATGTGAGTAATCCTTCTTTTTGTAAACCTTTTTGTGAGTAATCTCCTTTTTGTAAACTCTTTTTACAGAACCTTAAATATTTTTCAATGTGATTAGCAGTGATTGAGTCTTTGTATTCTTCAATTACTGCCGGTATGTTGGGGTTTTGTATACAAAATGTGGAACACGTTACCATTGGACAAAGTGTTAGCCAATGGGTAATATGACCCACCAGTCAGGATTGACAATACTGAATGAGTAATTGTGTGGATATAAACATTGTAATCGCTCTCAATACTGTGAAATGATAAAACTCTTCTTTCTTAAATTGGGATTCACTCACCAGTATTTCCCACTGACAAAAATATTTTAAACGCGTTTCAGGTAACAAAATGTGAAAGCCAAATAGAAGACAGCTAGAGAGCACTGAAGGCTTAGAAAAGTGGCTATAAAAGTTACCTATATAAAAAGGAGATTTCATTTTCAATACTTAGGGTTTATCCCTATAAAAGTATTGTAAAGAAAACTTAGATTTTATCCCATTTATATATTTTAAACATTTTAGTGTTTAACTCTCATAAATATATTTCCTAACTACGGTCCTAATGAACATTTTCGCTGTCAAATTAATAAACACCGACACCATCTGACTGGTTCGCAGCTCCCGCTCCCAGGATGGGGTCAGGGGCTATGACAGTAAGTTGATGAAGCATCTATTTGAAGTACAACAATTGAGGAGCCAATTAAGGGTTCAAAGAAAGGTATTAACTTAGGGTTCATGAAAGCGCTATATGGATGGTAATGGTTGAAATCGGAAGCATGGTGAACTAGGGAGGATAAGGCAGGTGGTAGCGATAACTAATTTTGGAGTTGAGGTGTATTTAAGGATCTAGTGGTTGTAAATGTGGAACAACGAAGCAACAGGTGTGTCGTATGAAGCAAGAATGGAAGCTTGGGAGACTTGACATTAAGTTTACCATGTTGTGTCGGATGAACAGTTCTAACCCGCATTATGAATTGTATTCCTATGTAATTCATAACTAGAACTTCTCGGTTATTAAATG
Organism: Helianthus annuus; assembly: GCF_002127325.2. Lineage (NCBI taxonomy): Eukaryota > Viridiplantae > Streptophyta > Magnoliopsida > Asterales > Asteraceae > Helianthus > Helianthus annuus. The sequence goes on from NC_035442.2 coordinate 62,769,547, forward strand.
TGCAATATTTCAAAGTTTTCTTTTTCGATAAGTTGTTATTGGTTAAGAATATTAATGAAGTGGTTGTTTAAAATAGGGTTCTATCACCTTGCGTGGATCGTCGTAAAATTAAATTTAGCCATATTTTGCATGTTATATTAGCTATTTTATTGGGTTCCATGTGATAGTGAAACTCCGGTTCCCCACACTTACCTAATATGGGTTAGTTTTCTTAAAAACAATCTGTACATTGGAACACAATAATCAAATTAATATTATGAATAAGATTTTAGAACTAGAAAGATCGCTTACCACCTCTTAGTGCACCCAACAAAAAAGGAAGTTATACAGCTGAAACAAACAAATAAGTCATTGAGCTTAAAAGGATGAAAAAGGAATGTCTTAAAGGCTTTTAAAATATGTAATTTCAATTCAAATCATTAGATGATAGATTTGATGTGCCACAATTACATGATTAGAAGATATTAGATATATCATTAAATGTTTAGTATTGCTATAGAATTTACGTTAAGTGTTCTTTTATTTATAAAAAGGAATTTATAGATGCAATCAACTGATTAACAACAACATTGCAATTTTTTTGTTCATCTCTCTAGCACAAAATCTAGTTTCTGCTCTTTTTTTGGTTCACTGACTTTTTATGGTTAAATGTTAGTCATATGAGAATTCATAGTCGATTATTCTTTATCTTGTATTAAAATTTTGTATATTTTTGTTATGGGTCATTTTCTGCGTATATATCCTGACTAATATTCTGGATTTGATTGTTTATTTGCGATCATGATACCGGATCAGGATATTGGTAACATCCTGATACGATATCCTTGTACTAACCAATTAGCTCACGTGCAGATTATTGTAACAAGTCTCTAACGGTCAGGAGGACTTCTTCCCCTCGAGACTCGGGCAAATCAGTTAGCTTGTAGACGTTGAACCCGAAAGAAGTGGACTACAACGTTCACTTGAGGAATATTCGAAGCATCCCAGTTTAATAGGATAGTTAGTTATTTTCGTTTTACTATAAATAGATTGATCGGATCATGTTAAGGCACACACACTCTTACGCACACTTTTACTCTCCTGTTGCAAACAATCATTGCACTCGAACACTTGTACTCAAACTACATTGTAACACCTAGTTGATCCGCATCATATCCTGCACTGTATCCTGATATTTGAATTAATCGAAGAACAAGGCAGCTGCGATTGTCAGCTCCCGAGGTTTTGTGCCGACGATCGAGATTGATCAAGGGCTTTCCTCGTACATCCTGTGTCATCCTTTACATTTTCGCTCATTGTTTGATCATAGATATAGCTCTATATCCTGAGCCGTATCCTGAAACCGTTTTTTGCAAATAACTTAACTAGCATATTTGCAACACATATTACTAGCACACTACCTCACAAAATGAGTTTGATCACTTAATCGCTTAGGTAATTTTTGACCAAAACACTTTGGCGCCCACCGTGGGGCAAGTGGTGCTATTTCTACTAAAAGCTTTTACAAAATCGTTACTTGGTTTTCTGTTTTCAAAACTTTTTGCTACACTATTTACAATGGCCTCGAGATCAAACATGAGCTCTTCCACCGTGTCTTCTACAACCTCTGCAACAATTGGTTCGGTGCTTCCACCACCTCCTCCGAGATCGCAAGCCTCTTCTCAAGGAACTAAAATTCATGTGGCCCGGGATGTTATCCCCTCTCGCAATATCCAGGGATCTGGTCCTGTTTTGGCTTCTAATGAGGAAATTCTAAATTTGTTTGGTAGTGTACAGGAACAGATGAGGCAGCAGCAGGAAACTAATCAAATGCTGATGAGAGAGATACAACTCTAGAAATCCGGCTCGAGCAGGCCTGCTGAAGATACTGTCACTCCCTTGCAACCCAGGGCTTTGAACTTCAGTTTTGCAGTTTACACTGAGGATAACCGGGGAAGTATTGTCTCACACCCCCAAAATACCACCTAGGGAGTGTCCCTGATAGGCGTGTGACGTGCCGATAATGAGCCACTAATTACACTGAACCCACACATCTTTCAAAATAATGTTCTCAATCATTAATAAAACACCATCAACAAGTTTATACGAAAACCAATATGTTCAGCGGAAGAAAATAACAAACTAAAGTTAAATTGTTTAAAACCAAGGTATAGTATCAAGAATTTAATCACTTCAATCTCTCCAATCGACCCATGACCACTTCTGCTACTCCAGACAGCAAGTATCAAAATCCATGAAATCTAACGACCTGCGAGCATGCAACACGTGTATCAGACAAAGCTGGCGAGTTCACAGTTTATGAAAACGTTTGTTACCATGTATTTATTCCAACTTATTAACAAATGCAAAAGTAATATTGATAATATCTCGATACTGAACAAGACGGCTCCTGATGTATGTTTTGCCCGTTTCCCGGTGCTCCTATCAAAACAATGGGCCCGACTAGGTCACTAGTTCACAACCGTTCTCCCCGGTACGGTGTGAGGGTGCTAAACCTAAGTAGCGCTATCAACTAATAACCCGTTTCCTCCCCGGTAACAAAAGATAGGACTTAAAAGTGATAGAATGAGATAATTATCCAATATTCCTGTTTTTACCCAAAAGACTTATCCCTCCTCGGGATACCCACTGATTGTCCCAACCACCGGGACGCATGCTCAAAAGTAGTGAACTCACCTTTGGTTTGCTCGGTAATATTTAGTTAACTGCTTAATAGTTGATCACAGGCGTCCTAACATAATTACCGACAACAATTAATCTCAGTTGCACTTAACCCACACGTTACGCGTACAGTTAATTCACATATTCATGTTCACATAATACACCGTAATTGTTCGTATAATACACTCATGCCATTCAAATCATAGCAGTTAAACCAGTACCATTACATAACCACTTAGCACGTACGACCCACTATACCTATCCGGACTTCATTGTGACCCATGATTTCCTCAAGTTCATGTCGGCTGACCAACTCAACATGTGGCCCAACTACTCCCGGCCCCAATTAGACATTGTTTTAGTTGAGTGGGCCAAACACTAACACATGGTATGCGGCCCAAATAGCCGACACACAACATTAGAACCATCCAACATGTTACCTGGCCCAACTCATACAAGTAGTCCATTGACACCCACCAGTTTATGATCCAACTTGTTAACTAATATGTAATCAATCTGCCAGTGTATGATTTGTTTTTTAAGTCACATATTATAGAGTCAATTACAAACTTCACAATCCGAACATCATGCATTTCTAATTCACAACCATAACCGACTAACAACACTTGACTGTTCGTTACGTTATTCAAATTGAGGTGCGGCCCACTGGACTATACCGATGTGGATATGTGTGCGATTTTAAACTAGCGTGCGATCCACGTAAACTTGTACGACTTTCCTACATTGTGTTTGTTTCATTTTTGAGCCCGTGGCCCACTGGCTTGTGCGAGGCCCAATGGGTTGTGCGACCCGGACTTCCTTATGCGATCCAACCTATCCTGTGCGACCAGGTCTGAGTTGTGCGACGAGGCAGTAGATCAGCCCAACTGTCACACCCCGACCACGTAAAACAACAAAACGTGGCGGAATCGTCGGGGAGTGTTGTAATAGAATCATTGTTTCATAACACATGGAAAATTGAAATGTTGTTTTATTGATTATAAGAGTTACAATGTCTTAACAAACAAAGAAGTATAACAAAATTAACTAGTTTTGCATCTTTTATTGTCACTAAGACCCAAGTCCGCCTAAGTGTATCTTGATCAATCCTATGCATCATCTCGTGAAACACAAGTGAAAATAGGTACATCAGCATAAAAATGTCGGCTAGTACATAGGTTTCATTGATTCAGGATTCATGACTTATAAGTTTAGAAAAAGTTGCTTAACAAAAGTCAGTCATGATCCTTGTAAAATGTTTTGTTTTATAAACCATTTGAAAAGCGTTGATAGATATGTATATGTAAAAGAGTAATGAATAACCAAGTAAAAATGAGTTTGTATAAAATGAGTTGTTTGTAAAACAATGTCTTGTGAAAAATATGTTATATGTCTAAACTGAAATGATTTAAACAATGATGCGATATGTAATATCATCCAAGCACTTATATATAGGAAGTACCAGCGGCGTATCCACCATGCTTGTATCATATTACACACGCCTAGTTCCTTAAATCACTTACCCAAACAAACCACCAATGTAAAATGTCTATGTTTAAACCAATTGCCAAATGTATTGAATAATATGTCAAAATGTTTATGTCAAAATGTAAATCATGTGATGTATAACCAAAATAATATGTATGGCAAGTGAAATGCATCAACTAAACCATAGGTAAAATGCACAAAACAAAGTATTGAAGTAAAACTCGGTTTAAATCAAAGTTAAGTTTTGTGGAAATGCATGCTATACTGATACAAACATTTATGCGGTGTTGTGAAAATGCATACATTCAAGCCTTGCGACTGTGGCGATAAACCCCTAATGAATTAAAGGTTTATCTGAGTAAATGTATATCGAATTCGGTCATTCCTTCGACCCAAACAAACCTAGGATCTTAGGAATGGGAGTTGTCAATTCCTATGGTACCACTACCTACTAACGAACGGCGTGATCAATGTTAATGAATGTATATTGTCCCACTTAAACAAACCAAATGTCATACCCAAAATGTACGCATGTGATGAGATGAAAATGTACTAAGTATGCAACAAATGGACATACGTAGCATGTGATGTAAAATGTACTAAGTATGATGAACATACATAGCATGAGAAGGTAATGTAAAACAATGTACTAAGTATGTGCTAAATGAACATACGTAGCATAAAATGTCATGTAAAACGATGTACTAAGTATGCACACAATGGACATACATAGAAAAAACATAATGAAATCATGTACTAACAGTGTACTAACGAACATAGCAGGTATATGACATGAAAACATGAAAAGCATGAAAGTAACAAGTAGGCACATGTGTTTCACCCCAAAATGTTTAAAAAACTGTGAAAGAGGGGGACTATGTACTCACTTGAGGGTGCTTAGAAGTCTTGAACAACAACCAAGCAAAGCTAGAGGGATCACGAAAACAAACGACACCTAATATAGGTAACTATGTAAATAACCGGACCTAAACCGGGAGATTGGATAGAATGAGGTTTTGTAAACCAAATGAGTATAGGAACTCATGTAATATGGTTTAACAAAGCCTACATACTAAAATGAAACCTAACCTAAGTGCTTACGACCCATTACGACCCGTTTAGGTAGCTTACGCTACTTTAACGCGCCGTTCGCATAAAACGTGTTCGGACCGCTTAACTAGTCCTATGACAAGTATTATGTGACACCTGTGTCACTTCAGCCATCAGACAAATACCAAACCAATGAAATATTGTATTTCATACTTGGGATTTGTATAATCATGTGTATCATTTGCACATATCAACTTTTGTTCGATTTCGGGCTTTAGATCGCTTCCTTGAGGGTTATAAGCGCACTGATGCGTAAATATAACCAGTTTAATGCAACAAACACTCCGGAATAGTGACATAGGCTTAACATACCTTAAATAACCTTTACATAACTTAGAAATAAGTTTTGAAAGGTTTGGTATGCCGAAATCAAGTCTATTCGCCTACAGGGACTAAAATTGACAAACTGCGAAAGTATGCCGATTTGAACTGTAACGAACATTACGGAACATGATCATAAGTTAAACACACCTTAAATATCCTTTACATAGCTTAGAAATAGGCTTTGAGGGGTTTGGTGTGCTAAAATAAACTTTATGCTCATTCAGGGACTAAAAGCGTCAAAAGTGCATAAGTTTGCATTTTCGCGCATAACTTACGTTCTGAATACTTCCGGACATCCAAAAATTTATGTAAGCATTAAAATATTTTATTTTAGTGTTTGGCATAAGAAAAATCCATTCGTCGCGCAATTTGGATCGTTTTTCGCGCTTATGCGCTTTCCGTCGTAATTAAGCAAACATCGCGATCGTACGACCAAACGAACCGACATTCGGGATATTTTTGAGCATGTTTTGAGTTCCCTATACTTTAACTTCATTTTAGAGCCTTGAAATGAGGTTAACGGGGCTTAAACGTGCCAAAAATGGGCCGAAAAGCATGTTTTTCAAGTTCGGGACTAAACTGCAAATTCTGGAAACTATGCCCAGGCGGCCCGCGTGAGTTTGTGTGTATTTCTTAAGCGGGGCGCGTCAGCCTCCCAGATCAGCAAAATTATTGCAAACAGCTGTTTGCAGCTGTTTAGCACTTCCAAAACTCTTGCAAATGGTTTTGGGGCATTTCTATGGGCTCTAATGGTATTCTAAAACAAGGGGCCCATGTGTACGGCCAAGATCGAAGCACGTTTGTCGAGGAACGATCCTAACGGTCTTGGTTTTCCTATAAATACCCCTCACCTTTCACTTGCAAAACCCACTTGATTTCTTGAGATTTCTCTAAGTTGGAGTACTAAACCACTTCATACCTGAGAATACTTGAGAAATCAAAGCTTGCGGGGACCCTTTGTAAGTTTTCCTTCGTTCTTTTATTGCTTTTCGAGTTCGAAAGTCAAACTTTGTTTGACTTTCTGCATTGACCAGTTTATGGTCAATGCGAAGTTCGTTTGAACTTCATAACGTGAGCGTAATCACGATGGTTATAGTTCCTAGTAACTATACCTACTGATTACCACGTTATCTAGGCTCAGTGACGAGTCGTAGTTTCGGCCAAAATGCGTTTTCTCGCGTATTTTGTTACCAAACTACTCTAGGGTATTAAAACCGTTTGTTTTAATACCAAACCTGTTTTCTAACATTACTAAACATGTTCCAGCATGTTTAGCTCGTCACTTTTAGATTTGTGCTTGTTTAGGGTCGTAAGGTAAGCGATCTAATCAATCGCTTATGCTTACGAACCCGACCCATTTGGTCGATCATTAGGATCCGACCAAGCATTTTAGGTGACCATAGTTGTATAGGGAATAACCTTCCGAGGTTATACCTTAAGGTCACGACGTTTAAGTAGTTGTATGATAAGTAGCTTTTATGCCTTAAGTAAATTACCAAAATGCCCTTTTTACGTTAAAATCATTTTAAACCTATGTAACATAATTTTTGACACCTAAACTGATTTAGCAACAATGTAAAACATGTTAAGGCATATCCTGCTTGTCATAGGGCTAGTTAGGCATTTCAAACGCGTTTTACGCAAACGACGCGTTAAAGTAGCATAAGCTACCTAAGCGGGTCGTAACGGGTAAAAAGCACTTAGGATAGGTTTCGTTAGTATGTAGGCTTTGTAAAACCATATTACATAAGTTCCCACACTTATTTGGTTTACGAACCATCGTACTACCCGATCCTCCGTTAGGTCTGGTTATTAATATAGATACCTGTATAGGTGCCGTTGATTCCGTGATCTTCTAACATTGCTTGGTGGTTATCCTACGACTTCTAAAGCAATCTCAAGTGAGTACATAGAACCCCATCTTTCAAATGCTTTCAAGGTGTCTATGTGAGTACATAGACCCCTCTTTTACTGTTTTCCAAACATTTTGGGGTAAAACACATGTGCCTGCTTGTTACTTTCGTGCTTTTCATGTTTTCATACCATATACTTGCTATGTTCATTAGTACACTATTAGTACATGATTTCATTATGTTTTGCTATGTATGTTTACTTGACATGCTAAGCACATAGTTTTATATTTCATTTCTTTTGCTATGTATGTTCATTTAACATGCTAGCACATTGATTTACATAACTTTTCTGCTTTGTATGTTACTTAGCATACTTAGTACATTGTTTTCACATAACTTATTTACATTTGGTATAACATTTGGTTTGTTTAAACGGTTCTTTATTACATTCATTAACACCGATCATGCCGCTCGGTAGTAGGTAGTGGTACCATAGGACTTGACAAATCCCGTTCCTAAAATCCTAGGTTTGTTTGGATGGATGGAATGACCGAATCCGTGAACATTTTACTTTGATAACCTTTACTCTAAGGTTATCCTGCTGTCTCAAGGCTTGGATGTATGCGTTAACTCACCACATAAATGTTTGTATCATTAAAACATGTTTTCTACTTGGCAAAACATAACTTTTTGATTTATTCAAAATACTTTGTTTTGTTCCTTTTTACTTATGGTTAAGTATTCTCATTTTGTTACTTACCATACATAACTTTTGTTTACACATAACTACATGACTATATTTTGAGTTTTAAACATTGACAATGGTTTAGACAAGAACATTTGATGATTGGTTTGAACATGAACTATATGCTTTGGTGGTTTGTTTAAGTGACTTAAGTAACGATATGTGTGTAGTATGCTACAAGCATGGTGGATACGCCACTGGTACTTCCTATATATAAGTTCTTGTATTATATTACATGGCGTAGCGTTATTTAAATCATTCATTTGGACTTATACATTTTTACACAAATAACATACTTTTCACAAGACATTGTTTTACAAAACAGTTTGATTTATACAAACTCCTTTTTACTTGGTTATTCACTTAACCTTACATCATTCTTTTTAACTATACCTATCTATCATCAATTTTCAAACGTTTTATCAAAGCAAACACTTAAACTGGATTCATGACAAGTTTTTGTTAAACATTTTCTTAAACCTAAGTCATGAATCCTATTTTTCATAAAACCTATGTACTCGCCGGCATTTTTATGCTGACATACTTTCACATGTGTTTCAGGTACAATAGTTGATGATGTTTGATGATGATATTGATGTCTGCTCACATAGGATTGGACGAGGCCTTAGTGACATTAAAAGATGCAAGACTAGTTAATTTTGTTATGTTTCTTTATTGTTAAGACATTGTAACTCATTTAATTCAATAAAACGAAATTTGTTTAAATCCATGGTTGTGAAACAATGATTCTGTTACAACACTCCCCGACGATTCCGCCACGTTTTGTTGTTTTACGTGGTCGGGGTGTGACAGAAAAGTTGGTATCAGAGCTCATGGTTATAGGGAATTAGGTTATTAGTAATGCTTTGACCTAGTCTATAACCTTCCTAGGACCCTAACGCAAGTTTACTTGCGTTTAGTCATAAAACAATACCGTCACTTATCCTTAGGTGACAACCACAACAAGAACATAAATTTGATCCGCTTTGAAAACTAATCATCTATTCTAGGATGATTGATTACTAGGTTTTGAACCCTTTGTTATAAGGTTTTGAACCCTTCCAGTTTGACTCATATTTGGCTTAGTGCCTTTCGAGTTTTCAAAATCTCGTCAAAGTTTGGGTCTAAATAATGTGAACACGTGCAAACTGGAAGAGTGAATGCCTGTACTCTGAGTTTTCTGTCTAAGGCTAGAGTGTTCGTACAAATCCGCAATATCGGACCAGTCACTCTTACCTGGGAACTCTTGGGGTGAGTGTTCACTTATAGGCGAGCATGTCTTCAGCGATGCATTATTATGACCTGCTTACTTTGATTCTTCACCATCTCATTTGTTTGCCTTAGGTAACAAACAAATGATCGCAATTTCTATGCGTTGTCATTTTGTTTTGATCACCCGATAACCTTTCACTTGTTTCTTCCTATGTCTTTCATTTTCTTCTAGAATGTCTCTTTATCTCAGCAACGGTCAGATGTCCAAGCAAGCAGCCAAACTTGCCCAGCAAATAGGCGAAGTAGTTCTGAAGACCGTGGACTTAGGTATTGCCATGTCCCGCCTCAAAAATGGAGCCACTCAAGAATCACTGAGGAAAGTAGAAGTCAAACCTGCACCAAAATCAAGGAAGCGTAAGGCTTCAAAGAAACCCGCAGCAGTTGCACCTAATCCAGCAGGACCTAGCCAAAAGGCAACGCCACCTGCTAAGAAGCAATACAAGGGAACGGCACCAGTATGCGACAAATTTAATGGGCATCACCAAGCTTACTTACAGTGTCGTCTGTGTGAATCATGTGGGCGAGTTGGTCACCTGGCGAGTGTTTGTCGAACTAACCCAAACCAAGGTGGTCCAAATCAACGACAAGTCAATTCTGCTCAAGCTCGCTTTCCCCGTGGATCGTGCTACAACTGTGGCAAGATAGGTCATTTCATGAACAAATGCCCAAAGCTTGCTAAGGCAAATCCGACCCACGGATGAGCAGTTGGCTGACTAGAAGATGTTGTTGTCTTATGCTTCTGTTTCTTTTGTTTTCTTGTAATGTGAAACAATCTGTTTTGTTTATAAATAAATTGTTATTCACAATTCTGATGTACAAATGTAGTTACATGTGTGTATGGCATTTCTCTATAATACCTACATCAAGGAACCTTGTTCTTTACAAACTACTCTTATGATTCTACCTTTCAAGTGATCGCTCATGATTTCCTCAAAATTTTAAGTACTCGTCTCATTCTAGCAGACGAAGTACATGAAATGAAATGACATTATGAGTAATCGTGCTCTTCGCACATTTTTGCCTTTGAATCCCTGGTTAGATAACTAAGGGTATTTTCAAATCTCATACTCGTTACGTTCTAATTTTTCAACATGCATAACATAAGTTTTCAAAACAGCCTTCATGACTTCAAAAACATTTTATATAGTTCGAAAACATTTTTTTAGTGTATTTACTTAACATATCATATGCATAATTTCGAAAACATTGTCTATATTTTCAAAAACAACCTTCATGATTTCAAAATGTTATTAATACAGTATAATTACTTATATCAAGTGCATGATTTCAAAAGCATCATTCATGTTTTCAAAAACCTTATATTTTCAAAATTCATCTTGCATGATTTTAAAACATTTTTTTTAAATATACCTACTTAATACACCTACTTTATGATTTCAAAAGTATTATATATATAAGGTTTCCAAAAACATTAAACACATTTTAGAACCCCATGCATAGTTTTCAAAATATTTTCCTCATACATTTACTTAACCTTCAAATTCCGCTTCATGTGTCGCCTTGGCATATCTAGCATCTCAACTTCATAAGCATTTTTACTTCATGTTTTGACTTAAGCACATCCAGTGCAAGGTTTCAAAACATCTTCAACTTCTAAAATCCATATGGGATCTTCTTATCATTACAATTAGATCCTTGTGCATAATTATCATTCAAATCAGAGTCCTTAATTGGATTCTTTGTGTACCTTAATTCAAACATTTCGGTTCCTTATAATCAAAATCGAATTTTCTCTTTAAGATCTTTTCTAACTTCATAGTTAGATTCTTGATAATGTTTAAAGCACCAATCAAAATCCACTGATTGGATACCTGGTGTGCATTAAAAACATGCGCTCAGTTAACAGAACAAATTAACAAAATCATGACAAGTTTAAAATCAAGATAAACAATTTTGTGGTTATGTGACTATGTGTTTATGCATTTTACGTTTTCTTTTATGCATATTTTGTGTTTTTATACTCTGGATATTCGTTATCCAAATCCTCGTAGAACCTTTCATATCTTCATATGAGGGACTCGTAGTAGGATATTCGAGGGTACTACCTTAAATCCTTAATGGGCTTCTACGTAATCGTTAAGACCCTTGGATTATATAGTACCATTCCATCATTCAAAGAGACCCCTTTTTGCGGTCTAGGTCAAAAGATTGATTAAGAATCTGGTTGAGAATGACATGTGATGATATAAGCTGAAAAGACTCCTTGGCGGTCTGGAGATCATTTATTGACTCAATTAAAAAGGACCCCATTATGGTCTAATCACAATCATCACAGGCTCGTTCATCGTTTTCCTCCCCTACACATTATAAGATGCACTACGTGACTATGCAAGGAATTACGTAATTATGGATGCATACATAATTATGAAGTTCAGTGCACGGAAACCGCGGTAAGACTTATTATGTGTAAGAACCAATAGTGGCAACCATAACAAAATGTGAACAATGTAATAGAGGTACGGTGGACGCACTAATAACGCTTTATATACTTGTATATAAGTGACCCTCTCACGTTGCAAGCACGATGTTATTTAAGGTTACTAGAAGTTCAGGACTCTAACCAGTGTTGTTCGATCTTTTCAACTTCATGTGTCAAGCTCTCACAAGTTTCCTCTAAATAAATTTCGGGACGAAATTTCCTGAAGTAGGGGAGACTGTGACACCTGTGTCACTTCAGCCATCAGACAAATACCAAACCAATGAAATATTGTATTTCATACTTGGGATTTGTATAATCATGTGTATCATTTGCACATATCAACTTTTGTTCGATTTCGGGCTTTAGATCGCTTCCTGGAGGGTTATAAGCGCACTGATGCGTAAATATAACCAGTTTAATGCAACAAACACTCCGGAATAGTGACATAGGCTTAACATATCTTAAATAACCTTTACATAACTTAGAAATAAGTTTTGAAAGGTTTGGTATGCCGAAATCAAGTCTATTCGCCTACAGGGACTAAAATTGACAAACTGCGAAAGTATGCCGATTTGAACTGTAACGAACATTCCGGAACATGATCATAAGTTAAACACACCTTAAATATCCTTTACATAGCTTAGAAATAGGCTTTGAGGGGTTTGGTGTGCTAAAATAAACTTTATGCTCATTCAGGGACTAAAAGCGTCAAAAAGTGCATAAGTTTGCATTTTCGCGCATAACTTACGTTCTAAATACTTCCGGACATCCAAAAATTTATGTAAGCATTAAAATATTTTATTTTAGTGTTTGGCATAAGAAAAATCCATTCGTCGCGCAATTTGGATCGTTTTTCGCGCTTATGCGCATTCCGTCGTAATTAAGCAAACATCGCGATCGTACGACCAAACGAACCAACATCCGGGATATTTTTGCGCATGTTTTGAGTTCCCTATACTTTAACTTCATTTTAGAGCCTTGAAATGAGGTTAACGGGGCTTAAACGTGCCAAAAATGGGCCGAAATGCATGTTTTTCAAGTTCAGGGACTAAACTGCAAATTCTGGAAACTATGCCCAGGCGGCTCGCGTGAGTTTGTGTGTAATTCTTAAGCGGGGCGCGTCAGCCTCCCAGATCAGCAAAATTATTGCAAACAGCTGTTTGCAACTGTTTAGCACTTCCAAAACTCTTGCAAATGGTTTTGGGGCATTTCTATGGGCTCTAATGGTATTCTAAAATAAGGGGCCCATGTGTACGGCCAAGATCGAAGCACGTTTGTCGAGGAACGATCCTAACGGTCTTGGTTTTCCTATAAATATCCCTCACCTTTCACTTGCAAAACCCACTTGATTTCTTGAGATTTCTCTAAGTTGGAGTACTAAACCACTTCATACCTGAGAATACTTGAGAAATCAAAGCTTGCGGGGACCCTTTGTAAGTTTTCCTTCGTTCTTTTATTGCTTTTCGAGTTCGAAAGTCAAACTTTGTTTGACTTTCTGCATTGACCAGTTTATGGTCAATGCGAAGTTCGTTTGAACTTCATAACGTGAGCGTAATCACGATGGTTATAGTTCCTAGTAACTATACCTACTGATTACAACGTTATCTAGGCTCAGTGACGAGTCGTAGTTTCGGCCAAAATGCGTTTTCTCGCGTATTTTGTAACCAAACTACTCTAGGGTATTAAAACCGTTTGTTTTAATACCAAACCTTTTTTCTAACATTACTAAACATGTTCTAGCATGTTTAGCTCGTCGCTTTTAGATTTGTGCTTGTTTAGGGTCGTAAAGGTAAGCGATCTAATCAATCGCTTATGCTTACGAACCCGACCCATTTGGTCGATCATTAGGATCCGACCAAGCATTTTAGGTGACCATAGTTGTATAGGGAATAACCTTTCGAGGTTATACCTTAAGGTCACGACGTTTAAGTAGTTGTATGATAAGTAGCTTTTATGCCTTAGGTAAATTACCAAAATGCCCTTTTTACGTTAAATTCATTTTAAACCTATGTAACATAATTTTTGACACCTAAACTGATTTAGCAACAATGTTAAACATGTTAAGGCATATCTTGCTTGTCATAGGGCTAGTTAGGCATTTCAAACGCGTTTTACGCAAACGACGCGTTAAAGTAGCATAAGCTACCTAAGCGGGTCGTAACGGGTCAAAAGCACTTAGGATAGGTTTTGTTAGTATGTAGGCTTTGTAAAACCATATTACATAAGTTCCCACACTTATTTGGTTTACGAACCCTCATACTACCCGATCCTCCGTTAGGTCCGGTTATTAATATAGATACCTGTATAGGTGCCGTTGATTCCGTGATCTTCTAACATTGCTTGGTGGTTATCCTACGACTTCTAAAGCAATCTCAAGTGAGTACATAGAACCCCATCTTTCAAATGCTTTCAAGGTGTCTATGTGAGTACATAGACCCCTCTTTTACTGTTTTCCAAACATTTTGGGGTGAAACACATGTGCCTACTTGTTACTTTCGTGCTTTTCATGTTTTCATACCATATACTTGCTATGTTCATTAGTACACTATTAGTACATGATTTCATTATGTTTTGCTATGTATGTTTACATGACATGCTAAGCACATAGTTTTATATTTCATTTCTTTTGCTATGTATGTTCATTTAACATGCTAGCACATTGATTTACATAACTTTTCTGCTTTGTATGTTACTTAGCATACTTAGTACATTGTTTTCACATAACTTGTTTACATTTGGTATAACATTTGGTTTGTTTAAACGGTTCTTTATTACATTCATTAACACCGATCATGCCACTCGGTAGTAGGTAGTGGTACCATAGGACTTGACAAATCCCGTTCCTAAAATCCTAGGTTTGTTTGGATGGATGGAATGACCGAATCCGTGAACATTTTACTTTGATAACCTTTACTCTAAGGTTATCCTGCTGTCTCAAGGCTTGGATGTATGCGTTAACTCACCACATAAATGTTTGTATCATTAAAACATGTTTTCTACTTGGCAAAACATAACTTTTTGATTTATTCAAAATTCTTTGTTTTGTTCCTTGTTACTTATGGTTAAGTATTCTCATTTTGTTACTTACCATTCATAACTTTTGTTTACACATAACTACATGACTATATTTTGAGTTTTAAACATTGACAATGGTTTAGACAAGAACATTTGATGATTGGTTTGAACATGAACTATATGCTTTGGTGGTTTGTTTAAGTGACTTAAGTAACGATATGTGTGTAGTATGCTACAAGCATGGTGGATACGCCGCTGGTACTTCCTATATATAAGTGCTTGTATTATATTACATGGCGTAGCGTTATTTAAATCATTCATTTGGACTTATACATTTTTACACAAATAACATACTTTTCACAAGACATTGTTTTACAAAACAGTTTGATTTGTACAAACTCCTTTTTACTTGGTTATTCACTTAACCTTACATCATTCTTTTTAACTATACCTATCTATCATCGATTTTCAAACGCTTTATAAAAGCAAACACTTAAACTGGATTCATGACAAGTTTTTGTTAAACATTTTCTTAAACCTAAGTCATGAATCCTATTTTTCATAATACCTATGTACTCGCCGACATTTTTATGCTGACATACTTTCACATGTGTTTCAGGTACAATAGTTGATGATATTTGATGATGATATTGATGTCTGCTCACATAGGATTGGACGAGGCCTTAGTGACATTAAAAGATGCAAGACTAGTTAATTTTGTTATGTTTCTTTATTGTTAAGACATTGTAACTCATTTAATTCAATAAAACGAAATTTGTTTAAATCCATGGTTGTGAAACAATGATTCTGTTACAACACTCCCCGACGATTCCGCCACGTTTTGTTGTTTTACGTGGTCGGGGTGTGACATATTATACGCCTTAACATGTCTAATATTGTTGCTAAATCAGTTTAGATGTTAAAAATTAAGTTACATATGCTTAAAATGAATTTATGCGTAAAAAGGGTATTTTGGTAATTTTCCTAAAGGCATATAAACTACCTACCATACAACTACTTAAACGACGTGACCATAAGGTATAACCTCGGAAGGTTATTCCCTATACAACTATGGTAACCTAATGTGTTTGGTCAGATCCTAATGACCGACCAAACGGGTCGGGTTCGAAAGTATAAGCGATTGTTTAGATCGCTTACCTTTACGACCCTAGACAAGCACAATTCAAAAAGTGACGAGTTAAACATGTAAGAACATGTTTAAAGAATTTAGAAAACAGGTTTGGTATCAAAACAAACGGTTTTCATATTTAAAGTAGTTTGGTTACAAAATACGCAAGAATACGCATTCTGGCTGAAACTACGACTCGTCACTACACCTAAACAACGTGGTAATCAGTAGGTATAGTCACTAGGGACTATAACCATTGTGATTACGTTCACGTTGCGAAGTTCAAACGAACTTCGTGTTGACCATTGACTGGTCAAAGCAGAAAGTCAAACAAAGTTTGACTTTCATGAAAAAAACACGTAAAAGAACGAAAGAAGACTTACAAAAGGTCCAAGAATGGAAGCTTGATCCGATTATCCTCAGGTATGGAGTATAATAACCCCAACTTAGAGGACAAAATCAGATCAAGGTGTGGAATGAGGTAAAAAGGGTTGGGGTATTTATAGGAAAACAAGAACTGTTAGGATCGTTTCTTGATTCCCGTGCTTCGATCTCAACCTTACACTTGTACCCACTGATTTGTAATACCATGTGCACCCCTGAACCATGTGCACCCCTGAATGAGCCCATAGATTGCCCAATACCATTTGCAAACATGGAGAACAGCTGGAACAAGCTGGAAACAAGTTTATGATCTCTGGCACCTGCTTACGGACCATAAGAGGAAGCCCATACGGTCCGTAAGGACCCGGCAGGTCAGCAAATTTGAAAATTGGCAGAACAGGCCCTGCAGCTCCAAACTTGATTTTTAATGCATTTTGGACACGTTTAAGCCCCGTTAACCCCATTTCAAAGCTCTAATATGAAGTTAAAGTATAGGGAACTTAAAATGCTCTCAAAAATATCTCGGATGTCAGCTCGTTTGGTAGTACGGTTGCGTTGTTCGGTTAATTACGACGGAAGTCGTAACGGACGCAAAAACGATCCAAATTAAGCGACGAATGGTTTTTTATTATGCCAAACACTAAAATAAAATATTTTAATGCTTACAAAAATTTTTGGATGTCCGTATATGTTCAGAACGTAAGATATGCGCGAAAATGCAAACTTATGCACTTTTTGACGCTTTTAGTCCCTGAATGACCAGAAAGTTTATTTTACCACACCGAACACCTCAAAGCCTATTTCTAAGTTATGTAAAGGATATTTAGGGTATGTTTAACTTATGGTCAAGTTCCGGAATGTCCATTACAGTACAAATTGACATACTTTCGTAGTTTGTCGAATTTAGTCCCTGTAAGCGAATAAACTTGATTTCGGCATACTAAACCTTCCGAAACTTATTTCCAAGTTATGTAAAAGTTATTTAAGGTATGTTAAGCTTATGTCACTATTCCGGAGTGTTTGTTGCATTAAACTGGTTATATTTACGCATCAGTGCGCGTATAACCTTCTAGAAAGCGATTTAGAGCCCGAAATCGAACAAGAGTTGATATGTGCAAATGATACACACATTATTACAAATCCCAAGTATGAAATACAATATTTCATTGGTTTGTTATTTTTTGATGGTTGAAGTGACACAGGTGTCACAGTCTGCCCTACTTCAGGAAATTTCGTCCCGAAATTTATTTAGAGGAAACTTGTGAGAGCTTGAAACATGACGTTGAAAAGATCAAACAACAATGGTTAGAGTTCTGAACTTCTAGTAACTTTATATAACATCATGCTTGCAATGTGAGAGGGACACTTATATAAAGCGTTATTGGTGCATCAACCGTTCCTCTATTACATTGTCCATATTTCGCTATGGTTGTCACTATTGGTTCTTACACATAATAAGTCTTACTGTTGGTGCACTGAGTGTCTGTTGACTATGTCTTATCGAGTCTTATGTCTAGAAAGGTTAAACGAGTGCAGAATAGTTATTAGATTAGGGCTTGTATAGGTTTTAGGAGTGCAGTCCGTTTGAAAGTCACCCTGACCGTTTGAACTAGTGTTGGCCATTTGAAGATGCTCGGTCGTTTGAAGCATGTTCGTTTGAACATGTTTTGTCTTGTTCAAACGGAAGGGCATGGGTCTATATATAGTAGTTTATTTTCAAACGGACAGGTAGGCATGTATGTGTGTGTGAGCGAAGGTGCTGCCGGATTTCTGTCAAAATCATTGTAAAAGCTCGCAATCAGTAATAGAAAGAAATATTGAAAGGAACAAGCAGTTTTTGACTTGGTTTACTTTGATTCCACCTCTGTAAACTAAGATGAACTACTTTCACTGACGTTTAAGGTCACTGGAACGGTCCAACAAGTGGTATCAGAGCTCAGGACGAGGAGTTCATACCAAATTCAGCTTGAAATCATCGGATTATCTCACTTCTACCTTTATTTTCTAATTTGTACTAGTTGTCACGGTTAAAATGGTATAAAACTCTCACATATCAAGCGAAACACATTGATAACGAATCCTTGTGTCACACCCCGACCACGTAAAACAACAAAACGTGGCGGAAACGTCGGGGAGTGTTGTAATAGAATCATTGTATCACAACCATGGAATGAACAAATTTTGTTTTATTGAATTAAATGAGTTACAATGTCTTAACAATAAAGAAACATAACAAAATTAACTAGTCTTGCATCTTTTAATGTCACTAAGGCCTCGTCCAATCCTATGTGAGCAGACATCAATATCATCATCAAATATCATCAACTATTGTACCTGAAACACATGTGAAAATACATCAGCATAAAAACGCCGGCGAGTACATAGGTTTTATTGATTTAGGATTCATGACTTATGAGTTTGGAAAAAGAAAGTTGTTTAACAAAAGTCAGTCATGATCCTTGTAAAATGTTTTGTTTTATAAAATCATTTGAAAATCGGTAATAGATATGTATAGTTAAAAAGAATGATGTAAGGTTAAATGAATAACCAAGTAAAAATGAGTTTGTATATAACAAACTGTTTTGTAAAGCAATGTCTTGTGAAAAATATGTTATTTGTGTAAAAATGTATAAATCCAAATGAATGATTCAAATAACGCTACGATATGTAATATAATATAAGCACTTATATATAGGAAGTACCATTGGCGTATCCACCATGCTTATATCATATTACACACATATCGTTACTTAAATCACTTAAACAAACCACCAAAGCATATAGTTCATGTTCAAACCAATCATCAAATGTTCTTGTCTAAACCATTGTCAATGTTTAAAACCCAAAATGTAGTTATGTAGTTATGTGTAAACAAAAGTTATGTATGGTAAGTAACAAAATGAGAATACTTAACCATAAGTAAAAATGAACCAAAACAAAGTATTTTGAGTAAATCAAAAAGTTATGTTTTGCAAAGTAGAAAAATTGTTTTATTGATACAAACATTTATGTGGTAATTAAACGCATTACATTCAAGCCTTGAGACAGCAGGATAACCTTTGAGTAAAGGTTATCAAAGTAAAATGTTCACGGATTCAGTCATTCCTTACATCGACACCAACCCAGGATGTCAGGAACGGGATTTGTCAAGTCCTATGGTACCATTACTTACTACCGAGTGGCGTAGCTAATGTTAATGAATGTAGTAAAGAACCGTTTATGCAAACCAAATGTCATACCAAATGTAAACGAGTTATGTGAAAGCAATGTACTAAGTATGCTAAGTAACATACAAAGCAGAAAAGTTATGTAAATCAATGTGCTAGCATGTTAAATGAACATACATAGCAAGTGAAATGAAATCATGTACTATAAGTGTACTAAGAACATAGCAAGCATATGATGTGAAAACAAGAAAGCACGAAAGTAACAAGTAGGCACATGTGTTTCACCCCAAAATGTTTGGAAAACAGTAAAAGAGGGGACTATGTACTCACTTGAGGGTGCTTAGAAGTCTTGAACAACAACCAAGCAAAGGTAGAGGGATCACAGAATCAAACGGCACCCTATATAGATAACTACATAATTAACCGGACCTAAATCGGGGAATTGGATAGTATGAGGTTTCGTAAACCAAATGAGTATGGGAACTCATATGATATGGTTTAACAAGGCCTACATACTAAAAGGAAACCTAACCTTAGTGCTTTCGACCCATTACGACCCGTTTAGGTAGCTTATGCTACTTTAACGCGTCGTTTGCGTAAAACGCGTTCGGACCGTTTAACTAGTCCTATGACAAGTATTATATGCCTAAACATGCTTAATTATGTTGCTTAATCAGTTAAGTGACAAAAGTTTGGGTTACATATGCTTAATTACCAATTATGTATGAAAAGGGCGTTTTGGTAATTTACCTAAGGCATATAAACTACTTATCATACAACTACCTAAACTAGGTTACCATAAGATATAACCTTGGAAGGTTATTCCCTATGCAACTATGGTCCCTAAATATGTTTGGTCGGATCCTAATGATCGACCAAACGGGTCGTGTTCGAAAGTCTAAGCGGGTGTTTAGTCCGCTTGACTTACGACTCTACACAAGCACTAAACTAAAAGTGACGAGCTAAACATGTCGAAACATGTTTAACAAAGTTAGAAAACAGGTTTGGTATCAAAACAAACGGTTTTGACACCTAAAAGTAGCTTGGTTACAGAATACGCGAGAATACGCATTCTAGCCGAAGCTACGGCTCGTCACTGAGCCTAGATAACGTGGTAATCAGTAGGTATAGTCACTAGGGACTATAACCATCGTGATTACGCTCACGTTATGAAGTTCAAACGAACTTCGCATTGACCATAAACTGGTCAATGCAGAAAGTCAAACAAAGTTTGACTTTCGTACTCGAAAAGCAATAAAAGAACGAAAGAATACTTACAACGGGTCCCCGCAAGATTGAATTCCGAGTACTCTCAGGTATGAAGTGTCAAAGCACCCCAACTTAGAGAGCAACCTCAGAATTCAAGTGGGTTTTGCAATGGGGGTGGATGGGTATTTATAGGAAAACCAAGACCGTTAGGATCGTTCCTCGATAAACGTGCTTCGATCTTGGCCATACAACACACACCCACTGAAAATATAAACCCATGGGAGCCCCTAGTATTGATAAAAACCATTTGCAAGTGGTTTGGAGGTGCAAGACAGCTGCTGTCACACCCCCAAAATCCACCTGCGGAGTATCACCGCTTGGGAGCGTGACTGACCAGGATCAAGCCACCAATCATATAGAACAATATATATATATAAAAGAAATTGCCATTGAACCAAACCAAATCCATATGAAAGGTGTTTCCAAAACATAAGTAAGTTATCATTGTTTAGCGGAAGCGTATAATCAAAACCCAACATAATTAAGTACGAAATGTCAATAGTGTTTAATAGGATAATCACGATCCAAGCCCACAACGACCTGCTCCTCCATGTGCAAGCTCCATATACCTAACGACCTGCAAGGCATGCAGCAGAGGATCAACAACTAGTTGAGCGAGTTCACAGAAAGTAAATGCGTAATAGTAAGTCGTTTGTAACAGGTGGCTCTACTGGGCCGTTAGTACGTTCTATTGGTGGGGGCTTCCCACGTTGTATAACCACTAGACTACTCGTAACCATAAGTATCCTTCACAACCGAGGATAGTAATAAGTATAAGTATCCTTCACATCCGAGGATAGTAAGAAGTATAAGTATCCTTCACATCCGAGGATAGTAATAAGTATAGGTATCCTTCACAACCGAGGATAGTAGTAAGTATAGGCCTACGTAGGTTGTAGGTATGTGTCCTGCACAACCGAGGACAGTGAATAGCATAAGTATGTGTCCTGCACAACCGAGGACAGTGGTATGGTAGTCTAGTAACAGTGCGTACACAAATCTAGTCAATATCATTCCTTTAATCCCATTCCCAAGCCCTTGGGAATCCCATGCCTTAGTAAGGGTGTGAACTCACCTTGGTTTGCTCGGTATGCTAGGTTATGCACTCACAAGTAATTAGTTAAGTCCTATAGCGTGTAGTTATACGAAATCAGTCCAAGATCATAAATATTCGCATGCAAGTTCATATCAGATATTGCTTGGTAATTAACATCATGTATCACATAAACAGGTTGTCATATTCATAACATTCATGTTTCACACACGTGCCGTTCACAGTTGCAGAAATATTGATATTCTCTAGCAAACTTGACAGAACCATGTAGACTAACAGGGGTTAGCAGTTATTAGAGTTTTACCGTGTTACGCAGGTTATCATGGTTAGCATGATTAGCCACATCATTAACTAACAATATTTATACAGTAACCACGATTACCACAGTTAATAACTTAGCTGGCTAACAATTACATGAGCTGAACATACTACAGTTTAGAATTCGGACAAAACACATATAACATAACATCAATTCAGGCATGATCAGGCAGGCTAAATAAGACTCAGACTCCATTGATATATAAACAAACTCGGACAAAGGCACAACCAAACTAAGTGTACTTAAAAGTCGGACAAGGAAATGGGGGGTTTTCCCTGTTTAAACTCGGGCCACAAGTCTAACTAAGATCGGACTTATTTACTTGATAAACTCAGACACTATGCGATCATCAACAAACTCGGACCTTGTGTCTACAAACTCGGTCCATCATGCTTGGCACAAACTCGGGTTACATCCCTTTCAATAAACTCGGACAAAGAGTTAGCTTATAACATTCGGACAATACATTCAAGCATAGGTCGGACCCCCCTTTCTTTAATTAAAGTCGGACCCTTGTCACTAAACAAAAATCGGACAAGTTATCATCTAATAAACTCGGACCTTCCATCTTATCAAAACTCGGGCTCCATTTTTAATACAAAGTCGGGCTCCATCTTAAATACAAACTCGGACCATAGAGCCTAGTGGAACTCGGATCTTATGCTTTGCTTAATAAAGAATTTCGGGCAAGAGTTTCTTTGATGAAACTCGGACATGCAATCATGAATTAAACTCGGATACATATTATGCTTTAAAGGTCGGGCCATAGTTTATCACAAAACTCAGACATCATGTGCAATTCAATCATCGAGCAAAACATAGTTCGCATAAACAACAGTTACGTAATAACGCTTAAAACCCTAACTTCATACAGTGCGATCATTGGAACTCAATTGTCAATCACGAAACTATAGTTCATGTATCTTAACATCAGGCAACAATTACACAACATACAACATCATTTCACAATCATTAGAACAAATCAACAATTACAGAACTATCATGAGAAACTAGGGTTTACAAGAATCACAGGAATCGAGGACGGATACAATCAACAATCAATTAGGGTTTACAAGTATTACAATGATCAATAAACATTTACCTTGAATGATTCCAGAGAAATAGAGGAATTGAATGCCTTGTGCCAATGATG
The DNA here is from genome assembly GCF_002127325.2 of Helianthus annuus. Lineage (NCBI taxonomy): Eukaryota > Viridiplantae > Streptophyta > Magnoliopsida > Asterales > Asteraceae > Helianthus > Helianthus annuus. Next base: position 62,792,930 of record NC_035442.2, read on the forward strand.
GTGGTGATGATGATTGCTAGGGATTAGAGAGTTACAAGTACGTGTTTTGGTTTTGTGTGCAAATGATTAGTGAAATAAGATTAGGGTTAAGTATCTAGGATTTCACTAATTACTCTCCACCTCCCTAAGTATTATATTTTACACATGCACACCACCTCCTAACCATTTCATAGTTCCACCACCAAGTTTACATATTTGACAAGTTTATCACAATTAACACGTAACAATGCAAAATCTCACAACACACTTCATTGTATCAACACATATACAATTCCATAGCAACTAATTGTGAAATCAATCAACTATATAATACAGGAACGTGCAATAAATGCGAAATAGAAATCTTGGAAATTCAAGTTGTCACATTATCCCCAACTTAAAAGAAATTTCGTCCCGAAATTTGGTACGTACTCACTGAGGAAGCTAGGTAAGCTGTATTGTTCACTGGTTTTCCTGGGGTGTCACATCATCCCCCTGTTGATTTGGAATTTCGTCCCGAAATTCCGCAGTAGTAGCTTCAGCCTCAGCAGTGGTTGCATTGGTTTCTAATAACTGGGGGTACTTTTCTGTCATCTGGTCTTCGCGTTCCCAAGTGTACTCTGGGCCACGTTGGGAGTTCCAACGAACTCGAACAAGAGGGATTCTCTTGTGTTTGAGGACCTTAACATCCCGGTCCGTGATTTCAACTGGCTCCTCGACGAACTGCAACCGCTCGTCGATAGTGAGTTCCTTGAAAGGAACTATGAGGGTCTCATCTGATAGACATTTCTTCAGATTCGACACGTGAAATACATTGTGAACTGCACCGAGTTCAGCTGGTAGGTTCAGTTTGTAGGCCATTTTGCCGATTTTCTCAATGATCTCGAACGGTCCGACATACCGCGGATTTAATTTGCCCCGTTTGCCAAAACGAACCACACCCTTCCAGGGTGAGACTTTTAGTAAAACCCGGTCCCCGACCTGAAACTCCAATGGCCTCTTACGCTTATCTGCGTAGGCTTTCTGACGGTCGCGTGCTGCCGCCATACGTTGTCGTATCTGTGCAATCTTTTCTGTGGCGTCCACTACAATCTCTGGACCCGTAATCTGACTATCCCCCACCTCTGCCCAACAGAGAGGTGACCGGCATTTACGTCCGTACAATGCCTCGAATGGACCGGCTTGTATGCTGGTATGATAACTCTTATTGTATGAAAACTCCACTAAAGGGAGGTGCTTTTCCCAGCCGTTGCCGAAATCGATAACACACGCTCGAAGCATGTCTTCTAAAGTTTGAATCGTGCGCTCAGACTGCCCATCCGTCTGAGGGTGATATGCTGTGCTCATGTCTAAACGAGAGCCAAACGCTTTGTGCATCGCTTGCCATAGTTCTGACGTGAATCGTCCATCCCGATCCGAAATAATGGAGGTTGGCACTCCGTGCCTCGAAACCACTTCTTTCAAATAGACGTCTGCTAAGGTAGAGAACTTATCTGTTTCCTTAATAGCCAGGAAATGAGCAGACTTTGTGAGTCGATCTACGATCACCCAAATAGTATCATTCCCACGCTGGGATCTAGGTAAGCCTGTAACGAAATCCATGGAAATTTCTTCCCATTTCCACTGTGGTATCCTGGGTTGTTGTAGTAGACCTGCGGGTTTCTGATATTCGACCTTGACTCTCGCACAGGTCAAGCACTTGCCAACATAGGTGGCGATGTGGGCTTTCATGCTTGGCCACCAGTATGTTGTTTTGATATCGTGGTACATTTTATCCGCTCCTGGGTGTACCGAGTAGCGAGACTTGTGCGCTTCGTCCATCACAAGCTCTCGTAAACCGCCATAAAGTGGGACCCAAATACGCCCCGTTACATAGTAGGCGCCGTCTTCCTTCTGTTCCATTCGTTGCCTTGAACCACGTAAGGCTTCAGCTTTGACGTTTCCTGATTTTAGTGCTTCTACCTGAGCAGCTCGTATCTGTGCAGGAAGACTGGACTGAATAGTAAGCTGTAGCGCTCGCACGCGCTTAGGTAGGGTGTCTTTCCGACTGAGGGCATCAGCCACAACATTGGCCTTGCCTGGGTGATACTTGATGGCGCATTCGTAGTCATTCAGAAGTTCAACCCATCTTCGTTGACGCATATTCAAATCCTTTTGCTTAAGAATATGCTCGAGACTCCTGTGATCGGTGTAAATCGTGCACTTGGTACCGTACAGGTAGTGTCGCCATATCTTAAGTGCAAAAACAACAGCTCCCAGCTCTAAATCGTGTGTCGTGTAGTTTCGTTCATGAACCTTGAGTTGCCACGAAGCGTAGGCAATAACTTTATCCCGCTGCATCAATACACAACCAAGCCCCTGTATCGATGCGTCACAATAAACCACGAAGTCATCCGTGCCCTCGGGCAGTGAGAGAATAGGTGCGCTGCAAAGCCTATCCTTTAAGTACTGAAAAGCGGTCTCATGCGTATTACCCCATCTGTAAACGACACCTTTCTGTGTTAGCATAGTAAGCGGCTGCGCGATCTTGGAGAAGTCTTTGATAAATCGCCTGTAGTAACCCGCCAAACCCAAGAATTGGCGTATTTCTGTTGGTGTTCGCGGTGCTGGCCAATTCCTGATCGAATCTACCTTGGATGGATCGACATGAATCCCATCCTTATTCACCACATGGCCTAAGAAGTGGACTTCACGAAGCCAGAAGTCGCATTTTGAAAACTTTGCGTACAGTTGCTCCTTTCGAAGAAGTTCCAAGATAAGACGTAAGTGCTGCTCGTGTTCCTCCTGACTCTTGGAGTAGATCAGAATGTCGTCGATGAAAACAATGACGAACTTGTCAAGATAAGGTTTGCACACCCTGTTCATAAGATCCATAAAAACACGACCCTTGCAACTGGTCGAATAGGTCATCTATGCGTGGAAGAGGATAACGGTTCTTCACCGTCACCTTGTTGAGTTCACGGTAGTCGATGCACATTCTGAACGTACCGTCTTTCTTCTTCACAAATAACACTGGAGCTCCCCAAGGCGAAGAGCTTGGACGAATAATGCCCTTTTCCAAGAGCTCTTGCAGTTGCTTCGACAGTTCTTCCAGTTCGGTTGGAGCTAAACGATACGGTGCGCGGGCTATAGGTGCTGCTCCAGGAGCTAACTCAATCTGAAACTCGACTTGACGATGAGGCGGTAAACCGGGTAAGTCTTCAGGAAACACCTGAGGGAAGTCACGTACAACTGGAATATCCTCCAGCTTCTTTTCCTTTGCTGATGCATCAGTAACAAGAGCCAAAATGGCTGTGTGCCCCTTACGCAAACATTTCTGCGCCTTCAAGTAAGAGATGATGCCAACCACAGCACCACTCTTGTCGCCTTGAACTTCGAGAGGTTCTTGACTAGAGCGAGGAATACGAATAACTTTTTCCTTGCATAAGATCTCCGCGTGATGTTGGGATAACCAATCCATACCGATGACGACGTCGAAACTACCCAAAACTATGGGTATGAGATCAATCGAGAATGTCTGACCCGCTAGAACAATACTACAACCCTTGACTACATGTGCGGCTTCTACACTTTTACCATTGGCTAGTTCTACGACGTGTTTGGTGTTTAGGGGTGTTGGTGTACGTTTTAACAATTTACTCATTTTCAAGGACATATAACTTGTATCAGCACCCGAATCAAATAAGACAGTAACATAAATATCGTCGAGAAGGAACTTACCCATAACCACATTGGGATCATTCACTGCATCTCCTCGACCCAACACAAAAGCACGACCACGTGCTTCATTGCCATTGTTGTTGTTGTTTCCCCCGTTGTTGTTGTTGTTCCCGTTGCCCTGATTGTTGTTATGGTTGTTGTTGTTCTGGTTCCTGTTCAGCTGAGGGCAATGCCTTTTGAAGTGACCCTCTGCACCGCACTGAAAACACCCTTTGTTGCCCTGCTGTTGATTCTGTTGCGCTGGTGGCTGCTGCTGATTCTGGTTCGCAGGTCGAGCGCTTCTACAATCTTTGGCCTCATGACCCATCTTGAGGCATCTTTGACAACGACCCTTATTACACTGGCCACTGTGGTGTTTGTTGCAGTTGTTACACTTTGGGAGGTTTCCTCGATACCCTCCCTGTCGGTGGCTGCCTGAGGAGTGCTGACTGGGACTCTGGTAACTGTCTGTCTTTCGTTGCTGAGCTTGTGACTTTACTGAAGCTGACCCCTTGCTAGAATCCCCATCCCATTTTCTCTTACTTTCACTGGGAGTAGCAAGTGTAGTAGAAGCAGTAGTGGTAGCAGTAGCACTGATACGCTTTGGCAGTCTGTTCTGATCCACTGCCTGATCTGTGATGCGGTGAGCGAGGCGCTGAATAGCCTGAAGGTCGTCAAGATTGGCCGATGTTACATGGCTCTGTATTTCTGGTGCCAAACCCTTGAGATACAACTCAATACGCTTGTATGGAGGGTCCACCATAGTTGGGCATAGCACAGCCAGTTCATTCGACCGTTTAGTGTAGGCTTCGATCTCTGACCCAACCATTTTCAAGTTATACAGCTCGTCTTCCAACTTGTGGATATCTTCTCGCGTGCAATATTCCCTTTTGATAAGTTCCTTAAAATTGTTCTAGGGTGTGGCGTTAGCAGCTGCCAACCCTAGGATCTGCACCTGCGCGTTCCACCAAGTCAACGCGATCCCTTCCAAAGTACCAGTGGCAAACTTAACCCTGCGAGCCTCAGGGCATTCACACATCTCGAACACAGACTCGAGCTTTTCAAACCAGTGGAGGAGTCCAACCGCTCCTTCAGTGCCACTGAACGTGCTAGGACGACAATCCATGAAATTCTTGAAAGTGCAGACAGGCTGCTGCGCGTGTTGACCTATTGTGTACGAATAGGACAAAGTTAAATACGAGAATTTATGTAGGATCTAAAGATCCTAGTGTGTGTCTATACTGCAGGATATACTACCTGCTTGAGTAGCTGCAAGTGCCGCAGCAACTTGAGCTTGAACGAGAGCCTCTAGCTGGGCTTGAGTCATGTTGATTCGTCCGGCCATTGATCTTCACATCAAAGGCAACATAAGTGAGAAAGGTTCGCGAATAGTGCGATGACAGAAGAGTGTAAGCACATAGGTGTTCTTAAGCAATAACAAGTAGTGAGCAAAGTAATGTAAGCATACTACGAGCAAAGTTCTATGCAATTCTAGCATGTAGGCAATAAACATAAACCTTATTACCTAGTATGTTGAGTCTTGCACGTGGAGCGAAGCGTCGTTGTGGATCGTTGAGAGCACTGTGCTGGTTATAGTCTGGTTTTAATAAAAACGTTTTCCCCATATTAAAACCAAGTTCTCTATAACTAATGGCTCTGATACCAATCTGTCACACCCCCAAAATCCACCTGCGGAGTATCACCGCTTGGGAGCGTGACTGACCAGGATCAAGCCACCAATCATATAGAACAATATATATATATAAAAGAAATTGCCATTAAACCAAACCAAATCCATATGAAAGGTGTTTCCAAAACATAAGTAAGTTATCATTGTTTAGCGGAAGCGTATAATCAAAACCCAACATAATTAAGTACGAAATGTCAATAGTGTTTAATAGGATAATCACGATCCAAGCCCACAACGACCCGCTCCTCCATGTGCAAGCTCCATATACCTAACGACCTGCAAGGCATGCAGCAGAGGATCAACAACTAGTTGAGCGAGTTCACAGAAAGTAAATGCGTAATAGTAAGTCGTTTGTAACAGGTGGCTCTACTGGGCCGTTAGTACGTTCTATTGGTGGGGGCTTCCCACGTTGTATAACCACTAGACTACTCGTAACCATAAGTATCCTTCACAACCGAGGATAGTAATAAGTATAAGTATCCTTCACATCCGAGGATAGTAAGAAGTATAAGTATCCTTCACATCCGAGGATAGTAATAAGTATAGGTATCCTTCACAACCGAGGATAGTAGTAAGTATAGGCCTACGTAGGTTGTAGGTATGTGTCCTGCACAACCGAGGACAATGAATAGCATAAGTATGTGTCCTGCACAACCGAGGACAGTGGTATGGTAGTCTAGTAACAGTGCGTACACAAATCTAGTCAATATCATTCCTTTAATCCCATTCCCAAGCCCTTGGGAATCCCATGCCTTAGTAAGGGTGTGAACTCACCTTGGTTTGCTCGGTATGCTAGGTTATGCACTCACAAGTAATTAGTTAAGTCCTATAGCGTGTAGTTATACGAAATCAGTCCAAGATCATAAATATTCGCATGCAAGTTCATATCAGATATTGCTTGGTAATTAACAGCATGTATCACATAAACAGGTTGTCATATTCATAACATTCATGTTTCACACACGTGCCGTTCACAGTTGCAGAAATATTGATATTCTCTAGCAAACTTGACAGAACCATGTAGACTAACAGGGGTTAGCAGTTATTAGAGTTTTACCGTGTTACGCAGGTTATCATGGTTAGCATGATTAGCCACATCATTAACTAACAATATTTATACAGTAACCATGATTACCACAGTTAATAACTTAGCTGGCTAACAATTACATGAGCTGAACATACTACAGTTTAGAATTCGGACAAAACACATATAACATAACATCAATTCAGGCATGATCAGGCAGGCTAAATAAGACTCAGACTCCATTGATATATAAACAAACTCGGACAAAGGCACAACCAAACTAAGTGTACTTAAAAGTCGGACAAGGAAATGGGGGGTTTTCCCTGTTTAAACTCGGGCCACAAGTCTAACTAAGATCGGACTTATTTACTTGATAAACTCAGACACTATGCGATCATCAACAAACTCGGACCTTGTGTCTACAAACTCGGTCCATCATGCTTGGCACAAACTCGGGTTACATCCCTTTCAATAAACTCGGACAAAGAGTTAGCTTATAACATTCGGACAATACATTCAAGCATAGGTCGGACCCCCCTTTCTTTAATTAAAGTCGGACCCTTGTCACTAAACAAAAATCGGACAAGTTATCATCTAATAAACTCGGACCTTCCATCTTATCAAAACTCGGGCTCCATTTTTAATACAAAGTCGGGCTCCATCTTAAATACAAACTCGGACCATAGAGCCTAGTGGAACTCGGATCTTATGCTTTGCTTAATAAAGAATTTCGGGCAAGAGTTTCTTTGATGAAACTCGGACATGCAATCATGAATTAAACTCGGATACATATTATGCTTTAAAGGTCGGGCCATAGTTTATCACAAAACTCAGACATCATGTGCAATTCAATCATCGAGCAAAACACAGTTCGCATAAACAACAGTTACGTAATAACGCTTAAAACCCTAACTTCATACAGTGCGATCATTGGAACTCAATTGTCAATCACGAAACTATAGTTCATGTATCTTAACATCAGGCAACAATTACACAACATACAACATCATTTCACAATCATTAGAACAAATCAACAATTATAGAACTATCATGAGAAACTAGGGTTTACAAGAATCACAGGAATCGAGGACGGATACAATCAACAATCAATTAGGGTTTACAAGTATTACAATGATCAATAAACATTTACCTTGAATGATTCTAGAGAAATAGAGGAATCGAATGCCTTGTGCCAATGATGGTGGTGATGATGATTGCTAGGGATTAGAGAGTTACAAGTACGTGTTTTGGTTTTGTGTGCAAATGATTAGTGAAATAAGATTAGGGTTAAGTATCTAGGATTTCACTAATTACTCTCCACCTCCCTAAGTATTATATTTTACACATGCACACCACCTCCTAACCATTTCATAGTTCCACCACCAAGTTTACATATTTGACAAGTTTATCACAATTAACACGTAACAATGCAAAATCTCACAACACACTTCATTGTATCAACACATATACAATTCCATAGCAACTAATTGTGAAATCAATCAACTATATAATACAGGAACGTGCAATAAATGCGAAATAGAAATCTTGGAAATTCAAGTTGTCACAGCTGCAACCAGCTGTTAAAAACATTTTTGCAGAACTGGGGACCTCACGCGGCCCGCCTAAGGAATGCATGAATCTTCACGCGGGCCGCCTGGGCAAAGTTTGACAGATTTGTCACTTTTGGTCCCTGCAGCTTAGAAACATCTGTTTCGGCCCATTTTTGACACGTTTAAGCCCCGTTAACCTCATTTCAAGGCTCTAAAATGAAGTTAAAGTATAGGGAACTCAAAACATGCTCAAAAATATCTCGGATGGCGGTTCGTTTGGTCGTACGATCGCGGTGTTCGCTTAATTACGACAGAATGCGCATAAGCGCGAAAAACGATCCAAATTGTGCGACGAATGGATTTTTCTCATGCCAAACACTAAAACATAATATTTTAATGCTTACATAAATTTTTGGATGTCCGGAAGTATTCAGAACGTAAGTTATGCGCGAAAGTGCAAACTTATGCACTTTTTGACGCTTTTAGTCCCTGAATGACCAAAAAGTTTATTTTAGCACACCGAATACCTCAAAGCCTATTTCTAAGCAATGCAAAGGATATTTAGGGTATGTTTAACTTATGGTCAAGTTCCGGAATGTTCGTTACAGTTCAAATTGGCATACTTTCGCAGTTTGTCATATTTAGTCCCTGTAAGCGAATAAACTTGATTTTGGCATACCAAACCATCCAAAACTTATTTCTAAGTTATGTAAGGGTTATTTAAGGTATGTTAAGCCAATGTCACTATTCCGGAGTGTTTGTTGCAATAAACTGGTTATATTTACGAATCAGATCGCGTATAACCTTCCAGAAAGTGTTTTAAAGCCCGAAATCGAACAAGAATCAATATGTGCAAACGATACACATATTTATACAAATCCCAAGTATGAAATACACTATTTCATTGGGTTGGTATTTGTTTGATGGCTGAAGTGACATAGGTGTCACACCTTGAAAGTTTTGAATCAAAATTCTTCGTAAAAGTGGTAAAAATGGACTAAAAACAGGGTTCCGTTTGAACGAAACATAGGTGGTCTGTTTGAAAACACACATTCCATTTGAGATTGTCACTATCGTTTGAAAGTATCGTTTGAAATTGACCATACCGTTTGAAAACAGACATTCCGTTTGAACAACATGGAGTCCGTTTGATATTGAGACTTTTCGTTTGACAAAGAACTATACCGTTTGAAAATAAACGTTTCGTTTGAACGTATCGTTTGAAAGTGGTCAAAAGTGCTTTCGTTTGAAACTACTGTTATCTTAAACGGAATAGTCCATTCCGTTTGAAGAGAAGCAGTTCGTTTGAGGGAAACCATTTCCATTCCGTTTGAAAGACTATTGTTTGAACCATTCCGCTTGAACAGATTCTGTTTGAATCTGTCATTGCTTTTCCAAAACCAAAAATATTTCTAAGTGTTTGTTGATTTTTCAGGTACATTCAAGATGGATGATATATTCTTGAACCCGTTCAACGACATGTACGCATTCACGGGAAATTCTGGAAACGATGATATTTCATCAAGCAAAGAAAATGAGAATCCACCGAATGAAAAGAAAAAGGAAGCTTGGGAGCTGGAAGAGTTTGAAGAACGGTTATGCCAATGGAAACAAAAATGGTGAAGCGTTAAGATCAGCTGAAGAGATTGATGCATTTGTAGCCGAGCAAAAATGTGTGGCTTTGTTATTTCAGTCTGTTCGGGAGGACATCATCTCTTTGATCGATTATTCAAATGCATAGGATCTTTGGCAAAAGCTAGAAAAGAAATGTCTAGGAAGTACTGAAATTGTAAAAAGTAAAAGGAAACTTCTTAGGAAAGAGTTTGATATGTTCGGTTGTCTTAAGAACGATTCAGTTTGTAAAATGATAGAAAGGTTCGGTCATCTGAAGCTGGAATTAGCAAGACATGAAATCAAATATTCTGATGAAGAACTTGTTGACAAACTGTTCGATTCATTACCAGACGAGGTGGATTGGAGATATTATGCGCTGATGTTGAAAAACACTATTGAGCCAGCAAAGTTGACTCCAGATTTGGTTATTGAGAGACTTGAAAGTCACGAACTGGAATTGAAGAAGACGTACAAAGTCAATCACTCATCTTACCAGCAAAATTTGGATCTTTATTATCCGAAAAGCATGATGCCAAAAACAAATTCTCCAAAGACTGCATTTTCTACTGAGAATGTTTCTTCAGCAAGCAAAGAAAGTCAAAGCAGTCAAAGTAGTGGAAACCACAGTGGTTATCACAGTGGATCTTCATCATCTGCAAGTCATTCTGATGCAAAGTTTCAGTGCAACATTGCAATAGATTTGAAGAATGCTCAGAATTTTGATGAGGAGTCGGCTAAGCAACAAATGGTTTTCTTGGCGTCGGTGTTGGAATCATATGAAGGGTTGGTGGCTGGGAAGATCGGCAATACAAACCTAACGAAAGAGGACTATGACCAAATAGATCCTGAAGAAATGGAGCTTATAGATATTCGTTGGGCAATAGCTAGTGTTGTTCGTAGAGCACAGCGTTTTATGGAAATAACCGGCAGGAAGACGATTGGTAGTCCATCTACCAAGCTGGGGTTCGATAAATCCAAAGTGACGTGTTTCAAGTGTAAGCAGAAGGGTCACTTTAAACGAGAATGCAGAAATGCATATGCTGATGAATCCGAGAATCCTTTCAGAGATGACTACTACAAGAAGGCAATATACCATCAGAATAAATCTGAGCCGCCTAGATTGAAGCAGGGTGAAGACAACATAGAGAAATCTAGAGCTCTTGAGGTGATTTATGATGATGAGGGGTACGATTGGAGTAAAGAGGTTCTACCAGAAGAAGATGCGGTTGGTTACGCATTCATGGCGAAAGATGAACCCATTCCGTGGAAAGATGATCGTACTGAAGAGTAGAAGTATAGCTATCGGAAAATGATTGCTGAAAACAGAATCATCAGAATTTCTCGTATCTATCTGGAAGCTAGAAGAGTGAGAAGATGGGATCCGGACAGGGAGCGTTATCTTGATGAGTATGGAAATATTGCAATTGATGACAAAACGCTTGATCTGGAAGCCATCATCAAGGAGATAAAAGAAGATGATGAGTATTGCAACACAAATGGTGGGGAACTCCAACCGAGAAAATGAAAGAAGAAGAGAAAGAGAGAGAAGAGAAAGAGAAAAAGGAGAAAGAAGAGATCGAGAAAGCAAAGCAGATTGATACCGACATTGTCGATACAACGCAGGAGTTGACGGCAGAGAACCTGGGAAAAATGGCTGACAAAGTGCTGGCTGCTAAAGCACTTGGGGTAGACTCTAACTCCGTGTCTGAGTCAAAAGGCCAGGTCAGTCCAAACTCGTCAACGAACGCGTCAGGTAAAAAATTTGAATGAAATGCTGATTGCAAAAATTGCAACAAAGAGTGCAAATTTTGTAACACTGTCATGTATCTCAACGATGAGATAGTTAAAGATCTGACAGCGAAAGTCAGAAGCGTTGAGAATCAGATTCTTGGTCGTGAAAAAACAGTTAAAGCTTCAACTGAACGAATTAAAGAATTAACTGATCAAATTGAAACTGATAAAATTGAACATGATAAAGTTAAACATGAAAATGAAAGGTTAATTCTTGAAATCGTCAGATTTCTGAAAAGTTTGAAAAACTCAAAAACACAGTGAAAGATAGTGATGATCGAAATGGTAAAACTTTTAAAGAAAACGAACATCTAAAAGCAGTGCTAAGAATCAAAGAAGAAACAATCAACAAACAACTGGATGAAATCGGTAAATTGAAACTTAAATTTCAAGAGGCTGAAATTGAAAACGAGCGAATCCAGTTGAAGCTTAACAGCTATAGCTCTGCAAGCTTTGTTTTGCAACATATTGTTCCAAAACCCATTGGCAAAAACAAAGCTGGCGAAGACGTGTATTCTGATGGAACCGGGGTGGGTTTTCATAGAGTTCCACCACCTGTTCTTGATAACTACACGAAAAAACAATATGGGTTGGTTGAACTTGAGGATGAAAGTGAAGTTGAACTTTCGGAGAACATTGATGTCACGTTCACATCTTCCAATGACGAAAGTGTCCAAAATGATATTGTAAAAGGTGTTGTTGAAAATGTGCTTAAAACAGATAGTGACACTACTGAGGAAGATGGGTGTTTCTTGGACAAATACATTCCGAAACAAAAGTCCAAGAACAACTTAAATGATGAACGTACTCTTGTCATGTACAAGATGTCGGGATCGGATAAGTTGTTTTCGGATTCAGAGTTTCCGATCAAGAATGTAAACATGAACAAATTGACAAATGTTTTCAAACTGGTCGCAGTTGAGTTGCAGCAGTGAACAATCTGAGTCAAAAGAAAAGTAAAATGAGGTTTGAGAAAGAAATTTTACAACAGAAACAACTGGTCGGGTCGTTATCAGGGGGTTAAGCCATATCAGAAAAGAAATGTTCCAAACAAGAGGTTTGTCGAGAAGAAACAGTTTATGAACAGTTCAAGTTCACTTGCTGATGAAGAAAAAGAAATTTTTTCAAAAACAAACAAAGAGTTCTTTGAGAAAAGAGCTTCTCAGTCTCAGTCTGAAGGCACAAGTCGAGTGGCTGATACTCGAACTTGTTTTAGATGTAATCAAGTTGGTCACATTGCACGAAAGTGTACCAATGTGAAGCCTAAGACTGAAACTGTGAAAACTCAACAGAAGAAAGTTGAAGTGAAAGGTAAAACACCAATCGTTGTTGAGAAAAGGATTGTGAAAAATGAGCCCGTAAAAAGGTTTGTAACTAAAAATGACAAATTTTACAAAAGGGTTGTATTATCTCAACAGGTTTGGAAGCCAAAAATTGAGAAGAAAATTTCAACTTCTGTGGTGCAAAAGTCTGAAGAATCAATTACGGTGGATTATGATGCAAATTTTCCACCTCTCAAAGCTGAAAATTTCAAAATTCAAATTGCGAGAGTCAAGGTTACACCTAAGGCTGATGAGGCCTGGGTGGACTCGATGTTTGACTAAACAGTTTGAATTGCCGGAGCTTCCTGGATCGCGAAGCATGAATCGGCATCTTTCTTGAAGTTGCTTAAGTCATAGTTTGTTATGTGCAGGATCTTCCAAAACTTGTATCCAGATGGATCATGGACAGTGGAGCGTCAAGACATATGACAGGGAAGACCGCGTTACTGTATGATGTGAGAAACATTAATGGTGGTTACGTTGGTTTTGCGGGTAATCAAGGAGGAAAGATTATAGGTGAAGGAACGTTATCCAACGGAACCGTAACGTTTGAGAGAGTTAACTACATCACTGAGCTGGAGAATAATCTGCTGAGTATCTCCCAGATATGTGACAGGATGTATACTACTCACTTCACTGACAAAGAATGTTTGATCTTGAAACCGGGATTTGTGATACCTGAGGAATGGATCATCATGAGGGCACCAAGAGTCAATGATCTGTACGTGTTGGACATGAGCGTAGCTACTACAACCACGGGTCAGGCTCATTGTTTTGTGTCCAGAACAACTGAGAAAGAATCAAGATTGTGGCACCAGAAGATGGGGCATATACATCTTAGAAAAATGAATTATTTGGTGCATAATGATTTGGTCACAGGAGTTCATGTCAAAGGTTTTCATCTGGAAGGGGAGTGCATTAGTTGTGTCAAAGGCAAACAGAAGAAAAAGTCACACCCTACAAAGCAAGTCAATTCAGTTTCAAGACCTCTGGAAAGACTTCACATGGATTTGTTTGGTCCGGTGAATGTCAAGAGTATTACAGGAGATTACTATTGTTTGGTCGTAACTGATGATTATTCAAGATTTTCGTGGGTTTCATTCTTGAAAACGAAAGACGAAACGTTTGACAGTTTAATGGCGTTGTTTAAAAGAATTGAGAATCTGTACCAGAGGCCTATCAGTAGAATTAGAAGTGATAATGGTACTGAATTCAAAAATAGTAAGATGGAAGAGTTTTGTGATGAAAGAGGTATACTGCATGAGTTTAGTGCTCCGTACACTCCGCAGCAGAATGGAGTAGCAGAACGCAAAAATCAGACGCTAATCGAGACGGCTAGAACTATGCTCGCAGATTCTAAATTACCGATAAATTTTTGGGCTGAAGCTGTTTCCGCCGCATGCTATACACTCAACAGGCTTCTTACTGTCAAGAAGTTCAACAAGACATGTTTTGAGCTAATCAATAATCGCAAACCAAATCTGAAGTATCTTGAACCGTTCAGGTATCTTTGATGGTTATTCAAGTCCTACACGACGTGTCTTCGTTCCAAGTGAAAAGCGAATTATTGAAGCAGCGAATGTTGAATGTCAAGGTTACACTATGCCGCCACAGAATCCTGGAGATTCATGGCGTTATCATTATGACAAACTTTGGGATTCGTTTGACATGAGAGAAAAATCAGAGGATGATGAAGATTTCTTTGATGAGCTGGATATTTTGCGAGAGTATGAGTCGCAGCTCAGTTTTCCAGCGGAGTATTCTAGAAGACCTTGGGAAACTTCAAATGATGATGAAGCAGGTCCTAGCAATGCTGGTGTACATAATGATGAAGTTGCTCCTGGTAATCAGTCGGAGGTGAATGATAATCAAGACGCTGAAAATATGCCATTTTTTGATCATGGTGATTCAGACTCTGAGGGGGAGCAGATCCAGTTATCAAGTCAAACAAACCAAGTTGGTGAACAAGATGCAGAACAAAATGTTACTAATCTGGAGGGAAATGTTGATGTTCCAAGTGAAGTGACGCCGCGAACTCTTTCTTATCATCCAGAGGAGTTGATCATAGGAGAATTGCAAGCAGGCGTTCGCACGAGACATCAAATTGACCAGGGCTTAACATGTTTTTATTCTACAGTAGCACCTTTACAAACTGAATTTTCATTAAGCTGTTTTATCTCGCAGATCGAACCGAGAACTTACAAAGAGGCGCTTACTGAAGACTCTTGGGTCATTGCAATGCAAGAAGAGTTAAGTCAGTTTGAAATGTTAGGAGTGTGGAAGTTAGTGGATTTACCGGATGGTCAAAGGAAAATCAATACAAAACGGGTATTCAAATGTAAGAGGGACGACAGAGGAGTGGTTGTAAGGAACAAAGCTCGACTCGTTGTTCAGGGATTTAGTCAACAGGAGGGGATTGATTTTACTGAAGTCTATGCTCCTGTAGCACGACTAGAGGCAATCAGAATTTTCCTAGCATTTGCGTCTTGGAAGAACTTTAAAGTATATCAGTTGGATGTAAAGTCAGTGTTTCTTTATGGGAAGGTCAAAGAGGAGGTTTATGTTGGTCAGTCGCCGGGCTTTATTGACCCAATCCACAAGAACAAAGTTTATCTATTGGACAAAGCACTGTATGGTTTACCCCAGGCCCCGAGAGCCTGGTACGAGACTTTGTCTCAACACCTACTCGCTAACAAGTTCATACATGGAAAAGTGGATGCCACTCTCTTCACTAAAGAGGTTGACGGACATCTTCTGATCGTTCAGATTTATGTAGACGATATAATTTTTGGGTCAACGAATGAGAAATTGTGCAAAGATTTTGAACAGGTGATGAAGCAAAAATTCGAAATGTCATCAATGGGGGAGATGAAATTCTTTCTGGGTTTACAAGTTGAACAACTACCTGAGGGAATTTTCATTCACCAGACGAAGTACGTGCATGATATTCTGGAGAAATTTGGAATGTCAAGTTCTAGTCCTGCTGCTACCCCACTTGCGACTAATCATGGGATTCACCCAGATCTCACCAGAGACAGGGCTGATGAAACTTTCTACCGTTCCATGATAGGTTCTTTGATGTATCTAACTGCTTCACGTCCTGATATCATGTACCCAACGTGCCTCGCAGCAAGATATCAATCTAACCCGAGAGCTTCGCATATGATCATTGTCAAGAGGATATTACGTTACTTGAAAGGAACACCCACATTGGGGTTGTGGTATCCTAGAAAAGGCGATTTTATGCTCGAAGGGTATTCCGATTCGGATTTCGGATGCTGCAAAGTCAATACCAAATCAACAACTGCAGGATGCCAGTTCTTTGGACCTAGATTGGTTACCTGGCAGTGTAAGAAACAAACGTCTATGACGCTATCTACATGTGAAGCGGAGTACGTTTTTGCTAGCAGTTGCTGTTCTCAGATCCTGTGGATACAGCAACAGATGCGCGACTACGGTTTGCAGTTTCTTAACACACCTCTGTTTGTTGATAATGAGGCCGCAATTAATATAACAAAGAATCCAGTACATCACGCTAAAACTAAACATATAGAAATTCGTCATCACTTTATTCGCGATTGCTTCGAGAAAAAGTTGATACGAATTGAGAAAATCCACACTGACGAACAAAAAGCTGATTTGCATACCAAAGCTTTTGATAAAAAACGGTTTCAATATTTGTTAAAACTTAATGGTATGAAATTGCTTTCGGTGTTGGATGGAATTGTGAGCGTTGATGAGAGTACTGTTGTGGATGAAGACGAGAAACAATCTGCAATGGTTTGTCGCTTTTTTACATGTTTTGGTATTTAGGGGGAGTAGGTAGATGTATATAGATATATTTTCTGAAAATACAAAAACTGTAAAAAATGCAAAAATCCAAAAACAATATAAAATCTGAAAAAGAGCTTGTGTACATAGGGAAAATGATAGTACATCAGCTAGACAATTACAGTATGCTAAAGATTTGTAAAGTCTAAATGAGTTAAACAGTCTCACTGATGATGTGTCGATAGGTTTTCACACATTTAGTAAATTTATTTGGGATATAAACCTAAAATTTCAAACTGGTGAAATTCGTGGGGAACACTACTTGGATATATAGGTAACCCCTAAAATCTCGTTTGAAAGGTCCCATATTCTGAGATACTAGGTCTTTATACTCAGTGATATCTGGGGTATTATTCCGGGACTTCTGCTGTATGGAAGTACTGACCTAGTCCCCGAATAATACTTTATGCAAATGCTTGAAACATAGCATCGCCGTCAGCAAGCTGATGAAACAATAAAATTGATAGTCGCTGCTGTTGTAACTAAAAGATCCTCTAAAGGGGACACACCAGAAAGTCGAAGCCGTCATCTCTCTGCGTATATGGAAGTATCGACCTGAGCTCTCACGGCCCTCACATTTAACCCCTAACAGATATCATCTGTGGTATACTCACTTGTAAGACTGAATATCTGGGAATCTGGATACGGGAGTATACTCAAGAGGTGGGACACATGAATTGAGCTAAGTTCATAAGACATATAAATCGTATCCTGAATAGGTTGAAATTTGTATGAGAATTTAAGATGGATCAGTATATCGATAATCGAGGTGAATTGTTTAAGTCTGAGAATGTAATGAAGCTTAAAGGTACTTGTGATTTGTCTGAAAAGCTGATATGATTCCCTGACACGCTCACCAAAAATTAATTTGTAAATATTTTACTTTCTGCAATTTAAGTTTTCTGTATTTTATTTCTTAGTTTAGAACATTTTTTTTAAAGTCCAAAAAGATTTTATTTTTCCTTTATTTTAGACAAACCAAAGTGGAGAGTTGATTGTTGGATTCTCAGATATTTGAAAGCAGATGCAGGAGGTTCTGGACTGAAGAATGAGGAGAGCTTACTTTGTTGGAGTTTGAAACGTTTTCAAAAGATAAAACAAGTTCATTAAATTGATACTTGTTATTTTCAGAAATTGCTTGAAAAATGTTTTTACAAAATCAGTTTGATTCGTCAAATGATCAAACAAGGTCATTAAATTGAACCTGGTAGGTTAATTGAGTAATCAGGGTCATTAACTTGGACCTGAATACTTAAGTGGATTTCTAATGCTGATTGAGTTTGTGATTTATTATTGAAAAGATAAAATTGTAATGTTATTGGTTGAGTAACAGGTTTTTGGACTTCATCATTCCCAACGGAAGCTAAGTGTCAAAGCTTGAACCAGATTTCTCAGATTCTAGCATATCGAGAGGGGGAGTCTGGATCAACAGTTGAAGGGAAGATGGAAGTTAGAGTCAGGTAATGATTTTGATGTCTGTGAAGATAGAGTGCTTATGATGAAAAGACAGAAAGTTGGAGAAAAGACTAAGACTAAAGACTCGGAGCCAAAGACTTCGTCAACATCCAAGGGGGAGTTTGTTGGTGCACTGAGTGTCTGCTGACTATGTCTTATCGAGTCTTATGTCTAGAAAGGTTAAACGAGTGCAGAATAGTGATTAGATTAGGGCTTGTATAGGTTTTAGGAGTGCAATCCGTTTGAAAGTCACCTGACCGTTTGAACTAGTGTTGGCCGTTTGAAGATGCTCGGTCGTTTGAAGCATGTTCGTTTGAACATGTTTTGTCTTGTTCAAACGGAAGGGCATGGGTCTATATATAGTAGTTTATTTTCAAACGGACAGGTAGGCATGTATGTGTGTGTGAGCGAAGGTGCTGCCAGATTTCTGTCAAAATCATTGTAAAAGCTCGCAATCAGTAATAGAAAGAAAGATTGAAAGGAACAAGCTGTTTTTGACTTGGTTTACTTTGATTCCGCCTCTGTAAACTAAGATGAACTACTTTCACTGACGTTTAAGGTCACCGGAACGGTCCAACACTTACTGTGGTTTCCGTGCACTGAACTTGTAATTATGTATGCATCCATAATTACGTAATTCCTTGAATAGTCGGGTAGTGCATCTTATATTGTGTAGGGGAAGAAAATAATGAACGAACTTGTGATGATTGTGACTAGACCACCATAGGGTCCTTTTTAATTAAATCAATAAATGATTTAAATGGACAACCAAGGAGTCCTTTCAGCTAATATCTTCACATGTCATTCTTACCCATATTTTGACCTAGACCACTCAAAGGGTCTCTTTTTAAATCATGGAATTGTACTATATAATCCAATGGTCTTGACTATCACGTAGAAGCCCAATAAGGATTTAAGGTAGTACCTTTTTGAATATCCTACTACGAATCCCTCATATAAAGATATGAAAGGTTCTACGAGGATTTGGATAATGAATATCCAGAGTATACAAAAACACAAAATGCATAAACACATAATCACATAATTGTTTAACTTGATTTTAAATTTGTTATCATTTTGTTAATTGCGCACAAGTATTTAAAGCACACTAGGAATCCATTCTGTGGATTTCATTTGGTACTTTAAACGTTATCAAGAATCTAACTATGAAAATAGAAAGATCTTAAAGAGAAAATTCGATTGCGATTGTAAGGAACCAAAATGTTCGAATTAAGGTACACAAGGAATCCAATTAAGAAATCTGATTTGAATGATAATCATCCACAAGGGTCTAATTGTGAAGATAAAAAGATGCCATATGGATTTTAGAAGTTGAAGGTGTTTTGAAACCTTGCACTAGATGTGCTTAAGTCAAAACATGAAGTAAAAATGTTTATGAAATTGAGATGCTAGATATGCCAAGGTGACATATGAAGCGGAATTTGAAAGTTAAGTCAATGTATGAGGAAAATATTTTGAAAACTATGCATGGGGTTCTAAAATGTGTTCAATGTTTTTGGAAACCATATATATAATACTTTTGAAATCATAAAGTAGGTGTATTAGGTAGGTATATTTATAAAAATGTTTTAAAATCATGCGAGATGAATTTTGAAATTATGTATAAGGTTTTTGAAAACATGAATTATGCTTTTGAAATCATGCACTTGATATAAGTAATTATACTGTATTAATAACATTTCAAAATCATGAAGGTTGTTTTTGAAAACATAGACAATGCTTTTGAAATCATGCATTTGATATGTTAAGTAAATACACTATATTAAAAATGTTTTCGAACTATATATAAAATGTTTTTGAAATCATGAAGGTTGTTTTGAAAACTTATGCTATGCATGTTGAAAAATCAGAACGTAATGGGTATGAGATTTGAAAATACCCTTAGTTATCTAACCAAGGATTCAAAGGCACAGATGTGCAAAAAGCACGATTACTCACAATTTTGCTTTATTTCTCGTACTTCGTCTCCTAGAATGAAACGAGTACTTAAAATTTTCGAGGAAATCCTGAGCGATCACTTGAAAGGGAGAATCACAAGAGTAGTTTGTAAAGAGCATAGTTCCTTGATGTAGGTATCATAGGGAAATGCCATACATACATGTAACTACATTTGTATATCAGAATTGCGAACAACGACTTTTATTTATGAACAAAACAGATTGTTTCACAATACAAGAAAACAAAAGGAACAAAGGCATAATCCGGCAACATCTTTTGCTCAGCCATATGCTCATCTAAGGGTTGGATTTGCATTGACAATCTTCGGGAATTTGTTCCTGAAATGGCTCATCTCACTACAACTGTAGCAAGTACCAGACGGAAAACGAGCTTGAGTAGGGTTGACTTGAGGTTGGGTAGTAGCAAGATGTGCAACAGCTTTGTTTTGGATAGCAAAGCGGCATATGTTAACCAAATGTCCCCACCGTTCACAGTAGGTACATTTGGAGCAGGGTATGAGGTTTAAATGATGACGGTTGCATTGCTTGCACCATGGGGCAGCTCCTAAGTATGGTTTCCTAGCTGGTGGCGCTGCTACCTGGCTAGGTCCCGCTTGATTTAGTGCACTCGCTGTGGGTTTCCTTGAAGCCTTACACTTCCTTAATTTTGGTGCAGGCTTGACTTCTACTTCCATCGGTGACTCCTGAGTGGCTCCATTTTTGAGACGAGACATGGCAATGCCTAGATCCACAGACTTCAGAATCACTTCGCCTATTTGCTGGGCAAATTTGGCTGTTTGCTCTGACATTTGACCGTTGTTGAGATGAAGAGACATTCTTAGAAGAAAATGAAAGACATAGGAAGCAACAAATGAAATGTTATCGGATAAACAAAATAGAAAGGCAATGCTTACGAATTGCGATCATTTGTTTGTTACCTAAGGCAAACAAATGAGACGGTGACAAATCAAAGCAAACGGGTCAAAATAATGTATCACTGAAGACATGCTTGCCTATAAGTGAACACACACCCCAAGAGTTCCCAGGTAAGAGTGACTGGTCCGATACTGCGGATTTGTACGAACACTCTAGCCTTAGAGAGAAAACTCAGAGTACAGGCGTTCACCCTTCCAGTTTGCACGTGTTCACATTATAAGACCCAAACTTTGACGAGATTTGAAGACTTAGAGGGTTCAAAACCTTATAATCAATCATCCTAGAACAGATGATTGCTTTTCAAAGCGGTTTTGAAATTTGTATTCTTATTATGGTTGTCGCCTAAGGATAGGTGACGGTATTGTTTGATGACTAAATGCAAGTAAACTTGCGTTAGGTTCCTAGGAAAGTTATAGACTAGGTCAAAGCATTACTAATAACCTAATTCCCTATAACCATGAGCTCTGATACCAACTTTTCTGTCACACCCCGACCAAGTAAAACAACAAAACGTGGCGGAATCGTCGGGGAGTGTTGTAACAGAATCATTGTTTCAAAACACATGGAAAATTGAAATGTTGTTTTATTGATTATAAGAGTTACAATGTCTTAACAAACAAAGAAGTATAACAAAATTAACTAGTCTTGCATCTTTTATTGTCACTGAGGCCCAAGTCCGCCTAAGTGTATCTTGATCAATCCTATGCATCATCTCCTGAAACACATGTGAAAATAGGTACGTCAGCATAAAAATGTCGGCGAGTACATAGGTTTTATTGATTCAGGATTCATGACTTATAAGTTTAGAAAAAGTTGTTTAACAAAGGTCAGTCATGATCCTTGTAAAATGTTTTGTTTTATAAATCATTTGAAAAGCGATAATAGATATGTATATGTAAAAGAGTAATGAATAACCAAGTAAAAATGAGTTTGTATAAAATGAGTTGTTTGTAAAACAATGTCTTGTGAAAAATATGTTATATGTCTAAACTGAAATGATTTAAATAATGTTGCGATATGTAATATCATACAAGCACTTATATATAGGAAGTACCAGCAGCGTATCCACCATGCTTGTATCATATTACACACGCCTCGTTACTTAAATCACTTTCCCAAACAAACCACCAATGTAAAATGTCTTTGTTTAAACCAATTGCCAAATGTATTGAATAATATGTCAAAATGTTTATGTCAAAATGTAAATCATGTGATGTATAACCAAAATGATATGTATGGCAAGTGAAATGCATCAACTAAACCATAGGTAAAATGCACAAAACAAAGTATTGAAGTAAAACTCGGTTTAAATAAAAGTTAAGTTTCGTGGAAATGCATGTTATACTGATACAAACATTTATGCGGTTTTGTGAAAATGCATACATTCAAGCCTTGCGACTATGGCGATAAACCCCTAACGAATTAAAGGTTTATCTGAGTAAATGTATATCGAATTCGGTCATTCATTCGACCCAAACAAACCTAGGATCTCAGGAATGGGAGTTGTCAATCCTATGGTACCACTACCTACTAACGAACGGCGTGATCAATGTTAATGAATGTATATTGTCCCACTTAAACAAACCAAATGTGTAGGATCATTGTCGGACCTGAATTGAGTCGACCAGAGGCGTTCTATACACTATGAAAGGCGGAAACATACATAATGCATCAAATTCAGCAAGATCTTCACTTAAACTGTCTTGTATATTGATTTAACACAGTGTACAATCAAAAGACAAACCAGCACCACTTCGGTATCACTTCCTAATTTCGTACCAACAGAAATGGAAATACACCTATATATAGACATTCTAATTCCGCACGAACATACTCATGCGGAATCACATTTCATGAGGAAATAACACTCTCACACGAAATTACATACTTCGCACGGAATTAAGTAATTCCGTACGAAATTACTTTATGTCTCTTCATGCGAAATTAGCTCTAAATCATGATTCCTCGATCTTTGTGCCACGTGCAATGCAAGACTCGATACCAGACGAAGTCGACAGATGTATGCACCAACAGACTCCCCTCAGATGTTGACGAGTCTACTGTATGCACTTGAAATTTTGAAAATCAGCTTTTCAACATCAGTTGTCAAAAAAAATCTTTTTGAATTTTTCAAATGTTTATGCTAAAACACACTGAAAATCTTTTTGGATTTTTGAATTTAATGAAATGCAATAAAGAAATATTTACAGATAATATTTTTGTGAGTTTGTGTAAGAGGATCATATCAGTTTATGAGACAAATCAACAACACCGTTAAGCTTCATTTCATTTTAAGATCTAAACAATTCACCTAGATTGTCAGTATATTGGTCCATTTAAATTTTCACACAAAGTTCAACTGTTTCGAGATACGAGATTAATGTCTTAAGAACTTAAACCTATTCGTGTGTCCCACCACTTGAATATACTCCCGTATCCAGATCCCAATATTCAGTCTTACAGGTGAGTATACCTAGATGATATCTGTTATATCTGTTAAAGGGTTAAATGCGAAACCGTGAGAGCTCAGGTCAGAACTTCCGTTCAGCAGAGAGATGACGGTTCGACTTTTGGTGTGTTCCCTTTAGAGAACTTCTTCAACAGCACATGATTAGCATTTTTCAATGTTTCATCATTTTTTTTGTACTGAGGGCGATGCTATATTTCAAGCAATTTGCAAAGTATTATACGGGGAATAGGCCATTGCTTCTGCAAAATCAGAAGTCCCGGGATAATACCCCAGATATCACTGAGTATAAAGACCTAGTATCTCAGAAAGAGGGACCTTTCAAACAAGATTTCGGGGGTTACCCATATATCCAAGAAATGTTCCCCACGATAAGCAACTTTGAATATTTAGGTTTATATCTCGTCACAATTTACTAAATGTATAAAAACCTACTGGCACATCCGCAGTGAGATTGTTTATCACATTTTTGACTTTCCAAATCTTTAGCATGTTGTGATAGTCCACTGATGTACTATCATTTCTTTTTTTTACAACAAAACTCGTTTTTGATTTTATCATGTTTTTGACTTTTTCAAATTTTCTAATGTTTTTGGATTTTCTGAAATTTTTACTCCCCCTAAAATGCAAACATATTTAAAGAAATTTGAAAACAAATTGTACACGTAAAATGACAACTGTTTTGAATCACTTCAATTCGCCATCCACTTGGCATAAACAATTAGAACTCCCCCTTTCAACAAACTATTTTCCCATTAAGATTTCAAAACACTTAAGTTTGTTTTAATCAAAATGGTTTTTCTGGAAAATAAGTTTTGTTTTAACCGCTTGTAGGTTCGGGGTAAATTTCATCACTTTGTTTTCAATCACATTTATGAGGATTACATCAAGTTCAAATTAATGACCTTGATAAATCACTATGTAAAAACAAAATTTCTTAACCAGTTGTAGATGAACAGATGTAGGAATAACACATCTACACAAATTCATTTTACCAATAAAGATGTCGATTCCTGCTTCACACTTACCAACCTGGAAGCTCCGGCAAGTCACAACCTGTAAAATTTTTCAACTTTAAAATTCATACATAAAAACAATTTTTATCAACAATGATGCCGATTCCTGCTCCGCGATTACAAACTTGGGAGCTCCGGCAAGTCAGATTTTTTAAGGAAACAAAATTTCCACCCAAGTCTTACCAACCTTGGGTGTTTTTAACTCTTGTTCAGTAGGGTTATAAGTTGACTTCTTTGTTGCATAAAAATCTTTCACCCCTTGAACTTTACCCTCAACCATTTTTCCAAAAATCTTTTTCACATTACCATTAAACACTTTCTTGACATCAAATTCTTTCTTTTAAGAATAGAATTGATTCGAGATCTCAACCTTACCAATTTTTTGTTTAACATTTTCATCCTTCAATTGTGACAACCCTCACTAAACCAGGTATCCGTACGATTTAATTAATAATTAATTGCTGCTTAATTACTGTGCTTAACTGAAATCGTGAATGAACTGCTACTTGACTGTTGATACATGTACATATCTGCATCATACTCTATTTACTGTCACAACACTATTTACATGCTGAACCTTAGTGACAAACATGATGCACAAAAGCACAGTAGCACTATGAACGGATAACCTATTGAGCATGCTAATAAGCCAGCATCAGGCAGATACTGCCTCTAAGGCCTGTATGAGCCAGAAATATTTTACTACACCCATAGTGAGTGTAGGGATACAAGGGTTGTAGAACTACGTCTCTAGGAATAAGTTACGATGACTGGATATGCCTAAAACATACACTGAGCACAAAACACAGCACTTTAATTAACATTTCAGCTTCTGGCTAGCTAATAAAGTGCCAAAACATGAGAAAAATATTACTAGACACTTTCCAAAGTGTCAGGAATAAGTTGTGTCACTAAAAATGGTATTTACGACACTTAAAAGCTTTGTTAAGCGCTTTAACGGATTACTATCCAACCGAACAACCGGACTATACCCGTAACATGAAAATATTGACATCAACATTATTGATCTTTTTCTAAGCCAGTTAGGGTCCCTGAACACCTTAACACCCGCGTTAAAGCACAACACGTGACTAACCAAGTTAATCCCTAAATCTAACTTAGTTAACCTAACTAAACACCAACTAATCTAGTTGGAATCGAACTGGTACCCCCCCCCCTTGGGCCGATCGGTCACCATGGGACTAGTCTTGTACCATTGTGAATTTTATATTTCATAATGTCTCAAATCAAGAGAACATAAAACACATTGGTCCTTGATCTCACATTTGTCTATAAGTTGTTAGTGTTGGCACAAGAGTTCATTCACATCTCATCACCACCTCACACTTTCTCTCCCTCTCTTGCTCTAAGTCACGGCCGAACACCCCCTTGGCCATCTGTCACAACCCCCGACCCCATTTGGACGGAATCGGAAATCGCGAGCAGCCAAGTGGTACCGGTGATTATTTTTGAAAAACATTACAGCGGAAATTTCATCAGGACCGTGAGTTAGGAAAAATATCAGAGTTTAGAAACACCGGATTTTATTTGAATAGATGGAATAAATTCTATTGTTACAAAGGTAGCTTTTAATAAAAACAATATTTCTTAATTTGATTTAATTAATAAAATAAGCCACTTCTTGAAGTCTTTTAGTGCCGGATCCAATCCTTACTCCAATCTACTGTAATTACCTGAAACGCGTTTTAAAAAGGTTTTGTCAGCGGGAAATACTGAGTGAATCATTCATTTTACTGAAAATGACACATTTATTTTAATACACAGTGTTAAGATCTTTTACGCATGTTTCTGATATCAACCAACTACCCACAGTATTTGTCACTCGACCGGATCTGTGACAGTGGTCATATCACCATTGGCTGCCCCAATGAATGACGTAAATCAATTAAAATTAGGTTCGCCCACCTAAAATGATTTAAACTGTAGTAATGTGCACAATACCCCACATACTAGCTGTAATTTGGTGATTACATCAACTTAATCACTGTAATTATAATTCTGAAAATAATTTGGAGTATTGTAAAACATTTGATAAAAAGAGAGAATGACTCACATTATAAACATGCAGATTCATACGACCAAAGTTTAGTTTACAGGTAAGCCCTTGATATATTGCAGATTTACACAGGCAGAGCTTAGCCTATTGATTTAGCCTTGTAACCTAGTGCATACGAACTAGGCAGGTAACTTAATACAACAATTACGATAACTCACGAGATCAAATTCTCACAACGAACGACAAAGTGCGATACTTAAACATCCGTCGATTTAACGACGAACGACAAAGTATAACCCTAATGTGGGTGGCACTTAAACATCCATTGGATATATTGATCGGTCAGAAAACGAATCGTAATAGCGATCGAGTTAATACCCTGTATCGTAGCAGCACCCTGCTATACTAATTAGTGATTCACGTGTGTGTTTTTAGAGTATTTGGACGATAACTCGGTGTATAATAGGAATTTAATCGTCGAATGAACAACAGACTGCAAGTGCCGATGCCTGCTATTTATACACGAAATTTGACAGGCTTACGGACCGTAAGACTTATCCCTTACGGTCCGTAAGGGACACGTAATGACCATAGGTTTGCCGCGTGTGGGAGTAGGCTAGCTGAGTCGACTGTACGACTAAATTCAATTTTGACAACAGATTTTTGAAGATAATATCGAATGGGAATTGCCCCCTTTGAGTTTTAGGGGCCCTGATCCTGATTCTGATTATTCTGAAAATTTTAGGGATTGTGCAGAATTACTTGGGTGTCTCAACTAGGGTTTCCTATTGGGTAAATAAAATAATAGATATGACTTTTGACGAGAGTTGTTTATAAAATAAATAACAGTGAGAAAAGAGAATGGACCCACTTTGTAACTTTAGGGTTCAACTAGAAAACCTCCTGGTATAAATTTTGAGGTATAACTTTTGAGATATAGAAAATATATAATGCACTCGTGGTAAGTATAGTACCCCTAAATCAACCTTGTCCCGATGTCCCGAGACAGAATCCTAACGAACTTAGTCGGGCAGAGCCCTGACATGCGCTATGGGACTCAGATCAATCGGAAAGGGTAGCGGTGATCGGGAGTTAAAACACTTAAAACGAGGCATAACCTTATTATTATTATTATTATAGGTAGAATATGGAAATTTTGAGAGTGAGTTCGAGAGATGAGGAGAGTTTAGAAAGCTGTCTTATGCTATTTATAGGTGAAAATGCAATTGCTACTTACAGAATGCAAAGACACGTAGCACCAAACAACACACGTAGCCTAATAAACATATTAATTCATGTTACACCTATTTTGAAATTTTCATAATTTGCCTTGACATGTACACGTAGCATATGAATTAAATATTTATCATTTTGATTTTTCTTTTATTTTATTATTTATCATTACTTACGTATACTTTTAATCTAAAGTATGTTTATTATTATTTTATTAGTTTATATATTATAATTAATTTAACTGGTTTACTTATTTGGCGCTTATAACTTATAAAATATAACGTTTTATAAAATAATGAATATGTCATCAGAACGAGAATATTTTTGTCTACATTTGGGTCTAAGTTTCATTAAAATAGAGTAGGTTCAAAATACAATGTATTTTTATAATTTAATTATTATAGGGTTCCAAGACTCGTCTAGGTACTTCATATTTCTAACAGTCGACTTACCCGTAATATACCTGTCTAATAATATAAGTTTTTATATACTTTTATTTTTATTAGATAGGTCACCCATACATAGGCCAATTATTTGGTATAATATGTCAACCAACTATAGAAAATAGTGTTTAAAATTATTTAGGTTGAATATTTATATTAAAAATAAACTAGTTACTAGTTGCTAGTGGTTAATAAATTTAACCAAACTTTATATGATAAAAATTGGTATGTTACACCATCCCACCATTTTTCGAGTTCCATCTTCTCATTCTAAGGTTACACAAACATCAAGGGTCACGTATTAGGAAGCTTGGCGCACTCGGAGCTTGAAGGACCGCTTTCTCTTGCTTTTATCCACCTCCTTTTCGCATAGATTCTTCCCTAGCCTCGAGCTAGAGGTATAATGCTTAAAACACTCTCTTGAACTAATCTGAAGTGGTTAATATGTTATGTAACGGTTAAAATTCGGAAACTTGCAATTTGAAGCACAAAAGTCTACTAAAAACATGAAAAATGATGGTTAAAAGCTCACTAGTTGTGTAAATGATGTAGTAATTGAAAGTTGTGATTATTTAGGCCCGATCTATGATGTGGTAGCTCGGATCATCATTTAACCCGGTTTGGTTAAGGTCATGGATCTTGACATAAGCTTGTTTTGAATGGTACAAGGGTTAAAAGGTGAAACTCTACCACACGCGAATCATGAACTTGTGTAAAAATGTTTTACTTGTAAAATAGTATTTAAAACTAGCAGATCTACGTATCTGCAATTGGTATTTTCAAAGAACCAAGCGTCAAAGAAAATCATGTTTTCTAAAAATAGATCTTACATTAACAAGCATGATTTTTATAAACCACAAGTGTGTAAACACTTGTGAAATGAAAAGTTTCGACAAATAACAATCTTTGTAAAAGATGACGAGAAGTTGTAAAGATGGATTTACTCTAAAAACGAGGTTTTTACGAGATCAAATTACTTTATATAAAGATCCACAAAATATAATGGGATTTACACTATAGTTTCGGAAAAACTACAAGTTCATGTAATTATGCGATTTACATACTTGTCGACTAGTTTGTTGTGTCGGAAATTGTTTGATTGAATAAAGAAGTTGTTGGAAATTGATTTGTAAAAGAAAATGATACGCTTGAAAGCGTGGCCACCTCCAGTTACAGAGGAAACTCTGGCGAAATTTTTCTAAAAACCTAACACTTAGAATTATTTTCACAATAAGTGTTAGAAATAACTTTTTGACATGCTTTCAAAATATATTTCGCCACGACTTAATTTACAAATATTCGGAGGTGGGATTTTCACAAAAACTAAACGTGATAAATATATATATTTAGTAAATATATTTTCACCACACTGTTTATGATTATTTTGTGAAAAATACATAAATATTATTTTTAGAGTAAAAATAATATTTACAAAGGTTAACAGATCCAAAATAATACGAACGCCTCTACGATAATTATATAAGTTACACCGGTAATTACTATTACCACACGAATGATAAAACGTAACTTACGCATTATACGGAAATATTCATGAACGCGTATTTTATCGACGTATTATTTTTGGGGAAAATTATGTGAAATAAAAATATAATATTTTCGAGAAAAATATTTATATTTTGGAATTAGAAATAATTATATATTAAGTGAGACTTAATGATATAATTTGAACGCACATGTATTAAATCCCCCATCCTTGGGAAGGAGATTAACTACCAAGTATATACGAAAAGTAAACACGGAGTAGTTGTCTAACTATTTCCCAAAAACTTAAACTATAAAGCTAAGGCACGACCGTCTGTCTAATAGAATTAGCACATGTAGGTCGTTGCACAGCTGCCCGATTTGGAGTACTTGGTAGAGACGCACCGACTGTGAGTTCATGTCCCCCTTTTCTCTTAACTGTTTTCGGTTTTCTAAACTGCGGGGGTGAAATACATGTTACTATGATTACGAGTACTTTTTACATGGTATGGTTAGCGTAAGGAGGGTTACTACTTAGATCATGTGAGTGGGTAGGCGGGAACTGGAGGCCATTAATCCTCATTGTAGGACCGAGGGACGTAAGCGGTAGATCTATCTGGGTGTAGCGAGCCCAACCCCAGGTGCAGCATAACGGACCTCGGGGTGACTTTGTGCCCCGACGCAAAATCGCAAGGGTTGAGTCTTCCTACTTGCACTTCACACATATCAATGGCTTTGCAAACCATTGGTGATCTCTTTTTCCTTATTTGCTACATACCAGGATTTTGATAAATACAAAGGTTTATTTACTCACTTTCGCATGAACTCGCTCAACATTATTGTTGATTTTTCAACTTACATGTATTTCAGGGAATTAAAAGATCTGGCACGGTATGGCACGTTTTCCCGCTGCACTAGTTTCCGAGGTCATCCGGGGTTTGGGGAATGTGACTCTTTCCTGGACAAGTCACAGTCCTTAAACCATGATTATGTTTTGTTTGTATTGTTGAACAATGTTCTGGTTGTTAGGGTGTTTCCCGTTAAGACAATGGTATTGTATTTGGTTTTTAAAACTTAATGGATGATCTTGCATGTTTTTAATTCATATAGCTTTGTTATGATTAAGCTATGGTTTTAAGAAGTCACACTAAATTAACCACGCTTCTGCAAAGCCAGGGTGTGACAGCTTGGTATCAGAGCTCTGATCATAGCGAACTAGGATTCTTTCTCGAGTCTAGACTATGATCACTAGGGCTCTCACGAAAACATTTTTACTGCATACCACTTAAGTCCAGATCCAAAACATTTTTAAAACACATGTTGAGCACATTTTATTATTTTTAGGCTCAGTCTTGGAGGCTGAGGCTCGGTCTTGGAGGCCGAGGCTCGATCTTAGAGATCGAGGTAGATGTTTGTTGTTTTAGGCTCAGCCTTAGAGGCTGAGGCTCGGTCTTGGAGGCCGAGGCTCGATCTTAGAGATCGAGGTAGATGGCTAGTGAGACTAGGAAGAGTAGGCTCAGTCATGAAGGCTGAGGCTCGGTCATGGAGGCCGAGGCTCGATCTAGGAGGTCGAGGTGGATAATAGAGCAGTCTTAGAGACTGGGAGGAATTTGGCTAGTGGGACGAGGAATGTCAGTCTTAGAGACTGGGAAGAATTTGGCTAGTGGGACTAGGAATGTCAGTCTAGGAGACTGGGAGGCTAGTGGGACTAGGAAAATTGTGTGATTTCTTACTTGGTGACTTATGTGATTACTTGATTGTATGACTGATTATTTGTGCATATTTGTGTTTATGTTACAGACTCATGGACTCGCCCGGTACCGGCGATTCGGACACCACCGGACATATACCTGTAGTATCTGATGACCTCCCATCCTCAGAGCACGAGGTGCACACTTCTGACAACACCAGCACTGACGAGGACGATTTTCAGCCCTTCGCACTTCCTGAGGGTGCTGATGAGCCTGCAGATGGCCCTCCCGCTGAGTACCTACCATTAGTAGAGATTCCGGCTCCTATACCCTTAGCCGTTTATCCTGCGTATGACTTACTTCTTGACGCCGAGGCTGACGGCGATATTGATCTGTATGACGATGAGCCCATAGAGGATGATGATCTTCTCGAGGATGAGATCCAGGATGCGGCCCTACTTCCTGCTGGCGATCTTCTGATCATCGCTGATGCTCCCGCCGAGGATTCGCCTGCGCATTCTCCGGTCCCAGACTCCTTTGAGTCTGTGGCATCTGCACCTTCCCACCCTTTGAGCGCACAGCACTTTTCGCATGGCTCAGATCCTGACCAGGCATCTTCTGTTGCTCCTATTCCCAGCTTTGCGTTTGACCATGATGACATAGAGGATTCGGATCCTATCTTTCCTCCGGGATTCGACCCGGATCATGATATAGAGTTCATACCGATGGATCAGCCCATGGAGGATCCAGCTGACCTAGTCGATCCTATTGACCCCGAGTTCGATTTCGAGATGGCTTTTGATGACCCTGAGCCTGCCTTGGCTCCTGAGCAGGCAGCTGCTCTAGAACCTATGCCTGAGCATGACCCCGTACATGCTGGCATCCCTGTTGAGCCTGTTCTAGCTGACCCGCCTGTCAATGATCATCTGGAGGGTGATCATGTTATTGCTGCCGATCATGTCGATCCACCTCTTATTGCTGATGTACCTGTTGACCATCTTGTTGATCACATTGCACCCGTTGATCCTTTTATTGCTCCCCCACCTGATCCCGTTCCACTAGAGCCCGAGCATGCACTGTTCGCGGCACACATGGATCCACCAGACGAGCACGCACAGCACGGGTGGATTCCTGCTGATGAGGATGTGCGACCTATTCCCCCACACCACACTGATACACGACATGTTGATTTCTCTTTTCAGGTTCCTCAGTTTGTACCTCCAGCGAGACCTGGAGAGGGTTCGTCGGCCCATCCCTTTGGGCATATACCGACATCCGTTCCTGTTATGCCACAGTTTCCACCTGTTGTACCCCCTGTCTCTCCTTTTCATGTGGCACCTTTTGATCCCACCAGTACGCCATTCCTTTGGCCGTCACCGCCTGTCATGCCACCTACTAATCCTTACCATCCATTCCATGTGGGACACACTATAGAGAACGTTTTGATGTCTTTCGTTTTTCAGCATGAGTCACACACGCAGCGTATCCAGGAGCTTGAGAGAGCTCAGCTGCCACCATGTTCGTGCCATGGTCAGACACACTCTCCTTTGCAGCCATTTCGACCTGTACCCCCAGATTATGCTGCACGCCTCTTTGCTTTAGAGCAGCAGGTCGCTTCGTTCATCCGTACTCAGAGAGCCACGGAGGAGGACTGGCTCCAGTTACGTCATTTGTTTTACACT
This sequence comes from Helianthus annuus, assembly GCF_002127325.2. Lineage (NCBI taxonomy): Eukaryota > Viridiplantae > Streptophyta > Magnoliopsida > Asterales > Asteraceae > Helianthus > Helianthus annuus. Next base: position 62,825,810 of record NC_035442.2, read on the forward strand.
CACTTTCCCCCTCCTCCACCGCCATCTGTATAGAGCTCATCAGTGCTGTTTGGGTAGACGTTGGTGAGAGGACCGCGATTGCTTTTGACTGCACATTATTTTTGGAGACTACATGATGATTCTGACTTTTGTTGACATATATTTGATGTATTTGATGTATTTGACACTGACCTGATATAGTTTTTGGACAGGGGTGATGTAGCCCCTAGTTGATTGATGATTGTATGACACAGTGATGTACTGATACACTTACTACGTGGTCTCGATACATAGCAATCGCAGTATTCTCATCATATTTGATTCGCTTGATTGCTTATTTATATTTTTATGACATGGGATGTTGTGTGTATAATATTTGTGACATGGGATGTTGTGTGATTAGTATTTGTGATATATTGATAACATGAGATGTTATGTGCTATTACTATTACTATATACGTACGCTTTACTATGGCCTGACCGACGTAAACACATCTTTAGAAGATGCCACCAAGACGTCAACAACAGCAAATGCCTACGACACAGGCCGAACTACAGCAAGTCATTGCTGCTGCCATTGCTCAATATGCTGCCTCTCAAGGAGGAATGAGTGGAAGCAACTCTGGCAACACTGGCAACAATAACAATCCACCTCATGGTAACCCTAAGTCATTAAGACATACCATGACCTAAATGGATTTCCTTAGCGAGAATGCTAATGCCTATCATATGTTATAATGTATGTGTAGGGTGCACCTACAAGCAGTTCTTGGACTGCAAGCCCATAAACTTTGATGGCACAGGAGGTGCTGTCGCCTTTGTCCGCTGGGCTGAGAAAACATAATCCGTTCTTCGCATGAGGAAATGTGCATTGGATCAGCAAGTCACCTATATCTCTGGGCTATTTTTGGATGGAGCCCTATCCTGGTGGAATTTGCAAGTACAGACACTTGGAGAAGCTGCTGCCTACGCGCTGACCTGGACCGAACTGAAGGAACTCATGCGCAAAAAGTACTGTTCCCGCGCTGAAATCCAGAGATTGGAAACCGAGTTCTGGCATTTGAAAATGGAAGGCCCAAAGATAGCAGAGTATGTTCAGAGATTCCATGACTTATCGCATGTGGTACCCTACATGGTCACTCCCGAGTTCAAGAGAATTGAGCGTTTCATTTGGGGATTAGCTCCTCAAATCATAAGCATGGTGACCTCCTCCAAACCTGCGACTATCACTGAAGCCATTGATTTGAGCGTGACTCTCACAGAGGAGGCAATTCGTTTGAACAAGTTTGATGAAACTGAGCCTAAGAAGAAAGAGACTCATGTGGAGTCACCTGGAGGAAACAAGCGGAAGTTTTCAAACTTCAAGCAGGGCACCAGGGTGGTGGTTTAGAAAGGGGAATCAAGTATGCCAGCTCAGGATACAGCTGGTGGTAGGAGGAAGGGTAAGGGATATATGGGTGCACATCCCAAATGTAACTCTTGCCAACGCCATGACTCTGGTCGATGCGGGCCAAAAGTATGTGAAGCTTGTGGAAAGACTGGTCACTTGAAGGATTCCTGTTGGGCTAGTGCTGGCCGGGGAGGCCAAGGAGGATTTGGGAATAGAAATAATCGTGGTGGTAATGGAAATCACCCACAAGGAAACAATGGAGGTGATGGGAATCGGGTCAATAATGCAAACCAAGCGGGCGCCATGAATCGTAATCAGAGAAACAATCAAGCTGGAAACGGTGGTGGAAATGGGCAGAGGCCCGGATGTTTCAACTGTGGTGATCTTGGGCACTACAAGAGGAATTGCCCGGAATTAAACCAAGCCCGCGGAAGGGTCTTCAACATAGAAGCAAGGGAAGCGCGCCAGGATCCCAATGTTGTCACTGGTACGTTCCCTGTAAACCAACGCTATGCATCCGTTTTATTTGATACTGGCGCCGATTATAGCTTCGTGTCGTTAGAATTTAAGAATATGCTTGGTTTAGCCGCTAGTAAGTTAGATATTCCGTACGCGATCGAATTGGCGAATGGGAAGTTAGTAGAAGCTAATGAAGTGATTCGAGGCTACGTAATCGAATTGGGAGAGCGTGAGTTCGCTCTAGATCTACTACCAGTCCAGTTGGGAAGCTTCGACGTGGTAGTAGGAATGGATTGGTTATCGAGTAACAAGGCCGAGATAGTTTGTCATGAGAAGGTCGTTCGTATCCCGACCGAAGATGGTGAGACCATTGTCGTTCACGGAGAAAAGCGTGAGACGTTGTTGAGGATTATTAGCTGCCTGAAGGCAAGGAAGTGTTTGCAAAAGGGATGTGGTGCCTTTCTGGCACACATTGTAGATAAGAAAGCTGAAGAACCGAAGATCGAAGACATCCCTGTCGTAAGGGAGTACCCAGAAGTCTTCCCAGAAGATTTGCCTGGATTGCCGCCTCAGAGGCAAGTGGAATTTCACATTGACTTAGTTCCAGGCGCCGCGCCTGTGGCTAAGGCACCTTACAGACTTGCTCCGTTTGAGATGCAAGAACTTTCGACACAACTTCAAGAGTTGCTAGACAAGGGATTTATCCGACCGAGCTTCTCGCCTTGGGGAGCTCCAGTTTTGTTTGTCAAGAAGAAGGACGGTAGTTTCCGTATGTGCATCGACTACCAGGAGTTGAACAAGCTGACGATCAAGAATAGGTATCCTCTGCCAAGGATTGATGATCTGTTCGACCAACTTCAAGGTTCAAGCTTCTATTCGAAGATCGATTTGCGATCTGGTTACCACCAGTTAAGGATACAGGAGGAGAGTATCCCAAAGACAGCCTTCAGAACTCGTTATGGGCACTACGAGTTTCTCGTTATGCCGTTTGGTCTAACAAACGCACCTGCAGTCTTTATGGATTTGATGAATCGGGTTTGCAAGCCGTACTTGGATAAGTTCGTGATTGTATTCATCGATGATATTTTGATTTATTCAAAGACGAAGGCTGAGCACAAACAACATTTAAGAGCCATTCTGGAGCTGCTGAAGAAGGAACAGTTGTACGCCAAATTCTCTAAGTGCAAGTTTTGGCTAAGAGAAGTGCAATTCCTTGGACACGTGGTATACTGCGACGCATCGCGTCAAGGATTGGGTTGTGTGTTGATGCAACGCCAAAAGGTTATTGCCTACGCGTCACGCCAGCTGAAGGTACATGAAAAGAACTATACCACACACGATTTAGAGCTTGGCGCAGTGGTGTTTGCCTTAAAGATCTGGAGGCACTACCTTTATGGTACAAAATGTATGATCTTCACAGATCACAAGAGCCTCCAACACATATTCAACCAGAAGGAGTTGAATATGAGGCAAAGACGATGGGTTGAACTGCTGAATGATTACGACTGCGAGATAAAGTATCATCCAGGGAAGGCGAATGTGGTCGCCGATGCCCTAAGTCGAAAAGAAAGGATCAAGCCCATAAGGGTTAGGGCTTTGGAGATGGTGATTCGAACCGATTTTCCTCTGCGCATTCGTGCCGCGCAGAAAGAAGCTCTCAAGGAAAGAAACCTTGAAGAAGAGTATCTCCGTGGGATGGAGAAGTTATTGGTACCAAACAAGGAAGGAACGTTGTGTTTTGAGAAAAGAATTTGGGTTCCTTTGTTTGGAGGTTTAAGAAAGGTTATTTTCGATGAAGCTCACAAGTCGCGGTACTCTATCCACCCTGGAGCGGATAAGATGTACCAGGATCTTAAAGATTATTATTGGTGGCCTAGGATGAAAGGCGATGTGGCTGTTTATGTGAGCAAATGTTTAACTTGCGCTAAGGTTAAAGCGGAATACCAGAAGCCTTCAGGGCTTCTGCAACAACTAGAGATTCCCAAGTGGAAGTGGGAACAAATCTCCATGGATTTTATTACGAAATTGCCAAGAACGTCGAGAGGCCATGACACTATCTGGGTGATAGTGGATCGATTGACGAAGTCAGCACACTTCTTGCCTATCCGAGAAAAGGATAATACAAGCACATTGGCTGAAATTTACATGAGCGAGATTGTTACACGCCATGGAGTACCTCTCTCAATCATTTCCGATAGAGACGGAAGGTTCGTATCAAGGATATGGCAATCCTTCCAAGAAGCTTTTGGCTCGAAGTTGAATATGAGCACCGCGTTTCACCCGCAGACCGACGGTCAAAGCGAGCGGACGATTCAGACGTTGGAGGACATGCTGAGAGCATGTGTTACGGATTTGGGCGGTAGCTGGGATAAGCATTTGCCACTCGTCGAATTTTCATACAACAACAGCTACCACACCAGTATTGGTGCTGCGCCATTTGAAGCTTTATATGGGCGCAAATGCAGATCACTGCTTTGTTGGTCTGACGCAGGTGATAGACAGTTGGTTGGTCCTGATGTAGTCCAGGAAACCATAGATAAGATTGCACAGATACGAGATCGTATCAGTGCGGCTCGTGACCGTCAGAAAGCCTACGCGGATCGAAGCAGGAAACCTCTAGAGTTTGAGGTAGGCGATATGGTTTTGCTAAAGGTATCACCCTGGAAGGGTGTGGCACGCTTTAGGAAGCGTGGAAAGTTAAATCCGCGATATATTGGTTCATTCAGGATTTTGGAAAGAATTGGGACCGTAGCATACAAGTTGGACCTACCTGCCGAACTGAATGGTGTTCACGATACATTTCATGTATCCAATCTGAAGAAGAGTCCAACACAAGATACCGTTGCCATTCCTACCGACGAAATTCATGTTGACGACACGCTCCATTTCGTTGAAGAACCCGTTGAGGTCACGGATTGGAAAGTGAACAAGACCCGCCGGAGCAGTGTCAAGCTCGTCAAAGTTCGTTGGAATGCCCGCCATGGTCCTGAATTCACCTGGGAGCGTGAAGACCGAATGAAAGAAAAATACCCCCATCTATTTCCCAAGAACCCTGCTTCTACAAGCAGAACTTAAATTTTTGGGACGAAATTTTTCTAACGGGGGGAGAATGTGACAACCCTCACTAAACCAGGTATCCGTACGATTTAATTAATAATTAATTGCTGCTTAATTACTGTGCTTAACTGAAATCGTGAATGAACTGCTACTTGACTGTTGATACATCTACATATCTGCATCATACTCTATTTACTGTCACTACAATATTTACATGCTGAACCTTAGTGACAAACATGATGCACAAAAGCACAGTAGCACTATGAACAGATAACCTATTGAGCATGCTGATAAGCCAGCATGAGGCAGATACTGCCTCTAAGGCCTGTATGAGTCAGAAATATTTTACTACACCCATAGTGAGTGTAGGAATAAGTTACGATGACTGGATGTGCCTAAAACATACACTGAGCACAAAACACAGCACTTTAATTAACATTTCAGCTTCTGGCTAGCTAATAAAGTGCCAAAACATGAGAAAAATATTACTAGACACTTTCCAAAGTGTCAGGAATAAGTTGTGTCACTAAAAATGGTATTTACGACACTTAAATGCTTTGTTAAGCGCTTTAACGGATTACTATCCAACCGAACAACCGGACTATACCTAGAACATGAAAATATTGACATCAACATTATTGATCTTTTTCTGAGCCAGTTAGGGTCCCTGAACACCCTAACACCCGCGTTAAAGCACAACACGTGACTAACCAAGTTATCCCTAAATCTAACTTAGTTAACCTAACTAAACACCAACTAATCTAGTTGGAATCGAACTAGTAACCCCCCCCCCCTTGGGCCGATCGTTCACCATGGGACTAGTCTTGTACCATTGTAAATTTTATATTTCATAATGTCTCAAATCAAGAGAACATAAAACCCATTGGTCCTTGATCTCACATTTGTCTATAAGTTGTTAGTGTTGGCACAAGAGTTCATTCACATCTCATCACCACCTCACACTTTCTCTCCCTCTCTTGCTCTAAGTCACGGCCGAACACCCCCTTGGCCATCCCACCATTTTTCGAGTTCCATCTTCTCATTCCAAGGTTACACAAACATCAAGGGTCACGTATTAGGAAGCTTGGCGCACTCGGAGCTTGAAGGACCGCTTTCTCTTGCTTTTATCCACCTCTTTTTCGCATAGATTCTTCCCTAGCCTCGAGATAGAGGTATAATGCTTAAAACACTCTCTTGAACTAATCTGAAGTGGTTAATATGTTATGTAACGGTTAAAATTCGGAAACTTGCAATTTGAAGCACAAAAGTCTACTAAAAACATGAAAAATGATGGTTAAAAGCTCACTAGTTGTGTAAATGATGTAGTAATTGAAAGTTGTGATTATTTAGGCCCGATCTATGATGTGGTAGCTCGGATCATCATTTAACCCAGTTTGGTTAAGGTCATGGATCTTGACATAAGCTTGTTTTGAATGGTACAAGGGTTAAAAGGTGAAACTCTACCACACGCGAATCATGAACATGCGTAAAAATGTTTTACTTGTAAAATAGTATTTAAAACTAGCAGATCTACGTATCTGCAAGTGGTATTTTGAAAGAACCAAGCGTCAAAGAAAATCATGTTTTCTAAAAATAGATCTTACATTAACAAGCATGATTTTTATAAACCACAAGTGTGTAAACACTTGTGAAATGAAAAGTTTCGACAAATAACAATCTTTGTAAAAGATGACGAGAAGTTGTAAAGATAGATTTACTCTAAAAACGAGGTTTTTACGAGATCAAATTACTTTATATAAAGATCCACAAAATATAATGGGATTTACACTATAGTTTCGGAAAAACTACAAGTTCATGTAATTATGCGATTTACATACTTGTCGACTAGTTTGTTGTGTCGGAAATTGTTTGATTGAATAAAGAAGTTGTTGGAAATTGATTTGTAAAAGAAAATGATACGCTTGAAAGCGTGGCCACCTCCAGTTACAGAGGAAACTCAGGCGAAATTTTTCTAAAAACCTAACACTTAGAATTATTTTCACAATAAGTGTTAGAAATAACTTTTTGACATGCTTTCAAATTATATTTCGCCACGACTTAATTTACAAATATTCGGAGGTGGGATTTTCACAAAAACTAAACGTGATAAATATATATATTTAGTAAATATATTTTCACCACACTGTTTATGATTATTTTGTGAAAAATACATAAATATTATTTTTAGAGTAAAAATAATATTTACGAAGGTTAACAGATCCAAAATAATACGAACGCCTCTACGATAATTATATAAGTTACACCGGTAATTACTATTACCACACGAATGATAAAACGTAACTTACGCATTATACGGAAATATTCATGAACGCGTATTTTATCGACGTATTATTTTTGGGGAAAATTATGTGAAATAAAAATATAATATTTTCGAGAAAGATATTTATATTTTGGAATTAGAAATAATTATATATTAAGTGAGACTTAATGATATAATTTGAACGCACATGTATTAAATCCCCCATCCTTGGGAAGGAGATTAACTACCAAGTATATACGAAAAGTAAACACGGAGTAGTTGTCTAACTATTTCCCAAAAACTTAAACTATAAAGCTAAGGCACGGCCGTCCGTCTAATAGATTTAGCACATGTAGGTCGTTGCACAGCTGCCCAATTTGGAGTACTTGGTAGAGACGCACCGACTGTGAGTTCATGTCCCCCTTTTCTCTTAACTGTTTTCGGTTTTCTAAACTGCGGGGGTGAAATACATGTTACTATGATTACGAGTACTTTTTACATGGTATGGTTAGCGTAAGGAGGGTTACTACTTAGATCATGTGAGTGGGTAGGCGGGAACTGGAGGCTATTAATCCTCATTGTAGGACCGAGGGACGTAAGCGGTAGATCTATCTTGGTGTAGCGAGCCCAACCCCAGGTCCAGCATAACGGACCTTGGGGTGACTTTGTGCCCCGACGCAAAATCGCAAGGGTTGAGTCTTCCTACTTGCACTTCACACATATCAATGGCTTTGCAAACCATTGGTGATCTCTTTTTCCTTATTTGCTACATACCAGGATTTTGATAAATACAAAGGTTTATTTACTCACTTTCGCATGAACTCGCTCAACATTATTGTTGATTTTTCAACTTACATGTATTTCAGGGAATTAAAAGATCTGGCACGGTATGGCACGTTTTCCCGCTGCACTAGTTTCCGAGGTCATCCGGGGTTTGGGGAATGTGACTCTTTCCTGGACAAGTCACAGTCCTTAAACCATGATTATGTTTTGTTTGTATTGTTGAACAATGTTCTGGTTGTTAGGGTGTTTCCCGTTAAGACAATGGCATTGTATTTGGTTTTTAAAACTTAATGGATGATCTTGCATGTTTTTAATTCATTTAGCTTTGTTATGATTAAGCTATGGTATTAAGAAGTCACACCAAATTAACCACGCTTCCGCAAAGCCAGGGTGTGACATCAATGATGGAAGATTAACATCATTCACTAAAGGCACTGAGTTCTCCTTTTTAATCTCAACTTGTGACTCTTCTGGCTTTGTGGAACCAAAATCATCGCCAGGTTTTACATCAACCTTCTTAACAACCCACATTTGGTTGTCTTTGGCTTTCTTTTTGTAAAAATTTTTCTTTGAACACTCACCAACTTCATATGTCGAATTTTCAAAAGTTTTGAATTTTTCAGTTGGTGGTTCATTTTTCACAACAACTTTTTCTTTAAGTTTTTTAGAAACTCCTTGTTTTGTCTTTGTATCCAACTGACAATTCAATGCAATGTGACCAGCTTCATTGCACTTGCAACAAGTTCGAGTATCCTTTCTGTGAAAAACTCCAATTCCTTTCCTCTCAGCAAGAAATTCCTGGTTTGATTGTCTCTAGAAAGGTTTCTTCTGTTCTTCTTCAGCACTTCCTCCTGAAACAAATTTAGTGTTTGTTTTAGAAATTTTATCATTTTTGTAATTTTCAGGTGTAATAAAACCAAGTCCTTTCTTTTTGAAATTTCCATTATGGTTAGGTTTCTTTTGAAAACCAGAACCAGAATTGTAACCTTTTTTCTTGTTTAATCGCTGTTGAACTCTTGAAGTGTATTTTTTAGGTTTTTCAGTAAGATTTAAATCTTTTATTTCAGAAATATTAATTTCTGTCATTTTGAAAACCTTTTTAATCATTTCAAACTCAACACTTCTTATTGGAAATTCTTTATCAGAATATAATTTGTCAGAATCATTCAAAGTATATGCAACTTCAAATGTTTCATCATCCAAATTGGATTTTGATAACAAAATCTCTTTACTGTAAACCCGTTTAGCCGATGGTACTGGACTGTTGACTGATGAACTTGAACCTCCAGATTCAGACTTTAACTCAGACTCCTCATCTGTATCCAACACCTGATCGACCACTCTTTTTATTAACTCAGACTCATGATCAGTGTCAGACGATGTGAAAGTGACATCAATGTTTTCTGGTAAACCATCAGTTGTTTCGGATTTTAGTTTTATATTGACTGCTTTTTGAACTTGCTCCTCATTTGGTTTTCTGGGAGAATAACCTTCCTAGATCGGAGGCGGACACTTGTTATAGCTAACACTCGGTTTCTTACCAGTATCCTTCTTCTTTTGCTTCTCATCCTGAAGTGCTTCAAAACCTGCAACAGTTGGATAAATTCAATCAATAAGATAATCAGAACTAGAATAACTCTGTAATAAGCGTCTGATTCTCTCATTCTCAATTTTCTCAGTCTCCAACTCTTGTTTCAGCTTGGCACATTCCTCAATATAATGATTTATAGCTTTTTGCTTCGACATCATTGTAGCATTCATCATTGTCAAAGCATCTTCTCTTTCAGAATTTGTCTTTTGAAAACCAGTTACTGTTCTGTTCGGAACATCATGTGATTCCTTCACGTAATTGAGATTGAACAGTAATTATTCCTTCATCTTCTCAAACTCAGTCAATTTTTCATCTTTTTCTTCACATTGCTTGCAAGTTTCTAAACACTTTGAGCAAGGCTTGATGACTTCCACAATCTTTTCTGCTTCAATGATCTTCTCAGCTTCAACAACTTCTTCAACTTTAATCACCTTTTTTATTTCACAACCTCCTCAGCAACAATTCTAACCTCTTCACTTTGAACAGTGTCATCCTTTTGAGTAACCCTCTCAAATTTCATTTTCTTTTGTTCTTTTGCAGCTCTTCTCTCCTGCAGTTTCTCCAAGCGATCTACAAAATAAAATTGAAAACTTTCAGGAGATAGATGCGTTTTTGCAACATTAATATGTTTTTCTTCTTCATCATCATCACTGCCATCATTCGGTGATTGATCAAATTCTATTGACTTATCAGACCTACCATCTAAAAAACCAGAATCAGATGGTGTTTGATAAAAAATAGTTGCTTTTTCTGAGCTTTCATCTGAACTTTGTGAACTTTCGTTTGATGAAACAGATTCTTCTTCTTGACTCTTCACATTAACACCAATCACTTTCATCCACTCGGTAAACATATCTGGTTCTTGAATGATTTTAGAACTAGAGCAACAACATTTGAATCAGGTGGAATGTATTTGTCCCAGCTGAAACCTTCTGCTACTTTTTCATCATCTTGATCAATGATGCCATAATACGCTTTCTTGTTTGCATCTTCGATCATTCTAGCATGAGCAGTTTGTGGCTCTTTTTGTTGTTGTTGTGGTTGATGAGCAACTTGTTGATATATGGCTTTCTGATAGTAATCATCTTTACCAAACGGATTCTTTGCTCCACTAGCTTCTTGATTTTTGCATTCTCTTTTGAAATGAACTTTCTCCCTGCAATGAAAACACGTAACTTTAGATTTATCAAAACCCAAAGTAGAAACATGTGCATCCAGAAAATCATTTCTTCCTGTAATCATTTTAAACTTTTCTGCTCTCTGTAAAACACTAGCTAGGCACCATTTGATGTCCATGAGCTCCAATTCTTCAGCTTCTATCTGATCGTAATCCTCTTTCGTAAGCATAGGGTTCCCGATCCTCCCTACAACTAAACCTTCATAGGATTGTAGCACGGTTGCAAGTAATGACATGTGATCTTTACAATTTCTTCAGAAAAACTTTGACCCTCTGGAAGATTCAAAGAAATGTTGCACTGTATCACACAACCATTTCCACTTTTTGAACTTTGAGAATGAGAATTTGAAGTTGAACTCTTTGGATTAACACTCGGGTATGATGAGAAACCACTGCTGTTGTTTGGACTTTGATCAACATTTTCAGAAGACTTCCCAGCACTAAACGCAGTTTCAATTTTCGGACTCATTTCAACCTCTTGAACACTACCTTTGTAATACATTCTTACATCTTGTTGATTACTCGGATTATTTATCCTCGCAATCTTTTGATGTTCAAGATCTTTACCCTCAATCTTCTCGATGAACTAAGAAATTGTCAAATCATCATATTCTCCGATGTTCTTTAGAATCATCAAATATGTACCCCACGCTTTCTGTGGTAAGGCGTTAGCTAACTTGTCGACCCATTCCTCTCGATCTTTGGTTATGCTTAGCATTGACATAGATCGTACTAAGTGGCAATATCTTTCAATTAATTTCTTTGTATCTTCTCCTGGCAAACTGGTGAAAAGATCAAATTCTTTCTTAAGTAGTGCCTTTTTACTCTTAATCATCTTTTCACTTCCCTCAAATTTGGTTTTAAGAGCATCCCAAATTGATTTTGAAGTTTTGTCATGTTGAAGCAATATAAAGATGTCTTCCTTAATAGCTTGCTGAAGTAGAATAATCATCATCTTTTTAGCTTTGTACATGTCTCTTCCTTGGTCATTGAATTCAGAAATTGTTTTTTCAACTCGCAATTCAATACGTGGTAGAACATACTTTTTCAAAATACACCCCCATGATCTCAAATGATTAGCTTGAACCCAGTTTTCAAACCGATCTTTCCAACCGTAATACTCCTCAATGCTCATTAGCTTCGGAGGTTTTTGCATTGTTCCAGTTTCATTTTCCAAATTCATGTTTTGAGCAATGGAAGCTGGAGTAGTCGGAGATGTGGCAAACGCGTTGTAAAATTCTTCACTCATGATTTTCAGACAATTTCAAACGAAATTAGCTTTAAACGAGATTACCTAGACAGCAAACTTCAAATGGAATTAATGTTTCAAACAAAATTAAGATTTTCAAATGGAAATGCCTAATTTCGTTTGAATTGAACAACAAGTTCTAATTTCGCCCGGAATTAAACTCCAATTTCAAGCGAAATTACACTTTTCAAATGAAATTAATAATTTCGTACGGAATCAGCTTATCTTTCAAACGGAATTAATCAAATAACTTAATTCCGTGCGAAATTATAATGCAAACTCAAATGGAATTAATGATGATGTCAGCATTTTTCAAACGGAATTACTTGTTTTAGCAGATTTAGATTGAATTTAGGTCCAATTTTCTCAAGGATTGGTTAAAACATGATTCCGATCATGATATGTGAAATTCAGAACTTTTTAACTGTGGAAACTTGTTCAAATGATAAAAGAAGGTGTAGAAGTAAGAAAATGAGATGAAATCAGGCTGAATTTTGCAGAACTCCTCCTCCTGAGCTCTGATACCAGTTGTAGGATCGTTGTCGGACCCGAATTGAGTCGATCAGAGGCGTTCTATACACTATGAAAGGCGGAAACAGACATAATGCATCAAATTCAGCAAGATCTTCACTTAAACTGCCTTGTACCAAGTATGATGAACATACATAGCATGAAAAGGTAATGTAAAACAATGTACTAAGTATGTGCTTAATGAACATACATAGCATAAAATGTCATGTAAAACGATGTACTAATTATGCACACAATGGACATACATAGCAAAAACATAATGAAATCATGTACTAATAGTGTACTAATGAACATAGCAGGTATATGACATGAAAACATGAAAAGCATGAAAGTAACAAGTAGGCACATGTGTTTCACCCCAAAACATTTAAAAAACAGTGAAAGAGGGGGACTATGTACTCACTTGAGGGTGCTTAGAAGTCTTGAACAACAACCAAGCAAAGCTAGAGGGATCACGGAAACAAACGGCACCTAATATAGGTAACTATGTAAATAACCGGACCTAAATCGGGAGATCGGATAGAATGAGGCTTCGTAAACTAAATGAGTATAGGAACTCATGTAATATGGTTTAACAAAGCCCACATACTAAAATGAAACCTAACCTAAGTGCTTACGACCCGTTTAGGTAGCTTACGCTACTTTAACGCGTCGTTCGCGTAAAATGCGTTCGGACAGCTTAACTAGTCCTATGACAAGTATTATATGCCTTAACATGTCTAATATTGTTGCTAAATCAGTTTAGATGTCAAAAATTAAGTTACATATGCCTAAATTGAATTTATGCGTAAAAAGGGTATTTTGGTAATTTTCCTAAGGCATATAAACTACCTATCATACAACTACTTAAACGATGTGACCATAAGGTATAACCTCGGAAGGTTATTCCCTATACCACTATGGTCTCCTAATGTGTTTGGTCGGATCCTAATGATCTACCAAACGGGTCGGGTTCGAAAGTATACCTTTACGACCCTAGACAAGCACAATTCTAAAAGTGCCGAGTTAAACATGTAAGAACATGTTTAACGAATTTAGAAAACAGGTTTGGTATCAAAACAAACGGTTTTGATACCTAAAAGTAGTTTGATTACAAAATACGCAAGAATACGCATTCTGGCCAAAACTACGACTCGTCACTACACCTAAACAACGTGGTAATCAGTAGGTATAATCACTAGGGACTATAACCATCGTGATTACGTTCACGTTGCGAAGTTCAAACGAACTTCGTGTTGACCATTGACTGGTCAAAGCAAAAAGTCAAACAAAGTTTGACTTTCACGATAAAAACACGTAAAAGAACGAAAGAAGACTTACAAAAGGTCCAAGAATGGAAGCTTGATCCGATTATCCTCAGGTATGGAGTATAATAACCCCAACTTAGATGACAAAATCAGATCAAGGTGTGGAATGAGGTAAAAAGGGTTGGGGTATTTATAGGAAAACAAGAACCGTTAGGATCGTTTCTTGATTCCCGTGCTTCGATCTCAACCTTACACTTGTACCCACTGATTTGTAATACCATGTGCACCCCTGAATGAGCCCAAAGATTGCAAAAAACCATTTGCAAACATGGAGAACAGCTGGAACAAGCTGGAAACAAGTTTCTAATCTCTGGCACCTGCTTACAGACCGTAAGAGGAAGTCCATACGGTCCGTAAGGACCCTGCATGTAACACCCCCAAAATCCCACTTGCGGAAATCCCGCGAGGCGTGTTACGCATCAGAGTTCGAGCCACCAATCACATTGAACCAATAGCAAATACTTAAATAAAACATAATATCAAATCCCAAAGTGTAGCGAAAGCATTTAATAAATCGTTTAGCAATTGTTTCATAATAATACTTAAAACCAATGTATCCAATGTAAATTAATCCAAGAGCCTCGATCCATGACCACTCCAGCACTCCCAGATAGCAAGTCCATGTTCCAAGTGTTAATGACCTACAAGCATGCAGACAAGTGCGTCAGACTACGCTGGTGAGTTCAAGGTTTTGTTAACGTGTTGTGTTACCAGATGTATGTTAATGCGATTCAATGTTGTATTACGATGTTGCTCATGCTAGTTACCCTAGGGGATACGCCCCTTACGTAACCGAGGAGTGTGCCTCTTAGCAACCCACTATGTTGTTCACGCTAGTTACCCTAGGGACCGCCCTTACGTAACCGAGGAGTGTGCCTCTTAACATCCATAGTGAAACCCAGATAATTAGTTCACCCCCGTCCTTACGGCCCGGTGTGAGGTTTCCCACCTAATAGCGCTATCAACTAATTACCCCCATTGCCCTCCAGGCAATAACCAAAACCGATTAAGTTGTTTACCCAATGTTTCCCTTCCGAATGTTTACCAGTTCTCCCAAACCACCGGGACGCATGCTTGAGAAAATGCATAGAACTCACCTGGGGTTGCTCGGTATGGTACGCACAGTTCAATTAAGTTATAGAGCGATTAACCACGTCCTACCACAGTTATTATATGGGTCAGATTCGTATACAAGTAGTGCACGTATGTTCCATACATATTGTAACAGATTGTACAAGTATTCGACATTGCATTCCACGTATAGGTATCAGCATAAACAATCACGTAAACAAGCAGAGTCCAAGTATCTGGCCCAATCAGTTGGGCTCGTAACAGTGTGCAGGCCCAATGACAAAGTGTACGTGTAAATGGTCTCGAGTCGAGACCAGAGATCTCGAGTCGCAACGAAGGAGGTTTCGAGTCGCATCCGGGCTGGTCTCGGTTTGTCATGGTCCGGTCTCGAGTCGCAACATGACTCGCAACCGTGGTCTCGGCTCGTGCGGTTTGTGCCGGGAATGTGTGGTCTCGAGTCGCAACGGGACTCGCAACGCCGGTCTCGAGTCGCAATTGGACTCGCAACCGGGGTTTCGGTTCATGCTGTTTTGCGTTGGTGTGTCGGTCTCGAGTCGAGACTAAGAGATCCCGACTCGCAATCGGTGTCGCAACAGTGCATGTAACAACTTCCTTAATTAACAGCAACCATCATTCCGTGATTTCAGCTAACATATTCGGCAGTTTCATAAACCAGATCAAGCAACATCTTATTCACAAATCAATCATGTTCATAATCGTTCATATCCTATCAAGAACAGCTATTTACCAATACGCAGACTATATGATCGGATTCATGTGGTTAATCAAATCATAAACTATCATGCAACCCTAAGCCATGTGTACAATAATTCAATCCATACTACAAATCAAAATATCACAACCGGTTATCATGCATACACCCTAGCCGATTTAGATCATCATATAAACATCATTCAATCTATCGAACACCAAGCATAAAACATACAAGAATCAAACAAAGATATGACACTAACCGATTAAGAGAATGATCCGAACCAAGATCTTCGATAGTGGAGGGATATTCGGTTGGCTTAGTTCCGGTCAAGAGAGAAAGATAGAGGGTGTGTGTGTTCTAGGGTTTGTGTATGTGTTAGGATGTTTTGATAAAGTGTGAGATGTTTACAACATCTCATATGTTAATCAACTAGAGGGTGGGCCGAACCCAACTCGGGCTGGCCTAAATGTTTCGGTTCCAAGCACTACGGCCCAAAAGGCTTGTGCGGTTGTGTGAGTGTTGTGCGATTGGTACATGTTGCACGTTTGAGCCATCATATACACACATACATTACGTTACACCAAGCATATAATCGTAACATTCACTAATCATAAAAGTTCATATGAGCATGTAACGTTACAGAAAGTAGGTTCAAATTACGAGTTGTCACAGTATCCCCAACTAAAAAGAAATTTCGTCCCGAAATTTGGTACGCACTCACTGAGAAAGCTAGATAAGTTAAAGCAGCTAGATAAGTTAAAGCTAGGTAGGTTATATCGTTTGCTGGTTTTCCTGGGGTGTCACATCCTCCCCAACTTGAATGGGAATTTCGTCCCGAAATTCGCTAGTTGCATCAACACTAGGTTCGCTAGGTTTTGACTGGTCTTCGGGGAACAAATGTGGATACTTAAGTTTCATCTGGTCCTCGCGTTCCCACGTGAACTCTGGACCACGTCTTGAGTTCCAACGAACTCTCACAATCGGTATACGGCTGTGCTTACGAACTTTAACTTCCTGATCCATAATCTCAATTGGTTCTTCGATAAACTGCAATTTGTCATCTATCTTTAGCTCTTGAAATGGTACTACTAGTGTTTCATCAACCAAACACTTCTTTAGCTGCGATACGTGAAATACATCATGGACATTACCCAACTCAGCCGGTAATTCCAACCTGTAGGCCACCTTTCCAATTCGTTCCAGAATTTTGAACGGTCCCACATAACGAGGGTTTAGTTTGCCGCGTTTCCCAAAACGCACCACACCCTTCCAGGGTGAAACCTTTAACATAACGCGGACATTAACTTCAAATTCCAACGGTTTACTACGCTTGTCAGCGTAACTTTTCTGACGATCGCGGGCTGCGGCCATACGGTTTCGGATCGGCACAATGCTTTCTGATGCCTCAAGAACAAACTCAGGGCCTGTGATCTGACTATCACCCACCTCATGCCAACAGAGAGGTGAACGACATTTCCGTCCGTACAGTGCTTCGAACGGAGCTGCCTTAATACTTGAATGGTAGCTGTTGTTGTAGGAGAATTCTATCAACGGTAGGTGCTTCTCCCATCCTTTTCCAAAGTCGAGTACGCATGCCCGTAGCATGTCTTCTAGTGTTTGGATGGTGTGCTCGCTTTGACCATCCGTCTGCGGGTGATACCAAACGATTTATGCATTGACTGCCATAACTCTGAAGTTCGGATGGTACTCATGTCGAGTTGGGAACCAAACGATTTATGCATTGACTGCCATAACTCTGAAGTGAAACGCGGATCTCGGTCCGAAATGATAGAAGTTGGCACCCCATGCCTAGAAACCACCTCCTTAAGATACACTGCTGCCAGCTGAGAGAATTTGTCCATTTCCTTGATTGCTAGGAAGTGTGCTGATTTCGTGAGGCGATCAACAATCACCCAAATAGTGTCGTTCCCAGCCTGAGTTCGAGGTAGCCCTGTCACGAAATCCATGGCGATCTGTTCCCACTTCCATGTGGGTATCTCTGGTTGCTGCAGTAGACCTGAGGGTTTTTGATGTTCTGCTTTGACTTTAGCACAAGTCAAACATTTACTGACATAGGTTGCTATATGAGCCTTCATGCTGGGCCACCAGTAGGTAGTTTTCAAGTCGTGGTACATCTTATCTGATCCAGGATGTACAGAGTAGCGTGATTTATGTGCCTCTTCCATTACAAGTTCTCGTAAGTTGCCAAAGAATGGGACCCAAATGCGTCCAGTTACGTAGTAAGCACCGTCTCCCTTTCGTTCTAGTCGTTGCCTCGAGCCACGTAAAGCTTCAGCTCGAACATTCTCTGGCTTCAACGCTTCTAACTGAGCGTCTCGTATCTGGGAAGGAAGGTTGGACTGGATTGTGAGTTGCAATGCTCGCACACGCCTAGGTGCATTATCCTTTCTGCTGAGGGCGTCAGCTACAACGTTCGCCTTGCCCGGATGATACTTGATGGCACATTCATAATCGTTCAATAATTCCACCCATCGTCGTTGTCGCATATTCAACTCTTTCTGGTCGAAGATGTGCTAGAGACTCCTCTGGTCGGTGTAGATGGTGCATTTGGTACCGTACAGATAGTGCCTCCAAATCTTCAACGCAAATACCACCGCTCCTAACTCCAAGTCGTGTGTCGTGTAGTTCTTCTCGTGCACCTTCAGCTGACGAGAAGCATAAGCTATCACCTTCTCGCGTTGCATCAACACGCAACCGAGACCCTGAATCGAAGCATCACAATAAACCACAAAATCTTCGGTTCCCTCTGGTAACGACAAAATCGGTGCACTGCAAAGTTTCTATTTTAACAACTGGAAGGCCTCTTCCTGCTTCGTTCCCTAAGAGTACGCCGTGTTCTTCTGTGTCAGCGAGGTGAGAGGTTGCGCGATTTTCGAGAAATCTTTAATGAACCTTCAATAATACCCTGCGAGACCAAGAAATTGTCGCACTTCAGACGGAGTCTTTGGTGCCGCCCAATTCTTAACTGCATCCACCTTCGCAGGATCCACATGTATCCCTTTCTCGTTAACAACGTGCCCAAGGAAGTGCACTTCTCGAATCCAAAAGTCGCACTTAGAAAATTTCGCATACAACTGTTCCCTTCTCAAAAGTTCCAAGATGAGACGTAGGTGACGCTCGTGATCTTCCTTGTTCTTGGAATAAACCAAGATGTCGTCAATAAACACTATAACAAATTCGTCGAGATATGGCTTACATACGCGGTTCATTAGATCCATGAAGACCGCTGGTGCATTAGTCAATCCAAACGGCATGACTAAAAACTCATAGTGTCCGTAGCGCGTTCGAAAAAGCAGTCTTGGGAACATCCTCTTCCCTAACCCTTACCTGGTGATACCCCGATCTTAAGTCGATCTTGGAATAGAAACTTGACCCTTGCAGCTGGTCAAACAAGTCGTCGATGCGTGGTAATGGATAGCGGTTCTTAATGGTCACCTTGTTGAGTTCTCGATAGTCGATACACATACGAAATGACCCATCTTTCTTCTTTACAAACAGTAGTGGGGCTCCCCAAGGCGAAGAACTGGGTCGAATAAAGCCCCTGTCCAACAACTCCTGCAGTTGATTAGACAGTTCCTGTAACTCTCCTGGTGCTAACCGGTAAGGAGCTCGAGCAATTGGAGCCGCTCCCGGTGCAAGATCAATCTGAAATTCTACTTGACGGTGAGGAGGTAACCCTGGTAGCTCCTCTGGAAATACATCAGCGAATTCTCGCACCACTGGTAGATCCTCAATCTTACTCTCTTCAGACTGAGCGTTGGTAACTAACGCTAACATTGCTGGATACCCCTTTTGTAGATACTGCTGTGCACGCATGGCCGAGATAATACCAACCATCGTCCCACTACGATGCCCCTGAACTAATAATGTCTCCCCATCAAGGAGAGGGATACGCACGATCTTCTCCTTGCACAAAATTTCTGCTTGGTGCTTAGACAACCAATCCATGCCTACTACTATATCAAAACTACCGAGTGTAACGGGAAGGAGGTCAATATCAAACACCTGACCCACGAGATCTAGTTTGCATCCAAAAAGGACATTCGAGGCTTCTATCGTCTTACCATCTGCTAGTTCTACTACTTGTTTAACTTCTAAAGGTGTTGGGGTTATCCCTAATCGTTGACTAAACTCTAGGGACACATAATTCCAATCGGCACCCGAATCGAATAATACAGAAGCAATACGATTGTTAACAGGAAACGTACCAGTTACAACGTTGCCGTCATTCCTGGCATCCCCTGCTCCAAGCTGGAACACTCTGCCGCGAGCACCATTTCCCCCATTGTTTCCGTTGTTGTTGTTGTTGTTTCCAGCATTGTTGTTATTCGGCGGTTGTTGTCGTTAGCGTTCTGGTTTAACTGAGGGCAATCCCGCTTAAAGTAACCCTCGTCACCACACTGATAGCACCCCTTCCTGAAAACCTGGTTCTGCTGGGGTGGCTGTCCCTGTTGTCTCTGGTTTTGCTGGTTCTGTTGCTGCTGGTGTTTGGGCTGTGAGGTCCTATAATCCCTGGCCTCATGGCCCGGCTTACCACACTTGTTACACATCCGACCACACGGCCCAAAATGATGATAGCCGCACCTGTTACACCGTGGCTTCCTCCCTGCATACGAACCCTGGCTGTGGCCACTTCCCTGGCCTTGATTGACAGAAGACGACTGACTGATGTTGCGGTTGCTGTTGTTGTTTGGCCTTTTCTGAGCCTGACTAGCACTGGATGCTTTATCATAATCACTCCACTTCCGCTTGTTATCATTAGCGGACGCAGTGGCAGTGGGTGTAGCAGCAGTAGTGGCCGAAATACGCGGGGGTAACGAATCGCTTTCTACTTCTTGGTCCACAATCTTATGAGTCAGACGAACGATCTGTGTCAAATCATTGAGATGGGCTGCAGTGACCAAGCTCTTCACACGCGGAGGCAACCCTTTGATGAATAACTCAATCCTCCGAGACATAGGCCGGGACAAGTTCGGACACATGTCGGCCAGTTCATACGATCGCTTCACATATGCTTCGACTTCAGATCCAACCATCTTCAAGTCGTAGTACTCGTTTTCCAACTTCTGGACTTCATCCCGAGGACAGTACTCCTCCCTGATCAGTTCTTTAAAGTCTTCCCAGGTTGTGGCATTCGCTGCCTCGATGCCCAACAACTGTACCTGGGCGTTCCACCACGTTAGGGCACCATCTGCCAAGGTACCCGCAGCATATTTCACCCTGTCCCCAGCGGGACAGTTACAGATAGCAAACATGGACTCTGCTTTCTCGAACCATCTCAGAAGTCCCACAGCCCCTTCAGTTCCGGTGAAGGTCTGTGGCTTACAGTCCATAAACATTTTGAATGTACACGCAGGCTGGTTAGGTTGAGGTTGCGCTTGCTGACCTAAATGACGAAAGGGAACACATTATAGAAGTGAAAAGACGTGTACGTAATATGAGGGTAAGAGTACTTGGTACATTCCGTACCAGCTTGATAGGCTGCTAAAGCCTCAGCCATGCGGGTATTGATTAGGTCAGTCAACTCAGCCTGAGTCATGGTGATGTTGCCACGTCCGTGTCCTCGTCCACTCATGTTTCTATAGTTGGGAATAAACCGATTTAGAAATCGAAACGAGATGGAAGTCAAGTATCATACTGATATTTACGTACTACCAAGTTCACACATAGTAAGGCAGAACCCTCTTCACGCTCGATAAGCCTCACTGGGACTTGCATGCACCCCGCGTTATTATTAAGTGTGCACCCATAATAATAAGGCGATTTGCATGCTTATCTCAGTGCCTCTTAGCTTGCGCTCAAAGTTTCCCCTGTTCAAACAACACAACAGATGGTATCACAGGTCTATGGTTCACATGAGTCGAAGAGTAGTGTCACACTATCAAGTCACTATGGTGTTAGATGTTTCAGTCAATATTCGTTGTGAGTGTGTGGCTGCTAAGTAAATAATGTATAAAGTGAGAGAGAGACGAACCTTGCGATCTGGAGCTGAGTGTCATGATCGATTTTTCGAAGTTGTTCGGTTATAGTCTGGTTTTACAAAATGTTTTAAAACCTAGTTCACTATAACCAGTGGCTCTGATACCAACTGTAACACCCCCAAAATCCCACTTGCGGAAATCCCGCGAGGCGTGTTACGCATCAGAGTTCGAGCCACCAATCACATTGAACCAATAGCAAATACTTAAATAAAACATAATATCAAATTCCAAAGTGTAGCGGAAGCATTTAATAAATCGTTTAGCAATTGTTTCATAATAATACTTAAAACCAATGTATCCAATGTAAATTAATCCAAGAGCCTCGATCCATGACCACTCCAGCACTCCCAGATAGCAAGTCCATGTTCCAAGTGTTAATGACCTACAAGCATGCAGACAAGTGCGTCAGACTACGCTGGTGAGTTCAAGGTTTTGTTAACGTGTTGTGTTACCAGATGTATGTTAATGCGATTCAATGTTGTATTACGATGTTGCTCATGCTAGTTACCCTAGGGGATACGCCCCTTACGTAACCGAGGAGTGTGCCTCTTAGCAACCTACTATGTTGTTCACGCTAGTTACCCTAGGGACCGCCCTTACGTAACCGAGGAGTGTGCCTCTTAACAACCATAGTGAAACCCAGATAATTAGTTCACCCCCGTCCTTACGGCCCGGTGTGAGGTTTCCCACCTAATAGCGCTATCAACTAATTACCCCCATTGCCCTCCAGGCAATAACCAAAACCGATTAAGTTGTTTACCCAATGTTTCCCTTCCGAATGTTTACCAGT
Organism: Helianthus annuus; assembly: GCF_002127325.2. NCBI lineage: Eukaryota > Viridiplantae > Streptophyta > Magnoliopsida > Asterales > Asteraceae > Helianthus > Helianthus annuus. The sequence continues at coordinate 62,848,171 of NC_035442.2, forward strand.
TGTCCCAAACCACCGGGACGCACGCTTGTGAAAATGCATTGAACTCACCTGGGGTTGCTCGGTATGGTACGCACAGTTCAATTAAGTTATAGAGCGATTAACCACGTCCTACCACAGTTATTATACGGGTCAGATTCGTATACAAGTAGTGCACGTATGTTCCATACATATTGTAACAGATTGTACAAGTATTCGACATTGCATTCCACATATAGGTATCAGCGTAAACAATCACGTAAACAAGCAGAGTCCAAGTATCTGGCCCAATCAGTTGGGCTCGTAACAGTGTGCAAGCCCAATGACAAAGTGTACGTGTAAATGGTCTCGAGTCGAGACCAGAGATCTCGAGTCGCAACGAAGGAGGTTTCGAGTCGCATCAGGGCTGGTCTCGGTTTGTCATGGTCCGGTCTCGAGTCGCAACATGACTCGCAACCGTGGTCTCGGCTCGTGCGGTTTGTGCCGGGAATGTGTGGTCTCGAGTCGCAACGGGACTCGCAACGCCGGTCTCGAGTCGCAATTGGACTCGCAACCGGGGTTTCGGTTCATGCTGTTTTGCGTTGGTGTGTGTCGGTCTCGAGTCGAGACTAAGAGATCCCGACTCGCAATCGGTGTCGCAACAGTGCATGTAACAACTTCCTTAATTAACAACAACCATCATTCCATGATTTCAGCTAACATATTCGGCAGTTTCATAAACCAGATCAAGCAACATCTTATTCACAAATCAATCATGTTCATAATCGTTCATATCCTATCAAGAACAGCTATTTACCAATACGCAGACTATATGATCGGATTCATGTGGTTAATCAAATCATAAACTATCATGCAACCCTAAGCCATGTGTACAATAATTCAATCCATACTACAAATCAAAATATCACAACCGGTTATCATGCATACACCCTAGCCGATTTAGATCATCATATAAACATCATTCAATCTATAGAACACCAAGCATAAAACATACAAGAATCAAACAAAGATATGACACTAACCGATTAAGAGAATGATCCGAACCAAGATCTTCGATAGTGGAGGGATATTCGGTTGCCTTAGTTCCGGTCAAGAGAGAAAGATAGAGGGTGTGTGTGTTCTAGGGTTTGTGTATGTGTTAGGATGTTTTGATAAAGTGTGAGATGTTTACAACATCTCATATGTTAATCAACTAGAGGGTGGGCCGAACCCAACTCGGGCTGGCCTAAATGTTTCGGTTCCAAGCACTACGGCCCAAAAGGCTTGTGCGGTTGTGTGAGTGTTGTGCGATTGGTACATGTTGCACGTTTGAGCCATCATATACACACATACATTACGTTACACCAAGCATATAGTCGTAACATTCACTAATCATAAAAGTTCATATGATCATGTAACGTTACAGAAAGTAGGTTCAAATTACGAGTTGTCACACTGCAGGTTAGCAAGTTTAAAATTTGGCAGAACAGGCCCCTACAGCTCCAAACTTAATTTTTAATACATTTTTGACACGTTTAAGCCCCGTTAACCCCATTTCAAAGCTCTAAAATGAAGTTAAAGTATAGGGAACTTAAAATGTGCTAAAAAATATCTCGGATGTCGGCTCGTTTTGTCGTACGGTTGCGTTGTTCGGTTAATTATGACGGAAGTCGTAACGGACGCAAAAACGATCCAAATTAAGCGACGAATGGATTTTTATTATGCCAAACACTAAAATAAAAAATTTTAATTCTTACATAAATTTTTGGATGTCCGGATATATTCAGAACGTAAGATATGCGCAAAAATGCAAACTTATGCACTTTTTGACGCTTTTAGTCCCTGAATGACCAAAAAGTTTATTTTAGCTCACCGAACACCTCAAAGCCTATTTCTAAGCTATGTAAAGGATATTTAGGGTATGTTTAACTTATGGTTAAGTTCCAGAATGTGCGTTACAGTACAAATTGACATACTTTCGCAGTTTGTCGAATTTAGTCCCTGTAAGCGAATAAACTTGATTTCGGCATACCAAACCTTCCGAAACTTATTTCCAAGTTATGTAAAGGTTATTTAAGGCATGTTAAGCTTATGTCACTATTCCGGAGTGTTTGTTGCATTATACTGGTAATATTTACGCATCAGTGCGCGTATAACCTTCCAGAAAGCGATTTTGAGCCCAAAATCGAACAAGAGTTGATATGTGCAAATGATACACACATTGTTACAAATCCCAAGTATGACATACAATATTTCATTGGTTTCGTATTTGTTTGATGGTTGAAGTGACACAGGTGTGAGTGGCCCAATACAGGGGCTTGGCCCAGACATGTTGTGCGATCGGAGGTGGAAATGTGCGACCAATTAGTCTGCTACTCTTGGCCGTAATTTAAGGTCTTTATATTAGCAAATTCCCATGTTTATGGAGTCAATATCAGTTACTTTTCTAATTCTAATTAATGTAGATCATTGGTTATTCTATGGAAGCAATCAACAATAACACCCACATGCAAATCAATCCAATATTCTAACAAATTCCCAGAATACACGTCACTATGCACATCATAAACCACTTCTCATCCAGAATGACTGTTGGTGCACTACATCTGTTGATTTCGTCTTGGATCGAGTCATACATTGTATTTGTTGGTGCATGTTTTGTGACAACAGCTTAGATTTGGTCTTTGGATATCTTGTAATTAGTAAAATGATAAACAGTTAGCGGGTTTAGCTTTGTAATAGTTTGTAATAGTGAATTAAGAGTGATTGGGCCAAACCAAACCCACATATGGGGGAGGGTTTGCGAAATGGGCCTTGTCCAAGACCTAGCCCATATGCAAAGCTTTGTCCTATATAAACAAAGCTTAGCATTAGGGTTTAGGTTAATCATCTAATTACCTTAATCAATTGGAGAGAATTCGTAAAAGACAACGGCTTGGACGAATTAGGATCTTGATTGATTGTAATCCTTACGAAGATAATCAATAAAGATCGGGTTTGAAGGAATTTCTGTTTTCTACACTTTTCTGTGAAATCTGATCTAGAAGATTCCGCACTCTAGGTTGGATCGACGATTCTGTTACGATCCGCAACGCGTTAGGGGGCTTACAATTGGTATCAGAGCGTTCGGCTCTTGATTGGCTTGGTTCAGAATCGTTTCTGCAGAAAATCAGTGTTTTTGGACGTTTTCGGAGGCTGAGTTCGTGTTCTGCTGCTGATTTCGGATAAGATTCAAGCATTTCGGATCATTATTGATTAAAATACTTGGATTTCGGACCAAAAATCAGTCATTTCGGATTATTAGCATCAATTTCGGACCAGAAACAATCAATTTCCGACCATTTCGTATTTGAAGGCTTGCATTCCGGATCAAAAACTTGCATTTCGGACCAGTTGACTTGAATTTCGGATCTTCAGACCTTGATTTCGGATAATCAGTCCTGCATTTCGGATTATATAGTCAATTTCGGATCAGAAGGTGTTTGATTTCGGACCAGAGAGTATCATTACGGATCAGACTAGTGCATTACGGACAAAATATCTCATTGGAATCGTAATCTCGAGACGAGTCTAACGGTATAATTTGGTAAAAACAAATTTCGGACAAAATTTGTACGGTTTTCCCAGTCTGCTTACTTCAAAATGTCGAACATGACTAAATTGAACGAACTCTTAAGGATGGAACATGAGGTTGGCACTACGAACAAACCACCAAAGATGATGAAGGTGGAAAACTACTTGACTTGGAAGGATATGTTTCAATCCTTCATTGAATATCAGGACACTCGTATGTAGATCTGTATTGTTGATGGGTACACAAACCCTACTCATGACTTTGAGGGCAGACCTCGTGTGACAGCCTATGTGAACATGCAGGAGAATGATAAAAAGATGTATGAGGCTGAAAAGAGAGCCTTGGCTGCCATCAAGATCTCCCTTCCTGATAGCATCAAACATACCTTTAAGAAGTACACTACTTCAAAGGAAATGTGGGATGCTCTAGAGAAGAGATATGAAGGAAATCCTGATGTCAAGAAGAACAAAGTTGATCTTCTGAAGAAGCAGTTTGCTGTGTTTAAATACATGAAGAATGAGTCACTTGAGGACATCATCACTCGATACTACCATCTGATGTCAGAACTGGATAATTATGATGTAGACTGCTATTCTGACATAGAGAAAAATGACAAGCTGCTTGATGCCCTGCCTGCTAAATGGGATATTTACACTCTCATGATAAAAGGAGAAGCTGAATATGAAACAAAGGAGCTTGAAGAAGTTGTTGGAAAGCTAAGAGCTTATGATCTCAGCATGAAGAAGAAGGACACTGGATATGATCAGGTTCAAGATCCAAGGATCTACAATGGGCTTGCATCTTCTTCATCTCATGATGTTTCTAGCGACTCTGCCACTACTTTTCTTTCATGTGATAATGAGCAGGTTACAGTGAATGAGGATGGTGAAGTGTGCTTTGTGGCAGCTGCAGGAGGATGAACAGGAGTCAAGAGAACATCGACTTCAAAGCAAAGTAGTAATGCAAAGTCAATGCCTATGAGTGTAAAGTCTGCTGAACAACATCTCGCACTACTTGCTTCGTTTGTTGCGTCATATGAGAACTACATTCAAGGGAAGATATCTAATCCTGCTACTTTAGATGAAGATTATGATCAGATTGACCCTGATGATCTAGAAGAAATGGATTTGCAATGGCAGATGGCCATGATTTCGAGACGTGTGAAGAGGTTCATGAACAGAACTGGAAGGAAGTTTGTGGGGAAGAATGTTAGTTTTGACAAGGCAAAAGTCAGGTGCTTTAACTGTCAAAGTTATGGTCACTTCGCAAGGGAATGTCAGAAACAAAAGCATGAGACTTCGAGTCAGAGTTCAAACAATAGAAACTCATCAAACAACTCTAACTCAAGGGCGTTGATCTCTACTGTAAGAGAGGGTTCATATGACTGGAGCATTCACTTGGAAAATGATGAGAATGTTACACAAGCATTTATGGCGGAAATCGTGCCAGTTGATGAGAGTGAAGCTACAGTAGATGATGCTAAAGTTGAGAAAAAGACTGAAGCTGAGGAAGATAAGGCTGATCAGACAACTGATGCTGATAAAGAAAAGCCAGAGTCTGAGCATGAAATGGAAGCTGAAGAGAAAGATGAAATTATCGAAAGAATGGAAGCTCAACTTGCTGCTCTCATGGCAAACTTAGACAAATCGACAGGAGAGGTAAGTAACTCTGTCACTTCTGTTTGTTTAAAGTGTCATGAACTACAGGGTGAAGTTGACAAATTGTCAACTCAAAACAAAAGTCTTGTGAGCGAAATGTCTAACGTAAAAGAATCAAATTTCTTTGCTAAAAGAAACAAGTCATCATATTTGAAAAAGATAAAAGGCTATGAAGCTGAAATTGAAGCTTTAACCTGCAAATTAAATGAAAAACTTCAAGTCATTAACTTAGCTCATGACATGACGGCTGAGAAAACAAAAGAGATTTCTGACAAAAACAAAGAGTTGTCAGATGCACAACTTAAAATTGTTGAACTTGAAAAGAAATTAGGTCAATTCAGGGATTCTACTTTTGTTATGAAACACATGATGGGTGGGTTAAAGAAGAGTAATGACAAGAAGACCGTGGGATTCCAGGGCTTTAATGAAGTCCCACCTCCTCTTAGTCATGACTATTCTTTCTTACCTGATGAAGATGAGTTCACAGAGTTTTTGTCAACATCACCAAGTAGTTTCACATCTAGTCAAGGTGATGTGTTTGTGGATAACGATGCTAAGAAGGAAAATAACAACAAACCTGTTTTGAAAAAGAAAAATACACCTTCTAAAAACAATAATCAAACATTTGTTAAAAAGGTTAATTTTGTTCCAGAAAGTGACATGAAAACCGAAACAACTGTTATTGAAAAAGAATCAAATGTAGAGTTTGCTAAAAACAAAAACATAGAAAAATCTGAAATTAAGCAAACTGATCAAAATCCTTCTAAAGCATCATCATCAACACCAGAATCTAGTTCAAAGGCTTCAGGTGAGAAGTCTTCGAAAAGGAGATCGTGCTTCAAATGTCACACAAAGGGACATGTAGCCAGCTGCTGTCCTAATAAAAAGGTTGAAGCACAAGTTAGTGAGAAACAAAGAGGGAAGTCACCAAAAAAGAACGGTGATAAAAAGGAAAGAGAGTCTAACTCTCCAAAGAAATCTGCTCCAAAGCAACAACAGGGTATTGCTAGTGGTGTAGATAAGGCTGAAAAAGGAACTCCTCAAGTTCCTCGTTTTCAAAGAAATCAACCAAGATTTCAGCCTGAATCTACATCAGGCAGACATGAGAGACCTAGAAGTAGTTCACCAAGAATGAACAACAAAATTCAAATAATTTCAGAAGTCAAGGTCAATATCAAAATCGATACCATAATAATGGTGGTCGAACTTTTTATAACAATGGCTTTAGAAATTATAACAATCAAGCTTCTTGGAATCAAAACTCAAGATTTCAAAGGTCACATAGTCCAAACACATATAGGATCCCACAGGACCAGAGACCTTATGGAAATCCTGCCCCATTTCCATCAACAGGTCCAAGATCCAAGACTCCAGTTAGGAGTGTGATGGAGAGGGTGAAACCCGAGCTTTAGAGTGTCTAAATATGATGTTTTATGTATATTTGATGTGTTTATTGCTTAGAATGAAGTTACTATGAGAATTTGTTGATTTTCAGGTTAAACACGTAATTCGATGCATTTATGATGGTTAAAGATGAAGTTAGTGAGCGTAGTGATGAAACGGAACAAGCATGAATGATTATTAAAGAGATATCATATCATTCGGGATTGGTTCGCGGCCGAAATATAGCTTGAACATGCAGGAAACATGAAACATTGAAGTCTAGGGGCTAATTGGTCATTATGTGAAAGTTATAAAGTGGTTTTAGGTGAGTTTGAAAGAATGGACGTAGGCTACGGAAGTTTAAATGTGGCCTACGGTGGTAAAAAGTCAGCAATCATCAAAAGAAATAGAAGCTACGAGTCGTAGCTTACGTTTCACTTTCGTAGATTACGGTTGCTAAGAAAAAGGAATTGCACTAAAAAGTCAAGGGCGGCTATAAGTTGAAAATAGAGTGGACTTGTTGGATTTTTAGTGGGCCGCATATGTGTGAAGGAGGGATTGGATTGGACGGCAGCGATATATGGTGACAACATCAATAATCATCATCATCGTCCAACATTAATTTTTGGAGGGATCTTTGGCAGCCGCCACTTGGAGAGAAAGAATAATCATCATCTTTAGTCAACAACATCATAGTACATCATCATCAATTTGGCGGCAAGAATTGGAGAAAAAACAAAACATCATCATCATCACATCGATCTGACTTATATACAAGATTGGGAGACGAGATTGAGGGAGGGTTTTATTAATTCTATTATCGTTTCATATATATTATATTATGAAGATGGTAGATTTAATTAGTACCCAAGCTTTTGAAGATTCTTCGTGTGAGATGAGCGGCTAAACTTTTCGTGGTTTCCTCCGGATGGAGGGTTTTTGTAAGTTAGATAATTTTATGTGTTGACAGAATCGTTTAACTCGGTGATCTAAGCATTCGATGCTTTTCACCTGTGATTTAATTCGTTGGTTGTAAACAATTGCATTTATTTAAACCTTAATTTCTAAGCATTCAGTTCCCGAGAGTTCTAGTAATTGGGATATATTTGACATGGGGTTAGGGTTTGTAATTGTAATTGATAATCATTCGATAACCTCCCGTTATGTATTGACCGGAGTACTTAGTCGTTGATTATCACAATTGGTGAATTAAGTTAAACACTTATGTCTATGTGAGTGTTTCGATTAAACACATAATTGAATCTAGCTGCAAAACCTGAAATCTGGAGGAACCATTGTTCTCTCCAACTGTTTACAACCTCGTATTTTCGTAGTTTGTTAGTTAATCAAACAATCAAACCATCAATTGAGTTTTATTTTTTCTATAGTAGTTAATTAAAACTGAGCATTACACACTTTCCACAACCTCCTCTGGTTCGATATCCGACTTACTCTAGCTACTAGTTTATTTCGGTTTTTGCATGTCCTTAACGACAGACATCAAAATGGCGTCGTTGCCGGGGAGGCGTGCGCAAAGTGCTTAGTGTTAAGTTCTAGTTAAAAAAAAAATTTCCAAAAATAGTGTCTTTTTAGTTTGTTCTGTTTTGTTCGGATTTACGCGAGGTTTTCTTGTTTTTGTTTGTGCAGGTGATCTAGTAAGTGTATGCATCATACTCGAAATTCCGGGAAGTCATCACCATTAGTGTTCGACCCAGACATCGAGAGAACAGTAAAGCATACAAAACAAGTACTACATCGTGAGAACAAGATTCTACAATCACCTATACCAACATCTAAAGCAATGGAGAACTTAGCAACACCGGAGAAACAACCCGCAACTTCACAAACGCAACAATTCTCGCCAACACCTACCCAACCTTCACCAAACACTACCATACCACCACCACCACCACAGTCTACACAGCCTACTTCTACATCTCCAGTACCATCATTCTCAACCTTTTTCCCAAACTTTGATAACAATCAACCAACTTCCACCCAAACAACATCTCTTCCACACCCAACTACAACCCAGACTGTCAATTTACAGCAGTCGTCTCCTTACGTTAGAATCATTCCTGATGACACTCCATCACCGATTCAAACTCAAGCACCTAATGCAACATCAATTCCACAAGCCACTCGACCGGTTATTTCACAGCAAAGTCAGCCAATGCCCAATCATTATAGATCAACCATATATGATCAAGGAATTAACTCAGGTGATTTTGATGATGGCTATGAGGAATATGATAACTACATGGGTCAGAACGAGAGACAAGTGGTCAACACGGGTAGCTATGAGAGGCAAACAGTCGAATTGGGTGCGGCCGAGAGAGTCAATCAAGGGAACGTTGGGTATCAACAATATGTGCAACCAACGCCTATACAACAGATTCCACAACAATATCATCAACCTGACCTACTCAATCAGCAGCCTGCCCCGAGAAGGCCGGTAGTAGACATTCCATTACCATCGCCGGCACCTCAGATGCAGGGTCAGGCAAGACCGCTGCCACGAAACTTACACCGACCAGTGATTTTACCGGAAGGAATTCCACGTCGAAATAATCAAGGTCCAGTTCGGGGCATAGAGAGCCACTTCAGGCCTGCTATAGTTAACAACCCATCACCGGTTGTGATCCCGCAATTACAAGGAGGGCGGTCATTCGAAGTTCGAACGCAATCAATATCCAGTCTGCCTAAGTTTCATGGTCACGCACATGAAGAACCATATCTACACATTGCTGCATATGATGCACGTTGCAACACAATCAGAAGCCAAGGTTTCTCAGTTGATGATGTGAAATTGGTCCTTTTCCAATTCACACTTGAAGACAAAGCACAGCAATGGTTTCATTCGCTACCGTCAGCTTCGATATTCACCTAGGGCGACATGCAGCAGCAATTTTTAGATGAGTTCTATACTCATTTGCGTACTAACAATGCAAGGAAAGATATTCGAGCGTTTCGACAACAGCCCGGTGAGTTATTTCATGAAGCGTTCAATCGTTTCAAAATGATGCTCAAGAACTGTCCACATCATGAGATATATTTATGGGAGCTGATTAATACATTCCACGAAGGCCTAACCGATGAAGATGCCAGGGATGTAAATTCAATATCCAATGGCACTTTTGGAATGAATTACGAAGAAGATGATTGGGAATATTTGGAGAGAAACGCAAGGCTCAATCCTCTAGAAGTGCACGACATTCGACAGTGAGAGCAGTAGAGAATCCACCGGAGGTAAATGGTCAGTTTCCATTGTGTGGACATTGTGGAGGTCTAGGGCATATAGCGGATCAATGCCCAGGCATAATTGGTGAAAATGAAGATGTGAACTATGTGCAAGGTGGGGGTGGTGGAAGAAATTTCAACATGCAATCCAACACATATCACCCGGGCCTTAGAAATCACCCGAATTTTAGCTATGGGAATGCGAATAATCAGCAAAATCCGGGATTTCAAGGCAACAATCAGTCTGGTAGTCAAAGAAACTTCAATCAGAACAGATTTCAGGGTAACTTTCAAGGTGGCTACCAAAATGATCAAAGAGGACAAGCTGGGTCGTCTAACACTTCGGGGGGTAACGATATGATGGAGATGTTGAAATCATGTAGGACCGGTTTTCACACCGTTCGATTGCGTAACGAACGTTTCACGTGCGGAATCCGTGAACGAACGTGACCGAACACACGATAACGTACTACTAATGTGATTCCATTGCTAAACTTGACGTGTACGGTACAAGAATCACAAATACAATACTTTCTCTCTCTACTTTCTCTCTCTAGAAAGTCTTCTCCTCCAAGTCTTCTCCAAATCTTCTATCAAAATCTCTTCCAAGAACTCACTAAACTAGTGACATAATCCCCTATTTATATGGTCAAGGCTATTTAATGAAAGTTCACACTAATTACAAGTTTGCCACCTTGCCATTTCTAACTAAATATGACATTATGCACTTGATTCCTTCCGGCTTCTCACTACGACTCGGATTGACGAAGGCGATAGACAAAATATGCATCAACAATCTCCCCCTTGGATATTGCCGTAGTCAATCTCGTAGTGAAACTCGTAGCGACTTGACTTTCTCTCTCTCTTGAGTTCCTCTTGCTTGAACAAAATCCCGGTGGATCTGTCTTCAGCTTCCGTTGCTCTTTTTCTTCAGACTCTTCAGGCTCCCCCTTTCGTCAAGCTTCCGTGCTTTTGGGATCGACACCTGGCTTTGCGTATCAACAGATTGAATGTTGACGGAATCTTCAGTGAGAGTCTTCAACATGACATTCTCGGATATAGCTTGGTCTTCTTCAGAAATTCTGCCAGGATCTTTCTTTCTTTGGCTATAACTTTCATCAGACTTCCCCTATCACCCTGCTAGGATAGTTGTCTGGGATTTGTTACCACCATAGAAATTATCTCCTGACTTCTCTCTGTTCAGCTCATCATCTGCATCATCTGCATATATCTCAAACACTCTATCACAAACAAATAAAGTTGTGATTCAACTTAATGAATCAACAAATCATTTGAGAATTTTTACAAATTAAACACTAATCACAAATTTGAAACATTTCAATTTCTAATTCAGATTAATGAATTATCTTAAACATTTCAAATGTCTTAACCAACCTGTATATTCATCAAGTTTAGCCTTTGAGATTTTGAAAATCAGCTCTTCACCATCAGTTGTCGAAAATCTTTTTGGATTTTTGAAAATATGAAACATAAATGCAAAGACAGAAATTTAAATGCAAAACAAACATATTTTTGTGAGTTTGTGCAAGAGGATCATATCAGTTTTTGAGACATAACACAAGCACCGTTAAGCTTTTAATCGTTTTAAGTTCTAAACGATTCACGTAGATTGACTATATAATTGTCCTCTTAAATTTTCATACAATTTTCAATCTATTCAGGATACTATTTAGGTATTTTATGAACTTAGTTCAATTCATGTGTCCCACCTCTTGAATATACTCCCGTATCCAGAATCCCAATATTCAGTCTTACAGGTATGAACACTACAATGATGTCTGTACATAAATTAGGGGAAAGATGCGAGAACTGAGGGATCTCAGGTCAGAACTTCCGTTCAGCAGAGAGATATCAGCTTCGACTTAGCAGTGTGTCCCCTTTAGAGGATCTTTTCAGCTACAACAGATGATTATCAATTTTATTGTCTAATCATTCTGAGGGCTATAATGCTATGTTTCAAGCATTTTGAGGAAAGTATTAATCAAGGACTAGGTCAGAACTACCGTTCAGCAGAAGTCCCGGAATAATACCCCAGACATCATAGAGTATAAACACGTAGTATATCAGAATACGAGACCTTTCAAACGAGATTTCAGGGGTTACCTATATATCCAAGTAGTGTTCCCCACGAATTTCACAAGTTTGAAATTTTAGGTTTATATCCCGAACAAATCTACTAAATGTATAAAAACCTATCGTCACATCATCAGTGAGACCGTTTATCACATTTTACATTACATTTCTTTAGCATGCTGTGATAGTCCACTGATTTACAATCATTTCCTCTTTTTCACAACAAAACTCATTTTTAAATTTTTAATGTTTTTGACATTTTCAAATTTTCTAATTTTTTTAAAATTTTTCTCCCCCTAAAATCAAAATATGTTTCAATTTTGATTTTCTGGGAAAATTTGAAACAAACTGTACAAACTTGACAACCTGATGAGAATCACTTCAATTCTCTATCCACCTGGCATAAACAATCAGAACTCCCCCTCACAACAAACTATTTTCCCATTGTGATTTCAAAACACTTAAGTTTGTTTTAATCAAAATGGTTTTTCCGGAAAACTTAGTTTGTTTACCAAACAGTTTAGGTACGGGGTTACTTCATCATCTTGTTTTCTACACAAAAGTAGGAAAATCCAAGTACAAGTTAATGTCCTTGATTTACCATATGCAGTCCAGAATCCTCTGTACCACTTGTAAAACATTCACAAACACAACCAAACCTCTTTACCGTTTGCATGATTGACGTTACCGAATAAAATTCAAGAAAGATGCCGATTCATGATCCACGATACCATCTTGGGATCTCCGGCAATTCCTGCAAAATCTTCAAACACAGATTTAAAAAGATGCCGATTCATGCTCCCCTCTTACAAACCTGGGAGCTCTGGCAAGTCAGGTTTTTTTTCTATTTGAAAAGTTTCACCCAAGCCTGACCAGCCTTGGGTGATTTTGAATTCTTGTTCAACAATGGTGGAAAATTTTTCTCATCCATTGTTAAACTAGAATTCTCGACCTTTACCTCAACACATGGCTCCTCTGGCTTTAACATTCCAGAATCATTGCCTGAATGTGGCTTGTCTGACTGTAATGAATCAGATTCATCGCCGACATGTGGCTCCTTTGTTTTTGAAGAAACAGATTCATCGCCAGGAAGTGAAAACTTCACTTTCTTCTTTTTCTTATCCTCTTTAGTCCTCAGATTTGTATCTGAAGAATTCATCTTGCTTGACTTTGCAGCCGAGGAAGTTGATTCATCAGAACTCTTCTTCGAGCTGTCGGGTGAACCCGAGGACAAAATCTTCTCGAGATACTCTCTCGCCTTTTTCCTCTTTTTCCTCAGTCTGTCTTTCTGCCCCTGCGAAAGCTTAACTTTCTTTTCCTGAATTGACTGTTCTTTGACGTTTTGACCCGAAGCTTTCAATTTTTTGGGCTTGACAACGACTGGTATCTTCTTTGCCATTTTCTGAGAATTGGCCCTCAATCTTTCATGCGATCTCCTTGGGCAATCTCTTGCAATGTGACCTTTGATTTGACAGTTAAAGCATCTTCTCGTCTCAAATCTCTGTCTCTGGCAGTTAACAGCAATGTGTCCTTGATAGCCACATTTGTAGCACACTCTGTTATCATACCAATCACCATTGTCATACCAAACGCTCAGATCAAAGCACTGTTTGGCTTGGTGATATTCCTTTCTCCTCTTGATTGTTGGATTTGTCTCTTGAGCACTGTGGTCAAACCTGCACCACTTATTACCAACATTTTTTGAGTTTTCATTTTTCAATTTTTGTGATTTTTTATTTTGATTGGATGATCGACCCGATGAACTTTTATTATCTTTTTGTTTCTGTTCTGCTTTCTTCTTCAAAGACTTTTGCTTAGAGCATTCACCTTTTTCAGTTGATTGCAGAACAGTTTTCTGAAATTTTTCTTTCAAATTTAAAAACAATTTTTGTTTTTCTTTTTTAACATTTTCATCATCAGGTGTCTCATCACAATCAACTTTGACAGAGTCAAAGTTTGTGACTACATCACTTATTGGAACTGAATTGATCGGTTTTGGACAAGGAATATTCAACTTGTCAGATTTAGTCGCAAAACTGATCAATTTCTTCTCAAGTTCATCTATCTTGATCCTGGAATTCTTAGCTTCTTCCTCAAGCTGAGATATTCTCTCAAGATGAGACTTGATGGAATTTTCATTCTCAACCTTCAAATTTTCAAGAACAGATGTTTTATCTTCCAGAATTTTTATCTGTTCTTGAACTTTTGATTCATTCGCTTTCAAGTTCTTGTTTTCCAACTTGATCTAGAAATCTTCATCTTCTGATGATTTCTGTTTACTTTCAAGCTCTTTTACCAACTCTTTGATTTTCTTTTGAGCGCTTTCACCTTCTTTTTCAAGTTCGACAATCTTCTGAAGATGGGAATTTATCATTTTCTGTTTTTCAATGTTGTTTTTACTGAACACATTTCTCCCATCTTCAAGAATTTTCATTTGCCCTTCAAATTCTTGATGTTTCAATGTCAAACTGTTAAAATCAACCAACAGTTTGTCATTTTCAGCTTTCAACTTCTCACAATTTTCTTTCAAAATAAGAATCTGATTTTCAGCAACGTGCTTCTCGTCTTTCAACTTTTTGACTTCAGATGCCAAACTTGCCATGTCTTTCACGAGTTTGTCATTGTCAGTCTTAAAGTTGTCACACTTAGAGCACACTGTTTCATTCTTCACCGATTCTTCAGCTTTTGGACTTTCTTCTTCCTTTGCTGTGAATGTACCTGCACGGAACATTTTAACGAAATCAAGAGGATTTCCATTATTATCAATATAACAACCTCGTTTGAAATCGTATTTCAGCACATGTTTTGCCCTGATACATTTAGTAACTCTTTTGTGCATCTCTTCAATCACATCTGAACTAAGATCTAGCACATTATACTCCAAAACCTTGATCAAATCTTTCTTTTTCTTTCTAACTTCAAGTTCATGAGCTTTAAGTTTGCTGATGAATTGATTTAGAGGTAGTTTTGAAAAATTTGAGTTCTCCCTTAAATTCTTCAAACATTCACCCCATTCAATCGGTAATGCATCTGCAAATTTCTCCAATTTTTCAACATTTGACGGATATATCTCATGATCTTTCAGATAATTCAGTAAAACACTATATCGGTCTTTAAGATCATCCAACGTTTCGTCTTTTAAACACACGAAATATTTAAACCTTTTTGCCCATCCATCTTTGCTCACTTTTCTATAACCCTCATCTAGAAATCCGTGATGCCAATCATTAAATCTTTCGGAATAATAGTTCTCATGTTCATCAAACACCATTGCCATTTTTCACAAATATCAAACCCAACACGTGTTTACCTTCAAATGACAGCACCTCCAGTCCACTACACTAATCAACAATTGGGCCGATATCTAAGTGGGTCGGTGCTTGGATAACTATTGGTCACAAAATAGTGGGCAGTGCTTGTGGGCCGTAAGAATTGGGCGGTGCAATAATGATTATGGACGGTGAACTTGATGGGATTGGTCAATGGGGGCGGCAAGACATCCAATTACTTACTGAAACCACAACTTTACTATTTTTTATTACACCACAATATGTATCGGCTGATTAATTGAGGGGCGGCGACATGGGCTGGTTAGTGGTAATGGGCTTTAATTGGTCAAAGTGTTTCAATGGGGGCGGCAAACAGAGATATGGATTGGGTGGTGACGGTTAGAATAATTGAGTAACAAGAGTAAACAAATGATTGGTTAATGGGAGTGGCACAACAAAACTATTGGGAGTTTGGGTGGTCAAGTGGGGCGGTGAACATGTGGGCCGGTGACAAAAGATTTAATGGGCCGTCAATTTTGGTGGATTTTTTTAATATTGGGGCGGTGGCAAACAAAAGCTGCAATATTAACACATGGGTCGGTTCACATGCAACCACTTAATGATACAGCCGACAATTAGATCATAAAAGCGAACTCAGAACTTATGCTAAGAGCGGTCCAAGAATATCTAATGAGCGGTCTTAAATGTCAAATAAGCGGTTCATAAAGTTTCTATGAGCGATCCATCTTCTGACCAAATAAGTGGTTCAAAGATTTGTAATTATGAGCGATCCATGATGTTTGTTCATAAAAGCGGTTCAAAAATTGTAACTTTATGAGCGAACCACGATAAAACCAAATGAGCGATCCTTAAATGTTCAAAAAGGCGATCCACAGCTGAAATTTGACGCAAATTCGGATTGAAAAATCAAGATTTCTCCAAAACGGCTTGGAGTTTCGGGCTGAAATTTGGTAGGATTGTAGATCGAGTCTAAACGCACATCATATCCAAAAATCAGACGAAACGGACCGTATTTACCTGTTCAATTTGATGAAAAATGATGAAAAACGTGAAAAGTAGGTAGAAGATGAAGAAATAGATGAAATTGGATCTGAATCGGCTCAAATCTGGTACGAAAACAATGTGTTTGATCAAGCAATCGAGCTCCTAGCTCTGATACCACTTGTAGGACCGGTTTTGACACCGTTCGATTGCGTAACGAACGTTTCACGTGCGGAATCCGTGAACGAACGTGACCGAACACACGATAACGTACTACTAATGTGATTCCATTGCTAAACTTGACGTGTACGGTACAAGAATCACAAATACAATACTTTCTCTCTCTACTTTCTCTCTCTAGAAAGTCTTCTCCTCCAACTCTTCTCCAAATCTTCTATCAAAATCTCTTCCAAGAACTCACTAAACTAGTGACATAATCCCCTATTTATATGGTCAAGGCTATTTAATGAAAGTTCACACTAATTACAAGTTTGCCACCTTGCCATTTCTAACTAAATATGACATTATGCACTTGATTCCTTCCGGCTTCTCACTACGACTCGGATTGACGAAGGCGATAGACAAAATATGCATCAACAAATCAATTCAGCTCGACTTACAGAGTCAAAGACTTGAGTTGAAAAATCTTGCTCAGAAGGAGGAGATGCGAGAGAAAGTCGTTCAATCATTAACCACACAAATGGCCCAACTTGCAACCGATTTGAAGGAGCTGAAACAGAATAGTGGGAAACTACCAAGTGATACAACACCAAATCCCGCTCATCAAAAGAAGGGCAGTCCAGTTGGCCAGGTAAGTACTTTACGTAGTGGTAGGAATTATCACAAGGTCGACACTCCACCACAGCTCGTGGATGGTGTGGTGGAGGATTTAGGTGAAAATGGTGAGAGTGACGATGAGTCGGAGCCGAACATTGTTAAAAGTAATGGTAAAAACACCCGACCTACAACTTCTGAACCAATCAAGGCTAAGGAAGGGGAATCTATTCTACCTCCCTTTCCTGAAGCCTTGAAGGATCCGGGTAACACGAAAATAATCAATAAAAGGGGACCTCAACCAGAGGAAATCTTAGAGGTATTTAAACAAGTAAAAATCAACTTACCCTTAATTGATGCCATTAAACAGGTTCCGGCTTATGCTAAGTATCTAAAGGATTTGTGTACTCAAAAACGGCAGCACAAAGTCCCTAAAAAAGTGGATCTCACTGATGCAGTTAGTGCCGTATTGAATGGGGTCCTTCCACCAAAGCTACGAGATCCCGGAACGCCTTTAATTTCTATACAAGTAGGTGATTTTAAAATGAGTAGGGCGTTGTTGGATCTCGGAGCTAGCGTGAGTATCCTTCCGGGAAGCTTGTACGACCAATATGATTTTGGTCCACTGCGTCGTGCTGACACAACTGTTGTGTTGGCAGATTTGACCCCTAAGCTTCCTCGAGGGATAGTTCGCGATGTGATAGTTAAGGTGGAAGAGTTCTTTTTCCCTGTTGACTTTTTGGTGCTAGATTATGTTTCTGCTGATAAAAACAATCAACCAAATGTTATCTTGGGCCGACCTTTCTTAGCCACTGCACATGCTCAGATCGATTGTCGCACCGGCACAGTCGACATGACATTCGGCAATAGAAAGGTCCGATTAAATGTGTTTTCTAATGTTTCTGACATGTTTCAAAGTGATGAATGTTTCATGGCAGATATTATAGATGGATGCGATCCTCATGTCGAGGATGAGATGCCCGAGTGTTGTTTGTTTTGTGACAGGGTAGAAGAAAATCACATGTGTGATTTGGAAGAGGAAGTTCATAAGTTGGAGGCGCAAGCAGTTCAAGAGAGAAGGCCTCCATGGTCCCACCAAGTGGAGAGCCTTCCGGTTGAGATTTCATCAGGATTGAAACCGTCACTAGTCAGCCCACCAAAGGTAGAGTTGAAGGAGCTGCCCGTGCATCTAAAGTATGCATTCTTAGGAGCGGATCAGACTCTCCCGGTAATTATTGCAGCTAATCTGGAGAAGGAACAAGAAGAAGCACTACTGAAGGTGCTGAAGACCCATCGAGCTGCGATCGGGTGGACTCTCGCTGATTTGAAAGGTATAAGTCCTTCTGTTTGTATGCATAAAATTATTACAGATGCAGATGCGAAGCCTGCACGGGATACACAAAGGAGGCTTAATCCTAACATGCGAGAAGTGGTGAAGAAAGAGGTAATCAAGTGGTTGGACCATGGGATCATATATCCCATTTCAGATAGTGCGTGGGTGAGTCCAACCCAAACGGTGCCGAAGAAAGCAGGCATTCAAATTGTTAAGGGTGATAATGGCGAGCAGATAGCCACCCGACCGGTAACCGGGTGGCGGGTATGTATTGACTACCGGAAGCTGAACGCTGCCACATCAAAGGATCACTTTCCTTTGCCCTTTATTGACCAGATTATCGAGAAATTATCAGGTCAGAAATTTTACTGCTTTCTTGATGGTTATTCAGGGTACAATCAGATAGCTATCCACCCTGATGACCAAGAAAAGACCACCTTCACTTGCCCCTATGGCACATTCGCATTTAGGCGAATGCCATTTGGGCTGTGCAATGCCCCGGCCACCTTTCAAAGGTGTATGATGAGCATATTCTCAGATATGGTCGAGGACACTCTAGAGATATTTATGGATGACTTTTCAGTCTTTGGGTCATCATTTGATACATGTTTAAATGAACTATCTAGGGTGTTAGAAAGATGTGTCCAAACTAATCTAGTGCTCAGTTGGGAAAAGAGCCATTTTATGGTTCAAGAAGGTATAGTGTTAGGACATGTCGTGTCAAGTAAGGGGATAGAAGTCGATAGAGCAAAAGTGAGAGTCATTTCTACTTTACCTCCCCCTACTAATGTGAAGGGCGTTCGTTCCTTTTTAGGACACGTCGGATTTTACCGTAGTTTTATTAAGGGCTTTAGTGTCATAACGAAACCTTTATGTAATCTATTGTTAAAAGATGTTCCGTTCGAATTTGATGATAAATGTTTAAATGCTTTTAATGTATTAAAGGAACAATTGGAACAAGCCCCAATCTTGCAATCACCCGATTGGACAAAGCCGTTTGAAATAATGTGTGATGCAAGCGATTTCGCTATTGGGGCTGTACTTGGCCAACGAGTAGATAAGAAGCCGGTAGTTATCTACTACGCAAGCAAAACCCTCTCCGATGCTCAGTTGAATTATACCACAACGGAGAAGAAGTTGCTTGCTGTTGTTTATGCTTTGGACAAATTCCGGTCTTATATTTGTGGAAGCAAGGTAATTGTTTACTCTGATCATAGTGCAGTTAGGTACCTAATGGAGAAAAAGGACGCCAAACCGAGACTGATTCGGTGGGTTCTACTGTTGCAAGAGTTTGATCTCGAAATCTGAGACAAGAAGGGGTGTGAAAATGTAGTTGCCGACCATCTGTCACGACTACCGGTTGAAGTAGAGGAGTTCACACCCGAGATTAATGAGCATTTTCCGGATGAGTTTATAATGGCTGCAAGTTCCGGACCTTGGTATGCTAACTTTGCAAATTATCTTGTTTCAGGTACGATACCGGATGCGTGGAATAAGCGTAGGAAGCAACAATTCCTGTCGCAGGTGAAGAATTATATTTGGGATGAACCGGACTTGTTCCGAATTGGTGCGGATCAGATTATTAGAAGATGTGTGCCCGAGACAGAGTTCTTGGAAGTATTACAGCATGCTCACTCATCTGCATGTGGCGGTCACTTTAGCGGACAAAAGACAGGCCATAAAGTTCTTGAAGCTGGTCTTTATTGGCCAACCATGTTTAAAGACGCATTTGAGTTTGTTAAACATTGTCCGAATTGTCAAAAGATGGGTGGGATTTCAAAAAGGGATGAAATGCCAATGCAACCAATCTTGGTTGTTGATATTTTTGATGTTTGGGGAATTGATTTTATGGGACCGTTTCCCAATTCGAATGGTAACCTATACATCTTAGTGGCGGTTGATTATGTTTCAAAGTGGATTGAGGCAATTGCCACTAAGACAAATGATCATACCGTTGTTTGCAAGTTTGTCCATTCAAACATCATTTCCAGGTTCGGGGTTCCTCGGGTGATAATTAGTGATGGAGGATCCCACTTGAAAAACTTTAATTTTGGCAAACTCTTAAAACGGTATGGCGTTGACCATCGAATTGCTACACCATATCATCCACAAACGAGTGGGCAGGTTGAAGTGTCGAATAGGCAAATTAAAGAAATTTTGCAAAAGACGGTGCGAACTGATCGTAAGGATTGGTCATCTAAACTGAATGACGCTTTATGGGCATATCGCACCGCTTATAAAACTCCTATCGGCACTACACCCTATCGTTTGGTGTATGGAAAGGGTTGTCATTTACCCTTAGAGATTGCACATCGTGCTTTGTGGGCTGTTAAACAAGTGAATACTGATTATTCTGATGCAGGTGCCCACAGGTTATTGAAATTGAGTGAATTAGAGGAATTACGCAACGAGGCGTATGATACCGCAGCCGCATACAAAGATAAGATGAAGGCGGTGCACGATGCAAAGCTGAGGCGCTTGGCGTTTTCGGTAGGTCAAAGAGTCTGGTTATTTAACTCTCGGCTTAAACTATTTCCAGGTAAATTAAGAAGTAAATGGACCGGACCGTTCGTCATTACACGAGTCGGACAATACGGAGATGTGGAAATCGAGGATCCGAAGGATCAACGAAGACAAGTAGTTAATGGTCATCGGTTGAAACCGTATCTAGACGGTGATGATTTGAATCCGTTACCCGAAGAGGTGAGCTTTCTTGAAGGCGCACCGGAATACACGACCGACTGAGGGTCTACAGAGGTCTGGCTGAAGACCTTTTAAACTTAGCGCTCTCGGGAGGCAGCCCGAGGATGTAGAGTATTGTACTTTGGTTTGGTTTGTTCGGTATGTTGTGTTTTGACAGGTTTCTGCGATTTAATCATCATTGATGCAATAATTCAAGTGTGGGGATGTTTTGCAACATCCCCAGTGAGATATCAAAGAATCTATGGAATGCATCTATTCCGGTTAAAGCACAACAGCCACATCACTACAGACACATGATCAGGTGCATGTGTTTATCTATCTTACTTTGTTTTTGGTGTGTTTTGTTGTTTTTGGTGGTGTGAACCTTTGTTTTGTTTAGGGGATGCGTTTGGTTTGTTTTGTGATGAGTCAGCCGCTCATTTAGGATTGTTGGTTTGTTTTCCCGGGCTATATTTTAAAAGCACCATACATTGGGGACAATGTATCCCAAGTGTGGGGATGTGGGAGCCCGGGAAGGGATTTGTGGATAAAGCTTTGAAGCGATTGAAATTGGTTGAAATCGATGAAAAAAAAAAAGAAAGAAAATTGAAAATTTTAAAATTTTTCATCGCCTTAAACAAGCTAATTGGATACGAAAACCTGAAGTTTCAATCACTAATAGGCTTCTTACCGCAGTAGACTAGATTAGTCCCTTGTCATGGTTGTCCCTTTAAGTTTCATGAGAGTATGTTTGACAAGTGTTTTATAGGAAACGAGTTGAAAAGAGATGTCTATCTAGGGGTAACATGTTTTAATTGCATATGCTACATGTCGTCAACCTTTTTACCTTTTCTTGGTGAGATCTTGAGCCTGTAGACGGATAGGATACATTATATGATGAATTCATTTGTTAAGTGCAGGCTACGTGTTATTCTGTGTTAGAACTTGTGTGATTCGATGCATGCTGAGACTGTGTGTTATTCACCAATTTCCCTTAGTAGCCCTGTTGAGCCTAATTACCTTTCGTTTGTTCGCCCATTGTCTATTGTGAAAAAAAAACCGGCCGTAATGATATTGTTAAAAAAAAATAAGAAAAAATGAGAAAAGAAAAACAAAAAAAAAATAGAAATATTGTGAATGTTGTTTATGTTCTTGGGTAGAAACCAACCCAATAGTATAAGTTGTGTTTGAATAAGTATCACGGTTTGGTTGTTGTTTGTGACCCAATTAGAAAAGAAGAAAAAATTCAAAAATAATTTCCTACCTTTACGCTAAGCCCAAAACCCGAAAAGTCCTTTTGATGTGTGCCATGTTAGATGATACAGTGGAGGTGTGATT
The DNA here is from genome assembly GCF_002127325.2 of Helianthus annuus. Classification (NCBI taxonomy): domain Eukaryota; kingdom Viridiplantae; phylum Streptophyta; class Magnoliopsida; order Asterales; family Asteraceae; genus Helianthus; species Helianthus annuus. The sequence goes on from NC_035442.2 coordinate 62,870,473, forward strand.
GTCATACAAGCATATGATTGCAGGATTTCATGTTTGCTTATTGAGTGTTTATATACTAGCACATTACACGCTAGTCTTGATTAAGCCGAGAGGAGTGATCATTGTGAGGGGTGTGTAGCATGTGTTAATTGTAAACATGTTAGTTTTTTAGATAGACAAGTCATGAGTTTTGAAATTGCATCATTTGCTTGTCAGACTGTCAATCTCGAGTGTGTCAGTCTATGGGATGGGTATGACTTGGGACTGGACAGGTTGAATCGGTTAAGAGGTTTAGAGGTGGTGTTGTTATGGTGATTAGTTCTAATTGGTTTGCTTGAGGACAAGCAAAGGCAAGTGTGGGAATGTGATGGAGAGGGTGAAACCCGAGCTTTAGAGTGTCTAAATATGATGTTTTATGTATATTTGATGTGTTTATTGCTTAGAATGAAGTTACTATGAGAATTTGTTGATTTTCAGGTTAAACACGTAATTCGATGCATTTATGATGGTTAAAGATGAAGTTAGTGAGCGTAGTGATGAAACGGAACAAGCATGAATGATTATTAAAGAGATATCATATCATTCGGGATTGGTTCGCGGCCGAAATATAGCTTGAACATGCAGGAAACATGAAACATTGAAGTCTAGGGGCTAATTGGTCATTATGTGAAAGTTATAAAGTGGTTTTATGTCACGACCCCCGACCCACCCTGGACGGAATCGGGTGCCGTAAGCAGTCCAGTGGTACCGGTGATTATTTTTATTTATAAAAACATTGCAGCGGAAATTTCATCAGGACCTTGAGTTAGGAAAATATCAGAGTTTAGAAAACACCGGATTTTATTTAAATATATGGAATAAATTCCATTGTTTCAAAGGTAGCTTTTAATAAAAACAATATTTCTTAATTTGATTTAATTAATAAAATAAGCCACTTCTTGATGCCTTCGGTGCCGGATCCAATTCTTACTCCAATATACTGTAATTACCTTAAACGCGTTTTAAAAAGGTTTTGTCAGCGGGAAATACTGAGTGAGTTCATTCAGGTTTTATGCAAAAACAGATTTGTTATAATTCACAGTATTAAGAGAGATTACAATGTTTTTATCAACCAATTATCAAGAATAGGTATTTGTCACTCGACCAGATCTGTGACTGTGGTCATACCACTATTGGGTCCCGTTGCCCCAAATAGTGACGACTAACTCACACAGAGTAATACTCACTCACATAGAGTGATACTCACTCACCAAGAGTGATAAAAATAGTAATGTGCACAATACCCCACATACCAGCTGTAATTTGGTGATTACAAAGACTTAATCCCTGTAAGTATAACCTTGAAAATAATTTGGAGTTTTGTAATATTTACTCACAAACTGTGAGAAAACAGTTAAAAAGAAGAATGACTCACATTATAAACATGCAGATTCATACGGCCAAAGTTTAGTCTACAGATAAGCCTTGATATATTGCAGATTTATACAGGCAAAGCTTAGCCTATTGATTTAGCCTTGTAACCGAGTGCACACGAACTAGGTAGGTAACTTAATACAACAATTACGATAACTCACGAGATCAAATTCTCACAACAAACGACAAAGTGCGATACTTAAACATCCATCGATTTAACGACGAACGACAAAGTATAACCCTAATGTGGGTGGCACTTAAACATCCATTGGATATATTGATCGGTCGGAAAATGAATCGTAATAGCGATCGAGTTAATACCCTGTATCGGAGCAGCACCCTGTTATACTAATTAGTGATTCGCATGTGTGTGTGGTGGGGAGTATTTTCGGTAGTTAAACATATAGCTTAACAGAATGGAATACATATTTGTGTAAAACCCAAATCAAACCTCAACGATAGTCACGAGATTCGAACCTTAACGAACTTCACAAAGTGTAGTCTTATTCAGACAGTACTTTGGCATCCGTTTAACGAACTCACAAAGTATAGCACTTTGGCATCCGTTTAACGAACTCACAAAGTAGTACTTTGGATTCCGTTTAACGAAATTCACAAAGTATAATACTTTGGCATCCGTTAGTTGGTTCCTGAATCGACCGAACAGAATATCGTATCGGTGATTATTGGTTAGAACACCAACGTATAGAGAGAAGAAGAGAAATGAGCAAAGAAAAATGAATCCTAAGCTTCCTATTTATAGCAAGCAAGCAAGCAAGCACCTCAACCTAATTCTGTCGATGTGGGATAGTGACGTGCCTGCCTACCTGCTTGACGTGCTAGCTAGCTTGCTTATATATATTAATTCAGCTGCTTCACTCGTTTTTCTTGCATAACTTTTAAAATATAACGTTTTATAAAACGACGAATATGTCTTTAGAATGAGCATATTTTTATCTAAGTTTTAACCTAAGTTTCATTAAAAACGGAGTAAGGGAAAAAAATAATATATTTTATTATTAATATTAAACATTCTTATACGACCCCATATATATCTATTTTTAATAAACCTTACTTAGCTTAATTAATCTTGTTAGCTTAATTAATATTGATTAACTGATTAATTAATCATACTAAGTATTAATTTTAGCGAGAGTTGTTACATTCTCCCCACCTTAATAAAATCTCGTCCTCGAGATTTGGATTATGATATTTTCTTGGGTTATGTTTCTTCTTCTCATTAAGAGAAACAATGTATCGCGGAATGGAATCAAAAAATATTTTGAGGGGTATGAATTTTAAAAATAGAAATGATTTATAGAAACAATTGGATTCAATATCCGAAATGAACTTACTTTGATCAATTAGGGGAGATTCTGAATTGATAAATATCTATTTGTGAATGAAAGTATGGAAAATGATTTGTCAATGATTATCCGAAAGTCAATATCGTTTACTTAAATGGTACTGGACAATAGAATTTAGTGTATCGTAATCTGAGTACATAATTGTACCAAGAATATGACAAATCAAACGAATGGCGTATGAATAGGGTTTAGCACAGGCTACAAATCTATTCGGACGCTGCAAAGGGTTTGTAAAGAATTCAATGATGACCGAATAAATTTATTGTTTTCGAATTTGAGAGTTTCAAGGAGGCTTTCTGGATATTTCAAAAGATGAAATGTTCAAACGAATAAGATGAAATGGTATATTTTTTTTTCAAGGTGATTGGGTTCAAGCCAAAAGATATATGATCTATAGATTCTTAAAATGAATGTGAAGAACTTTTTGGAATTAGTAAAATTCTTTGTCAGAAGAAAACTTACCTTGATTGGTACCTAAGGAAGACTTAAGATTGACCGGGTCAAAGTAAAATGAAAACATGAAAATGTTTTGTCAGATATTAGATTATGATATGAGAAAACTAATGTGCTGAGATGGGTGATTTGTAAGAATACATGAAAAGACAATAAAGTTAGTGTATTTTTGTCTTATAATTGTATTCAGATGATTTTAATCAAAATGTTTGATTAAAGATAGGTGATATTTTGATTTATTAAAATCCTTTTTCCTTTTATGTTATCATAAGGTAGAATAATAAATAAATATAGATAGGTTTAAATATCAAAACCTGTGGTAATTTTGACAATATAATGATATAGGTTTACCCAATATTCTAGTACTTATGATTATTATTTTTAAAATCAAGTGTGTTTAACTATAAGATTATGGTATTTTAAATCATAGAAGTAGAATAATAAATGTTTATTTTAATATCAAGCATATTTAAGTATTGGCTTGCGTAAATAACATTTGATATTTTAATATAAAAGAATATTTTTAATGGTTGTGAAATATTAATCAAGATGAACAATTGTTTATAAAATGTCTTGTCCACGACTACTTGGATAGTTATTTAAATAATTTTATTCGTTCATCTAATTCTTGTATTTGTTTTATGAAAATATGTCTTCTCCTTAACTGGTTATTATCATGGTTGGGTATTGGTTAGTGCTGCCTTGTTTAAGCATAGGTGGCCAGCCCATGCCTAACTAAGGCTAGGCTATTCAATACATGCCCTTGATAATAACTCTAGTATCTAAAAATAATACTAACACTATTACTATTAATATATTATTACTAATAATAAAACTAATATTAATTGCCAATAATAAATGCATAAACTTAAATGAGAATATACTTCAAACAAAATTTTATACGTAAAAATATAAATTCTTTACCTTAATGGTTTTGACAAAAATTTTAAATGTAGGAATACTATATATAATTAAGTTTATATAATGTTTTTCGATCAATGATGATAAGGTAAGAAATATCACGAAAGGCTCGATTTAGGTTGTAAGGACTAAGGAATTAGGACATGAAATGGTGGATCATTATCTTAGCACACAATTGTGTTAAGATTGCTTTCATAAAATAAATCAACAAAGCGGATTCAATATAAATAAATAAATAATTAAATCCTAGATTAGCGCAATCTTCAAATTTGTGAAAATGTCTTCACAAAGGGATCGTGATCAAAGAAATGATTTGATGAATTCGAAGACTAATCAAGCATGTTATGGTTCAAGAGAATTGAAGTGCTTGTTGGGACTATTTTGAATATGATGGTTTCAATCCATCATATGGGACTTCGAATTGATTACGTATTGAGAGCAAGTTAACTGGGTTTGGAGAAAACGAGTTTTAATAAGGAAGTTCGGACATGATCACAACAGAAACCATGTATAACCTTCAAAAAGAAAATCGAGTTTTTTCAAAAAAAATTTATCGATCAAATATCAAAGAGTAATCATTTTGCAAAACGCGGTTTACAATGCAAAGATCAAGTATAGTGAAATGATATTTGAGGGTGGATAAAACAATAATTTGGAATGAAGCCTTCCTAGGGTCTTATAACTCAAATGAACCACATGCGCAACAAATAGTGCATGTGTATCGTATGGATTTACCAAGAAACGAAATGGATCAATATTTGCTATTATGAAAGAATTCTTTATGGTATGATGACCATTAAAAGAACACGAAAGTCAACTTATTATAGGCAGAAGTCAGAATTGCTACGAAAGGAATATAAGAACTTTTATCTGGATTTTTGTGTGATACCCGTTGTTAAGTGCCATTATCAAGGAATGTCAAATGAACTGAAATGGAATAGGGGATTTGCAAAGGTATGTGACTCCTTTTTCAGTGATAATAATTATGACTTAGTTTAGACTGTGCACCGATGATTGTGAAATCTTGTTCCAACGTACCTCAGCGAAATGTAGATCGTTTGTAGGATCACGTGGCAAAGTGCTTCTTTTTTATTAGTAGTTTTCTACTGACAGAATTAGTATTGGTGTCATCGTGCCCAATTTATATTTTTCAAAGTTCTTGCCTTGGAAAGTCGTGTGTGATATATTTCAACGTCTGTGGACGTATATTTTAAGTTTCATGTGTTTTCTTGTGCATTAGCACAACTTTATATGTTTCTTACTTGTGCATTGTAAATTTTTATACTTTCGATGATATCCCATCTTTAAAGAGTTCTCATTGTATGAGTTACGAGGTAAATGATCAAACAAAATAATGTTTGATATTGGAAAAGAGATTCCTGATAAAGAATTCTACACACGGATGCTTGTGCTTTATTTCAATTTATCAATCCTTATGGTTTTTTTTTTTTTTTTGGAATTTCCTTATAGATGTACCTATTTATATAATCACATATTTCACATGCTGAAATAAACATACCATTTATCAGGTCAATGTATTTAACAGATTCATATTTCCAAGAACCACTCAGGTATTTGATCATGATACTATTTAGGGAAATTCTGTCACTGATTTGACATATCATTTACCCCGTCTTATCCGGTTCGCGCCGGAGCGGTAATCTCAATATGTCCGGACAAGCTGGAGAGTCTGCTACTCTATACCCAGTTTTGCCGGAGAAAAATTTCTATTTCCCATAAATAGTATCTTTTCAAAAAGTGCCTCTTTTATTAAGGCTTTTATCCAGAATCAAGGAAATTTGTATTCCCATAACATATCTTTATTCTAGACCAAATAATATCAATAAGCAAGAATAAATAACAATTAAGTGCTATTGCCTGCTAACCGTCATACCAGTATCCATTACATTATACTTATATAAGTAATTTACCTTAAAGTTTATTTTAAGGCAAAATTCTTAAGTTCAAGTCTAAATATCATCCGAAGTGCTATCAGATAATATTAAGTTTCTAATTCTCCGTTTCACTTAGGTATTATTATAACACCTAATTGTGTAAACCAGTGGCTTAGCTTATACTAAGGCATCTTTTCTTATGTTCAAGTCTAACTGCTATCAGCTGTGCTACCATTTAATAGAAATCTCCTAACTCTTTTTATTTAAGTTTAAGTATTATTATCACAACACTTACAGGCTTAAAGCAGTGGCTCTGATACCACCTTCTGTCACGACCCCCGACCCACCCTGGACGCAATCGGGTGCCGTGAGCAGTCCAGTGGTACCGGTGATTATTTTTATTTATAAAAACATTGCAGCGGAAATTTCATCAGGACCGTGAGTTAGGAAAATATCAGAGTTTAGAAAACACCGGATTTTATTTAAATAGATGGAATAAATTCCATTGTTTCAAAGGTAGCTTTTAATAAAAACAATATTTCTTAATTTGATTTAATTAATAAAATAAGCCACTTCTTGATGCCTTCGGTGCCGGATCCAATTCTTACTCCAATATACTGTAATTACCTGAAACGCGTTTTAAAAAGGTTTTGTCAGCGGGAAATACTGAGTGAGTTTGTGACAACTCGAGTTTCTGACTTTCACTTTCGCATTAGATGCGCGTTGACTTTGACTGTTTAGTTGTTTGGATTGTGGACTTGAAATTGTACGCGTTGTGTTTTAATGAAACGTATTGTCGTTTTGCCTATATGTGATTAAACGTTGTGGTAGAAAATAATATTAGAATTATTATTAAAACACTTAGTCCAGATTACGAAACATGACATACAGATCGAAGGATCACGAAAGATAACCTTAGGTTCGAAGGATCTCGAAACATACCCTTCGAGCAAAGATAGGATCCTTCGACATCTTTCGGCCCGAAGGATCACGAAACATATCCTTCGACATCTTTCGGCCCAGTCTTTCTAATGGGCTTGGCCCATTCCTGTGATACGTTTATATACGTGAATGCATGTAAACCGGCAGTTACTTCTAAAAACCCTAGTTCCCTTGTGTGTGTGTGACGGCATAGCAGACCCATTCCCTGTTCGAAGGATTTCATTCCGTAATCCAGATTTCCGGTTAGTGTGTGATGTTGTTTATGATGCTTTCATTTCATGAGTAATCAATTGTCTTGCAATATGTTGTTTGTATGTTGTTATGAATCGGATAAGGTAGGTTTAGCAAATATAATTGGATTGAATTGTCATGATTGTTAAGATGTTGTTGTTGATCGGCTAGCAAATCGGCCAAACCTGTTTGATTGATCGGCCGGATAGTTTAGTTAATCGGCCACCATAATTACAAAAATCGGATCTGTGGTGATGATGTTTAATGGATCGGCTGTGATATTATGCAATTCGGAAATTGTTATTGTTCATGGAACCGGAACATAATATGATTAAGTGTTATCATTGTTCTTGTGGTTAAATTAGGGTTCATGAGGTTTAATATGAAACTCCCTGTTTGATCGATTCTGAGGTAACTGAATACTTGAATTTGTGTTAATTGATAATCGGATAAACTTGGAAACTCGGAATAAACGTAACTGATATTTATCGAAAGATGTTAGTTATTCGAATCATAGTTGTGACCGAAAGATACTTGTTATTCGAAATATAGCTGTTGTGACCGAAAGATACTTGTTCTTCGAACCATAGTAGTGTTGACCGAAGGATAGCATTGACCGAAACATAATTAGGTTGACCGAAAGATGACAGTTGGTCGAAAGATGACATTAGGTTCGAAACATAACATTTGGTCCGAAAGATAACTGTGATAACTGTGGACCGAAAGATAAGGGTGGATCGAAAGATATATGGTTATAAACATACTTTGAATGATGGAATGTATGCTTGATTTACTTGGCGTGCCATGCTTGGTGATGAATGTTAACATTTGTATTCGTGTACACTAGCTGATGATTAAATGTGAAATGATACGTGTTGTGCCGATATGCAAACTGACTGTTATGTGATACCTGATTTATGCATGATATTGGCTATCAAGCACTATGTGACATTAGATTGCATGCGTATCATTGCGAACATGAACTGATTTGTTATACGTGCATACAATAGGACGTGATTAATTACTTGTGAGTGCATAACCTAGCATACCGAGCAAACCAAGGTGAGTTCACACCCTTACTAAGGCATGGGATTCCCAGGGCACGGGAATTGGGATTGAAGGATTGCGATTGATTAGAACTGTACTTACACTGTTACTAGACTACCATACCATCGTCCTCGGTTGTGCAGGACACATACGTGCAAACTACGTACACATATACTTATTACTATCCTCGGTTGTGAAGGATACTTATACATATTACTATCCTCGGTTGTGAAGGATACCTATACATATTACTATCCTCGGTTGTGAAGGATACGTGCGTAAAACCTACGCACACCCCATACGCGCTTCTGTTCTCGGACGAAGAACAGGGATAATACGAATAGTCTAGTGGTCACATAACATGGGAAGCCCCCACCTGTATAACTTACTATTGGCCCTGTAGAGCCACCCGTTACTTACTGTTACGCATTTACTTACTGTGAACTCGCTCAACTAGTTTGTTGATCATTCTGTTACATGCCTTGCAGATCGTTAGGTACTTGGAGCTTGCACTGGAGAAGCGGGTCGTTGTGGGCAAGGATCGTGGTTTCTACGTTGAACTATTATGACATTTAAAACTATTAACTATTGTTGGTTTATTTACTATGCTTCCGCTACACTTTAAAACTATGGTTATGTTTTGAACACCTATCGTATTGAATGGATGGTTTACATTTATTTTACTTAATATTAATTACATGTTCAATATGATTGGTGGCTTGATCCTGGTCAGTCACGCTCCCAAGCGGTGATACTCCGCGTGTGGATTTTGGGGGTGTGACAGATTGGTATCAGAGCCATTGGTTATAGAGAACTTGGTTTTAATATGGAAAAACGTTTTTATTAAAACCAGACTATAACCAGAACAGTGCTCTCGACGATCCACAACGACGCTTCGCTCCACGTGCAAGACTCAACTTCCTAGGTAATAGTGTTTATGTTTATTGCCTACATGCTAGAATTTGCATAGAACTTTGCTCGTAGTATGCTTACATTACCTTGCTCACAACTTGTCATTGCATGAGAATACTTATGTGCTTACACTCTTCTGTCATCGCACTATTCGCGAACCTTTCTCACTTATGTTGCCTTTGATGTGAAGATCAATGGCCGCACGAATTAACATGACTCAAGCCCAGCTAGAGGCTCTCGTTGCTGCGGCAGTTGCAGCCGCCCAAGCAGGTAGTATACCCTGCAATATAGACACTAGGATCTTTAGATCCTACATTAATTCTCGTACTTAACTTTGCCCTATTCGTACACAATAGGTCAACCCGCTCAGCAACAACCTGGGTGCACCTTCAAGAATTTCATGGATTGTCGTCCTAGCTCGTTCAGTGGCACGGAGGGAGCAGTTGGACTCCTCCACTGGTTTGAAAAGCTCGAGTCGGTTTTCGAAATGTGTGAATGCCCTGAGGCTCGCAGGGTGAAGTTCGCCACTGGCACACTTGAAGGGATTGCGCTCACTTGGTGGAACGCACAAGTGCAGATCTTAGGGTTGGCAGCTGCTAACGCCACACCCTGGAATGATTTCAAAGAACTGATCAAGAGGGAATACTGCACTAGAGAAGACATTCACAAGTTGGAGGACGAGTTGTATAACTTGAAAATGGTTGGTTCGGAAATCGAAGCTTACACCAAGAGATCAAATGAGTTGGCTGTGTTATGTCCAACTATGGTGGACCCTCCATACAAGCGTATTGAGTTGTATCTCAAAGGTTTGGCACCAGAAATACAGAGCCACGTTACCTCGGCTAACCTCAACAACATCCAGGAAATCCAGCGTCTCGCTCATCGCATCACCGATCAGGCAGTGGATCAGAATAAACTGCCTAAGCGTATCAGTGCTACTGCTACCGCTACTGCTTCTACTACACTTGCTACTCCCAGTGAAAGTAAGAGAAAATGGGATGGGGATTCTAGCAAGGGATCAGCTTCAGTGCAGTCGCAAGCTCAACAGCGAAAGACAGACAGTTACCAGAGTCCCAGTCAGCACTCCTCAGGCAGCCACAGACAGGGAGTGTATCGAGGAAACCTTCCAAAGTGTAACACCTGCAACAAACATCACAGTGGCCAGTGTAATAAGGTTCGTTGTCAAAGATGCCTCAAGATGGGTCATGAGGCCAAAGATTGTAGAAGCGCTCGACCTGCAAACCAGAATCAGCAGCAACCTCAAGCACAGCAGAATCAGCAGCAGGGTAACAAAGGGTGTTTTCATTGCGGTGCAGAGGGTCACTTCAAAAGGCATTGCCCTCAGTTGAACAGGAACCAGAACAACAACAACAATCAGGGCAACGGGAACAATAACAACAATAACGGGGGAAACAACAACAACAACAATGGCAACGAAGCTCGGGGTCGTGCTTTTGTGCTAGGTCGGGGTGACGCAGTGAATGATCCCAATGTGGTTATGGGTAAGTTTCTTCTCGACGATATTTATGTTACTGTCTTATTTGATTCGGGTGCTGATACAAGCTATATGTCATTGAAAATGAGTAAATTATTAAAACGTACACCAACACCCCTAGACACCAAACACGTCGTAGAACTAGCCAATGGTAAAAGTGTAGAAGCCGCACAGGTAGTCAAGGGTTGTAGTATTGTTCTAGCGGGTCAGACTTTCTCGATTGATCTCATACCCATAGTTTTGGGTAGTTTCGACGTCGTCATCGGTATGGATTGGTTATCCCAACATCATGCGGAGATCTTATGCAAAGAAAAAGTTATTCGTATTCCTCGCTCCAGTCAAGAACCTCTCGAAGTACAAGGTGACAAGAGTGGTGCTGTGGTTGGCATCATCTCTTTCTTAAAGGCGCAGAAATGTTTACGAAAGGGACATACTGCCATTCTGGCACTTGTCAATGACGCATCAGCAAAGGAAAAGAGGCTGGAGGACATACCAGTTGTGCGTGATTTTCCTCAAGTGTTTCCGGAAGATTTACCTGGTTTACCTCCTCATCGTCAAGTCGAGTTTCAGATTGAGTTAGCTCCTGGAGCAGCACCAATAGCCCGCGCACCGTATCGTTTAGCTCCAACCGAACTGGAAGAACTGTCGAAGCAGCTACAAGAGCTCTTGGAAAAGGGCTTTATTCGTCCAAGCTCTTCGCCTTGGGGAGCTCCAGTGTTATTTGTGAAGAAGAAAGACGGTACGTTCAGGATGTGCATCGACTACCGCGAACTCAATAAGGTGACGGTGAAGAACCGTTATCCTCTTCCGCGCATAGATGACCTATTCGACCAGTTGCAAGGGTCGTGTTACTATTCCAAGATTGATCTAAGGGCAGGGTATCATCAGCTGAGAGTCCGGGATGAGGACGTCTCCAAAACCGCTTTCAGAACTCGCTACGGTCATTACGAGTTTCTTGTCATGCCATTCGGGCTTACGAACGCGCCTGCAGTCTTCATGGATCTTATGAACAGGGTGTGCAAACCCTATCTCGACAAGTTCGTCATTGTTTTCATCGACGACATTCTGATTTACTCCAAGAGTCAGGAGGAACACGAGCAGCACTTACGTCTTATCTTGGAACTTCTTCGAAAGGAGCAACTGTACGCAAAGTTTTCAAAATGCGACTTCTGGCTTCGTGAAGTCCACTTCTTAGGCCATGTGGTGAACAAGGATGGGATTCATGTCGATCCATCCAAGGTTGATTCGATCAGAAACTGGCCAGCACCACGTACACCGACAGAAATACGCCAATTCTTGGGTTTGGCGGGTTACTACAGGCGATTTATTAAAGACTTCTCAAAGATCGCGCAACCACTTACTATGCTAACACAGAAAGGTGTCGTTTACAGATGGGGTAATACGCAAGAGACCGCTTTTCAGTACTTAAAGGATAGGCTTTGCAGCGCACCTATTCTCTCATTGCCAGAGGGCACGGATGACTTCGTGGTTTATTGTGACGCATCGATACAAGGGCTTGGTTGTGTATTGATGCAGCGGGATAAAGTTATTGCCTACGCCTCTCGGCAACTCAAGGTTCATGAACGGAACTACACGACGCACGATTTAGAGCTGGGAGCTGTTGTTTTCGCGCTTAAGATATGGCGACACTACCTGTACGGTACCAAGTGCACGATTTACACCGATCACAGGAGTCTCGAGCATATTCTTAAGCAAAAGGATTTGAATATGCGTCAACGAAGATGGGTTGAACTTCTAAACGACTATGAATGCGCCATCAAGTATCATCCAGGCAAGGCCAATGTTGTGGCTGATGCCCTCAGTCGGAAAGACACTCTACCTAAGCGCGTGCGAGCGCTACAGCTTACTATTCAGTCCAGTCTTCCTGCACAGATACGAGCTGCTCAGTTAGAAGCACTGAAACCCGAAAACGTCAAAGCTGAAGCCTTACGCGGCTCAAGGCAACGCATGGAACAAAAGGAAGACGGCGCCTACTATGTAACGGGGCGTATTTGGGTCCCACTTTATGGCGGTTTACGCGAACTTGTAATGGATGAAGCTCACAAGTCTCGCTATTCGGTACATCCAGGGTCGGATAAAATGTACCACGACATCAGCACTACTTATTGGTGGCCTAGTATGAAGGCTCACATCGCTACGTACGTTGGAAAATGCTTAACCTGTGCGAGAGTCAAGGTTGAATATCAGAAACCAGCAGGCTTACTTCAACAGCCCAGGATACCACAGTGGAAATGGGAAGAAATTTCCATGGATTTCGTTACGGGCTTACCTAGATCCCAGCGTGGGAATGACACTATTTGGGTGATCGTTGATCGACTCACAAAGTCTGCTCACTTCTTGGCTATCAAAGAAACGGATAAGTTTTCTACCCTAGCAGACATCTACTTGAAAGAAGTTGTTTCGAGGCACGGAGTGCCCACTTCCATTATTTCGGATCGCGATGCACGATTCACGTCAGAGCTTTGGCAAGCGATGCACAAATCCTTCGGCTCACGTTTAGACATGAGCACAGCATATCATCCTCAGACGGATGGGCAGTCTGAGCGAACTATCCAAACTCTAGAAGACATGCTTCGAGCGTGTGTCATCGATTTCGGCAATGGCTGGGAAAAGCACCTCCCTTTAGTGGAGTTTTCATACAATAACAGTTACCACACCAGCATTCAAGCCGCTCCATTCGAGGCATTGTACGGACGTAAATGCCGGTCACCTCTCTGTTGGGCAGAGGTGGGGGATAGCCAGATTACGGGTCCAGAGATTGTAGTGGACGCCACAGAAAAGATTGCGCAGATACGACAACGCATGGCGGCAGCACGCGACCGTCAGAAAGCCTACGCGGACAAGCGTAGAAAGCCATTGGAATTTGAGGTCGGGGACCGGGTTTTATTGAAAGTTTCACCCTGGAAGGGTGTGGTTCGATTTGGTAAACGAGGCAAACTGAATCCGCGGTACGTCGGACCATTCGAAATCTTAGAAAAGATTGGCAAAGTAGCCTACAGATTAAACCTACCTCCTGAACTCGGTGCAGTTCACAATGTATTTCACGTGTCGAATCTGAAGAAATGCCTATCAGATGAGACGCTCATAGTTCCTTTTAAGGAACTCACTATCGACGAGCGGTTGCAGTTCGTCGAGGAACCTGTTGAAATCACGGACCGGGATGTTAAGGTCCTCAAGCACAAGAGAATCCCTCTTGTTCGAGTTCGTTGGAACTCCCAGCGTGGTCCAGAGTATACCTGGGAACGCGAAGATCAGATGAAAGAAAAGTATCCCCAGTTATTCGAAACCAATGCATCCACTTCTGAGGCTCAAGCTACTACTACTGAATTTCGGGACGAAATTCCAAATCAACGGGGGGATGATGTGACACCCCAGGAAAACCAGTGAACGATGTAACTTACCTAGCTTCCTCAGTGAGTGCGTACCAAATTTCGGGACGAAATTTCTTTTAAGTTGGGGATAATGTGACAACTCGAGTTTCTGACTTTCACTTTCGCATTAGATGCGCGTTGACTTTGACTGTTTAGTTGTTTGGATTGTGGACTTGAAATTGTACGCGTTGTGTTTTAATGAAACGTATTGTCGTTTTGCCTATATGTGATTAAACGCTGTGGTAGAAAATAATATTAGAATTATTATTAAAACACTTAGTCCAGATTACGAAATATGACATACAGATCGAAGGATCACGAAAGATAACCTTAGGTTCGAAGGATCTCGAAACATACCCTTCGAGCAAAGATAGGATCCTTCGACATCTTTCGGCCCGAAGGATCACGAAACATATCCTTCGACATCTTTCGGCCCAGTCTTTCTAATGGGCTTGGCCCATTCCTGTGATACGTTTATATACGTGAATGCATGTAAACCGGCAGTTACTTCTAAAAACCCTAGTTCCCTTGTGTGTGTGTGACGGCATAGCAGACCCATTCCCTGTTCGAAGGATTTCATTCCGTAATCCAGATTTCCGGTTAGTGTGTGATGTTGTTTATGATGCTTTGATTTCATGAGTAATCAATTGTCTTGCAATATGTTGTTTGTATGTTGTTATGAATCGGATAAGGTAGGTTTAGCAAATATAATTGGATTGAATTGTCATGATTGTTAAGATGTTGTTGTTGATCGGCTAGCAAATCGGCCAAACCTGTTTGATTGATCGGCCGGATAGTTTAGTTAATCGGCCACCATAATTACAAAAATCGGATCTGTGGTGATGATGTTTAATGGATCGGCTGTGATATTATGCAATTCGGAAATTGTTATTGTTCATGGAACCGGAACATAATATGATTAAGTGTTATCATTGTTCTTGTGGTTAAATTAGGGTTCATGAGGTTTAATATGAAACTCCCTGTTTGATCGATTCTGAGGTAACTGAATACTTGAATTTGTGTTAATTGATAATCGGATAAACTTGGAAACTTGGAATAAACGTAACTGATATTTATCGAAAGATGTTAGTTATTCGAATCATAGTTGTGACCGAAAGATACTTGTTATTCGAAATATAGCTGTTGTGACCGAAAGATACTTGTCCTTCGAACCATAGTAGTGTTGACCGAAGGATAGCATTGACCGAAACATAATTAGGTTGACCGAAAGATGACAGTTGGTCGAAAGATGACATTAGGTTCGAAACATAACATTTGGTCCGAAAGATAACTGTGATAACTGTGGACCGAAAGATAAGGGTGGATCGAAAGATATATGGTTATAAACATACTTTGAATGATGGAATGTATGCTTGATTTATTTGGCGTGCCATGCTTGGTGATGAATGTTAACATTTGTATTCGTGTACACTAGCTGATGATTAAATGTGAAATGATACGTGTTGTGCCGATATGCAAACTGACTGTTATGTGATACCTGATTTATGCATGATATTGGCTATCAAGCACTATGTGACATTAGATTGCATGCGTATCATTGCGAACATGAACTGATTTGTTATACGTGCATACAATAGGACGTGATTAATTACTTGTGAGTGCATAACCTAGCATACCGAGCAAACCAAGGTGAGTTCACACCCTTACTAAGGCATGGGATTCCCAGGGCACGGGAATTGGGATTGAAGGATTGCGATTGATTAGAACTGTACTTACACTATTACTAGACTACCATACCATCGTCCTCGGTTGTGCAGGACACATACGTGCAAACTACGTACACATATACTTATTACTATCCTCGGTTGTGAAGGATACTTATACATATTACTATCCTCGGTTGTGAAGGATACCTATACATATTACTATCCTCGGTTGTGAAGGATACGTGCGTAAAACCTACGCACACCCCATACGCGCTTCTGTTCTCGGACGAAGAACAGGGATAATACGAATAGTCTAGTGGTCACATAACATGGGAAGCCCCCACCTGTATAACTTACTATTGGCCCTGTAGAGCCACCCGTTACTTACTGTTACGCATTTACTTACTGTGAACTCGCTCAACTAGTTTGTTGATCATTCTGTTACATGCCTTGCAGATCGTTAGGTACTTGGAGCTTGCACTGGAGAAGCGGGTCGTTGTGGGCAAGGATCGTGGTTTCTACGTTGAACTATTATGACATTTAAAACTATTAACTATTGTTGGTTTATTTACTATGCTTCCGCTACACTTTAAAACTATGGTTATGTTTTGAACACCTATCGTATTGAATGGATGGTTTACATTTATTTTACTTAATATTAATTACATGTTCAATATGATTGGTGGCTTGATCCTGGTCAGTCACGCTCCCAAGCGGTGATACTCCGCGTGTGGATTTTGGGGGTGTGACAGAATGTATGCTTGATTTACTTGGCGTGCCATGCTTGGTGATGAATGTTAACATTTGTATTCGTGTACACTAGCCGATGATTAAATGTGAAATGATACGTGTTGTGCCGATATGCAAACTGACTGTTATGTGATACCTGATTTATGCATGATATTGGCTATCAAGCACTATGTGACATTAGATTGCATGCGTATCATTGCGAACATGAACTGATTTGTTATACGTGCATACAATAGGACGTGATTAATTACTTGTGAGTGCATAACCTAGCATACCGAGCAAACCAAGGTGAGTTCACACCCTTACTAAGGCATGGGATTCCCAGGGCACGGGAATTGGGATTGAAGGATTGCGATTGATTAGAACTGTACTTACACTGTTACTAGACTACCATACCATCGTCCTCGGTTGTGCAGGACACATACGTGCAAACTACGTACACATATACTTATTACTATCCTCGGTTGTGAAGGATACTTATACATATTACTATCCTCGGTTGTGAAGGATACCTATACATATTACTATCCTCGGTTGTGAAGGATACGTGCGTAAAACCTACGCACACCCCATACGCGCTTCTGTTCTCGGACGAAGAACAGGGATAATACGAATAGTCTAGTGGTCACATAACATGGGAAGCCCCCACCTGTATAACTTACTATTGGCCCTGTAGAGCCACCCGTTACTTACTGTTACGCATTTACTTACTGTGAACTCGCTCAACTAGTTTGTTGATCATTCTGTTACATGCCTTGCAGATTGTTAGGTACTTGGAGCTTGCACTGGAGAAGCGGGTCGTTGTGGGCAAGGATCGTGGTTTCTACGTTGAACTATTATGACATTTAAAACTATTAACTATTGTTGGTTTATTTACTATGCTTCCGCTACACTTTAAAACTATGGTTATGTTTTGAACACCTATCGTATTGAATGGATGGTTTACATTTATTTTACTTAATATTAATTACATGTTCAATATGATTGGTGGCTTGATCCTGGTCAGTCACGCTCCCAAGCGGTGATACTCCGCGTGTGGATTTTGGGGGTGTGACAGAGTTCATTCAGGTTTTATGCAAAAACAGATTTGTTATAATTCACAGTATTAAGAGCGATTACAATGTTTTTATCAACCAATTATCAAGAATAGGTATTTGTCACTCGACCGGATCTGTGACTGTGGTCATACCACTATTGGGTCCCGTTGCCCCAAATAGTGACGGCTAACTCACACAGAGTAATACTCACTCACATAGAGTGATACTCACTCACCTAGAGTGATAAAAATAGTAATGTGCACAATACCCCACATACCAGCTATAATTTGGTGATTACAAAGACTTAATCCCTGTAATTATAACCTTGAAAATAATTTGGAGTTTTGTAATATTTACTCACAAACTGTGAGAAAACAGTTAAAAAGAAGAATGACTCACATTATAAACATGCAGATTCATACGGCCAAAGTTTAGTCTACAGATAAGCCTTGATATATTGCAGATTTATACAGGCAAAGCTTAGCCTATTGATTTAGCCTTGTAACCGAGTGCACACGAACTAGGTAGGTAACTTAATACAACAATTACGATAACTCACGAGATCAAATTCTCACAACAAACGACAAAGTGCGATACTTAAACATCCATCGATTTAACGACGAACGACAAAGTATAACCCTAATGTGGGTGGCACTTAAACATCCATTAGATATATTGATCGGTCGGAAAATGAATCGTAATAGCGATCGAGTTAATACCTTGTATCGTAGCAGCACCCTGCTATACTAATTAGTGATTCGCATGTGTGTGTGGTGGGGAGTATTTTCGGTAGTTAAACATATAGCTTAACAGAATGGAATACATATTTGTGTAAAACCCAAATCAAACCTCAACGATAGTCACGAGATTCGAACCTTAACGAACTTCACAAAGTGTAGTCTTATTCAGACAGTACTTTGGCATCCGTTTAACGAACTCACAAAGTATAGCACTTTGGCATCCGTTTAACGAACTCACAAAGTAGTACTTTGGATTCCGTTTAACGAAATTCACAAAGTATAATACTTTGGCATCCGTTAGTTGGTTCCTGAATCGACCGAACAGAATATCGTATCGGTGATTATTGGTTAGAACACCAACGTATAGAGAGAAGAAGAGAAATGAGCAAAGAAAAATGAATCCTAAGCTTCCTATTTATAGCAAGCAAGCAAGCAAGCACCTCAACCTAATTCTGTCGATGTGGGATAGTGACGTGCCTGCCTACCTGCTTGACGTGCTAGCTAGCTTGCTTATATATATTAATTCAGCTGCTTCACTCGTTTTTCTTGCATAACTTTTAAAATATAACGTTTTATAAAACGACGAATATGTCTTTAGAATGAGCATATTTTTATCTAAGTTTTAACCTAAGTTTCATTAAAAACGGAGTAAGGGAAAAAAATAATATATTTTATTATTAATATTAAACATTCTTATACGACCCCATATATATCTATTTTTAATAAACCTTACTTAGCTTAATTAATCTTGTTAGCTTAATTAATATTGATTAACTGATTAATTAATCATACTAAGTATTAATTTTAGCGAGAGTTGTTACATTTTAGGTGAGTTTGAAAGAATGGACTTAGGCTACGGAAGTTTAAATGTGGCCTACGGTGGTAAAAAGTCAGCAATCATCAAAAGAAATAGAAGCTACGAGTCGTAGCTTACGTTTCACTTTCGTAGATTACGGTTGCTAAGAAAAAGGAATTGCACTAAAAAGTCAAGGGCGGCTATAAGTTGAAAATAGAGTGGACTTGTTGGATTTTTAGTGGGCCGCATATGTGTGAAGGAGGGATTGGATTGGACGGCAGCGATATATGGTGACAACATCAATAATCATCATCATCGTCCAACATTAATTTTTGGAGGGATCTTTGGCAGCCGCCACTTGGAGAGAAAGAATAATCATCATCTTTAGTCAACAACATCATAGTACATCATCATCAATTTGGCGGCAAGAATTGGAGAAAAAACAAAACATCATCATCATCACATCGATCTGACATATATACAAGATTGGGAGACGAGATTGAGGGAGGGTTTTATTAATTCTATTATCGTTTCATATATATTATATTATGAAGATGGTAGATTTAATTAGTACCCAAGCTTTTGAAGATTCTTCGTGTGAGATGAGCGGCTAAACTTTTCGTGGTTTCCTCCGGATGGAGGGTTTTTGTAAGTTAGATAATTTTATGTGTTGACACAATCGTTTAACTCGGTGATCTAAGCATTCGATGCTTTTCACCTGTGATTTAATTCATTGGTTGTAAACAATTGAATTTATTTAAACCTTAATTTCTAAGCATTCAGTTCCCGAGAGTTCTAGTAATTGGGATATATTTGACATGGGGTTAGGGTTTGTAATTGTAATTGATAATCATTCGATAACCTCCCGTTATGT
Source organism: Helianthus annuus (assembly GCF_002127325.2). Classification (NCBI taxonomy): domain Eukaryota; kingdom Viridiplantae; phylum Streptophyta; class Magnoliopsida; order Asterales; family Asteraceae; genus Helianthus; species Helianthus annuus. Next base: position 62,890,384 of record NC_035442.2, read on the forward strand.
ATTGACCGGAGTACTTAGTCGTTGATTATCACAATTGGTGAATTAAGTTAAACACTTATGTCTATGTGAGTGTTTCGATTAAACACATAATTGAATCTAGCTGCAAAACCTGAAATCTGGAGGAACCATTGTTCTCTCCAACTGTTTACAACCTCGTATTTTCGTAGTTTGTTAGTTAATCAAACAATCAAACCATCAATTGAGTTTTATTTTTTCTATAGTAGTTAATTAAAACTGAGCATTACACACTTTCCACAACCTCCTCTGGTTCGATATCCGACTTACTCTAGCTACTAGTTTATTTCGGTTTTTGCATGTCCTTAACGACAGACATCAGAGTGATGGACATTGGATGGATGTTCCTGTAGTTGATGAATCTGGACGACCCAAGACCATCAAGGCTTGGGTCCCCCACTCTAACTAATCTTTTGGTTGGTGTGTGCAGGAGCTGCTAAGGAGGATTATCAACTTATGGTACGTTGATTGTGGCTGCTCCAGGCACATGACGGGGGATGCGAGGTTGTTTTCTGAATTTGAAGAATATGATGGTGGACATGTTAATTTTGCTGGTGCTAAAGGTGGTAGGATTACTGGAAGAGGAAAAGTGACGAATGGGAAGATCACATTGGACAAAGTGAACTATGTTGAGCAGCTGAAACACAATCTGATGAGCGTGTCACAAGTTTGCGACAAGGGTCACTCGGTCCATTTTACAAATACTGAGGCATTGGTGTTGAAACCGGGTTTGGTCACTCCGGACGATTGGATAGTGATGCGTGCACCAAGGAGAAATGATACTTATGTCATGGACATGGGTGCCAAAGATCCAACTGCTGCGGTGGCGTGTTTACTGTCAAAGGCATCTGAAGCTGAATCTATGCTGTGGCACAGACGCATGGCTCACATTCACTACCGCAAGATGAATTACATTATCAAAAATGAGCTAGTGAAAGGAGTTCCATTGCTGAGGTTTCAAGTGGAAGATAAATGTCTTCCATGCCAAAAGGGAAAACAACACAAGAAACCTCATAAGTCTAAAACAGTAAATTCCATAAATGCCCCTTATGAATTACTTCACATGGATTTATTTGGTCCAATGAACGTAAGGAGCATAGGTGGAAAGTACTATTGTCTTGTTGTCACTGATGATTACTCACGTTATTCATGGGTTTTCTTTTTAGGTACAAAGGATGAAACAGTAGAGATGTTGATTGATCTTTTTACAAAATTGGAAAACGTTCATGATGCAAGGATCAAGAGGATAAGGAGTGATAATGGCACGGAGTTCAAGAATCGTATTCTGGATCTCTACTGTCTTCGAAAGGGAATTGAACATCAATATTCTGCTCCTTATACGCCTCAACAGAATGGAGTCGCTGAGAAGAAAAACAGGACGTTGATTGAAGCCGCTAGGATGATGCTTTCAGATTCAAAGCTACCAGTTCTTTTCTAGGGAGAAGCTGTGAATACATCTTGCTACGTCCTAAACAAAGTTTTGACTGTTAAACGTTTTAACAAAACTTGTCATGAGTTGATGTTTAATGAAAAACCAAACTTAACAGGCTTTGTACCATTTGGATTACCCTGCACCATTGTGCGAAACAAAGATAAACAAAAATTCGATGAGGTGGCTGACGAAGGCTACTTTCTAGGCTACGTGCCTGGCACACCGAATAAAAGGGTTTTCAATTTAAAAACTGGTAAAATTGAGGTTGTTTTTTGTCACACCCCCAAAATCCACCCGCGGAGTACCACCGCTTGGGAGCGTGACTGACCAGGATCAAGCCATCAATCATATCAAACACAGCATTTAATATAAAAGTAAATAATGTAAATCATCATGACATGATTGATGTTTCAAAAACCAACATCGTTTAAGTAGCGGAAGCATAGTATGAAATCTCAAAATAGTTCTAAGTTCAAATATCGTTCATGATCCAAATCCCACCACGACCTGCTCCTCCCTGTGCAAGCTCCATAATGTACCTAAGGTCCTGCAAGGCATGCAGCAAATAATCAACAAACTAGTTGAGCGAGTTCACAGAAAGTAAGTTCATAACGTAGTGCATAAGTATAGCTAGTGGGGGCTTCCCATACTAGTGTGTACTAAAGGTGGGGGCTTCCCAAACCTTGTGTTCATAATACTGGTGGGGGCTTCCCATGTTCATCCTGGTTAATGAGGGCTTCTCATTAACGGTACTTACTAGACTAACTTCCGACCATGTGTTCTTCTTTACCGAGAACAGGAAAACGTACAGGGTCACGTAGGCTTTACGTGACGTGCCCTTCCCCGAGGACAGTGGTACGCGTGGGGGCTACGTAGGCTTTACGCAGCGTGGCCTTCCGACCTGGAAGCCAGTGGATGGTATTGGGTTACGTAGGCTTTACGTAACGTGTCCTCCCGACCCGGGAGACAAATGGCAAATACTGGGTTACGTAGGCTTTACGTAACGTGTCCTGACTATCCTGAGGACGATGGTCCATAGTCTAGTGAATGCGTAAGTACGAGTAACTCTTTCAATATCAACATATCCAACCCAATTCCCAACCCGGGAATCCCATGCCTTGGCTGTGTGAACTCACCTTGGTTTGCTCGGCAGATACACAGAAAGTACAAGTAGCAAGTAAATGGTCACTCACGTCCTATCATGGTTATTATACGAGTCAGGTTCGTATATAGCACGTATATAGTAATCACGTATAGTCATGGCAAACATGTACGCACGTAAGCAGATAAGACATAGCATGTGAGGATCCAATTGTCTAAGTCCAACCATACCCGGCCCAATAGCATAACAGCCCAATATCATAATCAGTTAAACAAATAGCCAAGTGTCCGGCCCAAATCAGTTGGGCCTGTAATAGTCCAATAGCAACAGTCCACAAATCAAATCATTGGGCCCGTGACAGTGAAGGCCCAACAGTGTACGCGTAATGGTGGTCTCGACTCGCAACGGGGTTACGAGTCGCAACGAGGATCTCGAGTCGTAACGGCTGGATACGAGTCGCAACAGATGGTCTCGGTTCATCATGGTTTGGTTACGAGTCGCAATCTGACTCGCAACCGTGGTTGCGGCTCGTGCTGTCGTGGTCTCGAGTGGGGTTCCGACTCGCAACGAGCGATATCGAGTCGCAACCGTGTGTGTAACGACTTTCCTGCTTTCATGCAATTCATTTAGGTAATTCAATCATCGTTGACAGTTTCCAAAAATCAATTATCAACTAACAGTTTGTCATTCAAGAATTCATCGATCAAACAGGGAAATAGTCATCAATTCTTATGAACCCTAATAATCACACTTATGAACAATAACAATAATCATAACACTCAATCATATTATGATCCGATTTCATGAACATTAAACTCGAATTGCATAACCTCACAGCCAATCAACAAGACATATCATTAACATCATCAACAACAAATCCGATTAACAAACATCACTATTATAAGTACCCGCATCCAACATCAACAACCAATCAATTTTACTAACATACACCCTAGTTACATCGCATAACCGAATGATAGCAATCATGGCATCACATATAATCGAATCATGAATTCAAACAAACATACTAACCGGTTACAAGTAACGAGATGTGATCCGAACAAGAGGGTGATCGGGTGGCCTTATGCCGTCGGTTCCTAAACAAGCCGAGAGAGAGAGCAAAGCTTCTAGGGTTCGTGTGTGTGTTTGTGATTTGCAAAAGTGGTAAACCAAAACCCCTAAACTCGGTTTTGTGTTGTGAGTGGGGAGTGGGCCGAGCCCAACTCGGGTATCAAGTGGAGTCCGATTTCAAGGTGGCCCAAACGAGCTTGTATGACCGGTTTACTTTGTGCAATCGATTTTAGTGTGTGGTTTGGGTTCGGCTCCATTAACATACAAATATATCACACAATACTCATAACGACATCACATAAATCACGTAATATTCATTAGCTCAAAATGTCACATAAACACGTAACGTTACATCAAGCAAGCCTAAAGTTCGAGTTGTCACATTATCCCCAACTAATTGGAAATTTCGTCCCGAAATTTGGTATGCACTCACTGAGGAAGCTAGGTAAACTGTATTGTTCACTGATTTTCCTGGGGTGTCACATCCTCCCCCCGTTGATCTGGAATTTCGTCCCAAAATTCCGAAGTAGTAGCTTCAGCCTCAGTAGTGGTTGCCTTGTTCCCGAATAACTGGGGGTACTTTTCTGTCATCCTGTCTTCGCGTTCCCAGGTGTACTCTGGGCCACGTTTGGAGTTCCAACGAACTCGGACAAGAGGGATTCTCTTGTGTTTGAGGACCTTCACATCCCGGTCCGTGATTTCTACTAGTTCCTCGACGAACTGCAACCGCTCGTCGATAGTGAGTTCCTTAAAAGGAATGATGAGGTTTTCATCTGATAAGCACTTCTTTAAGTTTGATACATGAAAAACATTGTGAACTGCCCCGAGTTCAGCTGGTAAATTCAACTTGTAGGCTACCTTGCCAATCTTTTCTATAATCTCGAATGGTCCGACGTACCGCGGATTCAGTTTACCCCGTTTGCCAAAACGAACCACACCCTTCCAGGGTGAGACTTTCAATAAAACCCGGTCCCCGACCTCAAATTCCAATGGCTTTCTACGCTTGTCCGCGTAGGCTTTCTGACGGTCGCGTGCTGCCGCCATGCGTTGTCGTATCTGGGCTATCTTTTCTGTGGCGTCCACTACAATCTCTGGACCCGTAATCTGACTATCCCCCACCTCTGCCCAACAGAGAGGTGACCGGCATTTACGCCCGTACAATGCCTCGAATGGAGCGGCTTGAATGCTGGTGTGGTAACTGTTATTGTATGAGAACTCCACTAAAGGGAGGTGTTTTTCCCAGCCGTTGCCGAAATCGATAACGCATGCCCGAAGCATGTCTTCAAGTGTTTGAATCGTACGCTCAGACTGCCCATCCGTCTGAGGATGATATGCTGTGCTCATGTCTAATCGTGAGCCAAAGGATTTATGCATTGCTTGCCAAAGTTCTGACGTGAATCGTGCATCGCGATCCGAAATGATAGATGTGGGCACCCCGTGCCTCGAGACAACCTCTTTAAGATAGGCGTCTGCGAGAGTGGAGAACTTGTCCGTTTCCTTAATCGGCAGGAAGTGTGCAGACTTAGTGAGTCGATCAACTATGACCCATATTGTATCGTTCCCACGCTGGGATCTAGGTAGGCCTGTAACGAAATCCATGGAAATTTCTTCCCATTTCCACTGTGGTATCTTAGGCTGCAGAAGTAGGCCAGCTGGTTTCTGATATTCGACCTTGACTCTTGCACAGGTCAAGCATTTTCCAACGTACGTAGCAATGTGGGCCTTCATACTAGGCCACCAATAAGTAGTGCTGATATCGTGGTACATTTTATCCGACCCTGGATGTACCGAATAGCGAGACTTGTGAGCTTCATCCATTACAAGTTCGCGTAAACCGCCATAAAGAGGGACCCAAATCCGGCCCGTTACATAATAGGCGCCGTCTGCCTTCTGTTCCATCTGTTGTCGTGAGCCGCGTAAGGCTTCAGCCTTGACGTTTTCGGGCTTCAGTGCTTCTGTCTGAGCAGCTCGTATCTGTGTAGGAAGGCTAGACTGAATCGTAAGCTGTAGCGCTCGCACGCGCCGAGGTAAAGTGTCCTTTCGACTGAGGGCATCAGCCACAACATTGGCTTTGCCTGGATGGTACTTGATAGCGCATTCATAATCGTTTAGTAATTCGACCCATCGTCGTTGACGCATATTCAAATCCTTCTGCTTAAGAATATGCTCGAGACTCCTGTGATCGGTGTAAATCGTGCACCTGGTACCGTACAGGTAGTGTCGCCATATCTTAAGCGCAAAAACAACAGCTCCCAGCTCTAAATCATGCGTTGTGTAGTTGCGTTCATGAACCTTTAGTTGACGAGAGGCGTAAGCGATAACCTTGTCGCGCTGCATTAACACACATCCAAGTCCCCGAATGGATGCATCACAATAAACCACGAAGTCATCTGTGCCCTCTGGCAAAGAGAGGATAGGTGCACTGCAAAGTCTATCCTTTAGGTGCTGAAAAGCAGTCTCCTGGGGTTCTCCCCAGCGATAGGTAACACCCTTCTGTGTCAGTAACGTAAGCGGCTGAGCAATCTTCGAAAAGTCTCTAATAAACCGTCTGTAGTAACCTGCCAGACCCAAGAATTGGCGTATTTCTGTTGGTGTACGCGGTGCAGGCCAGTTCCTGATCGAATCTACCTTGGATGGATCGACATGGATCCCATCCTTGTTCACCACATGGCCTAAGAAGTGGACTTCACGAAGCCAGAAGTCGCATTTAGAAAGCTTGGCGTACAGCTGTTCCTTCCGAAGGAGTCCCAAAATAAGGCGAAGATGTTGCTCGTGTTCCTCCTGACTCTTGGAGTAAATCAGGATGTCGTCGATGAAAACTATGACGAACTTGTCGAGATAGGGTTTACACACCCTGTTCATAAGATCCATAAATACCGCAGGCGCGTTCGTTAACCCGAACGGCATGACAAGAAACTCGTAGTGACCGTAACGAGTTCTGAAGGCTGTCTTAGAGACGTCCTCATCCCGGACTCTCAGCTGATGGTAACCAGACCTCAAGTCTATCTTCGAATAGTAGCACGACCCTTGCAACTGGTCGAATAAGTCGTCTATGCGTGGAAGAGGATAACGGTTCTTCACCGTCACCTTGTTCAGTTCCCTGTAGTCTATACACATCCTGAACGTACCGTCTTTCTTCTTCACGAAAAGCACTGGAGCTCCCCAAGGCGAAGAGCTTGGACGAATAAAGCCCTTTTCCAAGAGCTCTTGTAGTTGCTTTGACAGTTCCTCCAATTCTGATGGAGCTAGACGATATGGTGCGCGAGCTATGGGTGCTGCTCCTGGAGCGAGCTCGATCTGAAATTCGACCTGACGATGAGGCGGTAAACCAGGTAAGTCTTCAGGAAACACCTGAGGGTAATCGCGTACAATTGGAATATCCTCCAATTTCTTCTCCTTTGTTGATGCGTCTGTAACGAGTGCCAGAATGGCTGTGTGCCCCTTACGTAAGCATTTCTGAGCCTTCAAGAAAGAGATGATGCCAACCACAGCACCACTCTTGTCGCCTTGAACTTCTAGAGGTTCCTGACCCAAACGAGGAATGCGAATAACCTTTTCGCTGCATAAGATTTCTGCCTGATGTTGAGACAACCAATCCATCCCAATCACGACGTCGAAGCTACCCAAAACTATGGGAATGAGATCAATAGTGAAAGCTCGACCAGCTAGGATAAGATTACAACCCTGAACTACGTGCGTGGCTTCTAGACTTTTACCGTTAGCTAACTCTACTACGTGTTTGGTGGGTAAAAGTGTTGGTGCACGTTTTAGCAGTTGACACATTTTCACAGACATATAGCTTGTATCCGCACCCGAATCAAACAAAACAGTAACGTAAATATTGTCGAGGAGAAACTTACCCATAACAACGTTGGGATCGTTCACTGCGTCGCCTCGACCTAGCACAAAAGCGCGACCACGAGCTTCATTGCCGTTATTGTTGTTGTTTCCCCCGTTGTTGTTGTCGTTGCCCTGGTTGTTGTTGTTGCGATTCTGGTTCAACTGAGGACAATCGCGTTTGAAGTGACCTTCAGCCCCACACTGGAAACACCCCCGGTTTCCACGCTGTGGCTGCTGCTGCTGATTCTGGTTCTGTGGAGCTGGTTGCTGAGGCTGCTGATTCTGATTTGCAGGGCGAGGGCTCCTACAGTCTTTAGCCTCGTGCCCCATCTTAAGACACCTTTGACAACGACCCTTGTTACATGGGCCGTGGTGATGCCTGTTGCAGTTGTGGCACCTGGGTTGACTACCCTGGTATCTCCTCTGTCTGTGACCACTAGAGGATTGCTGACTGGGACTCTGATAGTGGTCAATCTTCTGCTGCTGAGATTGTGGCTGAACAGATGCTGAACCTTTGCTGGAATCCCCATCCCACTTTCTTTTACTGTCACCAGATGTAGCAGGAGTAACTGAGGTGGTGACATTAGCAGTAGCGTTAACACGCTTGGGCAGTTTATTCTGATCAACTGCCTGATCGGTGATACGGTGAGCAAGGCGCTGGATTTCCTGGATGTTTTCGAGGTTAGCCGACGTCACGTGGCTCTGAATTTCTGGCGCCAATCCCTTGAGATACAACTCAATGCGCTTGTATGGAGGGTCCACCATTGTAGGACACAGAACAGCCAGCTCATTAGACCGTTTAGTATACGCCTCGATTTCCGATCCAACCATTTTCAAGTTATACAGCTCGTCTTCTAGCTTGTGAATATCTTCCCGCGTGCAATACTCACGCTTGATGAGTTCCTTGAAATCGTTCCATGGGGTGGCGTTAGCAGCTGCCAACCCTAAGATTTGAACTTGGGCGTTCCACCAAGTCAGTGCTATTCCCTCCAAAGTACCGGTGGCAAACTTGACCTTGCGAGCCTCAGGGCACTCGCACATTTCGAATACTGATTCTAGCTTTTCAAACCAATGGAGGAGTCTCACTGCCCCCTCGGTGCCGCTGAAGGAATTTGGACGACAGTCCATGAAGTTCTTAAAAGTGCAAACTTGCTGCGCTGGTTGACCTGCTTGAGCTGCTGCAACTGCCGCAGCAACTTGAGCTTGTACAAGAGCCTCTAACTGGGCTTGTGTCATGTTGATTCTTCCAGACATGATCTTCATAGTAACGTAAGTGAGAGTGGTTCGCGAGTAGGGCGATGACAGAAAAGCGTAAGCACGTAGGGATTCTCATGTTATGGTATCATGTGTATCTAAGCGTAATGCGAGCAAAGTTCTAAGCAGTTCTAGCAAACAGGCAATAAATATAAACCTTATTACCTAGGATGTCGAGTCTTGCACGTGGAGCGAAGCGTCGTTGTGGATCGTTGAGAGCACTATTCTGGTTATAGTCCGGTTTTAATAAAAACGTTTTCCCATATTAAAACCAAGTTCTCTATAACCAATGGCTCTGATACCAATCTGTCACACCCCCAAAATCCACCCGCGGAGTACCACCGCTTGGGAGCGTGACTGACCAGGAACAAGCCATCAATCATATCAAACACAGCATTTAATATAAAAGTAAATAATGTAAATCATCATGACATGATTGATGTTTCAAAAACCAACATCGTTTAAGTAGCGGAAGCATAGTATGAAATCTCAAAATAGTTCTAAGTTCAAATATCGTTCATGATCCAAATCCCACCACGACCTGCTCCTCCCTGTGCAAGCTCCATAATGTACCTAAGGTCCTGCAAGGCATGCAGCAAATAATCAACAAACTAGTTGAGCGAGTTCACAGAAAGTAAGTTCATAACGTAGTGCATAAGTATAGCTAGTGGGGGCTTCCCATACTAGTGTGTACTAAAGGTGGGGGCTTCCCAAACCTTGTGTTCATAATACTGGTGGGGGCTTCCCATGTTCATCCTGGTTAATGAGGGCTTCTCATTAACGGTACTTACTAGACTAACTTCCGACCATGTGTTCTTCTTTACCGAGAACAGGAAAACGTACAGGGTCACGTAGGCTTTACGTGACGTGCCCTTCCCCGAGGACAGTGGTACGCGTGGGGGCTACGTAGGCTTTACGCAGCGTGGCCTTCCGACCTGGAAGCCAGTGGATGGTATTGGGTTACGTAGGCTTTACGTAACGTGTCCTCCCGACCCGGGAGACAAATGGCAAATACTGGGTTACGTAGGCTTTACGTAACGTGTCCTGACTATCCTGAGGACGATGGTCCATAGTCTAGTGAATGCGTAAGTACGAGTAACTCTTTCAATATCAACATATCCAACCCAATTCCCAACCCGGGAATCCCATGCCTTGGCTGTGTGAACTCACCTTGGTTTGCTCGGCAGATACACAGAAAGTACAAGTAGCAAGTAAATGGTCACTCACGTCCTATCATGGTTATTATACGAGTCAGGTTCGTATATAGCACGTATATAGTAATCACGTATAGTCATGGCAAACATGTACGCACGTAAGCAGATAAGACATAGCATGTGAGGATCCAATTGTCTAAGTCCAACCATACCCGGCCCAATAGCATAACAGCCCAATATCATAATCAGTTAAACAAATAGCCAAGTGTCCGGCCCAAATCAGTTGGGCCTGTAATAGTCCAATAGCAACAGTCCACAAATCAAATCATTGGGCCCGTGACAGTGAAGGCCCAACAGTGTACGCGTAATGGTGGTCTCGACTCGCAACGGGGTTACGAGTCGCAACGAGGATCTCGAGTCGTAACGGCTGGATACGAGTCGCAACAGATGGTCTCGGTTCATCATGGTTTGGTTACGAGTCGCAATCTGACTCGCAACCGTGGTTGCGGCTCGTGCTGTCGTGGTCTCGAGTGGGGTTCCGACTCGCAACGAGCGATATCGAGTCGCAACCGTGTGTGTAACGACTTTCCTGCTTTCATGCAATTCATTTAGGTAATTCAATCATCGTTGACAGTTTCCAAAAATCAATTATCAACTAACAGTTTGTCATTCAAGAATTCATCGATCAAACAGGGAAATAGTCATCAATTCTTATGAACCCTAATAATCACACTTATGAACAATAACAATAATCATAACACTCAATCATATTATGATCCGATTTCATGAACATTAAACTCGAATTGCATAACCTCACAGCCAATCAACAAGACATATCATTAACATCATCAACAACAAATCCGATTAACAAACATCACTATTATAAGTACCCGCATCCAACATCAACAACCAATCAATTTTACTAACATACACCCTAGTTACATCGCATAACCGAATGATAGCAATCATGGCATCACATATAATCGAATCATGAATTCAAACAAACATACTAACCGGTTACAAGTAACGAGATGTGATCCGAACAAGAGGGTGATCGGGTGGCCTTATGCCGTCGGTTCCTAAACAAGCCGAGAGAGAGAGCAAAGCTTCTAGGGTTCGTGTGTGTGTTTGTGATTTGCAAAAGTGGTAAACCAAAACCCCTAAACTCGGTTTTGTGTTGCGAGTGGGGAGTGGGCCGAGCCCAACTCGGGTATCAAGTGGAGTCCGATTTCAAGGTGGCCCAAACGAGCTTGTATGACCGGTTTACTTTGTGCAATCGATTTTAGTGTGTGGTTTGGGTTCGGCTCCATTAACATACAAATATATCACACAATACTCATAACGACATCACATAAATCACGTAATATTCATTAGCTCAAAATGTCACATAAACACGTAACGTTACATCAAGCAAGCCTAAAGTTCGAGTTGTCACATTTTTAATGTGGAAATTACTTCCTACAAACCTCAACAATCAACGAATGGTCCTGCTATATTATATGATTATGAAAGTGTTTTTAAATCATTTAATAATCCTGAGGTTTCTGATGCAGATGATTCTCAGCTGATTCAGACAGTGATTGGTGAAGACGATGAAGGCGAGTTCATGCCTAGATCGAATGTTGATATGTCAGATGCTCCGTGTTGATGCATTTATTGTCTATCGCCTTCGTCAATTCGAGTCGTAGTGAAAAGCCAGAAGAAATCAAGCGCATAATGTCATATTTAGTTAGAAATAGCAAGGTGGCGTTTTGGTAATTAATAAGAATCCTCATTAATTCCAAGGCCTATAAATAGGATGTTGATGGCATAAGTTTAGAAGTGAAAAAGACTCTTGAAAGACTTTCCTCCACATTTGTACTTTTGGAGATCCAAGTTTAGAGAGAGAAAGTCTAGAGAGAGAAAGTAGTTGTAATCGTGAATCTTGTACTGGATTTGTCATATCTTTCAATAAATCACGGTTAGTAGTATGTTATTGAGTGTTCGGTCACGTACGTTCACGGATTCCGCACGTGAAACGTTCGTTACGCAATCGAACGGCGTCAAAACCGGTCCTACAATTGGTATCAGAGCTAGGAGCTCGATTGCACGATCAAACACATTGATTCGTACCTGATTACATCGATTTCAGATCTGAATTTCATCAAATTCTTCATTTTTTTCGAGTTTATCACGTTTTTCACCGTTTTTCTTCAAATTGAACGGGTAACTACGGTCCAAATCGTCTGATTTCTTAGTATGTTGTGCGAAAATCCTTGAATTACAACCCTACAAAGTTTCAGGTCCTAAATCCTAGCCGATTAGGAGAAATTCGCGTTTCTTGGTCCGAAATCCGTTTGAAACAGCGTCTGTCCGTTTGAAATTAGCCATTCCGTTTGAAACATCGTTTTAAGTAGCATACCGTTTGAAATCCACCGTCTGAAGCTGTCCTATCGTTTGAAATTATGATATCCGTTTGAATTATCGTTTGAAAAAGGCTTCCGTTTGAAATTGTCGTTTGAAAGGTTCCAACCGTTTGAAACACGACATCTTGTTTTGAAAATGGCTCAGTTGTTCACATGATTAAAGCTGAGCGGTCCAATGAGAATTGAAGTAGAATTATAGTTGTCGGTCATGTGATGCAATCAATTGCACAAAGTGAGCGGTCTATTAAATAAATTCAAGTGAAACAAGCTGTTGGGTTAATTGAATAAAGTTTACGGCCCAATAGAAAATTATTGTAACAAATCTTGCCGCCCACCTACATTTTAAGATCCAATCAAGAGCTTTGAAATAAGTCAAGTTGTCTGCTAACTACATTTAAAAATATAAATTTGCATGTGATACAGACATCGGCCAAATATCCACCCATTAATTGAAGTTGATTTTTTTTTAAAAAATTGATTGCACCGACCCACTACTTTTGGCCAAATCATGTTCGCCGCCCAGTTGATACAAAGGCTCAATGATGTTATTGTCTACATGTGAAGTATTGTTACATCGACCCATTAATATTCTTTGGCCCTATCAGCATTTAGATTGTGGATCATTGAGAAGGCCCATGTGCACCGCCCATAGCTGTTGTTGTTAAATTTGGCACAATCCCAGCTCCTTGTCACCGACCCATTAACATTTTTTTTGGACCAATCATTGAGTTAGAATCCCAGTTGCACCGCCTAATCATTGTTTGATTGTAATAGTGTCAAGAATATTAGAACTGGAGTTGTAGTGAAATAGAGAAGGACGAAGTGTGTTAGGGTTTATTCTATCGTTGTGGGTAAATTCTAAAAGTGACGTTTATAATAGTGATTTGGGTTGATTTTTTTAAACAAGTGATTTGGACCGGAAGATAGTCAAATTGATATTGGGCCGAGTTTGTTAAAAGGATCGTTTAGATTAAGGGCTACAAAGAGTCGTTTATACAAATTAAAGTTCAAGTTTGGGTCGCGAATTTGTTAAAGGTGATTTGAAACAGTTGAGGATTTGATTGTGGGCCACTACAATTTGAAGTTGTTATTTGGACCGGAAAGTGATTTGAAATTACAAACGGTGGCTGCTAGCTTGTGGATTTAAATTGGGATACAAACGTTTAGCGGGCTTTGTGAAAATTGAGATTTTGTGAACACCCAAGTCGGTTGAAAATCATCATCAGTTCGCACACTCACTCGAGCGAATCCACACTCAATTTGTTGTCGCCGGATTTTCATCACTCAATCGGATATTCATCTGATTCATTTGGTTTGAAAAAGTAATTGAACGGATTTTAGAGTGTGTGAATTCTCGTATCATTCGAAAATCTGTTTTCGTGAATCCTTTAATACCGAAGCATGGATTCTGAAATTTATATTGCACAGAAGAAATTTGACAATTTTACAGGTATCAATGGAGAATCAATTGAAGAATTGATCAAAAGGTATGTCGAGTTGTATTGGGAGATGAAAAGATTGAAGATAACCAAGACTAATACTAATGAGGAATGGGTTTACAAATTGGCAAATGTTTTACCGGGTGATATGTGGAGAACGTATTTGTCAGATTTGAAGAAGATATATTTAGACGTGAATTTGAGCTTGTTTATTGAGAAGATTAAAGAACGAGAACTTGAAATTCAAAAGATTAGTAATGCAGAAGCAGCTGATGAAGCAAAATTAAAATCTGAGGCAAATGTTCGAGAGGTAGAGGAGCAAGTTAAAGAAATTTCAGCTATCAAGGTGGAAATGAAAGCTGAAGCTGTAAATATGACCGAGAAGTGCTCAAACTGTGAAAATCTAAAATCAGAAAATGCCAAACTCTTGAGGGATTTAGAGAGTTTGACATTAGAAAACGAAAATCTTAAAAATTCAGAAAATGTTTTGAAAATTCAAATAAAAAATTCAGAAATTGAAAAAGTAAAAATTGAAAAAGATTTTCAAAGTCAAATAAAGATTCTTGAAGATGGGAGGAATGTGTTTAGCAAAAATAACATCGAAAAGCAAAAAATGATAAATTCTCATGTTCAGCAGATTATCAAACTTGAAAAAGAAGGAGAGCAAGCTCGAAAGAAAATCAACGAGCTTGAAAATAAATTGAAAGGTTTTGTGATTTCTTCAGCGTATGTGAATATTTCATGTCCAAAACCGATCAATGAAATCCCAATAAGTGACAATGTCACAAACTTTGACAATGTCAAAGTTGAAGATTGTGATGAGAAATCTGATGATGAAAAAGAAAAAATTGAAAAACAAAAATTGTTTTTAGAATTAAAAGAAAAATCAAAAATACTGTTTTGCAATCTACTGAAATAGGTGAATGCTCAAAGCAAAAACCTGTTAAGAAGATTGTTGAACAAAAACAAATTGTTAAAAAGTTGAAAAATGTCCAAAACAAAAATAAAAGCTCATCAGATCAATCATCCAATCGCACTAAAAAATCACAAAAATTGAAAAACGAAAACTCAAAAATTGTTGGTAATAAGTGGTGCACCTTTGACCACAGTGCTCAAAAGTCAAATCCAACAATCAAGAGGAGGAAAGAGTATCACCAAGCCAAACAGTGCTTTGATCTGAGCGTTTGGTGTGACAATGGTGATTGGTATAATAACAGAGTGTGCTACAAATGTGGTTATCAAGGACACATTGCTGCTAACTGCCAGAATTGGAGTTATGAGACGAGGAAATGCTATAATTGTCAAATCAAAGGTCACATTGCCAGGGATTGCCCAAGAAGATCAAATGAAAGATTGAGGGTTAATTCTCAGAAATTGGCAAAGAAACCAGTCATTGTCAAGCCCAAGGAACTGAAAGTTTCAGACCAGAAAGTCAAAGAACAGAAGGTTCAAGAACCTAAAGTTCAAGAAAAGAAAGTGAAGCTTTCTCAAGGGCAAAAAGACAAACTGCGAAAGAAGAGGAAGAAGGCCAGAGAATATCTGGAGAAGATTTTGTCTTCGGGTTCACCCGACAGATCGAACAAGAGTGCTGATGAATCAACTCCCTAGTCTGCAAAGCCAAGCAAGATGAATTCATCAGATGCAAATCTGAGGACAAAAGAGGAGATAAAGAAGAAGGTAACATTTTGTGGCAATGAATCTATTTCTTTGGAAACAAAGGAGCCACATGTCGGCGATGAATCTGGCTCGTCAAAGTCAGACAAGCCACATTCAGGCAATGATTCTGGTTCGTCAAAACCAGAAGAGCCAGTTATTGAGGTAAAAACTGAGAATTCAGGTTTAACAATGAATGATGCAAATTTTCCACCATTGTTGAACAAAATTCAAAATCACCCAAGGATAGTCAGGCTTGGGTGAAACTGTTTAAATGAAAAATCTGACTTGCCGGAGTTCCCAGGTTGGTAAGCGTGGAACATGAATCGGCACATTTCTTGAGAAATTTCACTCTGGTGATTTTTCGTCTTTCAAAAGATAAATCAGGGACATTAAGTTGTACTTGATTCATCTTTCCTACAAGTGGTAATTTGAAAAACAAAGTGATGAAACCCCGAGTTTATGAAATGTCACACAAAACTAATTTTCCGGAAAAACCATTTTGATTAAAACAAACTTAAGTGTTTTGAAATCATAATGGGAAAATAGTTTGTTGTCAGGGGGAGTTCTGATTGTTTATGCCAGGTGGATGGAGAATTGAAGTGATTCTCATCAGGTTGTCAAGTTTGTACAGTTTGTTTCAAATTTTCTCAGAAAATCAAAATTGAAACATATTTTGATTTTAGGGGGAGAAAAATTTTAAAAAATTAGAAAATTTGAAAATGTCAAAAACATTGAAAAATATAAAAAATGAGTTTTTGTTGCATAAAAGAGGAAATGATAGTACATCAGTGGTCTATCACAGCACGCTAAAGATATGTAATGTTTACAAGTGATAAACAATCTTACTACGGATGTGTCGGTAGATTTTTGCACACTTAGTAAATTGAAATGAGATATAAACCTAAATTCAAACTTGCTTAATTCGTGGATAACTATTCTTGGATACATGGGTAACCCCCGAAATCTTGTTTGAAAGATCCCTCTTTCTGAGATACTAGGTCTTTATACTCAGTGATATCTGGGGTATTATTTTGGGACTTCTGCTGTATGGAAATACTGACCTAGTCTCCGAATAATACTTTCTGCAAAATGCTTTGAAATATAAGCACAGCCCTCAGCAAGTTGATAAAACAATAAAATTGATAGTCACTGCAGTTGTAACAAAAGATCCTCTAAAGGGGACCCACCAAAAGTCGAAGCCGTCATCTCTCTGCGTATACGGAAGTATCGACCTGAGCTCTCACGGCCCTCGCAATTTACCCCTTAACAGATATCATCTGTGGTATACTCACCTGTAAGACTAAACATTGGGATCTGGATACGGGAGTATATTCAAGTGGAGTGATACACATTTAAGTTCAAGTTTCGAAAACATTAATATCGTATCTCGAATCAATTGAAATTTGTGTGAAAATTTAAAGTGGACCAATATACTGACAATCTAGGTAAATTGTTTAAAACTTAAAATGTTTAAAGCTTAACGGTGTTAGTGATATGTCTCAAAAA
This sequence comes from Helianthus annuus, assembly GCF_002127325.2. Taxonomy (NCBI): domain Eukaryota; kingdom Viridiplantae; phylum Streptophyta; class Magnoliopsida; order Asterales; family Asteraceae; genus Helianthus; species Helianthus annuus. The sequence continues at coordinate 62,907,258 of NC_035442.2, forward strand.
CTGATATGATCCTCTTGCACAAACTCACAAAAATATGTTTGTACATATTTCATTTCTGCATTTAATTTCTGTCTTTGCATTTATGTTTCATAGTATGAAAAATCCAAAAAGATTTTCGACAACTGATGGTGAAAAGCTGATATTCAAAATCTCAAAGGCTAAACAAGATGAACAGTTGGATTGGTTAATTGGTTTGAAATGTTTAAGATGATTCAGTAAATTGAATCAGAAATTGAAATGTTTCAAAGTTGATCAATTTTTAAATGTAAAATAGTCTCAACTGTTTAGTTGATTCAGTTAGTTGAATCACAATATTGTTTGTTATAATTGTATGTTTGAGATGTGTAGGTTTCTGAATCTGTTGCTACGAAAAGCCAGGCGTCGATCCCAAAGCACGGAAGCTTGACGAAAGGGGGAGCCTGAAGAAAGATACTACCGAAAGGGGGAGCATCGGAAGCTGAAGACAGATCCACCGGGATTCTGTTCAAGCAAGAAGACTCAAGAGAGAGAGAAAGACAAGTCGTTATGAGTTTCACTACGGATTGACTACGGCAATATCCAAGGGGGAGATTGTTGATGCATTTATTGTCTATCGCCTTCGTCAATTCAAGTCGTAGTGAAAAGCCAGAAGAAATCAAGCGCATAATGTCATATTTAGTTAGAAATAGCAAGGTAGCGTTTTGGTAATTAATGAGAATCCTCATTAATTCCAAGGCCTATAAATAGGATGTTGATGACATAAGTTTAGAAGTGAGAAAGACTCTTGAAAGACTTTCCTCCACATTTGTACTTTTGGAGATCCGAGTTTAGAGAGAGAAAGTATAGAGAGAGAAAGTCTAGAGAGAGAAAGTAGTTGTAATCGTGAATCTTGTACTGGATTTGTCATATCTTTCAATAAATCACGGTTAGTAGTACGTTATTGAGTGTTCGGTCACGTACGTTCACGGATTCCGCACGTGAAACGTTCGTTACGCAATCGAACGGTGTCAAAACCGGTCCTACACTCCGGAAACTTCCCATGGTGCTGCTGATCCTGATTCAAGTGATAGTGAACCTGAACCCAATCAGGGGGAAGATTTCATTAATCCATTTGCAAATCAGAATATTCAGGGGGAGTTTGGATCAAACCTGGGTGACAATCTGGAAGTCGATGCTGTTGCTACTACACGAGCAAATAGAGATCATCCAGTTGACATGATTCTTGGAGATCCTATTGCAGGTGTTCAGACTAGAAGAAGCATTGCAGCGAATTCTGGGTTATTTGTTTCGATTGAGAAGACTGGGATAGTGAATGAATGCTTGTATAGTTGCTTTATTTCCCAAGAGGAGCCGAAGAACATTCATATGGCTCTTAAAGACAATTCATGGGTTGAAGCTATGCAAGAGAAATTGGCTCAGTTCGCGAAGTTGAAGGTTTGGGAGTTAGTGGACCTTCCGAAAGGTGAAAGAGAGATTGGCACTAAATGGGTATTTAGGTGCAAGAAGGATGAACGAGGTATCGTCACACGCAACAAGGCTCGGTTAGTTGTCAAAGGTTTCAATCAGCAAGAGGGGATTGATTACAATGAAGTGTTTGCACCAGTGGAAAGGTTGGAGGCAATTCGTTTGTTTCTGGCTTTTGCTTCATTCAAGGGCTTTAAAGTTTACCAACTAGATGTGAAGAGTGCATTTCTTTATGGGAAAGTCCAAGAAGTGGTGTATGTCTCACAACCAGATGGGTTCGTTGATCCAGACTATCCAGATCGAGTGTACAAACTTGATAAGGCATTGTATGGGTTACATCAAGCTCCCAGGGCGTGGTACGAGACACTGTCTACACATCTGCTCAAGAATGGTTTTGAAAGAGGTCAGATTGACAGTACACTGTTCATTAAGAGAAAGAAGGAAGAGTTTCTGCTGGTACAGGTATACGTGGATGACATCATCTTTGGGTCATCTGAAGAAAACATGTGTAAAGAATTCGAACAGGTGATGAAGAGCAAGTTTGAAATGAGCGCTATGGGTGAGCTGTTGTTAGTACACGGAATGTCTGTTGACTTCGTCTACATCAAGTCTTAGGTCAATATAGGTCAACATAGGGTTTAGAATGTCAAAATTAGGTTTTATGTTGATAGGTTCGCTTATGTGAACATGTTAGATGTAGGTCCGCTCATAGGGTCTTAATTAGGTTCGCTTATGTGTCATCAGGGATGGTTCGCTTGTTTGTCAGGTTGGTAGGTTCGCTTTTAGGACAGTCCGTATAAGCGAACCTCACAACCCTATAAATACCTGATGTTTGTGATTCATTTGTAACGTTGGAGCGGACCTAGACCATTGCTTGTGGAACGAAACTCTGTCAAATTGTAATCAGAAAGCAATAAAAGAGAAGAAATTAGAAAGGAATAGCTGTTGTAACTTCATTTACGTTGATTCCGCCTTCGTACGTGGAGATGAACTGTCTCGGCTGACTTTTCAGGGTCGGAACACGGTCCAACAAGTGGTATCAGAGCTCAGGACGAGGAGTTCATACTACTACAGCTTGATTCTACCGAATTCTCTGATTTCTACTCACTTTCTTTCATACTTTTTCGATTTGAAGTGGTTCCTACGGTTGAAATTGTCTGATTTTTGAGTATTACTTGCGGAACATACAATTAACAAACCCTAGAAAGTTTTAGGTTAAAACTCGGCTTAAAAATGGTTAAAATTGGGTAAATTGTGAGATCCGCTTTTACAGACATCGACAGGTTCGCTCGAAAATACCTAGATCCGCTCGAAAATCATAGGTTCGCTCATCAGGTCCGCTCGAACGGATATTACCTGATTCGCTCATTAGTACATAATCTGATCCGCTCGAACGAACCTTGTAGATTCGCTCATCCGAACATAATTCAGTTCGCTCATTTGAACAAGTGTAGGTTCGCTCGACCTGATACTTACCAGGTCCGCCTATTTGGACATAACCTGGTCCGCTTATTTGTCACAATTGCTGATAGTTTTGATTTCGCTCGAGTGTTCATTGTGATTGTTATTTTGAGTGATCTTGTTTGATTGTACAAAACTTGGCAAAAATGTTTGATGAACAAGAAAACAAAAATCTTGAAAATTTGAATAACTGGACTAAGGAAGCTTGGTATGAGATGAAATATGGTAAGGATGTTTATGTAAAAAGATACGAAAATTTCTTGTGTATGAAGAATGAATCGATGGAGATGTTGAAAGAAAGGTTTTATGAGTTAATCATCAAATTAGAAAAACATAAGGTTTGGCATTCAAATGATGAAAGAATTTTAAAATTTGTTGATGCTTTACCTTTGGAGTGGGATAAATTCGTGAATGGACTGAAACGGGATTCTAGTTTATCACGCTATGATTTAAGAAGTTTCATCAATACAATAACAAATCATAGGCTTCATGAAAATTCAAATAAAAGGAAACTATTGGATGAAATAAAAGAAGAATCAGGAAAGATAGATTTGAATGTAATCATTGAAATGAGAAAACGGATCGATGTGTGTCTTGCAGCAAAAAATAATATGAGAGACGATATTAAGAGGGGTTGTTATATTGATGAAAGTTCGAATCCTCTTGATTTTGTTAAAATTTTTTGTGCAGGTACATATAAGATGGAAACAAAGAAAGAAGCTGATGATGGAAAGATGAATGGAAAATGCTCGAAATGCGAAAAATCAGAAGCAGCTAGTGTGAAACTCTTGAAGGATGTGGAGAGTTTGACATTGGAAAACGATACTCTGAAGATCAAGAAGAAGGCTGATAATGAACGGATTTTGGAGTTATGCTTGAACTATGAAAAGCTAAAATCTGAGAATGATAAACTGTTAAATGATTTAAACAGTTTGACATCTGAAAACAAAACTTTGAAAGAAAATGAAAAAGTTTTTGAAAACAGAAGAAAATCTTCAGAAGATGAAGATTTCTGGATAAAATTGGAAAACAAAAATCTGAAAGAAAATGAAGCAAGATTTCAAGAACAGTTAAAAGTTTTGGAAAATGAAAAATCTGTTCTTGAAAATCTTAAAATTGAAAATGAAAATTCTATCAAGTTCCATCTTGAAAGAATCTCTCGGCTTGAAAAAGAAGCTGAGAATTCAAGAATCAAGATTGATGAACTTGAAAAGAAATTGTTGGTGCAGTTGTCTGTCGACTACATCTTCGTTCGAGTCTTAGAATAGGATTGATTGTAAATACGAGAAATTATGAGATTGTATAGGTTTTAGATTGTTTGGATCACTCATAGTCCATTAAGGTTAGGGTCGCTCGAATGGTAATCAGCTTGGACCGCTCGAACAGCAACCATGTTGGATCGCTCAAGTGATATTCGGCTGGACCGCTCGTATGATATCTTATGGACCGCTTATTCGGTAATGTCTTGGACCGCTCGAAGTGACATGTCTGGGCCGCTTATTGGGCCTGTCCAATAAGCGGTCCCTATGCCCTATATATACATGATGAGTGATTCCATTTGTAACAGTTGTAACAGTTAGAGAAATCGTGCCGAAGCTTTGCCGGTGCGAGATTTGAGCTGTAAACGTTTGATATTAGTAAAACAAGTAGTTAAAGTGATTTGCCTGCTGTTTCTACCTTAGTTTCTTGTAATTCCGCACCTGAAACCAAGGAGAAAGCCTCTGAACGACTCGTTCGGGTTAGAATACGATCCTACAAGTGGTATCAGAGCTCAGGAAGAGGTTCTCTGCAGAAATTAGCCGGATTTCGTCACTTTTTCTTACTTCTACACCTTCTTTTTCTGATTCGGGAAGACTTCACGGTCGGAATTTGCTCAATTTTTCACAGATTGTGCGAAATAGTATCGAGATAAACCCTAGAAAGTTTCAGATCAAAATTCAAAGTCTAAGTGGATCAAAATTGGATTTGAATGTGGACCGCTCGTTCGAACATAGCGTGAACCGCTCGACCGAACAGTTCTGAACCGCTCATCCGGACGTTATGTGGACCGCTCATTCGATCGATTAACCTGGTTCGCTCAAAATTTCATTTTTGGACCGCTTATCCGGACGAATCAGGAACCGCTCATTTGATCGGACTACCCTTGAATCGTTCATTCGAACGGTTGGGAACCGCTCATCCGGACGGTTGAGGATCGCTCATTCGATCTGGAACTGCTTATCCGAACGAACAGGAACCGCTTATCCGAACGATCAGGAACCGCTTATCCGAACTTGTTTGAATCGCTTATTCGAATTGATTTGGACCGCTTATAAGACTGATTGTGGATCGCCTATTTGGATCATTTCTGGATCGCTTATTCAGACAATTTTTGGACCGCTTTTTTGTCATCCGAATCGCCTATCTGGACCGCTGATTGGTCTGCTTTTCTGTCACATTTAGATCGCTTATTCGTCAACAAACATGTGTCGTTTTGTTTTGCGAAACATGGCAATGATGTTTGATGAACAGGAGAACTATTATTTCGAAAGATTTAATAACTGGAATAACGGATTTCTAGATGAGGGGTATAGAAAAGTGAGCAAAGATGGTTGGGCTAAAAGGTTCAAATATTTCGTGTGTCTGAAAGACGAAACGTTGGATGATCTTAAAGACCGATATAGTGTGTTACTGAATTATATGAAAGATCATGAGATATATCCGTCAAATGTTGAAAAATTAGAGAAATTTGCAGATGCATTACCGATTGAATGGGGTGAATGTTTGAAGAATTTAAGGGAGAACTCAAATTTTTCAAAATTACCTCTAAATCAATTCATCAGCAAACTTCAAGCTCATGAACTTGAAACCAGAAAGAAAAAGAAAGATTTGATCAAGGTTTTGGAGTATAATGTGCTAGATCTAAGTTTAGATGTGATTGAAGAGATGCACAAAAGGGTTACTAAATGTATCAGGGCAAAACATGTGCTAAAATACGATTTCAAACGAGGTTGTTATATTGATAATAATGGAAATCCTTTTGATTTCGTTAAAATGTTTTGTGCAGGTACATTCATAGCAAAGGATGAAGAAAGTCCAAAAGCTGAAGAATCGGTGAAGAATGAAACAATGTGCTCAACATGTGACAACTTTAAGACTGACAATGACAAACTTGTGAAAGACATGGCAAGTTTGACATCTGAAGTCAAAAAGTTGAAAGACGAGAAGCACGTTGCTGAAAATCAGATTCTTATTCTGAAAGAAATTTGTGAGAAGTTGAAAGCTGAAAATGACAAACTGTTGGTTGGTTTTAACAGTTTGACTTTGAAAAATCAAGAATTTGAGGGGCAAGTGAAAATTCTTGAAGATGGAAGAAATGTGTTCAGTAAAAACAACATTGAAAAACAGAAGATGATAAATTCCCATCTTCAGAAAATTGTCGAACTTGAAAAAGAAGGTGAAAGCGCTCAAAAGAAAATCAAAGAATTGGTAAAAGAGCTTGAAAGCAAACAGAAATCTTTAGAAGATTTAGATTTCTGGATTAAGCTTGAAAACAAGAATCTAAAAGCGAATGAATCAAAATTTCAGGAACAGATAAAAGTTTTGATAAATGAAAAGTCTGTTCTTGAAAATTTGAAAGTTGAAGATGAAAATTCCATCAAGTCTCATCTTGAGAGAATATCTCAGCTTGAGGAAGAAGCTAGGAATTCCAGGATCAAGATAGATGAACTTGAGAAGAAATTGATCAGTTTTGCGACTAAATCTGACAAGTTGAATATTCCTTGTCCAAAACCGATCAATTCAGTTCCGATAAGTGAAAAGGCTACAAACTTTGATAAAGTCAAAGTCAAAGATTGTGATGAGAAAACTGATGAGGAAAATGAGAAATTTTATTCAGCAGATGAGTCTGAGACAGAGTCTGATGATGAAAATGATAAAAAAGAAAAACAAAAATTGTTTTTAAAGTTGAAAGAAAAATTTCAGAAAACTGTTTTGCAAACGACTGAAAAAGGAGAATGCTCTAAGCAAAAACCTGTGAAGAAGATTGTAAAACAGAATCAAAACTTTAAAAATGAAGGAAAAAACTCATCAGTACGATCATCCAGTCAAAAGAAAAAATTACAAAAAATAGAAAATGAAAATTCAAAATTTGTTGTGTGCAGGACGAACCACAGTGCTAAAGCGTCAAAACCAGCAAACTTGAGGAAGGAATATCACCAAGCCAGACAATGCTATGATCTGAGCGTTTGGTGTGAAGGTGGTAACTGGTATGATAACAGGGTGTGCTACAGCTGCGGATATCAGGGGCATATTGCTGTTAACTGCCAGTACTGGAGTTATGAGACCAGGAGGTGCTATAATTGCAATATCAAAGGTCACATTGCCAGAGATTGCCCAAGGAGATCGCATGAAAGATTGAGGGCCAATTCTCAGAAAATGGCAAAGAAGATACCAGTCGTTGTCAAGCCCAAAGAATTGAAAGTTTCGAGCCAAAACATCAGAGAACAGAAGGTCAAAGAACCTAAAGTTCAAGAAACAAAGATAAAGCTTTCGCAGGGGCAGAAAGATCGACTGAGGAAAAAGAGAAAGAAGGCGAGAGAATATCTCGAGAAGATTTTGTCCTCGGGTTCACCCGACAGATCGTATAAGAGTGCTGATAAATCGATTCACTCGACAACAAAGTCAAGTAAACCGAATTCATCAGATACAAATCTGAGGACTAAAGAGGATAAGAAGAAGAAGAAAGTGAAGTTTTCACTTCCTGGCGATGAATTTGTTTCTTCGAAAACAAAGGAGCCACATGTCGGCGATGAATCTGACAGGTCAAAGTCAGACAAGCCACATTCAGGCAATGATTCTGGTATGGTAAAACCAGAAGAGCCATGTGTTGAGGTAAAGGTCGAGAATTCTAGTTTAACAATGGATGAAAAAAATTTTCCACCATTGTTGAATAAGAATTCAAAATCACCCAAGGCTGGTCAGGCTTGGGTGAAACTTTTCAAATAGAAAAACCTGACTTGCCGGAGCTCCCAGGTTTGTAAGAGTGGAGCATGAATCGGCATCTTTTTAAATCTGTGTTTGAAGATTTTGCAGGAATTGCCGGAGATCCCAAGATGGTATCGTGGATCATGAATCGGCATCTCTCTTGAATTTTATTCGGTAACGTCAATCATGCAAACGGTAAAGAGGTTTGGTTGTGTTTGTGAATGTTTTACAAGTGGTACAGAGGATTCTGGACTGCATATGGTAAATCAAGGACATTAACTTGTACTTGGATTTTCCTACTTTTGTGTAGAAAACAAGATGATGAAGTAACCCCGTACCTAAACTGTTTGGTAAACAAACTAAGTTTTCCGGAAAAGCCATTTTGATTAAAACAAACTTAAGTGTTTTGAAATCACAATGGGAAAATAGTTTGTTGTGAGGGGGAGTTCTGATTGTTTATGCCAGGTGGATAGAGAATTGAAGTGATTCTCATCAGGTTGTCAAGTTTGTACAGTTTGTTTCAAATTTTCCCAGAAAATCAAAATTGAAACATATTTTGATTTTAGGGGGAGAAAAATTTAAAAAAAAAATTAGAAAATTTGAAAATGTCAAAAACATTAAAAATTTAAAAATGAGTTTTGTTGTGAAAAAGAGGAAATGATTGTAAATCAGTGGACTATCACAGCATGCTAAAGAAATGTAATGTAAAATGTGATAAACGGTCTCACTGATGATGTGACGATAGGTTTTTGTACATTTAGTAGATTTATTCGGGATATAAACCTAAAATTTCAAACTTATGAAATTCGTGGGGAACACTACTTGGATATATAGGTAACCCCTGAAATCTCGTTTGAAAGGTCTCGTATTCTGATATACTAGGTGTTTATACTCTATGATGTCTGGGGTATTATTCCGGGACTTCTGCTGAACGGTAGTTCTGACCTAGTCCTTGGCTAATACTTTCCACAAAATGCTTGAAATATAGCATAAAGCCCTCAGTTGATTAGACAATAAAATTGATAATCATCTGTTGTAGCTGAAAAGATCCTCTAAAGGGGACACACTGCTAAGTAGAAGCTGATATCTCTCTGCTGAACGGAAGTTCTGACCTGAGATCCCTCAGTTCTCGCATCGTTCCCCTAATTTATGTACAGACATCATTGTAGTGTTTATACCTGTAAGACTGAATATTGGGATTCTGGATACGGGAGTATATTCAAGAGGTGGGACACATGAATTGAACTAAGTTCATAAAATACCTAAATAGTATCCTGAATAGATTGAAAATTGTATGAAAATTTAAGAGGACAATTATATCGTCAATCTACGTGAATCGTTTAGAACTTAAAACGATTAAAAGCTTAACGGTGCTTGTGTTATGTCTCAAAAACTGATATGATCCTCGTGCACAAACTCACAAAAATATGTTTGTTTTGCAATTTAATTTCTGTCTTTGCATTTATGTTTCATATTTTCAAAAATCCAAAAAGATTTTCGACAACTGATGGCGAAAAGCTGATTTTCAAAATCTCAAAGGCTAAACTTGATGAACAGACAGGTTGGTTAAGACATTGAAATGTTTAAAATGATTCATTAGGTTGAATCAGAAATTGGAATGTTTCAAATTTGTGAAGCAGTGGTTAATTGAAAACAGTATCACATGATTAAGTTGATTCATTAGGTTGAATCACAATTATTTTGGTTTGTGAAAGTATGGTTGAGTTTTGCAGATTTCTGATCCTGTTGCTACAGATAGCCAGGAGACATATCAGAACCAGAGATGATGAGCTGAACAGAGAGAAGCCAGGAGATAATTTCGATGGTGGTAACAAAATTCCAGACGACTATCCTAGCAGGGTGATAGGGGGAGTCTGATGAAAGTTATAGCCAAAGAAAGATAGATCCAGGCAGAATTCTTGAAGAAGACCGAACTATATCCGAGAATGTCTTGTTGAAGACTCTCACTTAAGATTCCGTCAACATTCAAGGGGGAGTCTGTTGGTGCAGTTGTCTGTCGACTACATCTTCGTTTGAGTCTTAGAATAGGATTGATTGTTACGAGAAATTATGAGATTGTATAGGTTTTAGATTGTTTGGATCACTCATAGTCCATTAAGGTTAGGGTCGCTCGAATGGTAATCAGCTTGGACCGCTCGAACAACAACCATGTTGGATCGCTCAAGTGATATTCGGCTGGACCGCTCGTATGATATCTTATGGACCGCTTATTCGGTAATGTCTCGGCCTGTCCAATAAGCGGTCCCTATGCCCTATATATACATGATGAGTGATTCCATTTGTAACAGTTAGAGAAATCGTGCCGAAGCTTTGCCGGTGCGAGATTTGAGCTGTAAACGTTTGATATTAGTAAAACAAGTAGTTAAAGTGATTTGCCTGCTGTTTCTACCTTAGTTTCTTGTAATTCCGCACCTGAAACCAAGGAGAAAGCCTCTGAACGACTCGTTCGGGTTAGAATACGATCCTACAGAAATTGAAAGGTTTTGTGACTGCATCAGATAGTTTGAATTTTCCCTGTCCAAAACCGATCAATTCTGTTCCAATAAGTGACAATGTCACAAATTTTGACAAAGTCAAAATTGAAGATTGTGATGAAATATCTGATGATGAAAAAGAAAAGAAAAGAAAAATACTTTTAGATTTCAAGAAAAATTTCAAAAGACTGTTTTGCAATCTACTGAAATAGGTGAATGCTCGAAGCAAAAATCTGTTAAGAAGAATGCAGAACAGAAACAAAAAGATAAAAATTTGAAAAATTCTAAAAATGAAAATAAAAGCTCATCAGATAATTCATCCAATCGTTATGAAAAATCACAAAAATTTAAAAATGAAAACTTAAAAAATGTTGGAAATAAGTGGTGCAGGTTTGACCACAGTGCTCAAAAGACAAATCCAGCATTGAAGAGGAGAAATGAGTGTAACCAAGCCAAATAATGTTATGATCTGAAGATTTGGACTGAAAGAAATGAATGGTATGATAATAGAATGTGCTACACCTGTGGTGTTAGAGGACACATTGCTGTTAATTGTCAAAATTGGAATTATGAAACGAGAAGGTGCTATGAATGTCATATCAGAGGACATATTGCCAGAGATTGCCCAAGGAGTTCGATGAGAAGATCGAGGGTTGAATCTCAGAAAATGGTGAAGAAACCAGTCAATGTCAAGCCCAAAGAATAGAAGGTTCAAGAACCTAAAGTTCAGGAAACAAAAGTAAAACTTTCTTAGGGGCAAAAAGACAGACTGCGAAAGAAGAGGAAGAAGGCCAGAGAGTATCTGGAAAGGATTTTGTCCTCGGGTTCACCGGACAGATTGAATAAGAGTACTGATGAATCGCTTCACTTGACAACAAAGTCAAGTAAACCGAATTCGTCAGATGCAAATCTGAGGACAAAAGAGGAGATAAAGAAGAAGGTAAAATTTGGTGGCAATGACTCTGTTTCATAGGAAACAAAGGAGCCACATGTCGGCGATGAATCTGACTCATCAAAGTCAGACAAGCCACATTCAGGCAATGATTCTGGTTCGTCAAAACCAGAAGAGCCAAGTTTTGAGGTAAAATTGTCAAAAACACCCAAGGCTGGTCAGGCTTGGGTGAATCTATTCAAATAGAAAAACCTGACTTGCCGGAGTTCCCAGGTTGGTAAGCGTGGAACAGGTATCGGCATCTTTCTTGAGAAATTCACAGGTTGGTAACTGTGATATTTCGAATTACAAAAGACTAATCAAGGACATTAAGTTGTACTTGATTTCTCTTTCCGTCAAGTAATTAAAGGAAAACAATGTGATGAAAGAACCCCGAATTTGTGAAATGACACACAAAACTAATTTTCCGGAAAAACCATTTTGATTAAAACAAACTTATGTGTTTTGAAATCTAAATGGGAAAATAGTTTGTTGTCAGAGGGAGTTCTGATTGTTTATGCCAATGAATGGCGAATTGAAGTGATTCGATATCAGTTTGTCATTTTATTTGTACAGTTTTCAAATTTTCCTTGAAAATCAAAATTGAAACATATTTTGATTTTAGGGGGAGAAAAATTTTAAAAAAATTAGAAAATTTGAAAATGCCAAAAACATTGAAAAAGCAAAAATGAGTTTTGTTGATAAAAGAGGAAATGATAGTACATCAGTGGACTATCACATCACACTAAAGAAATGAAATGTCAAATGTGATAAACGGTCTCACTATTGATGTGTCGATAGGTTTTTGCACATTTAGTAGATTTATTCGGGATATAAACTTAAAATTTCAAACTTGCGAAATTCTTGGGGAACACTACTTGGATATATAGGTAATCCCTGAAATCTCGTTTGAAAGGTCTCGTATTCTGATATACTAGATTTTTATACTCAATGATGTCTGGGGTATTATTCCGGGACTTCTGCTGAACGGTAGTTCTAACCTAGTCCTTGGCTAATACTTTGCTTTAAATGCTTGAAACATAGCATAAAGCCCTCAGCTGATTAGACAATAAAATTGATAATCATCTGTTGTAGCTGAAAAGATCCTCTAAAGGGGACATACTGCAAAGTCGAAACTGATATCTCTCTGCGCATACGGAAGTATCGACCTGAGATCCCTCAGTTCTCGCATTTAACCCCTAAATTATGTACAGATATCATTGTAGTATACTCACCTGTAAGACTGAATATTGAGATTCTGGATACGGGAGTATATTCAAGAGGTGGGACACATGAATTGAGCTAAGTTCATAAAACATCTAAATCGTATCCTGAATAGATTGAAAATTGTGTGAAAATTTAAGAGGACAACTATATCGTCAATCTACGTGAATCGTTTAGAACTTAAAATGATTAAAGCTTAACGGTGCTAGTGATTTGTCTCATGAACTGATATGATCCTCTTTCACAAACTCACAAAAAATATCATCTGTATATATTTGTTTACTGCATTTCATTCTAAAACAAAAATCCAAAAAGATTTTCAGAGTGTTTTAGCATAAATTTTTGAAAATTCAAAAAGATTTTCGACCAACTGATGTTGAAGAGCTGATATTCAAAATTCGAGTGCTAAACATGATGAACAGGATTGGGAAATTTTGTCGAAAATTCTCTGAATGTCATATATAAATGGTTTGAAATATTGTGTGACTAGTTAATCAAGGTCATTTATTTGAACTTGATGTAACTAATATGTTTGTTGAAAATGATGTCTACCAGTGAGTTTACTAAATTCAATTGTCATAAATTTGTGAAACTTATGTTGAGGTAGAGAATGTGTAGGTTAAACAGGTTTGGACTTCATTATTCCCAACAGAAGCTAACTGTCAAAGCTTGAACTAGATATCTCAGATTCTAGCATATTGAGAGGGGGAGTCAATGAAAGGGGGAGTCTGGATCAACAGTCAAAGGGAAGATGGAAGTCAGAGTCAGGTAATGATCCTAAAACCTGTGAAGAAAGATTGAATGATGTGAAGACAGAGAGTTGAAGAAAAGACTAAGACCGAAGACTCAGGAGCTGAAGACTGCTGAAGACTACGTCAACATCCAAGGGGGAGTCTGTTAGTACACGGAATGTCTGTTGACTTCGTCTACATCAAGTCTTAGGTCAATATAGGTCAACATAGGGTTTAGAATGTCAAAATTAGGTTTTGTGTTGATAGGTTCGCTTATGTGAACATGTTAGATGTAGGTCCGCTCATAGGGTCTTAAATAGGTTCGCTTATGTGTCATCAGGGATGGTTCGCTTGTTTGTCAGGTTGGTAGGTTCGCTTTTAGGACAGTCTGTATAAGCGAACCTCACAACCCTATAAATACCTGATGTTTGTGATTCATTTGTAACGTTGGAGCGGACCTAGACCATTGCTTGTGGAACGGAACTCTGTCAAATTGTAATCAGAAAGCAATAAAAGAGAAGAAATTAGAAAGGAATAGCTGTTGTATCTTCATTTACGTTGATTCCGCCTTCGTACGTGGAGATGAACTGTCTCGGCTGACTTTTCAGGGTCGGAACACGGTCCAACAGCTGTCTTACTTTCTGGGATTACAAGTTGAACAGAAGGAGGATGGAATTTTTATTCATCAAACGAAGTATGTGTATGACATTTTGGATCGGTTCAAAATGAATGATTGCTCTACTTCCAACACTCCTCTTTGCGAAAACCACAATCTTGGCCCAGATCATGAAAGCACTGAAAATGTTGATCCTACTCAATACAGGGCGATGATTGGTTCTCTGATGTACTGGACTGCTTCAAGACCTGACATCATGTTTGCCGTATGCTTGTGTGCCAGATATAAGGCGAATCCGAAAGAGTCACATATGAAAGCAGTGAAGCGTATTCTTCGTTACTTGAAGGGGAAACCTAAACTTGGTTTGTGGTATCCAGCTGATAGTGATTTGAGGTTCGTTGCTTACATTGATTCAGACTTTGGAGGATGCAAATCAAACAGAAAGTCTACAACAGGTAGTTGTCAGTTCTTAGGAGGCAGGATCGTGTCTTGGCAATGCAAGAAGCAATCCTGTGTGTCTACCTCTACGTGTGAAGCTGAATATATTGCTGCGAGTAGCCGTTGCTCTCAGGTTCTCTGGATCCAACAGCAGATGCGCGATTACGGTTTGGATTTCACTCGTACTCCTATTATGATAGATAATAATGCCACTATATCAATCACAAACAATCCCGTAAAGCACAGTAGAACTAAACATATTGACATACGTCATCACTTTATACGGGATTGTGCTGAAAAATGACTAATTGAATTACATCGAGTCGACACAGAAGATAACCTTGCTGATCTTTACACAAAAGCTTTTGATCGAGCTCGCTTTGAACACTTAGTCGAACTCAACGGGATGAGGAATCCTGAATAACTGCTTTTTCATAAGAATTTTGTAAATAGTTTACTGTTCTTCTTAAAAATCAAAAATACAAAAACATTGAAAAATCAAAAACATAAAAAAAAACAGAAAATAAAAAATGAGGTATCACTGTGTGAAAAAGAAGAAATGATAGTACATCAGCAAGTTAGACTGTCACACTGAAATTGAACCAAAATTGCTTAAGTGTGATAGCAGCTTCATCATATGATGTACCAGTAGGCAAAAAGCATGAAATAATCAACTTACCAATGTGATATAAACCTAAATGCACTGAGTATGAGTGGGGAACACATCAGTGGTGTATGGTTTAATGACCTTAATTCTTGCGTTGATAGATTGCTAAAATCTGAAGTTTTGGGTCTTTATACTGTTATTTCATCCGGGGATATCAGGGGTGTCCTTCTGCTGCATCCAGATACATGCTGACCTAGACACACCCAGGATATCTTAAAAGAGCTAAAAATGCCAAAACCTTCAAAATGAAAAAAGCTCTCATAGAAAGTCATTCAATAAGTGCAAAATGCACAATTCGTACCAAAAATGGTATCTGTCTTAGCCCTCGATAAGATATTTTGGTCTCTCTGCTGTATGGAAGTACTGACCTGTTCACCAATTATCTATCGTTGAAAATTAAAACGGACGAATTCAGTATACTCACCTACTACGATGAATCTTTGTGCATACCTTGATCGCGGGGGTACATCCTGAAGTGGGACACTCTTGTATTTCGGTATAATAAAATTACCTTAACGTATCATACGGTAATGGTACTTGAAATGTTCATGCATTTTGTTTAAGTGGACAAACATACTGGTAATCGTCTTGAACTGCTTTTCACGAAAAATTATATAAAGAATTATCTAATTGTGTGAAACAGTTTGATTTTGCTGATATGATCTTCTTACCAGTGATTCTCACAAAAATAGAGTGTATTGCTCTTCGTATTTAATTGCTTTCAGAAAATACAAAAATACAAAAAAAGTGTCTTTTTCTGTTAAAAATTCTTAATGTACGAAAAGCTGTTATTCTTGGAGGATTTGTTACCGATAGGGGGAGACGGTGTTAGAAAGTGGGTTCAAAATTTTCAAATCAAGCAGGTTATAAAGTGTTTGTTTAAAATTTGTGCGTGTTGGTCCTGAATGGAAAATGCTTAATCTGTAACACAATTTAACAAATCTCTTGAATAATAATAATTTGTTTAACTTATGTTGAAAAATTCTTATGGTTTCTCGAGATGTTTGTTTTATAGTATACAAATTGAAGCTGTATGTTGCTGAAGAGTTGTTGTGAAGATGAGAGTTTGCTTGGATGCATGGTAGGACCTCCTTTCTACATTGCAGACAAAGTTGAAGAGTTGAAGATTTCTATTCAAATGCTAAACATGAGTTTACTCAAGCGCTAACGTTTTGAAGAATTGGTGATTGGATGCATCAGCTTAGGGGGAGTCTGTTGCTGACAGAAGCTGTTAAAGCTGAAGCTATCCAAAGACCAAAAGACTGTGAGATTCTGAAGACTGAAGTTACCTTTGCGAGCTATTGTCAAGGGGGAGTTTGTTGGTGCATGTTTTGTGACAACAGCTTAGATTTGGTCTTTGGATATCTTGTAATTAGTAAAATGATAAACAGTTAGCGGGTTTAGCTTTGTATTAGTTTGTAATAGTGAATTAAGAGTGATTGGGCAAAACCAAACCCACATATGGGGGAGGGTTTGCGAAATGGGCCTTGCCCAAGACTTAGCCCATATGCAAAGCTTTGTCCTATATAAACAAAGCTTAGCATTAGGGTTTAGGTTAATCATCTAATAACCTTAATCACTTGGAGAGAATTCGTGAAAGACAACGACTTGGACGAATTAGGATCTTGATTGATTGTAATCGTTACGAAGATAATCAATAAAGATCGGGTTTGAAGGAATTTCTGTTTTCTACACTTTTCTGTGAAATCTAATCTGGAGGATTCCGCACTCTACGTTGGATCGACGATTCTGTTACGATCTGCAACGCGTTAGGGGGCTTACAGTATTGTATAGATTAGGGCACGTTTTACGAGAAAACTGAAGATTGTATGTGTGTAATAGGAAGGTTTCCTTTAAAGGGACATTAGAATAGGTTTCGCTTCATTGTTAAGCTAGGGGTTTCGCTTATTTGTACACATGAGGTTTCGCTCATGTGTACATGCACATATAAGCGAAACCTCCAGCCTATATATAGCAGTCCTTCAAGCGAAACCTGAGAGATATCCTTGTATTCCATGCCAAATTGCTGCCGGTGTGAAGAACGAACTGTAAATGTTGAAAGATCAATACAAACAGTAGATTAAGTGAAGAATCAGCTGTTTCTATCTCCGTTTCTTGTTATTCCGCACCTGAAACGTAGTTGAACGCCTCTGAAAGACTCGTTTGGGTCAGATAACGATCCTACAAGTGGTATCAGAGCTTGGGAGGAGGTTTTCTATAGAAATTAGCTGGATTTCATCTTGTTTTCTTACTTCTACACCTTCTTTTATCATTTCAGAAAGTTATACCGGTCAGAATTGGATCAAAATTGCATAGAATCTGTGTTATTGGACATTAATAAACCCAGGAAAGTTTCATGCAAAAATATGAACTAAAAGTGGATCAAATTGACCTTCGAATAGGTTTCGCTTATTTGGACACTTGATAGTTTCGCTTCAAACTGCATCATTGTTCCGCTTGTGTGTCACAGTAAGTAAGGTTCCGCTTCAAAATCATCAAGGTTCCGCTTGAAAGGTTCCGCTTGAAAGGTTCCGCTTCAAGGGACAGATTTGCAGTTTCGCGTATAGGTTTTGCTTCAGTGATCATCAAGGTTTCGCTTATCTGAGCATCTCAGGTTCCACTCCAAAGGTTATCAACAGTTCCACTTCTAAGAACAGTTTCGCTTGAAAGGGCAAGATAGTTTCGCTTGAACGAACTGTATAGTTCCGCTTATACGTACATCACTAGTTTCGCTTTTGTAGACTATCTGGGTTTCGCTTATTGTGCATAAACACTTAGTTTCGCTTATTTGTCACTGATATTGAAAAATGTGTTATCAAATCATGGCCGAAGAGTTTACAATGCTTTCGTGACACCGGTTGCTCCTGTCACTGCTGTTGAGTCTATATACAATGAGAATGAGACAGGAACTCATCAAAAACCACCGAAACTCATGTACATTGAAGATTTTCAAGGTTGGAAAAACCGATTCGAGAACTGGGTTCAAGCTTACAGATTCGATGCATGGTGTTCATTGTTAAAAGATTATGAGAAACCAAAGAATGAACGTGGATTAGAGAAGGGTTTTAAAACAGACCATTGATAGGTATTGTCATCTGGTATTGGAAATGGGTAGGTTGGATATCAAGAAAGAGGACGATGAGTGGGTCGATAAACTAGCTGAGGCGTTACCATAACATAAGTGAGGAACATATTTGATGGTTGTGAAACTTATGAGAAAGTCTGAGAGCATGAATTTGGCTCAGTTTATTCAGAAAATTGAAGAGCAGGAGCTGGATATTCAAAAGACAGCTATCATGACAAATCCAAATGCAAAGCAAGATGTCAGTCTGTACTATCGAGGGAACAAGTTTGAGGCCACTCCGAGTCAAAGTCCAAAGACTAGTACTGCATTCAGTGCTGTTGGTTCTACAAGTCCAAATGAAAGTACTACAACTCAAGGTGGTGGATCTACTTCATCTTTCTCAAGCTATGATCCAAACTGCAACACACCTAGCCCTCAGAAGCAAAATTCTACAAATCTGCAATGTAATGTGACCTTGAACATTCAGAATGGTCAACATCTTTCTCCTGAGGTGGCAAAGCAACACATGGCATCTCTTGTCGCCATTTTAGAGTCGTATGAAAGCTTGATTGCTGGAAGAATTGGTAATCCGATGCTCACAAAAGAAGATTACGACCAAATTGATGCAGAAGAGCTTGAGTTGATGGATGTGAAGTGGTGCTTAGCTAGTGCATGCAGGAGAGCTGAAAAATTTCAACAGATTACCGGCAGAGATGAGTTTCGAGGAATGGCTACTTCTCCTCTTGGTTTTGACAAGTCAAAGGTTACTTGTTTCCGATGTAAAGGAAAGGGTCACTTTAAACGAGAATGTAAGAATCAAGAATCAACTGGAAGTCAAGAAAAGAGCAATTATTATCAGAAATCAATCTTTCATCAAATCGATCAACAACCTAAACAAAAGTAACCGCAAACTGCTCATGGAAAATTGATTGAAGAAGCTAATAGGAAAGCTTATTTTGGGATAATAGATCAAAGTGATGAGGTTGTTGCACAGGGGTTTAGCTGGGACAAGTATATACCTAGTGGAACTAGTCCTGGTGTGGCACTTGTTACCAGAATTTTGGACCAAAATGAGGATTGTTAGAAAAGGATTCCAATATTTCCAGATCTTGGAAATGATGTTGATACGGATGATGAAGAAGAGTATAGAAAAAGCATTGATCCTGACAGTTTTAATTTTTTCTATGCAGATAAAGTTGAGATGCTGAATCAGAAGAAGATTGCTCGATTGCAGATAGAGCTAGAAGCAGCAAAGTTATTTGTTGATAAAAAGGCAAAGATTGAAGCTGTAGAAACAAAAGATGAAGCAACTGCTGAGATTGCAATAGAGAAGATTGTTGAAGTAGAGAAAGTAGTGGAGAAAATTGTCGAAGTCGAGAATGTGACAACTCGTACTTTAGACTTATCTTGTGTAACGTTGCGTGCCTATGTGATACTTCGATCTAATGAATGTTATGTTATTATGTGCATTATGTGTGTATGTGCATTATGTGTGTATGTATGTTATGTGAATGTTACACGAACCCAAACCGCACACCATAACCAATCGCACAAGGCTAACCGGTCACACAAGCCCATTTGGGCCACACCTTGTAATCGGATACCATACACCATGGGGCAGCCGAGTTGGGCTCGGCCCACTCCTCTTGACCGTGTAAATTTCCCTAGTTGGGGATTGGTATTCTCAATTGTCACAAAAACACATTAACACACAAACCCTAGACTTCCTCTCTCTCTCTCTCGTGTGCTTTGGAACCCGACGGCAAACACCACACGAAGCTCGTGAACCGAATCGATCCCCTACTTTCACCCGGTTAGTAGATGTTCACCGATTTCATGTTTGGTGATGTTGATGTTATATTTGTTTTGATTTCATATGATTACTTTAGGGTTATGCATGCTAGTAACTTGATTCATAGGTTGTTTGATGTTATGAATGCATGGTAATCGGATTGAAGGCTACTGCTATTGTTATTGTTCTTGTTTGAATATATGTTGATTAACCGGTTGTAATATAGATAAGGGGTTATGACTTAGGTTGCATGATAGTTGGTAATTCTATTAATCACATGAATCCGAGTATATATTCTGCGTGTTGGCATATAGATGTTCTTGAGATAAACATGTTTGATTTCTGAATAAACTGTGATTTGATCCAAATTGTGAAACTGCCAAAGATGTTTGCTTGAATCACGGAACTGATTGAATTAGATTATGGAAAGTTGTTACATTTGATAGCCACACAGTTGCGAGTCGATACCTCCAGTTGCGACTCGAAACCTCACACCCACACACAGCAGCACGAGCCGAGATCATGGTTGCGAGTCCCGTTGCGACTCGAAACCAGACCATGACAAGCCGAGACCACGGTTGCGAGTCCCGTTGCGACTCGAAACCTGACCATGACGAGTCGAAACCAGCTCTTGCGACTCGAAACCTCCTGTTGCGACTCGAGATCGCTGGTTGCGACTCGAGACCAGTTATACACGCACACTGTTTTGGACCTACACTATCACGGGCCCAACCGATTGGGCCAGGTAATTGGGTTTACGTACTTGACTGCTAATTGGACTGTTATGTTATTTGGGCCGGGAACTATTGGATTTCATCGGATGAATCGCACAAGGATGTTGGGCTTGTGCGAGTCCAAATCTTACATACGGCATTAACTATTAAAGTGTGTTTGACTGAATACGTGTTCTCATGAACTATACGTGCTCGTGACTTGTTAGACTATGTGTAAACATACGTGTATTACTTGGAGTCAAAACCTGACTTGTATGGTAACCCTGTTAGGACGTGGTTGACCTCCTTAGTTCAAGAAACCTCTTTGTGTATCTGCCGAGCAATCCAAGGTGAGTTCACACAGCCAAGGCATGGGATTCCCGGGTTGGGAATTGGGTTGGAAATGTTGATATGGAATGAATACTCGTACTTACGCAATCACTAGACTATAGACCATCGTCCTCAGGCTAGTCAGGACACTTACGTAAAACCTACGTAAACTAGTATCTACCATTGTCACCCGGGTCGGGAGGACACTTACGTAAATCCTGCGTAACCTAATACCCACTACTGTCTTTCGGGTCGGAAGGACACTTACGTAAATCCTACGTAAACCCCACGCGTACCACTGTCCTCGGGGAAGGGCGCTCACGTAAATCCTGCGTGACTTAGTACGTAATCCTGTACTCGGTTTAAGAAGTACACATGGTTGCAAATAGTGTAGTAAGTACCATATTGGGAAGCCCTCACTGGTAAAGATAAACGTGGGAATCCCCCACTAGTAATATATATATAAGACATGGGAAACCCCCCACCATTAGTACCTACATGCATGGGAAGCACCCACTAGATGAACTTACGCATTATTGTTATGAACTTACTTTCTGTGAACTCGCTCAACTATTTGTTGACCATCTACTGCATGCCTTGCAGGACCTTAGGTATATTATGGAGCTTGCACAAGGAGGAGCAGGTCGTTGTGGGCAACTTGATCGTGATGCTATTTGAACACTTATGATATTACATACATTAACACTTACGTTTGGGTTTTACTTAGATGCTTCCGCTTCACTTAATTATGTTGGTTTTTGATAAACACCTTTCGTATTGATGGATAATTATTACTACTTATTTACATGTTCAATATGATTGGTGGCTTGATCCTGGTCAGTCACGCTCCCAAGCGGTGATACTCCGCAGGTGGATTTTGGGGGTGTGATAGATTGGTATCAGAGCCATTGGTTATAGAGAACTTGGTTTTAATATGGGAAAACGTTTTATTAAAAACCAGACTATAACCAGAACAGTGCTCTCAACGATCCACAACGACGCTTCGCTCCACGTGCAAGACTCGACATCCTAGGTAATAAGGTTTATGTTTATTGCCTGTTTGCTAGAACTGCTTAGAACTTTGCTCGCATTACGTTTAGATACACATGATACTATTACATGAGAATACCTACGTGCTTATGCTTTTCTGTCATCGCCCTACTCGCGAACCACTCTCACTTACGTTACTTTTACTATGAAGATCATGTCTGGACGGATTAACATGACTCAAGCCCAGCTAGAGGCTCTCGTTCAAGCTCAAGTTGCTGCGGCACTTGCAGCTGCTCAAGCAGGTAGTATATCCTGCAGTATAGCACACACTAGGATCTTTAGATCCTACATTCCTAAACTAGCCCTTGTATTTAAACTTTGCCCTATTCGTACACAATAGGTCAACCGGCGCAGCATCAAGTTTGCACTTTTAAGAACATCATGGACTGTCGTCCAAGTACTTTCAGCGGCACAGAGGGGGCAGTGGGACTCCTCCACTGGTTTGAGAAACTAGAGTCAGTTTTCGAGATGTGTGAATGCCCTGAGGCTCGCAGGGTGAAATACGCCACTGGCACGCTAGAAGGAATAGCACTAACTTGGTGGAACGCCCAAGTTCAGATTCTCGGGTTGGCAGCTGCTAACGCCACCCCATGGAACGATTTCAAGGAACTCATCAAGCGTGAGTACTGCACAAGGGATGATATCCACATGTTGGAGAATGAGTTTTATCACTTGAAGATGACGGGGTCAGAGATAGAAGCATACACTAAGCGATCGAATGAACTGGCTATTTTGTGTCCTACCATGGTAGACCCTCCGATCAAGCGCATCGAGTTGTACCTCAAGGGTCTAGCCTCAGAAATTCAGAGCCATGTTACATCGGCTAACCTTGACAGCATTCAGTATATCCAGCGTCTTGCTCATCACCTCACGGATCAGGCGGTGGATCAGAACAAGTTGCCCAAACGCATCAGTGCTACCACTTCAGCCGCTACTCCCACTACACCCAGTGACAACAAAAGAAAGTGGGATGGGGATTCAAGCAAAGGTTCAGCATCCGTTTAATCCCAAGCTCAGCAGCAGAAAACTGATCACTACCAGAGTCCTGGTCAGCAATCCTCTGGTGGTCATAGACAGAGAAGGTATCAAGGGTTTCACCCTAAGTGTCACAACTGCAACAGGCATCACAGCGGCCAGTGCAACAAGGGTCGTTGTCAAAGATGTCTCAAGATGGGTCACGAGGCCAAAGACTGTAGGAGCCCACGGCCTGCAAATCAGAACCAGCAACCGCAACAACCAGCTCCACAGAACCCACAGCAGCAGCAGCAGCAGCCACAGCGTGGAAATCGGGGATGTTTCCAGTGTGGGGCTGAAGGTCATTTCAAACGTGATTGTCCCCAGTTGAATCAGAATCGCAACAATAACCAGGGCAACGGGCACAACAACGGGGGAAACAACAACAATGGCAACGAGGCAAGGGGTCGAGCTTTTGTGCTGGGACGAGGAGATGCAATGAACGATCCCAATGTGGTTATGGGTAAATTTCTCCTCGACGATATTTATGTTACTGTTTTATTTGATTCGGGTGCGGATACAAGTTATATTTCTGTGAAAGCCAGTAAATTGTTAAAACGTACATCAACACCCCTAAACACCAAACACGTCGTAGAACTAGCTAACGGTAAGAGTTTAGAAGCCACGCAAGTAGTCAAGGGTTGTAGTATTGTCTTAGCTGGTCAAGTTTTCTCC
Organism: Helianthus annuus; assembly: GCF_002127325.2. Lineage (NCBI taxonomy): Eukaryota > Viridiplantae > Streptophyta > Magnoliopsida > Asterales > Asteraceae > Helianthus > Helianthus annuus. The sequence continues at coordinate 62,930,867 of NC_035442.2, forward strand.
ATCGACCTTATTCCCATAGGCTTGGGAAGTTTTGATATCGTCATAGGGATGGATTGGTTATCCCATCATCAGGTAGAGATTTTATGCAGCGAGAAGATTATTCGCATTCCACGTTCTGGTCAAGAACCTCTCGAAGTTCAGGGCGACAAGAGTGGTGCTGTAGTTGGCATCATCTCTTTCTTGAAGGCTCAGAAGTGCCTGCGGAAGGGCCACACCGCAATCTTGGCACTCGTTTCAGATGAATCAGTGAAGGAAAAGAAATTGGAAGATATTCCAATTGTTCGCGACTACCCTCAGGTGTTTCCTGAAGACTTACCTGGCTTACCGCCTCACCGTCAGGTCGAATTTCAAATCGAGCTCGCTCCAGGAGCAGCACCCATAGCTCGCACACCATATCTTCTAGCTCCATCAGAATTGGAAGAATTGTCAAAGCAGCTACAAGAGCTCTTGGAAAAGGGCTTCATATGTCCAAGCTCTTCGCCTTGGGGAGCTCCAGTACTATTTGTGAAAAAGAAAGACGGTACGTTCAGAATGTGCATCGACTACCGTGAACTCAACAAGGTGATGGTGAAGAACCGTTATCCTCTTCCACGCATAGATGATTTATTCGACCAGTTGCAAGGGTCGTGTTACTACTCCAAGATAGACTTGAGGTCTGGTTACCATCAGCTGAGGGTCCGGGAGGAGGACGTCTCCAAAACTGCATTCAGAACTCGTTACGGTCACTACGAGTTTCTTGTCATGCCGTTCGGGTTAACGAACGCACCTGCCGTATTTATGGATCTTATGAACAGGGTGTGCAAACCCTATCTTGACAAGTTCGTCATAGTATTCATCGACGACATTCTAATTTACTCCAAGAGTCATGAGGAACATGAGCAGCATCTACGCCTTATTTTGGAACTCCTACGGAAGGAACAGTTATACGCTAAGTTTTCGAAATGCGACTTCTGGCTTCGTGAAGTCCATTTCTTAGGCCACGTAGTGAACAAGGATGGGATTCATGTCGATCCATCCAAGGTAGACTCAATCAGAAACTGGCCTGCACCACGTACGCCAACGGAAATACGTCAATTCTTGGGTTTGGCGGGTTATTACAGACGGTTTATTAAAGACTTTTCAAAGATTGCTCAGCCGCTCACATTACTGACACAGAAGGGTGTCACCTACCGTTGGGGAGATCCCCAGGAAACTGCTTTTCAGCACCTAAAGGATAGGCTTTGCAGTGCACCTATCCTCTCTCTGCCAAAGGGCACGGATGACTTCGTGGTTTATTGTGATGCATCCATTCGGGGACTTGGATGTGTGTTAATGCAGCGCGACAAGGTTATTGCTTACGCTTCACGTCAACTCAAGATTCACGAACGGAACTACACGACGCACGATTTAGAGCTGGGAGCTGTTGTTTTCGCGCTTAAGATATGGCGACACTACCTGTACGGTACCAGGTGCACGATTTACACCGATCACAGGAGCCTCGAGCATATTCTTAAGCAGAAGGATTTGAACATGCGTCAACGACGATGGGTTGAACTACTGAACGATTACGAATGCGCTATCAAGTACCATCCAGGCAAAGCCAATGTTGTGGCTGACGCCCTCAGTCGGAAGGACACTTTACCTCGGCGCGTGCGAGCGCTACAGCTTACAATTCAGTCTAGCCTTCCTGCACAGATACGAGATGCTCAGGCAGAAGCATTGAAACCAGAAAACGCCAAGGCTGAAGCCCTACGCGGCTCACGACAGCGATTAGAACAGAAGGCGGACGGCGCCTACTATGTGACGGGGCGTATTTGGGTCCCACTTTACGGCGGTCTACGCGAACTTGTAATGGATGAAGCTCACAAGTCTCGCTACTCGGTACATCCAGGATCGGATAAAATGTACCACGACATCAGAACTACTTATTGGTGGCCTAGCATGAAGGCCCACATCGCGACTTATGTTGGCAAGTGCTTGACCTGTGCAAGAGTCAAGGTTGAATATCAGAAACCAGCGGGCCTACTTCAGCAGCCTAAGATACCTCAATGGAAGTGGGAAGAAATTTCCATGGATTTCGTTACAGGCCTACCTAGATCCCAGCGTGGGAATGATACCATATGGGTGATCGTGGATCGACTCACCAAGTCTGCACACTTCCTACCTATAAAGGAAACGGATAAGTTCTCCACTCTCATAGACGTTTATCTTAAAGAAGTTGTGTCGAGGCACGAGGTGCCCATCTCCATCATTTCGGATCGCGATGCACGATTCACGTCAGAACTATGGCAAGCGATGCATAAATCTTTCGGCTCACAGTTAGACATGAGCACAGCTTATCATCCTCAGACGGATGGGCAGTCTGAGCGAACGATCCAAACTCTCGAAGACATGCTTCGGGCATGCGTTATCGATTTCGGCAACGGCTGGGAAAAGCACCTCCCTTTGGTGGAGTTCTCATATAATAATAGTTATCACACCAGCATACAAGCCGCTCCATTCGAGGCATTGTACGGGCGTAAATGCCGGTCACCTCTCTGTTGGGCAGAGGTGGGGGATAGTCAGATCACGGGTCCAGAGATTGTAGTGGACGCCACAGAAAAGATAGCACAGATACGACAACGCATGGCGGCAGCACGCGACCGTCAGAAAGCCTACGCCGATAAGCGTAGAAAGCCTTTGGAATTTCAGGTCGGGGATCGGGTTTTACTTAAAGTCTCACCCTGGAAGGGTGTAGTTCGTTTTGGCAAACGGGGCAAACTGAATCCGCGGTACGTCGGACCATTCGAGATCGTAGAGAAAATCGGCAAAGTAGCCTACAAGCTGAACCTACCAGCTGAACTCGGTGCAGTTCACAACGTCTTTCATGTGTCGAACCTAAAGAAGTGCTTATCAAATGAAACCCTCATCATTCCTTTTAAGGAACTCACTATCGACGAGCGGTTGCAGTTCGTCGAGGAACCAGTTGAAATCACGGACCGGGATGTGAAGGTCCTCAAAAACAAGAGAATCCCTCTTGTTCGAGTACGTTGGAACTCCAAACGTGGCCCAGAGTACACCTGGGAACGCGAAGACAGGATGACAGAAAAGTACCCCCAATTATTCGGAACCAATGCAACCACTGCTGAGGCTGAAGCTACTACTTCGGAATTTCGGGACGAAATTCCAGATCAACGGGGGGAGGATGTGACACCCCAGGAAAACCAGTGAACGATGCAACTTACCTAGCTTCCTCAGTGAGTGCATACCAAATTTCGGGACGAAATTTCTTTTTAGTTGGGGATAATGTGACAACTAGTACTTTAGACTTATCTTGTGTAACGTTGCGTGCCTATGTGATACTTCGATCTAATGAATGTTATGTTATTATGTGCATTATGTGTGTATGTGCATTATGTGTGTATGTATGTTATGTGAATGTTACACGAACCCAAACCGCACACCATAACCAATCGCACAAGGCTAACCGGTCACACAAGCCCATTTGGGCCACACCTTGTAATCGGATACCATACACCATGGGGCAGCCGAGTTGGGCTCGGCCCACTCCTCTTGACCGTGTAAATTTCCCTAGTTGGGGATTGGTATTCTCAATTGTCAAAAAAACACATTAACACACAAACCCTAGACTTCCTCTCTCTCTCGTGTGCTTTGGAACCCGACGGCAAACACCACACGAAGCTCGTGAACCGAATCGATCCCCTACTTTCACCCGGTTAGTAGATGTTCACCGATTTCGTGTTTGGTGATGTTGATATTATATTTGTTTTGATTTTATATGATTACTTTAGGGTTATGCATGCTAGTAACTTGATTCATAGGTTGTATGATGTTATGAATGCATGGTAATCGGATTGAAGGCTACTGCTATTGTTATTGTTCTTGTTTGAATATATGTTGATTAACCGGTTGTAATATTGATAAGGGGTTATGACTTAGGTTGCATGATAGTTGGTAATTCTATTAATCACATGAATCCGAGTATATATTCTGCGTGTTGGCATATAGATGTTCTTGAGATGAACATGTTTGATTTCTGAATAAACTGTGATTTGATCCAAATTGTGAAACTACCAAAGATGTTTGCTTGAATCACGGAACTGATTGAATTAGATTATGGAAAGTTGTTACATTTGATAGCCACACGGTTGCGAGTCGATACCTCCAGTTGCGACTCGAAACCTCACACCACACACAGCAGCACGAGCCGAGATCATGGTTGCGAGTCCCGTTGCGACTCGAAACCAGACCATGACAAGCCGAAACCACGGTTGCGAGTCCCGTTGTGACTCGAAACCTGACCATGACGAGTCGAAACCAGCTCTTGCGACTCGAAACCTCCTGTTGCGACTCGAGATCGCTGGTTGCGACTCGAGACCAGTTATACACGCACACTGTTTTGGACCTACACTATCACGGGCCCAACCGATTGGGCCAGGTAATTGGGTTTACGTACTTGACTGCTAATTGGACTGTTATGTTATTTGGGCCGGGAACTATTGGATTTCATCGGATGAATCGCACAAGGATGTTGGGCTTGTGCGAGTCCAAATCTTACATACGGCATTAACTATTAAAGTGTGTTTGACTGAATACGTGTTCTCATGAACTATACGTGCTCGTGACTTGTTAGACTATGTGTAAACATACGTGTATTACTTGGAGTCAAAACCTGACTTGTATGGTAACCCTGTTAGGACGTGGTTGACCTCCTTAGTTCAAGAAACCTCTTTGTGTATCTGCCGAGCAATCCAAGGTGAGTTCACACAGCCAAGGCATGGGATTCCCGGGTTGGGAATTGGGTTGGAAATGTTGATATGGAATGAATACTCGTACTTACGCAATCACTAGACTATAGACCATCGTCCTCAGGCTAGTCAGGAAACTTACGTAAAACCTACGTAAACTAGTATCTACCATTGTCACCCGGGTCGGGAGGACACTTACGTAAATCCTGCGTAACCTAATACCCACTACTGTCTTTCGGGTCGGAAGGACACTTACGTAAATCCTACGTAAACCCCACGCGTACCACTGTCCTCGGGGAAGGGCGCTCATGTAAATCCTGCGTGACTTAGTACGTAATCCTGTACTCGGTTTAAGAAGTACACACGGTTGCAAATAGTGTAGTAAGTACCATATTGGGAAGCCCTCACTGGTAAAGATAAACGTGGGAATCCCCCACTAGTAATATATATATAAGACATGGGAAACCCCCCACCATTAGTACCTACATGCATGGGAAGCCCCCACTAGATGAACTTACGCATTATTGTCATGAACTTACTTTCTGTGAACTCGCTCAACTATTTGTTGACCATCAACTGCATGCCTTGCAGGACCTTAGGTATATTATGGAGCTTGCACAAGGAGGAGCAGGTCGTTGTGGGCAACTGGATCGTGATGCTATTTGAACACTTATGATATTACATACATTAACACTTACGTTTGGGTTTTACTTAGATGCTTCCGCTTCACTTAATTATGTTGGTTTTTGATAAACACCTTTCGTATTGATGGATAATTATTACTACTTATTTACATGTTCAATATGATTGGTGGCTTGATCCTGGTCAGTCACGCTCCCAAGCGGTGATACTCCGCAGGTGGATTTTGGGGGTGTGAGTTGAGAAAATAGTTGAAGTTGAAAAGATTGTCGAAAAGATTGTTGAGGTCGAGAAACTTGTAGAAGTTGAAAAGACTGTTGAAGTCGAAAAGATAGTTGAATAGGTGGTTGAAGTTACTAATACTAAGCCTTGTGAGAAATGTTCAGAATCTTGCAAAGAGTGTGATGAGAAGGACAAAAAGATTGCTAAGTTAGAGAAAATGAAGGAAGATTTACTGTCCGATGTGAAGTATGTGAAAGAGTCATACGATGTACTGAACAGGACAGTTGACAGTTTGAAAAGAACGAATGCAGAAATTGAGAAGGCAAACGACAAGATGAGTGCAACTTTAATGACAAAGCAAAGTGTCATCAATGACTATATTGAAGATTGTGCTAACTTGAAGAAAGAGCTGGAACTTGAGAAAATTGAGAGTGAAAGGATTAACGATTACTTTTGAGTTATACTACATGTGATTATCTTATTGATCGGGTTTATCCTACTGTTGCAGGTCTTGAAGCTTTCAAGAAGAAAGGAAAAGAAGAGGATACTGGTAAGACAAAAAGTGTCAAGTATAACATATGTCCGCCTCCTATCTTTGAGAGTTATTCCCCCAGGAAGCCAAATGAGGAACAAGTAGACAAGGCTCTAAACATCAAATTAAAGTCTGAAATCACTGATGAATTACCAGACAATATTGATGTTACATTCACAGCGTCTGACACTGATCATGAGTCTGAGTTAGTTAAGAGAGTTGTTGATCAGGTGTTGGATATGGATGAAGAGTCAAAGTCGGAGTCGAAAACAGATATTTCAAGTTCATCTGAGAAAAGTCCGAGTTCACCGGTTAAGAGAGTTTATAATAAAGAATTCTTGTTATCAAAGAATAATTTGAATGACGAAATGTTTAAGGTTGCTTATACTTTGAATAATTCGGACAAATTATTTTCTGATGAAGAATTCCCAATAAAAAGTGTTAAAACTGAAATGATCAAAAAGGTTTTCAAATTAACAGAAATTAATATTTCTGAAATAAAAGATTTAAATCTTTTTGCAAAATCTAAACCTTACACTTCAAGGATTCAACAAAGAGTTAATAAGAAAATGGGTTATGGTTGTGGTTATAGTTTCCAAAAGAAATCAAACAATAATGGTAATCTCAAAAAGAAAGGTCTTGGTTTTAGTTCGTCAGAAAATTATAAAAATCAAAAAACTTATAAGCCAAAAACTAAATTTGTTTCAGGAGGAAGTTCAGATGATGAACAAAAGAAACCATTCTGGAAGCCGTCAAATCAAGAGTTTCTTGCAGAAGTAAAGAAGAATGTGAGAAAATCTGTTTCAAATGCCAAGAAGTTGGACACATAACATGGAATCGCCCCAAGACTAACTACCAAAAACAGGGAGTTTCTTCTAACTCTGTTTTAAGAGAAGCTTGTGTTGATAAGAAAGAACAATCTGTAAAAATTGTTAAAAAGATTGAAAATTCTACTTCTGAGGAAGGAGAAAGTTCAAAAAGGTTTTACAAAAGAAGAGGTGATTTAAGTAAACAAAAATGAGTTGTTAAATCTGAGAGTAATTCTGACAATGAATCTGATTCCATAAAATCAGTGGAGTCATTGGTTGATAAAAGGATTGTGAATTCCGTTCCAGTGGTGAACGATGAGAATTTTCCGTCATTGTCAAAGGAAAATTTGATGAAGAAAGTTGGAAAGGTTGAGATCTCAAATCAATTCTTCGCTGATAAATGAGAATTTGATGTTGACAAGGCTTTCAACAGGAAAGTCAAACATATTTTTGGGAAGATGGTTGATAAGAAGGTAAAAGGTGCTAAAGAATTTTATTAATCAAAATGTTGGTGGGACAGATGTGTTCAAAAGTAACCCAAGGCTGGTGAGGCTTGGGTGGACATTATGTTTGAGTAAAACACTGGACTTGCCGAAGATCCCATGTTGGTAATCGTGGATTAGGAATCGGCATCTTTCATGTTTAATTAGGATGTTTTGAAAATGTTTATATTGTTAAAATTTTACAGGTTGAAGGACTACGCCGGAGCTTCCAGGTGAGTAAGTGCGAAGCAGGAATCGGCATCTTGATTGAAAATGTAGATGTAATATTCCTACAATTGGTATTGTTTGGTTGTACCTACAAGTGGTAATTTTTACAAGTGGTACAGTAGTTACTTGAGTGCAAAACGGTAAATCAGGGACATTAAGTTGTACTTGATTTATTAACATGATAAAAAAAACTAACTAGATGATGAACCACATCCCCGAATGTGATGCTAACTTATAAGTGGTAAAAACAAACTCATTTTCCGGAAAAATCATTTTGATTAAAACAAACTTAAATGTTTTGAGATCTAAATGAGAAAATGGTTTGTGATAGGGGGAGTTCTAATTGTTTATGCCGAGTGAATGGCGATTTGATGTTATTCGATGTCAGTTGTCAAGTTTCTGTACAGTTTGATTTACTTTTTAGTCTTCAAGTGGGTCAAGAGTCAAGTAGTTTTCAAATTTCCTTTGAAATGTGTTTGCATTTTAGGGGGAGTAGGGAAATTTCAGAAAATCCAAAAACATTTGAAAAATTTGAAAAAGACAAAAACATGATAAAATTCAAAATTGAGTTTTGTTGAGAAAAGAGGAAATGAAAGTACATCAGTAGGCTGTCACAACATGCTAAAGAAATGTAAAGATAAAATGTGATAAACAATCTTACTGCGGATATGCCAGTAGGTTTTTGCACATTTAGTACATTGTGACGAGATATAAGCCTAAAATTTAAAACTTGCTTGTTCTGTGGGTTAACACAATCTTGTTTGAAAGGTCCCTTATTCTGAGATACTAGGTCTTTATGCTCAGTGATATCTGGGGTATTATCCCAGGACTTCTGCTGTATGGAAGTACTGACCTAGTCCCCGGATAATGCTTTCTGCAAAAGCTTGAAACATAGCTTCGCCCTCAGCATGCTGATGAAACAATAAAATTGATAGTCGATGCTGTTGAAATTAAAAGATCCTCTAAAGGGGACACACCAAAAGTCGAAGCCGTCATCTCTCTGCGTATACGGAAGTATCGACCTGAGCTCTCACGGCCCTCGCATCTAATCCCTAAACAGATATCAACGGTGGTATACTCACCTGTAAGACTGAATATTGGGATCTGGATACGGGAGTATATTCAAGTAGTGGGACACATGAATAAGTTAGTATCTAAGATATTAACATAGTATCTCGAATCAATTGAACTTTGTGTGAGAATTTCAGTGGACCGATATACTGACAATCTAGGTAAATTGTTTTGAACTGAAAATTTAATCAAGCTTAACGGTGTTAGTGACATGTCTCATAAACTGATATGATCCTCTTACACGAACTCACAAAAATATTGTTTGTAAATAGTTCATTTCTGCATTCTCGTGCTTTTACAAATGGTGTCAATTATCTTTTAAGAAAAATCCAAAAAGATTTTGTGTGTGTTTTAGCATAAATGTTTAAAAAATCAAAAAGATTTTCGACAACTGGTATTGAAAAGCTGATTTTCAAAATTTCGAGTGCTAAACATGATGTGAAATATTTGAGGGGGAGTGTATGTTTGAAATTAAATGTTTTCATAATCTAACCTTTCAAGTGGTTCATCAAAATCTGTGTTTGTTTTGAAGAAGAGTCTGAGTTAGTACAAGTTTATGTTTGTTATATGTATGTGAGAGAAATTTACTTTGAAATAGAGCTTTTGCAGGATAAGATGTGAAGCTGTTAGACGGAAAGCCAGACAACGATCCTAAAGCTGATGATGCTGATGAACTAAAGAAATGCCAGCATATCGCAAGGGGGAGTCTGAAGACTTGCATGAAAAGATTGAAGAAAGAGAAGCCCACAGACAAATCAAGACTGATTATGTGAAGACACAGCATAGTCGTGACTCGATGGACGACTCCATCAACATCTGAGGGGAGTCTGTTGGTGCACTACATCTGTTGATTTCATCTTGGATCGAGTCATACATTGTATTGTATAGATTAGGGCATGTTTTACAAGAAAACTGAAGATTGTATGTGTGTAATAGGAAGGTTTCGCTTAAAGGGACATTAGAATAGGGGTTTCGCTTATTTGTACACATGAGGTTTCGCTCATGTGTACATGCACATATAAGCGAAACCTCCAGCCTATATATAGCAGTCCCTCAAGCGAAACCTGAGAGATATCCTTGTATTCCATGCCAAATTGCTGCCGGTGTGAAGAACGGACTGTAAACGTTGAAAGATCAATACAAACAGTAGATTAAGTGAAGAATCAGCTATTTCTATCTCCGTTTCTTGTTATTTCGCACCTGAAACGTAGTTGAACGCCTCTGAAAGACTCGTTTGGGTCAGATAACGATCCTACAATGACCAATTGGATTCAATAATTCTTTATCACTAATAATCATCTCACTATACTCACATCATCAACAACCGCCAGAATGGATTTATAATCATCATAGCATTGACTAACACACATAATATTAATACCTTTGACTATCCATCAACAATGGCCATTGATTTTGCTCATGACAATTATCACAGTTTAAGAAATTCACAACTTCCCATAACTTTCACATGAAACCCTATTGAACTAATCATGCTCATTACTTAGTTTATTTGTCACCAAACACCCCCCTATGTGCGGCCCATTATTAACAGTTCTTGATTATGAATAAGCAACCTAAGCCAAACAACCTTCTGCATAAATACCTATTCCTAAATCTGATTAATCATTACCGAACCACTGCTATATGAATAACATCCACCCTATGATTCAAGATTTATTATCATGACCAAATCAACCAACATATAATTCATTGGACCCAATCTATACCCCTAATACTACATCTGATCAAACTATGTTTATTCATTACATCACACATACACATAAACATTGAATAATTCATCATCATGTTAAATCTTCTATCATGTGCACCGTAACTAACATACATTCTTCAATTCACATATTAGTTTCATAGCATGATCATCATCAGAAGCACAAGCAATATCATGTAATACTATCAATATCATAATCATGCGGTCAAGGTCACATACACACACAAACATGATTATCAAAACAAATCAAACAAGAGAAATCACTAACCAGTAATCTGATCCGATAAGATGATGTTACGGGGGGGGGGGTCTTTTACTATTGTCGTCCCACAGTATAGATAGGAATAGGGTTTTGTTTTGCTGTGTACATATCACATTACGTATATAAGAACATATAAGAATGAGTGGTTGGGCCGGCTATGTTTGCTAAATCACAGATGGATTGGGCCAAGATTTAAAGGTTCACATTTCAGGTTTTGGGCCGAGATTTACATATCAACTTATGTTCTGGCATCCCAATCATACTCACAACATAGAGATTAGTTCGTTATACACGCAGTAAGACCCAACCACAATATATGTTAGCACAATTAACAAAGTCACGGGTTGAATAAATTGATTTAAAACAAGAACGGGGAAATCATGAAACCGAAGAAACTAACCTTGAAACCTCGGGTTGTCACATCATCCGCAACTTGAAAGAAATTTCGACTCAAAATTTGACAAGTAAGCACAGAGGAATAGAGTGATAGATCAAGACTGTTCTAGATTTTGCTCAGGTGCCACATCATCCCCAACTTGAAGAGGAATTTCGTCCCGAAATTCACCAGCTTCACCAGACTTAGACTAGTCATCAGGAAAAAGTTGAGGATACTTAAGTTTCATCTGATCTTCGCGCTCATACGTGAACTCCGGTCCACTTCTTGAGTTCCAATGAATTCTCACCATCGGAATATGGCTATGCTTACGCACCATGACCTCCCGGTCCATGATCTCTATACGTTCTTTGACAAATTGTAACTTGTCATCAATCTTGAGCTCTTGAAGTGGCACAATTAGTGTTTCATCAGACGAACACTTCTTTAATTGCAAAACATGAAAGACATGATGAATGTTACCCAGCTCAGCAGGTAACTCAAGTTTGTAGGTTACGTTGCCGATTCTTCCTAGACTGTTGAATGGTCCATCGTGACGTCAGTTAAGCTCGCCACGCTTCCCAAGCGTTCCACACCCTCCCAGGGTGAGACTTTCAACATGATACGATCGCCTACAACGATCTTCGAGTGTTTCCCAATTTTATCAGCTTTCCTGACAGTCACGCGTTGCCACCAATCGTCTCCCGATCCAAACAACCTTCCCAAGAGCTTCGAGTACCAGTCCTGGACCAGTAATTAGGTTGTCCATGTAATGCCTCAACAGAGCTGTCTGGTTACCAAGATGATAACTGTCGCAATAGCACTCAACCATAGGTAAGAGTCCTTCCAATTTGCACCAAAGCCAGTCACACACATGCTCGCAGCATGTCTTCGGGTGCCAGGAGAGTTCGTTTTCTTTGATCGTTTGCCCAACGGCGATAAGCAATGCTCTGGTCCTGACGTGAGCCAAGGGTGTTGTGTATTACCTGACATAAATCATGCATAGATCAAATTCAGAGGTAACAGGAGTTGGCACCTCGTACCTGAAAGCCGCCTCTCTCAGAGGAACATTCAAAACTGTGAAGACTCGTCAGTTTTCTTGATTGCAAGAAAGTGTGCTGGCAACTTGAGTCCATCAATGATCACCCATGTGATAAGGTTTCCGTTTCGTGTTGTAAGTAGGCTAGTGACAAAATCCATGACAGTCTGTTCGCATTTCCAAACATGTGTTTCTGGTTGCTAATATCCCACCCTGACTTTCCACAAGTCAAACACCGTTCCCTTGCGTTGCTATGTGGGCCTTCAGGCCCGGTCACCCGTACATGGTCTTCAGGTTTTAATACGTCCCATTAAAACTGAGATGAATAGGATATCGAGGCCCGCATTCTTTGCCTGCACCAGCTCCCTAAGGTTGTTGTATAGTGAAGTCCATATTCGTTCCATGAAGTAGCAAATATCGTCCGACTTGCCAAAGGTTGCTACCCCATGCCCCGCATGGGTCAATCTTGAGAACCCTCGTCCTTCAGTTCTTCAATTTGAACAAGGCGAGTCTGATCAGATATGTTAAAGTCGATAGTGAGCTGCAAAGATCGTGCACGTCCAGGTTTCACGGTCATATTCATTCCAAAGTTCCACCCAGCATGGCCATCACATGTTTAGCTTTCTTGAAACAAGGGTACACGGGAGGCCCTTGTGATCGGTCTAAGTGGTGCATTCGGTACCGTCCAAGTAATGCCTCCAATTTAAATCCATAGACTACGGCTTCCACCGCAGTTCATGACTCGTGCAGTTCTTCCTATAAGTCCACTATGTAAGCCATCACCTTCTCGTGTTACAACGGCGTGTAACTGGGACTCTGATTCAAACCATCATGGTATACCACTAAATTATCAGTACTTTCAGATAAAAGCGATGTTTGGTGCATTGCAGTGTTGTGTTTCAAAAGCTGGAAAGACGTCTTCCTGTTTTGGTTCCCATGAATTCACAGCTCCCCGCTGTGCTAAAGAGGTTAAGGCTGTGCAATCTTCGAAAATTCTACGATAAATCTGCGACGGCATCTAACGTGACTACGAAATTACTGTATCCCCGAAAGACTCCTTGGTGCCGATCAAGTTCCAACAAAGTGGATCCTAGGGAGATCCGCGCGTATTCCCAATTCGTTGACTACGTGACCAAGAAAGTGTACTCCCGAGGTCATACTTGGGTAGATTTCAGGTAGAGTTGCTCTTCCCCTAGAGGGCCTGAGATAAGTTACACACGCCTCCCATGATGTTCTTTTCTCCTGGAAACGATTGAAAATGTTATCACTAAACACGGTCGATTCATGTGGTCCATAAAGCTGCTGGTGTGTTGAATAACACAAAGGTCATGGAATACAAAGTTGCAATGGCCGCATTGTGTTAAATATGTCTTTTAGGAACATTCTCGCCTTGGACTTTCGTTTGATAATAATTCGTTCGTTAGTCAATCCTCGAACGAAAACTTAACCCTCGCAACTGGTCAATACATGGTCGAGACAAACTGTTCTTTGACTACCACCTTGTTACGTTCTCGATAATCAGTACACATGCGAAAAGGCTTGTCTTCCCTGATAAAATGGGGCTCCCCAACGCGAAAATCTAGGTCCGACAAAAACTCCTGTCCAACAATTCCCGTAGTTGATTAGACAGTCCTTGCAACCCTCCTGGTGCAAGACGGTACGGAGTTCAAGCAATCTGAGCTGCCTCTGGCGCGAGATCAAACTGAGATTCTACTTCACAGTTGTGGAAGTAAATCTGAAAGTTCTTCGTGTGGCACACCGAGAGGAATCACGAACAATTCGGCGGATCCTCGATCCTCTTTTTTTTCCTAGTCTTGACATCGATAACTGTTGTTAACATAGCGAAGTAGTCCCTCCGTTTCATTGCTGAAATGATACTATCCTTTACACCACACTGATGCTTTAGAGCAGATAATGATTCTCCACTGAGGAGAGGGATACGCAAAATCTTCTCCTCACAAGGTATATCTGCACAACACCTGGATAACCAATCCATACCATCTACTGCATCGAAACTATCAGGAATAATAGAAGGAAGGTCGATGTCGAACACTTATCCCACAAGGTTGAGTTTGCATCCTAATGAACATAGGAGGTTTCCTTTGACTTTCCATCAGTCGGTTCCACAACAGGTTTGGTTTCCAAAGGCTTCAAGGTTAAGCTGAACAGAGACGAAGCAATTAGCTACCCGTACAAGCTAACATGTTGCAAGTTGGTGAGATACTATGATCATCCTTTTGTCCACTGATGCTGCAAGTTGCTTAAGTAATACATGGTCCATTACGAGAGTGTTGCAGAAGTGATCGTACTTCGGGATCTAAGACGTCAATAGATTAAGTTTTGGCGAACAGAGAAAAGTGAGGGAGGTATAGACCAATCATTCGACGCTGTGACATCCAACTCAGGGACGTCTGTACAAGCACCTAGCATTCTACACAGTTCGTTAAACGTTCAGATGGGTGTTCATGTATTCTCGATAGCTTCGAGATTCACAAGGATTCAGAGGGAAATGAGAAGGTCACATTCGAGTAGGAGACAATCATTGCTACGACTCCTATAGACTGTTGTATTTCACATCGATCAAATAACGGAACAGAACCCCTTCTTCACTTATTATTATGTGTGCACCCACAATAATATTGTGATTTGCATGCTCATCTCAGCTCCTCCTAACTCATGTCAAATGGTTCTTCAAACTTAAGTAGCAAACAAAGAGCATCACGAAACGTAAGTCATGATTGTTTAGGGAAATATCACCCTATCAGTCAAATAACACATGTAAGTAATACATGAATTCATACCGTTGTGCTAAACGTGCAATCACATGCAATATCATATGTAAGTGTTCACTAGTCTGGAGCTGAGTGTCGTGGTCGATTTTGGAACTGTTCGGTTATAGTCTGGTTTTATGAAAACGTTTTAAAACCAAGTTCACTATAACCAGTGGCTCTGATACCAAACTGTCACACCCCCAAAATATCACCTAGGGAGTGTCCCTGATAGGCGTGTGACATGCCGATAATGAGCCACTAATTACACTGAACCCACACATCTTTCAAAATAAAGTTCTCAATCATTAATCAAACACCATCAACAAGTTTATACGAAAACCAATATGTTCAGCGGAAGCGAATATCAAACTAAAGTTAAACTGTTAAAAACCAAGGTATAGTATCAAGAATTTAATCACTTCAGTCTCTCCAATTGAGCCATGACCACTTCTGCTACTCCAGACAACAAGTATCCAAATCCATGAAATCTAACGACCTACGAGCATGCAACAAGTGTATCAGACAAAGCTGGCGAGTTCACAGTTTATGAAAACGTTTGTTAGCAAGTATTTATTCCAACTCATTAACAAATGCAAAAGTAATATTGATAATATCTCGATACTGAACAAGACGGCTCCTGATGTATGGTTTTCCCGTTCCCCAGTGCTCCTATCAAAACACTGGGCCCGACTGGGTCATTAGTTCACAAACGTCCTCCCCTGTACGGTGTGAGGGTGCCAAACCTAAGTAGCGCTACCAACTAATACCCCGTTTCCTCCCTGGTAACAAAAGATAGGACTTAAAAGTGATAGAATGAGATAATTATCCAATATTCCTGTTTTTACCCAAAAGACTTATCCCTCCCCGGGATACCCACTGATTGTCCCAAATACAGGGACGCATGCTCAAAAGTAGTGAACTCACCTTTGGTTTGCTCGGTAAGATTTTGTTAACTGCTTAATAGTTGATCACAGGCGTCCTAACATAATTACCGACAACAATTAATCTCAGTTGCACATAACCCACACGTTACACGTACAGTTAATTCACATATTCATGTTCACATAATACACCGTAATTGTTCGTATAATACACTCATGCAATTCAAATCATAGCAGTTAAACCAGTACCATTACATAACCACTTAGCACGTATGACCCACTATACCTATCCGGACTTCATTGTGACCCATGATTTCCTCAAGTTCATGTCGGCTGACCAACTCAACTACTCCCGGCCCCAATTAGACATTGTATTAGTTGAGTGGGCCAAACACTAACACATGGTATGCGGCCCAAATAGCCGACAAACAACATTAGAACCATCCAACATGTTACCTGGCCCAACTCATACAAGTAGTCCAATGACACCCACCAGT
This sequence comes from Helianthus annuus, assembly GCF_002127325.2. NCBI lineage: Eukaryota > Viridiplantae > Streptophyta > Magnoliopsida > Asterales > Asteraceae > Helianthus > Helianthus annuus. The sequence continues at coordinate 62,947,129 of NC_035442.2, forward strand.
TTATGATCCAACTTCTTAACTAATATGTAATCAATCGGCCAGTGTATGATTTTTTTATTAAGTCACATATTACAGAGTCAATTACATACTTCACAATCCGAACATCATGCATTTCTAATTCACAGCCATAACCGACTAACAACACTTGACTGTTCGTTACGTTATTCAAATTGAGGTGCGACCCACTGGACTATACCGATGTGGATATGTGTGCGATTTTAAACTAATGTGCGATCCACGTAAACTTGTGCGACTTGCCTACAGTGTGTGTGTTTCAGTTTTGAGCCCGTGGCCCACTGGCTTATGCGAGGCCCAATGGGTTATGCGACCCGGACTTCCTTGTGCGATCCAACCTCGCCTGTGCGACCAGGTCTGAGTTGTGCGACCAGGCAGTAGATCAGCCCAACAATAATCCAGACCCAAACAGATGTGTGAGTGGCCCAATGCAGCGGCCTGGCCTAGACATGTTGTGCGATCAGAGGTGGAAATGTGAGACCAATTAGTCTGCTACTCTTGGCCATAATTAAAGGTCTTTATATTAGCAAATTCCCATGTTTATGGAGTCAATATCAGTTACTTTTCTAATTCTAATTAATGTAGATCATTGGTTATTCTATGGAAGCAATCAACAATAACACCCACATACAAATCAATCCAATATTCTAAGAAATTCCTAGAATACACGTCACTATGCACATCATAAACCACTTCTCATCCATGATAACCAATTGGATTCAATAATTCTTTATCACTAATAATCATCTCACTATACTCACATCATCAACAACCGCAAGAATGGATTTATAATCATCATAGCATTTACTAACACACATAATATTAATACCTTTGACTATCCATCAACAATGGCCATTGATTTTGCTCATGACAATTATCACAGTTTACGAAATTCACAACTTCCCATAACTTTCACACGAAACCCTATTGAACTAATCATGCTCATTACTCAATTTATTTGTCACCAAACACCCCCCCCCCCATGTGCGGCCCATTATTAACAGTTCTTGATTATGAATAAGCAACCTAAGCCAAACAACCTTCTGCATAAATACCTATTCCTAAATCTGATTAATCATTACCGAACCACTGCTATATGAATAACATCTACCCTGTGATTCAAGATTTATTATCATGACCAACTCAACCAACATATAATTCATTGGACCCAATCTATACCCCTAATACTACATCTTATCACACTGTGTTTATTCATTACATCACACATACACATAAACATTGAATAATTCATCATCATGTTAAATCTTCTATCATGTGCACCCTAACTAACATACATACTTCAATTCACATAATACTTTCATAGCATGATCATCATCAGAAGCACAAGCAATATCATGTAATACTATTAATATCATAATCATGCGGTCAAGGTCACATACACACACAAACATGGTTATCAAAACAAATCAAACAAGAGAAATCACTAACCAGTAATCTGATCCGATAAGATGATGTCACGAGAGGGGGGGGGGGTCTTTTACTACTGTCGTCGCACAGTATAGATAGGAATAGGGTTTTGTTTTGTTGTGTGCATATCACATTACGTATATAAGAACATATAAGAAGGAGTGGTTGGGCCGGCTATGTTTGCTAATTCACAAGTGGATTGGGCCGAGATTTAAAGGTTCACATTTCAGGTTTTGGGCCGAGATTTACATATCAACTTATGTTCTTGCAGCCCCATCATACTCACAACATTGAGATTAGTTCGTTATACACGCAGTAAGACCCAACCACAATATACGTTAGCACAATTAACAAAGTCACGGGTTGAACAAATTGATTTAAAACAAGAACGGGGAAATCATAAAACCGAAGACACTACCCTTGAAACCTCGGGTTGTCACATATTGTGCCTAGCCATTCCCAGAATCATACTCCTAAGATACCCTCTTTAGTTAGAATGTCAATTGTGCAAAGCTCAGGATATGCTTCAGGATATGGCCAGAATCCTCAGATCGGTAACATGTCTAATAATAATAATACTTGTTTTGGTCAAAAATTACCGAAGTAATTAAGTGATCAAATTAGTTAAGTGAGGTAGTGTGCTAGAAATGTGTGTTGAAAAATATATTAACCAAGTTAATTACAAAAACAGTTTAAGAATACAGCTCAGGATATAGAGCTGTATCTATGATCAAACAATGAGCAAAAAAGTAAAGGTTGACACGTCATATACGAGGAAAGCCCTTGATCAATCTAGATCACCGGAACAAAACCTCGGAAGCTGACAATCGCAGCTGCCTCGTTCTTCTATTGCTTCAAATATCAGGATACAGTGCAGGATGTGATGCGGATCAACTAAGTGTTACAAGGTAATTCGAATACAAGTGTTTGTGTATAGTGTTTGCTGTGAGCTAGAGAGCAAAAGTGTTCGAAAGTGTGTGTGTGAGATTGCGTGCCTTAACCTGATCCACCCCCATCTATTTATAGTAAAATAAATGCAACAAACTATCCTAAATAACCGGGATCCGGCGAATATTCCCCACTCGAACGTTGTAGACCTGGTCTTCCCGGTCCAACGTCTCTTAAACAACTGATTTGCCCGAGTCTTTAGGAGAAGAAGTCCATCTGACCGTTAGTGACTTGTAGCCTCTTACCTGCACGTGAATTATCAGGTTAACACTAGGATATCGCCCGGGATGTTACCAATATTGTGACACCTGTGTCACCGCGACCATCAAACAAATACCAAGCCGATGAAATATTGTATTTCATACTTGGGATCTTGTATAAATATGTGTATGTTTTGCACATATCAATTATTGTTCAATTTCAAACTCTACATTGCTTTCTAGAGCATTATACGCAAACTGGTGCATAAACATACTCAGTTTAATGCGACAAATGCTCCGGAACATCAACATATACTCAACATACCTTAAATAACCTTTACATAACTTAGAAATAAGTTTTGAAGGCTTGGGTATAGCAAAAACAAGTTAATTCGCTTACAGGGACTAAACTTGACAAACTGTGAAAGTATGCCAATTTGAACTGTAACGAACATTCCGGAACATGTTCATAAGTTAAACATACCCTAAATATCCTCTACATAGCTTAGAAATAGGCTTTGAGGTGTTTGGTATGCTAAAACAAACTTTTGGATCATTCAGGGACTAAAAGTGTCAAAAAGTGCACAAGTTTGCACTTTCGCGCATAACTTACGTTCTGAATACATCCGGACATCCAAAAATTTATGTAAGCATCCTTATATTATGCCTTAGTGTGGGCATGAGAAAAATCCATTCGTCGCGTCATTTGGATCGTCTTTCGCGCTTATGCGCATTCCGTCGTAATTAAGCGAACATCGCAATCGTACGGCCAAACGAACCGACATCCGAAATATTTTTGAGCATATTTCATGTCCCCTACACTTTAACTTCATCTTAGAGCCTTGAAATGAGGTTAACGGGGCTTAAACGTGCCAAAAATGGGCCAAAATACGTGTTTCTGAAGTGCAGGGACCAAAATTGTAAATTCTGATCTGGGAACCTTAGGCGGGGCACGTAAGGATTTACCAAATCCTTACGCGGGGCGCGTGAGACTGTCAGACAGAAAAATCTTTGCATTTAATGCAGTTTGGCCTTTCGTTCGATCAAGGGGCAATGCCCTTTCACCCAATCAGGAGCCAATGGCCAAGTTCTGACTTACCACAAGAATTTGACAAGTGTACGCTCGAGATCGCGGCACGATATTCGATAAACGATCCTAACGGTTCCACTTTTCCTATAAATACCCCCCCCCTTTGTTCCAAAAACCCACAAAATCTGATCTTAAGGCTCTAAGTTGGAACCATTGTTCCATACCTGAGCTATTTGATCTAGATTAGCACTCGGGGACCTTCCGTAAGTCTTCTTTCGCTCTTTTATCGCTTTTCGAGTCCGAAAGTCAACATTTTGTTGACTTTCTGCATTGACCAGCTTATGGTCGATGCGAAGTTCATGGAACTTCATAATGTGAGCGTGATCACGATGGTTATAGTCCGTAGTGACTATACCTACTGATCACCACGTTAACTAGGCTCAGTGACGGGTCGTAGTTTCGGCCAAAATGTGCATTCTTGCATATTTTGTAACCAAACTACTCGTGAGCATCAAAGCCGTTTGTTTTGATGTCAAACCTGTTTTCTAAACTTAGTTAAGCATGTTCTAACATGCTTAGCTCGTCACTTTTAGTTTAGTGCTTATACAGGGTCGTAAGGTAAGCGATCTAAACCATCGCTTATACTTTCGAACCCGACCCATTTGGTCGATCTTTAGGATCCGACCAAACACATTAGGTGACCATAGCTATAACCTTCCGAGGTTATACCTTGTGGTCACGATGTTAGGCGTTCCAGACGCGTTCTACGCGAACGACGCGTTAGGGTAGCCTAAGCTACCTAAACGGGTCATGATGGGGCGTAAGCACTTAGGTTAGGTTTCATTTTAGTATGTAGGCTTTGTTAAACCATATTACACGAGTCTCCATACTCGTTTGGTTTACGAACCCGCATACTATCCGACCCTCCGATTTTGGTCCGGTATATTAATATAGCTACCTATTAGGTGCCGTTTGATATCCCGTGACCTCTAGCATTATCTGGTTATTATACAAGGAATTCAAAGCAATCTCAGGTGAGTACATTGAACCCCATCTTTTACATGTTTTCGAGGAGTCAATGTGAGTACATTGAACCCCTCTTTTACTGTTTTCCAAACTGTTTTGGGGTGAAACACATGTGCCTACTTGCTACTTTCATGCTTTCCGGTTTTCACATCATATACTGCTATGCCCGATAGTACATACATAGTACATGATTTCATTGTGTTTATGCTATGTATGCCCATTGTGTGCGTACTTAGTACATTGCTTTACATTTCATGCTACGTACGCCCATTGTGTGCATACGTAGTACATTGTTTCACATTGCATTACTGTTGCATATGCTCATCCAGCATATGAACACATTACACTACATTTTGAACCGTTGTACTCTACAATACATTTCATGCTACGTACGCCCATTGTGTGCATACGTAGTACATTGTTTCACATTGCATTACTGTTGCATATGCTCATCCAGCATATGAACACATTACACTACATTTTGAACCGTTGTACTCTACAATACATTTCATGCTACGTATGCCCATTGTGTGCATACGTAGTACATTGTTTCATATTGCATTACTGTTGCATATGCTCATCCAGCATATGAACACATTACACTACATTTTGAACCGTTGTACTCTACACTACATTTCATGCTACGTACGCCCATTGTGTGCATACGTAGTACATTGTTTCACATTGCATTTCTGTTGCATATGCTCATCCAGCATATGAACACATTATACTAAATTTTGAACCGTTGTAACCATTTGACTATACATAAACATTTCTACCGTTTTTAAACATTTCATCTTGATGGTTTGGTTTGAGTAAGTGATTTAAGTAACGAGGCATGTGTAATATGATACAAGCATGGTGGATACGCCGCTGGTACTTCCTATATATAAGTGTTTGTATGGTATTACATATCGTAGCGTTATTTGAATCATTTCAATTTGAGACATAGAACATTTTATACAAATAACACGCTTTTCACAAGACATTGATTTACAAACAACAAATCTTATACAAACTCTTTTTACATGGTTATTCAGTTAACCAGGCATTGTTCTCTTATTTATACATATCATTTGATCTTACCGTTTTTCAAATGATTTACAAGACAAAGCAAAATACGAGGTTCATGACTAAACATTTTCTCAAACTCAAGTCATGAATTCCGTTTTCACAAAACCAATGTATCTCACAGGCATTTTTATGCTGACGTACTTATTTTCACATGTGTTTTCAGGAGATGATGCATAGGACTTATCAAGACATACTTAGGCGGACCTGTGCCTTAGTGACTTAAAACGAGACAAGAACTAGTTAATTTATGTTATGTACACTTTGATTCTTGTTCAGACAATGTAAACTTTCATGTTTGATTTATAAAACGAAACTTCATTTGCCATGGATTTGACACAATTGATTCTGTTACAACACTCCCCGACATTTCCGCCACGTTTTGTATGTTCTACGTGGTCGGGGTGTGACAGAAAAGATGGTATCAGAGCCAATGGTTATAGGGAATTAGGTTATTAGTAATTCTTTGACCTAGTCTATAACCTTCCTAGGAACCTAACGCGAGTTTACTTGCGTTTAGTCACAAAACAATACCGTCACCTACCCTTAGGCGACGACCACAACAAGAACATAAATTTCAAAACCGCCTTGAAAGCTAATCATCTGTTCTAGGATGATTGATTACTAGGTTTTGAACCCCTTTGAATTTTCAAAACTCCCGTCAAAGTTTTGGGTCCTAAATAGTGTGAACACGTGCGAACTGGAAGGGTGAATGCCTGTACCCTGGGTTTTCTGTCTAAGGTTAGAGTGTTCGTACAAATCCACATAATCGGACCAGTCACTCTTACCTGGGAACTCTTGGGGTGAGTGTCCACTTATAGGTGAGCATGTCTTCGCGATACACTATGAGGATCTATTTGCTTTGATTCAGCCTTGGTGTTGTTGGTTTGCTTCATGATTCGAACAAATAACCATCAACCGTGATTATGGTCGGTGATTGTAACATCCTATTCTTACCCAATACCATTTTATTTGTTTCCTTTCATGTTTTCCTCTTTTAGAATGCCTCCTCGACGCGAACACCAGATAGCAACTGCCGAGCTGGCAGAAATTATTGCGCAGCAGATGGCTGCTCAATTCCCAAATCTCTTTGCTCAATGGAACCAAGCCAACAACAACAACAATGGTACATGCAATTTCAAGAACTTTAACTCGGCTAAACCACTCAAGTTTAGTGGTTCCGAGGGAGCAACTGGGCTTCTCCAATGGTTCGAGAGCATCGAGAATACCTTTCGCCACGTGCAGTGTCCAGAAAATCGCAAGGTCGAGTTTTCTTCGAGTGTGTTTCAGAAGAGGGCTCTTACATGGTGGAACGGGGTAATGAGAGACCGTGGTGCAGATGTTGCTCTAGCACAAACATGGGCTGAACTGAGAGCTCTTATGATGAGAGAGTTTTGTCCTCGTCATGAACAACGAGCGTTGGAGAAGGAGTTGATGATGTGAAACAAGATAGTGGCGAACACAGGGCATATACTGATAAGTTTGAGGAGTTGAGTCTACTTTGCCCGACTATGGTCGCCCCACTCGACAAGGCTATCGAAAGGTACATCGACGGCCTGCCTGACTCGGTACAAGACATTGTCACTGGTAGCAACCCTACCACACTCCGTCACGCCATTGAGCTATCTGCAACCTTGACTGAATCGCAGATCAGAAAGCATAAACTTTTTCGGAAGGGTGACAAGAAGCCAATCGAGGAATCAAAGACCATGGATGAACAGACTGAATCTCCTAAGAAGTCAAAGAAGCGAAAGGCTTCTCAGAACTTCGCCGTGGTCGCTCACAATGGTCAAGCCGTCCCCAACCAACCAGCTCAACCCCCTGCTAGAAAACCATACAATGGAACTGCACCCTTGTGCAACCAATGTAGCCTCCATCATCACGCCAATGTACAGTGCCGCAAATGCCAAACTTGTGGACTTATAGGCCACACAGCAAGAGTCCGCCCAGCTGCAGCTGCGCCAAACCAAGCTGGCAACAATCCTGCTCAAGGTCGTTTCCTACCAGGCTCTTGTTTCAACTGTGGCGAGATGGGTCATTTCCGAAGAAATTGCCCAAAGCTTGCTAATGCAAATCCAGCACAGGGATAAGTATCTGACTGACTAGAAGACAACATCGTTTAGAAATAATCACGTCTTATGTATTATTTTCTTTTGTTATCAAGGTCCAAGAAACCGTTGTTATCGTTGTTTATAAATAAATCTTTTATTTGCATTGCAATGTATTTGTGTGGTTACATATATAAACGACGTACCCCCTTACAATACCGACAATCAAGGAACCGTATTCCTTAAAGAACAAACTACCCCCAAAATTCTCCCATCTTATGATCTCTTGCGTCTTCCACGAAATTCCTAAGTACCCGTTTATTCTAAGGAAACGAAGTACAAGGCGCGGGTTACAACACAAGACGAATACCCAAAGTACCACTATAAATCCTTAATAGGGTGCCTAAGGATTTCCCGTATGTCTTTAATTGTTGTATACCTTCATTCGAATGTGGTGATTCCTTGTAATCAAAAATCAAATTTTGGGGGATCTTCCTATCTTCTCAGATAGATTCCAGTAAACATTGAGACCCGTCTATTGGTTTCCATATCCGTATTCAATCAATAACAAGTTAAAAACAAATTATGATCAAGTTAAACAAGTATGTGACTTTGTGCTTATGTGTTCCCTTATGTGTTGTTGTGTGATCCAAATTATGCTATCCAAATCCTCGTAGAATCTTACATATCCTTGTACAAGAGATTCATCGTAGGATACCCAGGGGTATTACTTAAAATCCTCAATGGACTTCTATGTTATAGTTAAGTCCCTCGGATTATAAAGTACTACTTCATAATTAGACCCTTGAGTGGTCTACTTAAACAGATTCATCCAAAAATTTGGATAAGGATATCATGTGATGATATAGCTGAAAGGACTCCTTGGTGGCCTAACTAAGAAGATCCCCTGTCGATCTAATTAAAAGGAACCGATGGAAGTCTAGTCACCCTCGTCACAAGTTTGATATCCTTCCCCAAAACATTACAAAACAAACTGTGCGGACTGTGCAAGGGATTACGTAATTATGGATGCATACATAATTATGGAATTTAGTGCACAGAAATCACAGCAAGTTCTGTCATGTGTCTAGAGTTAACCCTATTCATTTCCAATTCTGATGAAGCATCCGTTGAGGAAAAATGAACTAGCTATTCATTTTTCACTTCTGAAGAATATCCGTTGAGGAAATGAATATCCGTTAATCCTTCATTTCCAACTCTGAGGAAGCAACCGTTGAAGATGACTCCGTTAGTTCATTTTCGTTTCTGAAGATTATCCGTTGAGGAAATGAATATCCGTTGTGTAATACTTCATTTCCAACTCTGAGGAAGCAACCGTTGAAGATGACCCCGTTTGTTCATTTTCGTTTCTGAAGATATCCGTTGAGGAAATGAATATCCGTTGTGTAATCCTTCATTTCCAACTCTGAGGAAGCAACCGTCGAAGATGACTCCGTTTGTTCATTTTCGTTTCTGAAGATTATCCGTTGAGAAAATGAATATCCGTTGTGTAATCCTTCATTTCCAATTCTGATGAAGCAACCATTGAAAATGACCCGTCTGTTCATTTTCGTTTCGGAAGAATGACCATTAAGGAAATGACAAGATATTGCCTTACATATCATTGGTGGTTATTTGGCAAATTCACAAATAGACTCCTACGAATAAATTTCGGGACGAAATTTCCTAAAGTAGGGGAGACTGTGACACCTGTGTTGTGACAACCCGTAACTTTGAGGTAAAAACTCGTTTGTTTCACCTTTATAAATCAAATCATATACTTATCCATTTGTGATTAAATCGACCTGAACTGTTTTAACCATGGCATAACTAGCGTAACTCGAAACTCTTGAGGTTCGAATGGTGGCATATAATATAATAATATACTTTAGCTATGGCATACACTTTATACCTTATTAGATAATAATAATAATAATAACAATAATTGTAATAACAAACAACAATTCGTAGCTGCCATCTCTTTGTTCTAAACTTGGCTATTAATTAAGAACATCAATTTTTATTTATCATGGGCCATAGTTGACTGCCACACATTCCCATTGAAATCATGTATTGAAATCATGTATTGAAATCAGTTGTGTGGAGGTCATGAGGTATTAGTCTCTGACTGAATTGTCGACCACTTTCAAGTGCATTGATTAAGCAATAAAAGAGTTGGCATGTGATGATGTGGTCAGTTGTGAGAATTGTTAAAGTCAATATTTTCGTCATGCCTATATCTTTCGTCGCCCCTCCATCTTTCATCGTCCATATATTGTCGACGAATCATGGTCTCGGCCCAACTCTTGTGAAGCCCAACCCACCGATCCCGTTTGTTTATAAAGTGTACAGGAATGTGAAAGCAATCTTTTATATGGTAACCCTAATCCTCTCTCAACCGTACTCAAGCACTCGACGGCAGACCAACACGCTCGAAGCTCTTTCCTCGTCCTAACACCCTCTCTCGCACACGCTCTCTCGCATACGATCCCTCTCAGTTAGTAAAGCTATCCCTGTCCTGATTTATATTCTTGGGTGATTGTTAATTGTCTATGTTCGAATTCGTTAACTGAGGTTTAAAATTATGAGAGGATAATTAGGATTTAAGATTCGTTAGAAATTCCATGGTTTATGGTTTGATTTCATGGCTGATGTACCTGATCATTATTGTTAAATGATAGGATATTTCGATGGGTTGTTGATGAATTCGGATATGATATTTATGGTTAGTCTATAGATGGGTCAAGGTGGATTGAATGGGGGAATATTGTTAATCGGTTAACATGGTATGATGCGTAGGAAGTCGTAGCAAATCGGCTGGTTGTAACCAATCGGCTGGAATGATAAAAAAAAAATAGGTGACAAACTGGATTCTAATGTCGATGATATAGGATTATTCGTACATGAAATTTTGGTGTGTACCATGAGTAGAATGCATGAGCTTATTTGTCTGATGATGCCATTGGAAAGTGTGAAATATGATCTTCATTTACATGATGACTAAGTGCACATACATGATGATATATGATGCTGGAATCAAGGTGAACACGTGCATGATGACATTGGAATGTTGATAATGATGAACTGCTAATATGTTTTGAGGAAATAATGTTGTTTAATCCAAATTGATAATGGAATTATTGGTAGTTATTGTTTGAGATAATTTTGGAAAAACAACAAATCAAAGATTTGTGTAACTGGCTCCGTGATTTCAGCAAATGGTAAACTGATAGCACACATGCAAGGGTGTCGCACACCCATCCTATGTCGCACACTGTGTATGGGCCAAACCATCATGTTGGGTCGCACATGCACACACACACACATGGGCTTGATATTAAACTGGATCGCACACCTTATTGGACCTTTAACTGGGTGGGCCGTACACTTACATCGGGTTATTGGTTGGGCTGAACATTAATCGCACACCTTATATGGGTTTACTATGAACTGCACACCTTTATGATCCATGTGTTTAACTGATTTTGCATTATTGTGTTGTATAATTATCTGATGATGAGTTGCATGAATGGATGACATACGTTATGTGATGATTTCTTGTATGAAAAGTTGGATGAGATTCTAACTGTTGCGAGTAACTTAAATAGGACCCGGTTGATTGAGTCTAAACAAGTAACTAGTCTTACCGAGCAAATCATGGTGAGTTCATCTCTTGAGCATGCGTCCCGGTGGTTGGGACAGTCAGTGGGTATTCCTGGGAGGGCTAAGTCTTTTGGGTAAAAACGGGAATGTTGGATAATGTACTCTTCCTATCACCTTTAAAGTCCCTCCGTGTTGTTTGGTTACCAGGTAGGTAACATGGTATTAGTTAGTAGCGCTACTTAGGTTTGGCAACCTCACCCCGTACCTGGGAGGACGGGTGTTGAACTAATGACCTAGTCATGACCAATGCTTTGATAGGAGCATTGGAGAAAGGGCAATGTAAATCAGATGCCGTCTTGTATTGGGGTATTATCAACATTGTTTTCAGAATTGTATTCAATGAACTGGATTAAACACTTGGTAACTAACGTTTTCGTAAAACTATGAACTCACCAGCGTTGTCTGATATACTTGTTGCATGCTCGCAGGACGTTAGGTATTTTGGATTTGGGGAACTTGCTGTCTGGAGTAGCTGGAGTGGTCATGGGTCGACAGGAAGGATTTATATGACTGATTTCTTGATACTATACTTTGGTTTTGAAACAGTTTAATTTCGTTTACTATTTGCTTCCGCTGAACTTATTGATTTTCGTTTAAACTTGCTGAAGATGTTTTTATCAATAATGGGGATTTTATTTATAATGTGTATGGGTTCAATGTAATTGGTGGCTCGTTATTGGTATGTCACACGCCTAACAGGGACACTCCCTATGTGGTAATTTGGGGGTGTGACAGTTTGGTATCGAATACATGGACCAGGAAGTCAAGGTTCGATTAACATAGTCATATCCCGGTTGTGAGAGTTCGTTGGAACTCGAGACTAAGTATCTGCAATCGTGCGAATCTGCTGAATTAATTCCGATGTAACTGGTGAATTTCGAGGACGAAATTCCTTTCAAGTTGGGGATGATGTGATACCCGAGGAAAATCCATATTCATCATAACTCATCGTTGCATTTCTCTGAGACTGCTTATCAAATTTCGGGACGAAATTTCTTTCAAGTTGGGGATGATGTGACAACCCGTAACTTTGAGGTAAAAACTCGTTTGTTTCACCTTTATAAATCAAATCATATACTTATCCATTTGTGATTAAATCGACCTGAACTGTTTTAACCATGGCATAACTAGCGTAACTCGAAACTCTTGAGGTTCGAATGGTGGCATATAATATAATAATATACTTTAGCTATGGCATACACTTTATACCTTATTAGATAATAATAATAATAATAATAAGAATAATGGTAATAACAAACAACAATTCGTAGCTGCCATCTCTTTGTTCTAAACTTGGCTATTAATTAAGAACATCAATTTTTATTTATCATGGGCCATAGTTGACTGCCACACATTCCCATTGAAATCATGTATTGAAATCATGTATTGAAATCAGTTGTGTGGAGGTCATGAGGTATTAGTCTCTGACTGAATTGTCGACCACTTTCAAGTGCATTGATTAAGCAATAAAAGAGTTGGCATGTGATGATGTGGTCGGTTGTGAGAATTGTTAAAGTCAATATTTTCGTCATGCCTATATCTTTCGTCGCCCCTCCATCTTTCATCGTCCATATATTGTCGACGAATCATGGTCTCGGCCCAACTCTTGTGAAGCCCAACCCACCGATCCCGTTTGTTTATAAAGTGTACAGGAATGTGAAAGCAATCTTTTATATGGTAACCCTAATCCTCTCTCAACCGTACTCAAGCACTCGACGGCAGACCAACACGCTCGAAGCTCTTTCCTCGTCCTAACACCCTCTCTCGCACACGCTCTCTCGCATACGATCCCTCTCAGTTAGTAAAGCTATCCCTGTCCTGATTTATATTCTTGGGTGATTGTTAATTGTCTATGTTCGAATTCGTTAACTGAGGTTTAAAATTATGAGATGATAATTAGGATTTAAGATTCGTTAGAAATTCCATGGTTTATGGTTTGATTTCATGGCTGATGTACCTGATCATTATTGTTAAATGATAGGATATTTCGATGGGTTGTTGATGAATTCGGATATGATATTTATGGTTAGTCTATAGATGGGTCAAGGTGGATTGAATGAGGGAATATTGTTAATCGGTTAACATGGTATGATGCGTAGGAAGTCGTAGCAAATCGGCTGGTTGTAACCAATCGGCTGGAATGATAAAAAAAAAATAGGTGACAAACTGGATTCTAATGTCGATGATATAGGATTATTCGTACATGAAATTTTGGTGTGTACCATGAGTAGAATGCATGAGCTTATTTGTCTGATGATGCCATTGGAAAGTGTGAAATATGATCTTGATTTACATGATGACTAAGTGCACATACATGATGATATATGATGCTGGAATCAAGGTCAACACGTGCATGATGACATTGGAATGTTGATAATGATGAACTGCTAATATGTTTTGAGGAAATAATATTGTTTAATCCAAATTGATAATGGAATTATTGGTAGTTATTGTTTGAGATAATTTTGGAAAAACAACAAATCAAAGATTTGTGTAACTGGCTCCGTGATTTCAGCAAATGGTAAACTGATAGCACACATGCAAGGGTGTCGCACACCCATCCTATGTCGCACACTGTGTATGGGCCAAACCATCATGTTGGGTCGCACATGCACACACACACACATGGGCTTGATATTAAACTGGATCGCACACCTTATTGGACCTTTAACTGGGTGGGCCGTACACTTACATCGGGTTATTGGTTGGGCTGAACATTAATCGCACACCTTATATGGGTTTACTATGAACTGCACACCTTTATGATCCATGTGTTTAACTGATTTTGCATTATTGTGTTGTATAATTATCTGATGATGAGTTGCATGAATGGATGACATACGTTATGTGATGATTTCTTGTATGAAAAGTTGGATGAGATTCTAACTGTTGCGAGTAACTTAAATAGGACCCGGTTGATTGAGTCTAAACAAGTAACTAGTCTTACCGAGCAAATCAAGGTGAGTTCATCTCTTGAGCATGCGTCCCGGTGGTTGGGACAGTCAGTGGGTATTCCTGGGAGGGCTAAGTCTTTTGGGTAAAAACGGGAATGTTGGATAATGTACTCTTCCTATCACCTTTAAAGTCCCTCCGTGTTGTTTGGTTACCAGGTAGGTAACATGGTATTAGTTAGTAGCGCTACTTAGGTTTGGCAACCTCACCCCGTACCTGGGAGGACGGGTGTTGAACTAATGACCTAGTCATGACCAATGCTTTGATAGGAGCATTGGAGAAAGGGCAATGTAAATCAGATGCCGTCTTGTATTGGGGTATTATCAACATTGTTTTCAGAATTGTATTCAATGAACTGGATTAAACACTTGGTAACTAACGTTTTCGTAAAACTATGAACTCACCAGCGTTGTCTGATATACTTGTTGCATGCTCGCAGGACGTTAGGTATTTTGGATTTGGGGAACTTGCTGTCTGGAGTAGCTGGAGTGGTCATGGGTCGACAGGAAGGATTTATATGACTGATTTCTTGATACTATACTTTGGTTTTGAAACAGTTTAATTTCGTTTACTATTTGCTTCCGCTGAACTTATTGATTTTCGTTTAAACTTGCTGAAGATGTTTTTATCAATAATGGGGATTTTATTTATAATGTGTATGGGTTCAATGTAATTGGTGGCTCGTTATTGGTATGTCACACGCCTAACAGGGACACTCCCTATGTGGTAATTTGGGGGTGTGACATGTGTCACCGCGACCATCAAACAAATACCAAGCCGATGAAATATTGTATTTCATACTTGGGATCTTGTATAAATATGTGTATGTTTTGCACATATCAATTATTGTTCAATTTCAAACTCTACATTGCTTTCTAGAGCATTATACGCAAACTGGTGCATAAACATACTCAGTTTAATGCGACAAATGCTCCGGAACATCAACATATACTCAACATACCTTAAATAACCTTTACATAACTTAGAAATAAGTTTTGAAGGCTTGGGTATAGCAAAAACAAGTTAATTCGCTTACAGGGACTAAACTTGACAAACTGCGAAAGTATGCCAATTTGAACTGTAACGAACATTCCGGAACATGTTCATAAGTTAAACATACCCTAAATATCCTCTACATAGCTTAGAAATAGGCTTTGAGGTGTTTGGTATGCTAAAACAAACTTTTGGATCATTCAGGGACTAAAAGTGTCAAAAAGTGCACAAGTTTGCACTTTCGCGCATAACTTACGTTCTGAATACATCCGGACATCCAAAAATTTATGTAAGCATCCTTATATTATGCCTTAGTGTGGGCATGAGAAAAATCCATTCGTCGCGTCATTTGGATCGTCTTTCGCGCTTATGCGCATTCCGTCGTAATTAAGCGAACATCGCAATCGTACGGCCAAACGAACCGACATCCGAAATATTTTTGAGCATATTTCATGTCCCCTACACGTTAACTTCATCTTAGAGCCTTGAAATGAGGTTAACGGGGCTTAAACGTGCCAAAAATGGGCCAAAATACGTGTTTCTGAAGTGCAGGGACCAAAATTGTAAATTCTGATCTGGGAACCTTAGGCGGGGCGCGTAAGGATTTACCAAATCCTTACGCGGGGCGCGTGAGACTGTCAGACAGAAAAATCTTTGCATTTAATGCAGTTTGGCCTTTCGTTCGATCAAGGGGCAATGCCCTTTCACCCAATCAGGAGCCAAGGGCCAAGTTCTGACTTACCACAAGAATTTGACAAGTGTACGCTCGAGATCGCGGCACGATATTCGATAAACGATCCTAACGGTTCCACTTTTCCTATAAATACCCCCCCCCCTTTGTTCCAAAAACCCACAAAATCTGATCTTAAGGCTCTAAGTTGGAACCATTGTTCCATACCTGAGCTATTTGATCTAGATTAGCACTCGGGGACCTTCCGTAAGTCTTCTTTCGCTCTTTTATCGCTTTTCGAGTCCGAAAGTCAACATTTTGTTGACTTTCTGCATTGACCAGCTTATGGTCGATGCGAAGTTCATGGAACTTCATAATGTGAGCGTGATCACGATGGTTATAGTCCGTAGTGACTATACCTACTGATCACCACGTTAACTAGGCTCAGTGACGGGTCGTAGTTTCGGCCAAAATGTGCATTCTTGCATATTTTGTAACCAAACTACTCGTGAGCATCAAAGCCGTTTGTTTTGATGTCAAACCTGTTTTCTAAACTTAGTTAAGCATGTTCTAACATGCTTAGCTCGTCACTTTTAGTTTAGTGCTTATACAGGGTCGTAAGGTAAGCGATCTAAACCATCGCTTATACTTTCGAACCCGACCCATTTGGTCGATCTTTAGGATCCGACCAAACACATTAGGTGACCATAGCTATAACCTTCCGAGGTTATACCTTGTGGTCACGATGTTAGGCGTTCCAGACGCGTTCTACGCGAACGACGCGTTAGGGTAGCCTAAGCTACCTAAACGGGTCATGATGGGGCGTAAGCACTTAGGTTAGGTTTCATTTTAGTATGTAGGCTTTGTTAAACCATATTACACGAGTCTCCATACTCGTTTGGTTTACGAACCCGCATACTATCCGACCCTCCGATTTTGGTCCGGTATATTAATATAGCTACCTATTAGGTGCCGTTTGATATCCCGTGACCTCTAGCATTATCTGGTTATTATACAAGGAATTCAAAGCAATCTCAGGTGAGTACATTGAACCCCATCTTTTACATGTTTTCGAGGAGTCAATGTGAGTACATTGAACCCCTCTTTTACTGTTTTCCAAACTGTTTTGGGGTGAAACACATGTGCCTACTTGCTACTTTCATGCTTTCCGGTTTTCACATCATATACTGCTATGCCCGATAGTACATACATAGTACATGATTTCATTGTGTTTATGCTATGTATGCCCATTGTGTGCGTACTTAGTACATTGCTTTACATTTCATGCTACGTACGCCCATTGTGTGCATACGTAGTACATTGTTTCACATTGCATTACTGTTGCATATGCTCATCCAGCATATGAACACATTACACTACATTTTGAACCGTTGTACTCTACAATACATTTCATGCTACGTACGCCCATTGTGTGCATACGTAGTACATTGTTTCACATTGCATTACTGTTGCATATGCTCATCCAGCATATGAACACATTACACTACATTTTGAACCGTTGTACTCTACAATACATTTCATGCTACGTACGCCCATTGTGTGCATACGTAGTACATTGTTTCATATTGCATTACTGTTGCATATGCTCATCCAGCATATGAACACATTACACTACATTTTGAACCGTTGTACTCTACACTACATTTCATGCTACGTACGCCCATTGTGTGCATACGTAGTACATTGTTTCACATTGCATTTCTGTTGCATATGCTCATCCAGCATATGAACACATTATACTAAATTTTGAACCGTTGTAACCATTTGACTATACATAAACATTTCTACCGTTGTTAAACGTTTCATCTTGATGGTTTGGTTTGAGTAAGTGATTTAAGTAACGAGGCATGTGTAATATGATACAAGCATGGTGGATATGCCGCTGGTACTTCCTATATATAAGTGTTTGTATGGTATTACATATCGTAGCGTTATTTGAATCATTTCAATTTGAGACATAGAACATTTTATACAAATAACACGCTTTTCACAAGACATTGATTTACAAACAACAAATCTTATACAAACTCTTTTTACATGGTTATTCAGTTAACCAGGCATTGTTCTCTTATTTATACATATCATTTGATCTTACCGTTTTTCAAATGATTTACAAGACAAAGCGAAATACGAGGTTCATGACTAAACATTTTCTCAAACTCAAGTCATGAATTCCGTTTTCACAAAACCAATGTATCTCACAGGCATTTTTATGCTGACGTACCTATTTTCACATGTGTTTTCAGGAGATGATGCATAGGACTTATCAAGACATACTTAGGCGGACCTGTGCCTTAGTGACTTAAAACGAGACAAGAACTAGTTAATTTATGTTATGTACACTTTGATTCTTGTTCAGACAATGTAAACTTTCATGTTTGATTTATAAAACGAAACTTCATTTGCCATGGATTTGACACAATTGATTCTGTTACAACACTCCCCGACATTTCCGCCACGTTTTGTATGTTCTACGTGGTCGGGGTGTGAAAGATATCCCGATTCAGTATCCTGATCACAAACAAACAGTCAAAAGCAAGATATTAGTCAGGATATATATAGGATCAGAAAATGACCCACAACAATTGTCCCCAAATATATCCAAAGGATATATTTCAAAAACTTTATCTCGCAAATCAAGGCAATTAAATCGAGACGACGGTCAAGATCACATCATAACTTCCAATGCGCTTTTAACTAGATGGAGATCTACAATGTTTCCTATATCTTCTCTCTTTTTGTTTGAAAAGCAGATATCTCAATCGAAGTCTCCAAGTAATTCCCTACTTCTCATTCATTTTCTATCAATCTTTCCTTCTTTATCTGCAATGGCCACCAGAACTTGTTCCCAAACCGGTGAATCATTCGAGATCTTCATTCAGCAGAATCTCCTCAAAAATCCCGAGAGGGAAGTCTGTGCTTTTGACAACGCAGACATTGCGGCTTTGAGAGCCTCTGGTGCTTTCCCTGATATAACGGTCTTTAGACCGTTCGATCGATCAATTCGATCAGATGTTTCTTTTACTGATTGGGTCTATTTCCCAGCATATCCTTTCTCGCTAGGTCTTCGATTCCCTTTTCCCGAATTTATGATGCAATTCTTCCGGACCACCGGTATCTCCTTTGCTCAGACTATGCCCATGGTCTGGAGGGTATTAATCGTACTCAACCAAATCAAAAATCTTCACTGTCCCGACCTTTGTATCGAAGATCTGCCAATCGCCTACCGTCTTCGATCCCATGGTTCTAGCCGGTTTCTGCTTTTTTCGACCTCCAACAAACCCCTTATTCTTAAAGCCACCAAAAACGAAGACGGATGGCAATGCAAGTTCTTTTTCGTCAAACGAGACTCCATCGATGAGGGTGCTAGCCTTCCGGTGGAGTGGTTAACCACCGGTAGAACCATGAATGTTCCCATGTATGTTTAGACTTCTGTCTTTCGCTAATATTGTCCTTTTTGATCCTTTTGAAGTAAATTTCAAGGAAGTAGCTCCCCCCTACTGAAGAATCGGAAAAGAGGATTGAAACAGTTTATCAACTACCTGCAAGTAACAGAAGTTTTACCACACATATCCCGAGTTCCAGTCAATACTCATCTTTCGAAATGTCTGGTAAGGACCACCTTTTGAAAGAATTAATTAGCGCAATATAACATAATAAAATGAAGGATAACGAAGATATGAAATTTTTTCCCTTTATGCAGCACCAGCCAAGATCCCTGAAGTCTTCGACCTCGATGAGCTGGATAGTTATTCCGATTAGGTCCAGATCAAGAAGGAACCTAGTCCCAAGGCCACTGCTTCATCCAAGCCCAGCAAATCCAAGGCTATTATTCTTTCCAAACCTTCACCAGCCACCAAGCCCCGAAGCTCAAGCTCTCGAAAAAGGAAGGAGCCCGATTCCCCTATTATCTCTGATACATTCCCCTACGAGAAACACGGGTTCATCGAAGCAAGCGGGTATACGACTTCTTTTCTCAACCAGGTTAGTATCCTTGAATCATATTCTGCAGCTTATACCACTTATAAGTATTTACCAATACCTGTCCTCCTATTTTTGCAGGGTCTTGAACGTCCAGTCCATCTATATCAAGAGTCCTGTGGGCTCAACAAGACGCTCGAGTCCAAATTAAAGAAAGCCGAGGTTACTATCTCTGATCAGGGCATGATTGCAGCCGCCAAGTCTCGGCACTATGAGGAGAAGTTCAAGGCTATGTCTCAAGAACACCAAACTGCTCTCAAGAAGGCCGCTCTCCAGGCTCAAGCCAATCTTGATACTGCCCATACTCAACATAAACAGGATATGGTCAGCTACCGGGAAAGCCTCAAAAGTTCCGTCGTCATTTCTCTCCTCCAGGCCAGGCTAAAGATGGCCTACGAAGCCAAAACACTAGGCTTCGAATGCCCTTCTTGGGACATCAGTTCTTGGGAAACAAAGCTAAAGAACCTTGGTGGCACTTTTACAAAACCTGATGCTAAAGAATCTTCAAAAGCAATTGTAAAACCAACCGGTGCTGAGAAGGATGTTGAGGCGGATCCCGAGACGGATGCTGCTGAAACTATCATGAACGAAGGAGGCGCTGCTTCCTAAAACTTATTTTCTTTAAATTTGAGTATTATGTTTTCGTTTGAACAATTTTATTTCTTAACTATTTCGGTATTAAGACAATGTGATAGCCGGAGGTGGATGGGTCCTAGGTTTTAGGATGAAACCTTCGGTCATCAACTGCTATTGCTTATCTCCAATAAATTCGTCTTTCAATTGACTTGTTATTGTTTCCTGTATTCCTCACTACAGATTTTAGCTTTGCAAAATTTGTATAACTATCGTTTAAAAATATCCTGATCAGTATACTCAGTGGTATCCTACAAAGACTTTCGTCAAATAGGACTTCTCAAAATCCAAACAATTTAGACATGGTTTCTAAAAAAAATAATTCACTTTGCAAAATCTTCAGTAATTAAAAAAGATAATTTACTTAGAATTTATAAACAAATTCAATCTGATTCTTAAACCCAAGTACTCTGTCCCGAATCATATTTCGAGGATATATCTCGAAAATATACCCTAAAATATATCCTAATCAGGATACTTAAACTTTAAATATGGTTTCAAAAGATCAAACAAATTTTGTAAGATCCACAAAGGAAAGATCATACCAGGAATTGAGTGTAACCTTAGTATCAAAATCCTTCCCTTTTGCAACTTTTCCCACTAAGATGTCCCCAGTCCGAGACACTTAGCCCAACCTTGATCTTTTGAGCTTCACATATTTGCTTTAGAAGGAATGTCCCCTGCGCATGAAGTCTTTAAACACTTAGAATAATTTAGAACATTAGTTCCAACTGTATAGACAATTCTTGTATTACAGGGGTAAAACCCAAAGATATACTGGGGATATCTCCTTAGTATCCTGGGGAAAATCCCAAATTTTCATGCGTTACAGGCGGGAGTGTATAAACTCCTAGAAAGGTGAAAACCTTTAAACCTTAGAGAGTATGAAAATACCCTTTCGCGAGAGAGGGTGATCAATCCTCATATACCTTAAGGATCCAGGGCATAGCCAACAGTAACGAAATTGTCAGCCACTTTTACATGAACTCGTCCCGCCACCTTGAACTATCCCCGGATAACTTGCGCTCCAGGCAGGGTGTTTAAACCCAATTCGTGAGAAAGGTAAATACCTTTAAACCCGTGAAGGGATCAGGATCCCTTAAACGTGAGAGAGGGGGCCAATCCTCTAATCTTTCAAGTTATCCTGAGTGCATATCCTGGTGCTGTATCCTGGAGCATATGCTGCAAAACAATTGTAAACTAAGGTGGGTGTTAGCTTGGCTAACACCCCTCCTATGCCTAAGTCAGTATTGGGTTCAAGATAATAAATAAATATATTCAAATGAGGTAGAATAGATACCATTCTAGGATAGAAATTAAATTCTATTCTTACTTGAAATAGAGCTTTAAGTGAATAGCATTCCAGGATCTTGGTAGTATATCCCCTTCCATATTCTTGAGTCGATATGCTCCTTTCCCTGCTTCTAATTCGATTTCATAGGGTCCTTCCCATTTTTGGAGCCAATTTTCCATCGGCAGGATTAGTAGTATTCTGAAAAGCTTTTCTTAACACCCAATCTCCAACCTGAAACCTCCTAGTTCTTATACTTTTGTTGTATGCTATGGATATCCTCTGTTGATATGCTGCCATCCTTAGCCTTGCTGCATCTCTTGTCTCATCAATAGTATCCAATTCCTGACATAGGATTTCAGGATTCCGCTCAGGATCCCGGAGGCTGGATCTTGCTGTAGGTAATACCATTTCTGTCGGGATCACCGCTTCTGCTCCAAACACCAAGGAAAACGGGGTTTGGCCAGTTGCATTTTTCACCGTTGTCCTATCAGCCCATAAAACAAAGGGTAATTCTTCTGCCCATCTTCCTTTTTTGGCTCCTAGTCTCTTTTTCAGGTTGTTGACAATTATCTTGTTTGAGGATTCTACTTGTCCATTCGCTTGAGGATGTACTGGTGTGGATGTGATCATTTTGATTCCCCAACTTTTGCAAAAATCAGTAGTCCTTTTGCTTATAAACTGGGATCCATTGTGGCAAATGATTTCAGCTGGTACTCCAAATCTGGTCAGGATATTTCTCTTTATAAAGGATACTACTTCCTGGCCCCTGACTTGCACAAATGCTTCAGCTTCCACCCACTTAGAGAAATAATCAGTCATTGCCAACATAAAGACTTTTCCTCCTGGAGCTTTTGGTAATTTCCCTACTATGTCCATTCCCCATTTCATGAATGGCCAAGGGGAAACTATAGGATACAATGGTTCAGCTGGTTAGTGCAGAATGTTGCTATGCCTCTGACATGCGTCACATCTTCGAGCATATTCCGCAACATCTTTCTTCATTGTCGGCCAATAGTATTCTGTCCTCAATACTTTCGAAAACAATGACATGCCCCCAATATGGTTACCACAATCCCCTTCATGTATATCCTGAAGCACTTCCATAGCCTTAGGATCCTTCAAGCGTCTTAGGTATGGACCTGCAAGAGATTTCTTATATAAAATATTATTTATAATGGTGAATCGTGATACCTTCATCCTAAATGCCCTAGGATTTTCGTCTTCAGGAATGTGTCCTTCCTTGAGATATCTTATGATTTGAGTCATCCAGGATCCAGTATCCTTACCAGGATCATGACCAGAATCTTGAATGCTTGTTACCTCTTTATCCTGAGTTTTGAAGGGACCCATAGTAGGATACAGGATATGAAGTATCGGTATTTGGGTTCCCTCCGGTATCCTGACTGACGATCCTAAGTTTGCCAAGGCATCCGCTTCAGTATTATCCTCTCTTGGTACCTGTTCAAGTGTAAAAACATCAAAATATCCTGCTAATTTTTTGATAATATCGAGGTATTCGATTAATTTCTCACCTTTAACTGCATAGGATCCATTAAAATGATTAGTAATTAACAAGGAGTCAACATATACTTGCAAACTTTTAATATTCATGTTCTTAGCCAATTCTAATCCTTCAATCAGAGCCTCATATTCTGCTTCATTATTAGTGGCAGGAAATTCGCATCTAATAGCCTGGGGTAATATATCCCCCTGTGGCGATTTTAGTAGTATCCCTAGACCTACACCTCTTACATTAGATGTGTGACAACTCGAGTTTCTGACTTTTGCTTTCGCATTAGATGCGCGTTGACTTTGACTGTTTAGTAGTTGACTTGTTGGACTTGTAATTGTACGCGTTGTGTTTTAATGAAACGTGTTGTCATTGTGCATACATGTAACTACTTGTGGTTGTAAAAGATAATATTAGAATTATTATTTAATACACTTAGTCTAAATCACGAAACATGGCATACAGTTCGAAGGATCTCGAAACATATCCTTCGATTCGAAGGATCAACTTCCGGTTCGAAGGATCTCGAAACATATCCTTCGACCAAGGACTCTATCCTTCGACATCTTTCGGCCCAGTCTATCTGATGGGCTTGGCCCATTCCGGTGACACGTTTATATACGTAATACATGTAAAGTCGACAGTTAGTTTTCAAAAACCCTAGTTCCCTTGTGTGTGTGACGGCATATAGCAAACCTACTCTTTGTTCGAAGGATTTCATTCCGTAATCCAGATTTCCGGTTAGTGTGTGATGTTGTTTATGATGCTTTGATTTCTTGATTAATAAGTTGTTTGGCAATATATTGTTAGTATGTTAATCGTATCTGTTTTCATGATGTTCAATGATAATGTTTTGTGGATCGGCTATGATAACCGGATATGTATGTTAGTATTGCAATATGTTTGTATGTTAACCAGACACGTATGTTAATTGAATATGAATGTTAATCGGATATAGGTGCGAATCGGATGTGTATGCTAATCGGATATATTGTGATGATGTTGATTATGGAATCGTGCTCGCATGATACTCGTTATGTAGATGTACTGTTAAGATTTGGTACTTGTTGTTATTCGTTTGGGCATGCATGATTGATGATGACGGCTGTAGATGATTAGGGTTTCTGTTTCTGTAACTGGCTGCGTGATATCCGTAACTGATTGTGATCAAACGTAACTGATATGTATCGAAAGATACTTGCTACTCGAAACATAGTTGTTGTCGAAAGATGCTTGTTGACCGAAGGATAACTTTGACCGAACCATAGTAGTGTTGACCGAAGGATAGCATTGACCGAAAGATGACATTAGGTTCGAAACATAACTTTCGGTCCGAATGATAACTATGATAACTGTTTGTCGAAAGATCACAAGTGTGTCGAAAGATAACAGTGAATCGAAAGATATTAGGGATTATAAACATCCTTCGAAGGATGGGATGTATGTTTGATTTATTTGGCATGCCATGCTTGGTGATGAATGTTTTGTGTACACTAGCTGATGATTTAATGTGAAACAATACGTGTTGTGCCGATATGCAAACTGACTGCTATGTGAACATTAAATTTCATGCGTATCATTGCGAACATGAACTGATTTGTTATACGTGCATACAATAGGACGTGATTAATTACTAGTGAGCGCATAACCTAGCATACCGAGCAAACCAAGGTGAGTTCACACGAGCCAAGGCATGGGTTCCCAGGGTGGGAATGGGTTGGATGATTACTTGTGCATACTTTGATATTATAACGAACGATTAAACTGTTGATGCTTACGAACTGCCTTCGCACACACCCTGGTCGGTAAAGACTATGGTCGCGAACGAACTACTCAACTGCCTTCGCACACACCCTGGTCGGTAAAGACTATGGTCGCGAATTGATTAACCGCCTTCGCACACACCCTGGTCGGTAAAGACTATGGTCGCGAACTATTCGAACCTAATCTTCGCACACCTGCCTGGGAGGCCGCGATGGAACTAATCATATGGAACGTAACGATTAAACCATTACTCACACTATACGATATTGAACTTTAAACTGTGAACTCGCTCAACTAGTTTGTTGATTATCTGCTGCATGCCTTGCAGGACCTTAGGTACTTATGGAGCTTGCACTGGAGGAGCGGGACGTTGTGGGCAGTGGATTATGAACGCTATGTTTAAACATTTCGAATAATTGAACTTATGGTTTACTTGGGTTATTTACTTATGCTTCCGCTACTGATACTATGATTGTTTTGAAACATCAATTGTATTGAATGAGGTTTTACGAACTACTTTATTTATGTTATACTATGTTCAATATGATTGATGGCTTGATCCTGGTCAGTCACGCTCCCAAGCGGCGGTGTTCCGCGTGGTGAATTTTGGGGGTGTGACAGATTGGTATCAGAGCCATTGGTTATAGAGAACTTGGTTTTAATATGGAAAAACGTTTTTATTAAAACCAGACTATAACCAGAACAGTGCTCTCAACGATCCACAACGACGCTTCGCTCCACGTGCAAGACTCAACTTCCTAGGTAATAAGGTTTATGTTTATTGCCTACATGCTAGAATTTGCATAGAACTTTGCTCGTAGTATGCTTACATTACCTTGCTCACAACTTGACATTTGCATGAGAATACTTATGTGCTTACACTCTTCTGTCATCGCACTATTTGCGAACCTTTCTCACTTATGTTGCCTTTGATGTGAAGATCAATGGCCGCACGAATTACCATGACTCAAGCCCAGCTAGAGGCTCTCGTTGCTGCGGCAGTTGCAGCCGCCCAAGCAGGTAGTATACCCTGCAGTATAGACACTAGGATCTTTAGATCCTACATTAATTCTCGTACTTAACTTTGCCCTATTCGTACACAATAGGTCAACTCGCTCAGCAACAACCTGGGTGCACATTCAAGAATTTCATGGACTGTCGTCCTAGCTCGTTCAGTGGCACGGAGGGGGCAGTTGGACTCCTCCACTGGTTTGAAAAACTCGAGTCGGTTTTCGAAATGTGTGAATGCCCTGAGGCTCGCAGGGTGAAGTTCGCCACTGGCACACTTGAAGGGATTGCGCTCACTTGGTGGAACGCACAAGTGCAGATCTTAGGGTTGGCAGCTGCTAACGCCACACCCTGGAATGAATTCAAAGAACTGATCAAGAGGGAATACTGCACTAGAGAAGACATTCACAAGTTGGAGGACGAGTTGTATAACTTAAAAATGGTGGGTTCGGAAATCGAAGCTTACACCAAGAGATCGAATGAGTTAGCTGTGTTATGTCCAACTATGGTGGACCCTCCATACAAGCGTATTGAGTTGTATCTCAAAGGGTTGGCGCCAGAAATACAGAGCCACGTTACCTCGGCTAACCTCAACAATATCCAGGAAATACAGCGTCTTGCTCATCGCATCACCGATCAGGCAGTGGATCAGAATAAACTGCCAAAGCGTGTCAGCGCTACTGCTACAGCTGCTACTTCAGTCACTCCAACTGCTGCTACTTCTGCCACACCCAGCGAGAATAAAAGAAAGTGGGACGGGGATTCCAGCAGGGGATCAGCGTCTGTTCAGTCCCAAACTCAGCAACGTCGCACCAACGATTACCAGAGTCCGAGTCAGCAATCATCGGGCAGTCAGGGACATAGTGGTTATAAGGGAAATCACCCGTGGTGTAACAGGTGCAACAAACACCACAGTGGAAGATGTCGCAGGAGTCAATGTCAAAGATGTCACAAGCCGGGTCAGGAGGCTAAAGATTGTAGAAGCTCGCGTCCAGCAAACCAGCACCAGCAACTTCCACCGCCAGCTCCACAGAATCAGCAGCAGCAGCCACAGCGTGGAAACCGGGGGTGTTTCCAGTGTGGGGCTGATGGTCACTACAAACGCGATTGCCCTCAGTTGAACCAGAATCGCAATAACAACAACAACCAGGGCAACGGGAATAACAACAATAATCAGAACAACGGGGGAAACAACAACAACGGCAATGAAGCTCGTGGTCGTGCATTCGTACTAGGTCGAGGCGACGCAGTGAATGATCCTAATGTGGTTATGGGTAAGTTTCTTCTCGACGATATTTATGTTACTGCCTTATTTGATTCGGGTGCTGATACAAGTTATATGTCCTTGAAAATGGGTAAATTATTAAAACGTACACCAACACCCCTAGACACCAAACACGTCGTAGAACTAGCCAATGGTAAAAGTGTAGAAGCCACACAGGTAGTCAAGGGTTGTAGTATTGTTCTAGCGGGTCAGACTTTCTCGATTGATCTCATACCCATAGTTTTGGGTAGTTTCGACGTCGTCATCGGTATGGATTGGTTATCCCAACATCATGCGGAGATCTTATGCAAAGAAAAAGTTATTCGTATTCCTCGCTCCAGTCAAGAACCTCTCGAAGTACAAGGTGACAAGAGTGGTGCTGTGGTTGGCATCATCTCTTACTTAAAGGCGCAGAAATGTTTACGAAAGGGACATACTGCCATTCTGGCACTTGTCACTGACGCATCAACAAAGGAAAAGAAGCTGGAGGATATACCAGTTGTGCGTGATTTTCCTCAAGTGTTTCCTGAAGATTTACCTGGTTTACCTCCTCATCGTCAAGTCGAGTTTCAGATTGAATTAGCTCCAGGAGCAGCACCAATAGCCCGCGCACCGTATCGTTTAGCTCCAACCGAACTGGAAGAACTGTCGAAGCAGCTACAAGAGCTCTTGGAAAAGGGCTTTATTCGTCCAAGCTCTTCGCCTTGGGGAGCTCCAGTGTTATTTGTGAAGAAGAAAGACGGTACGTTCAGAATGTGTATAGACTACCGGGAACTCAACAAGGTGACGGTGAAGAACCGTTATCCTCTTCCGCGCATCGACGACTTATTCGACCAGTTGCAAGGGTCGTGTTACTATTCCAAGATTGATTTAAGGTCAGGTTATCATCAGCTGAGAGTCCGGGATGAGGACGTCTCCAAAACCGCTTTCAGAACTCGCTACGGTCATTACGAGTTTCTTGTCATGCCATTCGGGCTTACGAACGCGCCTGCAGTCTTCATGGATCTTATGAACAGGGTGTGCAAACCGTATCTTGATAAGTTTGTTATCGTTTTCATCGACGACATTTTGATTTACTCCAAGAGTCAGGAGGAGCACGAGCAGCACTTACGCCTTATCTTGGAACTTCTTCGAAAGGAGCAACTGTACGCAAAGTTTTCAAAATGCGACTTCTGGCTTCGTGAAGTCCACTTCTTAGGCCATGTGGTGAACAAGGATGGGATTCATGTCGATCCATCCAAGGTTGATTCGATCAGAAACTGGCCAGCACCACGTACACCGACAGAAATACGCCAATTTTTGGGTTTGGCGGGTTACTACAGGCGATTTATTAAAGACTTCTCAAAGATCGCGCAACCACTTACTATGCTAACACAGAAAGGTGTCGTTTACAGATGGGGTAATACGCAAGAGACCGCTTTTCAGTACTTAAAAGATAGGCTTTGCAGCGCACCTATTCTCTCATTGCCAGAGGGCACGGATGACTTCGTGGTTTATTGTGACGCATCGATACAGGGGCTTGGATGTGTATTGATGCAACGTGATAAAGTGATAGCCTACGCTTCTCGGCAACTCAAGGTTCATGAACGGAACTACACGACGCACGATTTAGAGCTGGGAGCTGTTGTTTTCGCGCTTAAGATATGGCGACACTACCTGTACGGTACCAGGTGCACGATTTACACCGATCACAGGAGTCTCGAGCATATTCTTAAGCAAAAGGATTTGAATATGCGTCAACGGAGATGGGTTGAACTTCTAAACGACTATGAATGCGCCATCAAGTATCATCCAGGCAAGGCCAATGTTGTGGCTGATGCCCTCAGTCGGAAAGACACTCTACCTAAGCGCGTGCGA
Organism: Helianthus annuus; assembly: GCF_002127325.2. Lineage (NCBI taxonomy): Eukaryota > Viridiplantae > Streptophyta > Magnoliopsida > Asterales > Asteraceae > Helianthus > Helianthus annuus. Next base: position 62,976,505 of record NC_035442.2, read on the forward strand.
GCGCTACAGCTTACTATTCAGTCCAGTCTTCCTGCACAGATACGAGCTGCTCAGATAGAGGCACTAAAACCCGAAAACGTCAAGGCTGAAGCCTTGCGCGGTTCAAGGCAACAAATGGAACAAAAGGAAGACGGCGCCTACTATGTAACGGGGCGTATTTGGGTCCCACTTTATGGCGGTTTACGCGAACTTGTAATGGATGAAGCTCACAAGTCTCGCTATTCGGTACATCCAGGGTCGGATAAAATGTACCACGACATCAGCACTACTTATTGGTGGCCTAGTATGAAGGCTCACATCGCTACGTACGTTGGAAAATGCTTAACCTGTGCGAGAGTCAAGGTTGAATATCAGAAACCAGCTGGTCTACTTCAACAGCCCAAGATACCACAGTGGAAATGGGAAGAAATTTCCATGGATTTTGTTACGGGCTTACCTAGATCCCAGCGTGGGAATGACACTATTTGGGTAATCGTTGATCGACTCACAAAGTCTGCTCACTTCTTGGCTATCAAAGAAACGGATAAGTTTTCTACCCTAGCAGACGTTTATCTTAAAGAAGTTGTTTCGAGGCACGGAGTGCCCACTTCTATTATTTCGGATCGCGATGCACGATTCACGTCAGAGCTATGGCAAGCAATGCACAAATCCTTCGGCTCACGATTAGACATGAGCACAGCATATCATCCTCAGACGGATGGGCAGTCTGAGCGAACTATCCAAACTCTAGAAGACATGCTTCGAGCGTGTGTCATCGATTTCGGCAACGGCTGGGAAAAACACCTCCCTTTAGTAGAGTTTTCATACAATAACAGTTACCACACCAGCATTCAAGCCGCTCCATTTGAGGCATTGTACGGACGTAAATGCCGGTCACCTCTCTGTTGGGCAGAGGTGGGGGATAGTCAAATTACGGGTCCAGAGATTGTTGTGGACGCCACAGAAAAGATAGCACAGATACGTCAACGCATGGCGGCAGCACGCGACCGTCAGAAAGCCTACGCGGACAAGCGTAGAAAGCCATTGGAATTTGAGGTCGGGGACCGGGTTTTATTGAAAGTTTCACCCTGGAAGGGTGTGGTTCGATTTGGTAAACGAGGCAAACTGAATCCGCGGTACGTCGGACCATTCGAAATCTTGGAAAAGATTGGCAAAGTAGCCTACAGATTAAAACTACCAGCTGAACTCGGTGCAGTTCACAATGTATTTCACGTGTCGAATCTGAAGAAATGCCTATTAGATGAGACCCTTATAGTTCCTTTTAAGGAACTCACTATCGACGAGCGGTTGCAGTTCGTCGAGGAACCTGTTGAAATCACGGACCGGGATGTTAAGGTCCTCAAACACAAGAGAATCCCTCTTGTTCGAGTTCGTTGGAACTCCCAGCGTGGCCCAGAGTATACCTGGGAACGCGAAGACCAGATGAAAGAAAAGTACCCCCAGCTATTCGAAACCAATGCATCCACTTCTGAGGCTGAAGCTGCTACTACTGAATTTCGGGACGAAATTCCAAATCAACGGGGGGATGATGTGACACCCCAGGAAAACCAGTGAACGATGTAACTTACCTAGCTCCCTCAGTGAGTGCGTACCAAATTTCGGGACGAAATTTCTTTTAAGTTGGGGATAATGTGACAACTCGAGTTTCTGACTTTTGCTTTCGCATTAGATGCGCGTTGACTTTGACTGTTTAGTAGTTGACTTGTTGGACTTGTAATTGTACGCGTTGTGTTTTAATGAAACGTGTTGTCATTGTGCATACATGTAACTACTTGTGGTTGTAAAAGATAATATTAGAATTATTATTTAATACACTTAGTCTAAATCACGAAACATGGCATACAGTTCGAAGGATCTCGAAACATATCCTTCGATTCGAAGGATCAACTTCCGGTTCGAAGGATCTCGAAACATATCCTTCGACCAAGGACTCTATCCTTCGACATCTTTCGGCCCAGTCTATCTGATGGGCTTGGCCCATTCCGGTGACACGTTTATATACGTAATACATGTAAAGTCGACAGTTAGTTTTCAAAAACCCTAGTTCCCTTGTGTGTGTGACGGCATATAGCAAACCTACTCTTTGTTCGAAGGATTTCATTCCGTAATCCAGATTTCCGGTTAGTGTGTGATGTTGTTTATGATGCTTTGATTTCTTGATTAATAAGTTGTTTGGCAATATATTGTTAGTATGTTAATCGTATCTGTTTTCATGATGTTCAATGATAATGTTTTGTGGATCGGCTATGATAACCGGATATGTATGTTAGTATTGCAATATGTTTGTATGTTAACCAGACACGTATGTTAATTGAATATGAATGTTAATCGGATATAGGTGCGAATCGGATGTGTATGCTAATCGGATATATTGTGATGATGTTGATTATGGAATCGTGCTCGCATGATACTCGTTATGTAGATGTACTGTTAAGATTTGGTACTTGTTGTTATTCGTTTGGGCATGCATGATTGATGATGACGGCTGTAGATGATTAGGGTTTCTGTTTCTGTAACTGGCTGCGTGATATCCGTAACTGATTGTGATCAAACGTAACTGATATGTATCGAAAGATACTTGCTACTCGAAACATAGTTGTTGTCGAAAGATGCTTGTTGACCGAAGGATAACTTTGACCGAACCATAGTAGTGTTGACCGAAGGATAGCATTGACCGAAAGATGACATTAGGTTCGAAACATAACTTTCGGTCCGAATGATAACTATGATAACTGTTTGTCGAAAGATCACAAGTGTGTCGAAAGATAACAGTGAATCGAAAGATATTAGGGATTATAAACATCCTTCGAAGGATGGGATGTATGTTTGATTTATTTGGCATGCCATGCTTGGTGATGAATGTTTTGTGTACACTAGCTGATGATTTAATGTGAAACAATACGTGTTGTGCCGATATGCAAACTGACTGCTATGTGAACATTAAATTTCATGCGTATCATTGCGAACATGAACTGATTTGTTATACGTGCATACAATAGGACGTGATTAATTACTAGTGAGCGCATAACCTAGCATACCGAGCAAACCAAGGTGAGTTCACACGAGCCAAGGCATGGGTTCCCAGGGTGGGAATGGGTTGGATGATTACTTGTGCATACTTTGATATTATAACGAACGATTAAACTGTTGATGCTTACGAACTGCCTTCGCACACACCCTGGTCGGTAAAGACTATGGTCGCGAACGAACTACTCAACTGCCTTCGCACACACCCTGGTCGGTAAAGACTATGGTCGCGAATTGATTAACCGCCTTCGCACACACCCTGGTCGGTAAAGACTATGGTCGCGAACTATTCGAACCTAATCTTCGCACACCTGCCTGGGAGGCCGCGATGGAACTAATCATATGGAACGTAACGATTAAACCATTACTCACACTATACGATATTGAACTTTAAACTGTGAACTCGCTCAACTAGTTTGTTGATTATCTGCTGCATGCCTTGCAGGACCTTAGGTACTTCTGGAGCTTGCACTGGAGGAGCGGGACGTTGTGGGCAGTGGATTATGAACGCTATGTTTAAACATTTCGAATATTTGAACTTATGGTTTACTTGGGTTATTTACTTATGCTTCCGCTACTGATACTATGATTGTTTTGAAACATCAATTGTATTGAATGAGGTTTTACGAACTACTTTATTTATGTTATACTATGTTCAATATGATTGATGGCTTGATCCTGGTCAGTCACGCTCCCAAGCGGCGGTGTTCCGCGTGGTGAATTTTGGGGGTGTGACAAGATGCACCATCAGTATACAGTGTCCAGCATTCTAAGTTTTCTCCTAGCTGCTGTACTTCTAGATCTACTTCATTTTGAATATCACTACTGAAATCAGCCACAAAGTCAGCTAAAGCCTGAGACTTTATGGCATTTCTAGGCTCATATACTAAGTCATAAGCACTCAGTTTCACCAACCACTTAGCCATTCTAGCGGACATCTCTGGTTTCCTTAGCACATTTTTAACAGGATAATTAGTTTTAACATGAATCCTATGCGTCTCAAAGTAATGTCTAAGTTTTGTTGATGCCATAACTAGGGCTAATATTAGCTTTTCTAGATGAGAATACCTAGTTTCAGCATCTAATAAACTTTTGCTAACATAATAAACAGGATACTGCTGACCTTCATGATCCTTTACAAGGACAGCACTTACTGCATTCCCCGATACTGCAAGATACAGGGATAATGGTTCTCCATCCTCGAGCTTCATCAGTAGAGGTGCGGTTGATAGATACTGCTTCAAATCCTGCAAGGCTACTTCATGCTTCTCCCCCCATTCAAACTTCTTATTTTTCTTCAGAATATCATAAAATTCCTTGCATTTTTCTGAGGATCTTGAGATAAATCTATTTAACGCCGCTACTCGTCCTGTTAACCGTTGGACATCCTTCGTATTTGAAGGTGATTTGATATCCAAGATGGCCTTTATCTTCTCGGGCTTGCCTCTATTCCTCTTTTGGTTACCATATATCCTAGAAACTTTCCTGCCCCCACTCCGAAATGGCACTTAGCAGGATTCAGCTTCATGTTATACTGATCCAGGATATCAAATGCTCCCTTAATATACTGGAGGTGATCCTCAGCTTTTTTAGATTTCACCACCATATCATCGATGTATACCTCCATTGTGTCTCCCAGCTTATCTTTGAACATCATGTTCACCAATTTTTGGTATGTTGCATCTGCATTTTTCAAACCGAAAGGCATAGCAGTATAACAATAAATACCTGTTGGTGTTATGAAGGAAGTATCCTCCTGGTCCGAAGGTTCCATCTGGATCTGTTGAAATCCTGAGGATGCATCCATGAAGGTTAGCATTTCATGGCAGGTAGTGGCATCTACCATTGAGTTAATACGAGGGAGAGGAAATGGGTCCTTTGGACAAGCCTTGTTCAAGTCTGTATAATCCAAGCAAATTCTCCATTTCCCGTTTTTCTTCTGTACCACTACTACATTTGCTAGCCGCCTTGGAAATTTGACTTCTCTGATCTTTTTGGACTTCAACAGTCTTTCAACCTCCTCTTGTATGATTGTATTTCGTTCGGGAGCAAACTTCCTTCTTTTTTGCTGAATAGGCTTGAACGACCTGTCAACTCCAAGCTTGTGCGTAATAATGTCTTTGGATATGCCTGTCATATCCTCATGCTTCCATGCAAATGTTGACATCCTGCATTTCAAAAAGTTAGTTAATTGTTTTTCAATATCCTGAGGGATATTGGTTCTTACGAGCACCGAGATATCCGGATTATCCTGATCCAGGATAACTTTCTTCACATCCTGCTCCGAGGCCTCCGTGATATCCTGGGCCCGTATCCTTAATTGCTACGCTAGATTATGCTTGGTAGAGGATTTCATGGAGGATGAGTAACACTCCTTTGCTTCCTACTGGTCACTGTCTGTTTTGGTCAAAAATCACACAAGGATTATGCAACCAAACTCTTTGTAAACGGGGAATGATGCTTGGTATGATGAACAAAGATAAGGATCACTTAAATAAAAATTGCACAAGTGACACAAGGATTTATACGAGGAAAAAGCCCTTGATCAATGAATGATCTCCGGCATAAAAAACCTCGGGTGATGGAAACTAGCGATCACCAAACTTCAATATAACAAACAATGTTTACAACTTTGGATGGTAACGAGCTAGGTACAAGGATCACTATAGTATCATATGCTAGAGCGTGTGAGAAATGTGTTGTGTCTTTCGAATGCTGTAGAGTGCCATTTATATAAGCGTGTGTGGTTGAATTTTAGGCAAGTCACCTAACTACTAGCTCGTTACCCCTTTAGAAATAGAAGTAAATTTAGCCTAACTAATCGCCCGTAATTTGTGCTAAGTTTCCATATTCTCCATAACGTCCGTTTTTGGTTATGCATGTGTGAAATTAGCGTGACAGATTCCTTGATAACGTTGCTAAGACCAGGTCCAACTCCTAATTCCTGCAAAACAACATTAAATTCAAAGAGAACAATCGTTAGTGTGAGGATCCTTAGGATGATTCATGATCCTGATCCTGAAGCTCTTCTGAGGATCACTATCTGCCAAAGAAACAAGGATCACTTGTTAGGATATCATGTAAGGATCATAGGTCATTAAAATCCTGCCCTAACAATTGCCCCCAAAATATAAGGAGTAATTATGTAATATTAATGAGTTATATTTTGCCGGTCTTATCTATAACTAACTCAACGGATATATAGCCGTTAAGAATGAACTATCCGTTGCGATCTGACGTCATGGAGCTGACAGCCCTGCGCAAATCATGACTATATATAGAGATAGGGATAGGATCGTTTGCATTTAAATTCAAGAACTCTTCCCTTTATAATCGCGACCAGAGGATTGAACAGGTATTCCCTTCACCTTCTCTCTTGCTTGCTCTGTTTTTCTTATTTCTTTCAATATGTTGCTCCGGAACTCTCCCAGCAAGGATCCTAAGAATAACAGCCCCTTGAAGGGTCAAGGGATCATCAAGGACTCCCCCACTGAGAGGTGTTGTTTACTGATTCCCAAATGGACAAGATCCGTCATTGTTTTCCGGCGAACACCCTCTTTAAATCTTTTAGCCCTACCGCTCTGAGCGATTAAATCTCTGAGACTTGGGTTGCTTTCCCGGTCACTCCTTTCATGATAGGATACTCGTATCCTTTCCCTCAGTTCACCGAGTCCTTTTTCTCTCTTACCGACATCTGCTATATCCAAGCTATGACGATGATTTGGAGGGTTTTATACACCCTTGAAAGGATCATCGAACAAGAAGGAATTGATCTGGGTATGGCGGAGCTGGCTGAGATGTATGATCTCACAACTTTTGGATCCCACCGATACTTGTTCAAACGAAAGGCTGGAGAGGAGCACCCTGTTCTCAAAGTTACCAAAAAATGACATGAACTGGAAGCGGCGGTTCTTTTTTGTGAGGAGAGATACCATCCCTGATGGGAGGGATCTGCCCAAGAAGTGGGCTACCCATGGTAGGATAGAGGATCCTGGAAGGATCACCGTAGAACTTATCCTTTAGCATAAGGATCACTGACATTCTTTTGTTTCCTTATTGTGCAACTATATCCGTTTCTCATCTTAAGTTGACTCCTGCTGCAAAAGAGAGACTCTTGGCCTTTAGGAAGCTTGATCCTGAAATAAGAACTTTCCAGGTCACCACCCAGGATTCTCAGGAAGTATCCTCTGCTTCTGTCACAATGTCAAGTAAGTATCCTCTTTTAAGGAGTATTTATATAATGAGAGTCAAATAAAATTAAGATACTTATCTTGTTTTGGTTGTGCAGGCACTGGAAAATCCTCTAAGTCTGCTTCGAAGTTCGGCATTGATGATCTTACTAATGTCAAATCCGCAAGGAAGAAGACTCCTGCTGCTAGCCCAACTGCTTCAGCCCCTAAAGCACCTATCAGGGGAAAAGGAAGTAAGAAGAGAAAGGCCTCTGAGGATTTGCAAGGTCTGCCCCTGCTCCGCCAACAGTGTCTGGATTACATCAACGAGGTAAGGATCACTGTCCTGCTTGTGTATCCTGCTGGTCTAAGGATCACTTGGTTTCTGACATCATTCCTTGTCTTCCTTGTAGAAATTTGCTGAAGTAGAGACATATGTTGGCCATGTTGAGGATCAGGATCGCCAGATTGCTGACCTTCAACAGGTTGGGGTGTTGAAGGATCTCAAGATAGCCGATCTTCAGAAGGAGCTCCAGGCCACCAAGAATGATGCTGCCAAGATGCTGATCAACTTTGACTATGAGAAGCACGAGATCACCCAGGATGCCAAGGTCTCTGCCGCGATAACTATGTACAAGATCCAACTGCAAATGGCCACGGAAGCTCAGGATCCTGCTTTTGACAAGAGCACCTGGGATGTCGAAGGCTGGAAGGCTAGGCTGGCTGAACTGGAGGATGACGAGGAGGCTGAGGAGATCCTGATGCTTGAGGGTGGAGACATTGGCAAGGATCAGGGTGGAGAGGCAAGTGGAGCCCGTGGTGATGGTGCAGCGAAGGATTGAGCTGCAGGATTGGGCAATGATGGAAATTTCGAGACTTAGCCGGAGCCCAATTTTTTTGTTTGGTGGTTGTGATGTTTTAAAACAATTATGGTCTGTATTTGAATAATAGGTTTAGGGTTGAGGATCTAGGATCCTGTGAACAATAGCTAGGATTACAAATGGTGGAGGGATCCTCTGTTTGGGGGATGAAGCCATTGTGATCCTGCCGCTTTTAATTTCCTGCACTTGCTATAACCGCATAAACAATGGACACCCTTTGCCAACCCATGTGGACGGGCCACGTTTTGCTGGTAGAAATGTGGGTTGGCAATTTTGACAACTTAAAAAGGGGTTATTTAATGAATAAAACTTTTAACTTTTGACTTATCCTGTGATGTTATCCTTGTATATCTTTTGAACTTTCAATTGTTTTGATTTATACTTGTCTAAGTAAGAAAGGTTAAGCAAATTATGTTTAAAAAATTTAGGATATGATCCTGGATCAAATATCCTATAATCGAAAATTTTCAAAGTAGTTTAATTTTAAGGATCATAGGTTCAGTTGTCAAAGTGTAAGGGTTATTCAAAAGAATGAATGTAATTAAAACAGTTAAGGATCATACCTGAGAATCCAAGTTAGGATCCTAACCTTTAATCAGGATAACCATAGGAAGAACTTTAATGGGTAATAAGTGTTAGGGCTGGATTTTTATGACCTATGATCCTTACATGTGATCCTAACAAGTGATCCTTGCTTCTTTGGCAGATAGTGATCCTCAGAGGAGCTCCAGGATCAGGATCACGGATCATCCTAAGGATCCTCATACTAACGACTGTTCTCTTTGGACTTAATGTTATCTTGCAGGAATTACGAGTTGGATCTGGTCTTAGCAACGTAAACAGGGAATCTGTCACGCTAATCTCACACATGCATAATCAAAGATGGACGTTATAAAGAATATGGAAACTCAGCACAATGCAAGGGCGATTATTTAGGCTAAATTTACTTCTATTTCTAAAGGGGTAACGAGCTAGTAGTTAGGTGATTTGCCTAAAATAGAACCACACACACTTGTATAAATGGCACTCTTGAACATTCAGAAGACACAACACATTTCTCACACGCTTTAGCATACGATACTATAGTGATCCTTGTACCTAGCTCGTTACCATCCGAAGTTGTAAACGTTGTTTGTTATATTGAAGTTTGGTGATCGGTAGTTTCCATCACCCGAGGTTTTTTATGCCGGAGATCATTCATTGATCAAGGGCTTTTTCCTCGTACAAATCCTTGTGTCGCTTGTGCAATTATCATTATAGTGATCCTTTACTTTGCTCATCATACCAAGCATCATTCCCCGTTTACAAAGAGTTTGGTTGCATTATCCTTGTGTGATTTTTGACCAAAACAGTTTGGCGCCCACCGTGGGGCAATTGGTGCTTCATTCATAAAAAAGTTTTTCTGTTGGTGATCGTTCCGAAGTGTTGCATGGCGTCATCGTTGAAGAATACCTCCACAGCGATGTCTGCAGTCAATTCATCTAATGGCATTCCACCTTTGCCTCCACCACCAACTGGATCTCAGAAAAATGCTGAGAAGAGACCAACTCCTATCTTCTCTAAACCTTCATCTTCTTCAGCTCTAACTTCTTCTGCTCCCAGTACTAGTGATATTTTTACTTTGATTTTACAGATGAGGGATCGTATGCAGCAGCAGGATGAAACTAATGACAGGATCCTCAGAGAAATCGGAGATCTCAAAAGGCAAAAGAAAACGGAAGAGGATCATTCCCCACTGATGCCCAAATCCTTGAATTTTGATACTCCGATGATTACTTCACATCCATCAGAGGCCCCAGACGGTCAACATATGGGTGGATTAAGAGGAGTACATTTTGGCCCAGCAGTAGTGACTCAGGCATCAGGATCATATTTCCAACCGGCAGGATCCTATACTCAGCATATGGGATCCTTCATGAGCTCAGGATCCTCCTTCGTTCCAGGATCATCCCATGTTCAGGGATCCCTTCAGATACCAGGATCCTTGAAGAAATTGCAAACAGGAAGTCCAGATGTCCATCAAGGAGATTTTATTCCGATGCAGACCATTGCTTCCACTGGTCCCTCCATCATCCCAGAATCCCAGCAATATGGATTCACATCCAATGTTCCTAACTTGAACCCGATGGGAGGTAACACTTTTAATAATTCTCATACCACTAACCATGGATTCATGCATGATACAGGTATCAATCATGCTATGGCCAGAGAACTGCAGAAACTGAAGGATATGATATCAAGTGTTCCAGGGGTAGTCAAACCTATCCTGGAGATTGCAGATGGAAGCCATAAGGTATCTCGTTTTGCACCACCAATTTGTGATCCTGAGATACCCAAAAGATTCCATATCCCTACTATGAAGCTGTATGATGGTACAACAGATCCTGAGGAACACATAGCACAATACAGGGAGAGGATGGAGATCAATCCTATTCCAGAAAGGTTAAAGGAAGCATGCCTGTGCAAGGGATTTGGATCCACTCTTACTGGATCAGCTCTTAAATGGCTGCTAAGTCTTCCCCCATACTCTATTACTTCGTTTGCTAATTTAGTTAACTTATTCAATAATCAATTTTCTTTTAGCAGAAAATTTGAACGATTGACTAGTGATTTATATAGGATAACTCAGGGTCATAATGAATCATTAAGGGATTATATAACCAAATTTAGTAAAGAATCCTTGGACATTCCTAACTTGGATGTGGCCACAGCTGTTGAGGCCTTCAAGATGGGGTTGCTTAAGGATTCATTGTTCTATGATGATCTTGTTATGACACCATGCAGGAACCTAGACGAAGTAAGAACTCGGGCACTCAGGTTCATCCGGCTAGAGGATGACAAGAGGATCCAGGAGAGACAAGTAGGATCCTCAAAACAAGAAAAGCAAGGATCCTCTTTCAAAAACAACAAATTCAAATCCTATAACAGAACTGACAATCAGAATGTGCATGTTGTTGACCAAGAAGAGGATGATGAAGATTATCCTCCAATTTCTGAATACTGTTTTTCCGTTGATAGTCATGAACTAATCCTTGCAATGCAGAATCTAGGAGAAAATGCCAGATGGCCCAGAAAAAATGACAAACCAGCCGCAACTAAAGATAAATCAAAGTGGTGTGCATACCATGAAGATTTTGGGCATTTGACAGAGGAATGCATCGCATTACGAAAGGAAATTGGATATTTGCTGAGCAAGGGGCATTTGAAAGAATTGTTGGGAAGAAAAAAGCAAAGGACTCAGGATCCTGAAAGGATCCCAGAGAAAGCTCCAGCTCCTCCGGTAGATGCACAAGTGATCAACTTTTTTTCTGGAGGATCAGACATCTGTGGTACATCCTTCTCAGCAGCTAAAAGGCATGCAAAGGAAGCTAAAATGGATAACGGAGAAAGACCTATTCGAACATCGAGTGTCTCGGAAGGAAAAATCATAACCTTTGATGAGGATGATAGAATTAACATCCAGGATCCTCATCATGATAGTTTAGTTATTACTCTTTTTATTTCTAACCATTTTGTTTGCAGGATCCTTATTGACGGAGGAAGCTCAGTAAACATTATCCAGCTTGATGTTCTGAAGAAAATGGGTATCCCTGAATCAGATATCACGCCAAGATCCTCCGTGCTTGTAGGGTTTAGTGGCGAAACTAAGAAAACTCTGGGGGGACATTAAACTCCCAATTTACGTGGAAGGATTACATAATTATCAAAAATTTTGTGTTATTGACTGTTTGTCTTGTTGTAATGTTATCCTTGGCAGGCCCTGGATACACGATATGAAGGCAGTCCCATCCACCTACCATCAGTGTGTGAAGCTCCCTAGCCCATGGGGAATAATCAAGATCGATAGTGATCAACAGGAGGCTAAGGATTGTTACACCTCATCAATGAAACCGGCTTCAAAATCAAGGGAGCAATAGCAATTAAAGTATCCTCCAAGGGGTGTCTTGGAGGCAAGAGAGCAGGATGTGGACGAAATCCTCTTGGATCCTGATGATCCTGAATCCAAGATCTACATCGGATCAGGGATCCTTGATAAAATGAAAGAAGACATAGTATCCTTCCTCAAAAGAAGAAAATCTACCTTTGCATGGAAACATGAGGATATGACAGGTATATCTAAGGATATTATCACTCATAAACTTGGCATTGACAGGCCAGTAAAACCGGTTCATCAAAAAAGGAGGAAGTTTGCACCAGAAAGAAATGCCATTATCCAGGAAGAGGTAGAAAGATTATTACGAGCAGGTATGATCAGAGAAGTAAAGTATCCAAAATGGCTGGCCAATGTGGTTGTTGTTCAAAAGAAAAATGGAAAGTGGAGGGTATGTGTCGATTTCACCGATTTGAATAAGGCATGTCCCAAGGATCCTTTCCCATTACCCCACATTGACTCCATGGTGGATGCAACGGCGGGTCATGAACTGTTAACCTTTATGGATGCATCATCTGGATTCCAACAAATTCAGATGGAACCATCTGACCAAGAGGAGACGGCCTTTATGACCCCAACCGGTTTATATTGTTATATTGCTATGCCTTTTGGATTGAGAAATGCAGGTGCAACATATCAAAGGGTGGTGAATATGATGTTCAAAGATCAAATTGGACAAACTATGGAAGTGTACATAGACGATATGGTGGTGAAATCCAAAAAAGCTGAGGATCACCTAAGGGACTTGGAGGAAGCATTTGATATCCTTGATAACTATAATATGAAGCTTAATCCTTCAAAATGTCACTTTGGTGTTAAAGCAGGAAAATTCTTAGGATATATGATAACCCAGAGGGGCATTGAAGCAAGCCCGAAACAAATCAAAGCATTGGTAAATATCAAATCCCCTGCCAACGCTAAGGATGTGCAAAGGCTAACAGGCAGGATAGCAGCTCTAAACAGATTCATATCCAAATCCTCAGAAAAGTGTAAAGAATTCTATGATATCCTAAGATAGAATAAGAAATTCGAATAGACTGAAAAGCATGAGAATGCTTTACAAGCCCTAAAAGAATACATGTCCTCAGCCCCAGCATTGATGAAACCAGAAAAAGGAGATGTGTTATCCTTATACCTTGCGGTATCCTCAAAAGCAGTAAGTGCAGTCCTTGTTAAGGATCATGAAGGTACACAATATCCTGTCTATTATGTAAGTAAGAGTTTACTTGATGCTGAATCCAGGTATTCACACCTTGAAAAACTTATTCTTGCACTGATTATGGCATCTACTAAACTAAGACATTATTTTGAAACACATGTTATTGTTGTTAGAACTAATTTTCCAATTAAGAATGTCCTCAAGAAACCAGAGATGTCCGGAAGAATGGCTAAGTGGGCAGTAAAGCTTAGTGCCCATGATATAAGATATGAACCCAGAACAGCCATCAAATCCCAAGCATTAGCAGACTTTGTGGCTGATTTCAGTTGTGATTTACAAAAGGAAGCCGAATTGGAAGTCCAGCAGCTGGATGAAACTAAGGATCCTTGGATACTACATACTGACGGATCCTCAAATGTCAAAGGCACGGGGCTTGGTATACTACTAAAATCGCCACAGGGGGACATAATACCCCATTCCATAGCTTGTGAGTTCCAAGCCACTAATAATGAGGCTGAATATGAAGCCTTAATCGCTGGTTTGCAAATCGCTAAGCATATGAGGATTAGGTATCTTGAGGTATACGTGGATTCATTGTTAATCACCAATCACTTTAATGGATCCTATGCTGTTAAAGGTGAAAAACTAACCAAATATTTAGAGATAGTCAAAGAATTGGCACTCTCCTTTGTTTCTTTCAGTTTGACACAGGTACCAAGGGAGGAAAATACAGAAGCTGATGCATTGGCCAATCTAGGATCATCTTTGAAGATCCCAGAGGATATAAGTATCCCCATCATCCATATCCTGGCTCCTACTATTGAAAATCAGGTGGCCATGGAAATAGAAGAGGATACTGCAATGATCCCTAGTGAGGATACTCAATCTTATTCAGGATCATGGATCTCACCAATCATGAGATACTTACAACACGGGGAAATTCCTATGGGAGAAAATCCTAGGGCTTTCAGGATTAAGGTATCTCAATTCACAATCTTAAATAATGTGCTATATAAGCGATCTCTTGCAGGACCATATTTAAGATGTATCGAGGATCCTGAAGTTCAAGAAGTGTTAAAAGACTTCCATGAAGGAGATTGTGGAAACCACACTGGGGGCAGGGCATTATTCTCAAGGATCTTAAGGACAGGATACTACTGGCCAACTATGAAAAGGGATGCTGTGGAGTATGCTAAGAAGTGTGATCCTTGTCAAAGACACAGCAATATCCTTCATCAGTCGGCTGAATTTCTACGTCCTATACCATCCTCTTGGCCATTCATGAGATGGGGGATGGATATAGTTGGCAAGCTCTCTAAGGCACCTGGTGGAAAAGTATTCATGCTTGCTATGACTGATTACTTCTCCAAGTGGATAGAGGCTGAAGCTTTTGTCCAAGTCAGAGAGAAGGAAGTTATATCCTTTATTAAGAGAAACATTATAACTAGATTTGGCATTCCTTCTGAAATTGTATGTGATAATGGTTCCCAATTTATTGGGAGCAGGACTACTAACTTTTGTGACAGTTGGGGGATTAAGATGATAACATCAACACCAGTCCACCCACAAGCTAATGGTCAAGCAGAATCATCCAACAAGATCATCATCAACAATCTGAAGAAGAAACTTGGATCCAAGAAGGGGAAATGGGCAGAGGAATTGCCTTATGTGCTTTGGGCTGATAGGACAACTCCCAAGAATGCTACTGGTCAAACACCCTTCTCTTTGGTGTTTGGGGCAGAATCAGTGATCCCAACAGAGATGGTAGTTCCAACTGCTTGAACAAGTACCCGTGATCCTGAGGAAAATGATGCAAACCTGGCTCAAGACTTGGATACTATTGAAGAAATCAGGGATTTGGCTAGGATAAGGATGGCTAGCTACCAACAAAGAATGGCTGGTGCTTACAACAAAAATGTCAGGATAAGGAAATTCCAAGTTGGGGATATGGTATTGAGAAAAGCATTCCAAAATACCACCAATCCTGCTGATGGGAAATTGGCACCAAAATGGGAAGGCCCTTATTTGAACGAAGCCGAAGCAGGAAAGGGGGCATATAGATTGCTTACCATGGAAGGTAATCTGTTACCAAGAGCCTGGAATGCTGTCCACCTGAAAAAATATTTCATGTAAGCAGGATCCTTCTGGCATGAGTGATCCTTACATTGGAAGTATCCTTCAAGGATCCCTGAAGCATCAATGATCCTTACTCTGGTAATGTCCTAAGCTTGAACTCTTATTTACATATCTTCTTATTTAAGGATAAGGATCATGTATCCTTCATCCTTCTCTCACGAGATTTTGAGTTCTGATAAGTCCAGGTATCCTTAGCATAATGTCAACAATCTTCAAAAGCAACTCAGATCCTTGGGCTTGTCCCCAGTTATCCTTGGGCTTGTCCCCACTTTTCGCCTGTAGCGCACGATGATCCTGGTATAGTTCACGTCTTTGGGACCAGTACTCGCTTTAGGGGCTGATAACCTCATCGTTCTGGCTATACCTAGGATCCTACGTATTATGGTAGACGTACCATACATCCGTTCCTAAGGTTTCTAACGTCTTCACGTTAGCTAAGGTTTTGGCATTTTCATGTCACTAAGTTTGGATAGTCGCCAGTGAGGGCCATACTCCAGTTTACATACGATCCTTGGGCTTGTCCCCAGTTATCCTTCTGGCTTGTCCCCAGTTATCCTCCGGGCTTGTCCCCAGTGATCCTTTGGGCTTGTCTCCAGTTATCCTTTGGGCTTGTCCCCAGTTACTAACTTATCTTTTATGTTGGCTTAGTCCCAAGTTATATTCCATTTTTCAGGTTTTCGAAGTTAAACAGTTAAGGATCCTTAATCCTTATTATCCATTAAAGTTTTACTTATGGTTATCCTGATTAAAGATTAGGATCCTAACTTGGATCCTCAGGTATGGTCCTTAACTATTTTTAATTTCATTCATTATTCATTTGAGTAACCCTTAGACCTTGACAACTGGCCCATGATCCTTAAAATGAATTACTTTTTGGAAGTTTTCAACTATAGGATACTTGATCCTGGATCGTATCCTAAACTTCTTAAACATAATTTGATTAAGCTTTTCTCACAAGTATATATCAGAACAATTGGAAATTAAAAGGATAACAACACAAGATAAGCCAAAGAGATTAGAGTTATTTTGTTAACAAAGGTTTAAAACCCTTCATAAGTTGTCAAAATTGCCAACCCACGTTTCTACCAGCAAAACGTGGCCCGTCCACATGGGTTGGCAAAGGGTGTCCATTGTTTGTGCGGTCATAGCATGCAGGAAATTAAAAGGCGGCAGGATCACAATGGCTTCGTCCCCCAAACAGAGGATCCCTCCACCATTTGTAATCCTACCTATTGTCTGAAGGATCCTGGATCCTCAACCCTAAACCTATTGTTCGAGTTACAGACCATAATTGTTTTAAAAACATCAACAACCACCAAACAAAAAAATTGGGCTCCGGCTATGTCTAGAAGTTTCCTTCATCGCCCAATCCTGCAGCTCAATCCTTCGCTGCACCATCACCACCGGCTCCACTTGCCTCTCCACCCTGATCCTTGCCAGCATCACCACCCTCAAGCATCGGGATCTCCTCAGCCTCTTCATCATCATCAAGCTCTGCCAGCCTCGCCTTCCAGCCCTCTACGTCCCATGTGCTCTTATCGAAGGCAGGATCCTGAGCCTCCGCAGCCATCTGCAGCTGGATCTTATACATGGCTATCGCAGCAGAGACCTTGGCATCCTGGGTGATCTCATGCTTCTCATAATCAAAGTTGATCAGCATTTTGGCAGCATCATCCTTGGTGGCCCGCAGCTCCTTCTCAAGATCAGCAATCTTAAGATCCTTCAGCACACCCATTTGTTGGAGGTCAGCGATTTGGCGGTCTTGATCCTCGACGTGGCCAGCATAAGTCTCTATTTCAGCAAATTTCTGCAAGGAAAACAAGGCATAACATCAGAAACAAGTGATCCTCAAAGCTGTCAGGATACACAAACAGGGGCAGTGATCCTTACCTCGTTGAAGTAGTCCAGGAACTGTTGGCGGGGCAGGGGCAGACCTTGTAAATCCTCAGAGGCCTTTCTCTTCTTTCTTTTACCCCTGATAGGTGCTTTAGGGGCTGAAGCGGTTGGGCTGGCAGCAGGAGTCTTCTTCCTTGAGGATTTGACATTTGTAAGATCATCGATGCCAAACTTTGAAGCAGACTTAGAGGATTTCCCAGCACCTACACAACCAAAATAAGTTAAGTATTCTAATTAAACTTGAAAATCCTACATAGAATTACTTTTTAAATAAGGATACTTACTTGACATTGTGACAGAGGCAGAGGATACTTCTTGAGAATCCTGGATGGCAACCTGAAAAGTTCTTATCTCCGGATCAAGCTTCTTAAAGGCCAAGAGTCTCTCTTTTGCAGCAGGAGTCAACCTAAGATGAGCAACGGATATAGCCACACAATAAACAAGAAAATGTTAGTGATCCTTATCCTAAGGAACAAGTTCTATGGTGATCCTTCAAGGATCCTCTATCCTACCATGGGTAGCCCACTCCTTGGGCAAATCCTTCCCATTAGGGATGGAATCTCTCCTAACAAAAAAGAATCGTCGCTTCCAGTTCGTGTCATTTTTGGTCACTTTGAAAACAGGGTGATCCTCTCCAGCTTTTCGCTTGAACAAATATCGATGGGATCCAAAAGTTGTAAGATCATACATCTCACCCAACTCCGCCATACCAAGGTCAATACCCTCTTGCTCAATGATCCTTTCAAGGGTGTATAACACCCTCCAGATCATCGGCATAGCCTGGATATAGCAGATGCCGGTAAGGGAGAAAAAAGATTGGGTGAATTGAGGAAAAGGATATGAATATCCTATCAAGAAAGGGGTGACCGGGAATGCTACCCAAGTCTCAGAGATGAAATCACTCAAAGCGGTAGGACTAAAAGACTTGAAAAGGGTTTCCGCCGGGAAACAACGACGGATTTTATCGATTTGAGGGTCGGTGAAGCAACACCTCTCGGAGGGGGAATCTTTGATGATCCCTTGACCCTTTAAGGGGCTGTTCTTCTTAGGATCCTTGCAGGGGGAGTTCCGGAGCAGCATCTTTACAGAAGAGTGGAAAGAAGAAGAAAAACAGAGCAAGAGAGAAGAAGATGAAAAGGAGAATACCTGATTGATCTTCTGAATACGGTTATAAAGGGAGTTGCTTTGAATTTAAATGCATTCGATCCTATCCCTATTTCTATTTATAATCATGATTGTGCAGGGCTGTCACCTCCATGACGTCAGATCGCAACGGATAGTTCCACCTTAACGGCTATATATCCGTTGAGTTAGTTATAGATAAGATTCAGCAAAATATAACTCGTTTATATTACATAAACACTCCTTATATTTTGGGGGCAATTGTTAGGGCTGGATTTTTATGACCTATGATCTTTACATGTGATCCTAACAAGTGATCCTTGCTTCTTTGGCAGATAGTGATCCTCAGAGGAGCTCCAGGATCAGGATCACGGATCATCCTAAGGATCCTCATACTAACGACTGTTCTCTTTGGACTTAATGTTATCTTGCAGGAATTACGAGTTGGATCTGGTCTTAGCAACGTAAACAAGGAATCTGTCACGCTAATCTCGCACATGCATAATCAAAGATGGACGTTATAAAGAATATGGAAACTCAACACAATTCAAGGGCGATTATTTAGGCTAAATTTACTTCTATTTCTAAAGGGGTAACGAGCTAGTAGTTAGGTGATTTGCCTAAAATAGAACCACACACACTTGTATAAATGGCACTCTTGAACATTCGGAAGACACAACACATTTCTCACACGCTTTAGCATACGATACAAAGTTGTAAACGTTGTTTGTTATATTGAAGTTTGGTGATCGGTAGTTTCCATCACCCGAGGTTTTTTATGCCGGAGATCATTCATTGATCAAGGGCTTTTTCCTCGTACAAATCCTTGTGTCGCTTGTGCAATTATCATTATAGTGATCCTTTACTTTGCTCATCATACCAAGCATCATTCCCCGTTTACAAAGAGTTTGGTTGCATTATCCTTGTGTGATTTTTGACCAAAACAATAAGGATTGAGGATCCTTAATTGTTTATCTTTGAAAACCTGAAAATAGAATATAACTTGGGACTAAGCCAATATCATAGATAAGTTAGTAACTGGGGACAAGCCCAAAGGATCACTGGGGACAAGCCCGAAGGATAACTGGGGACAAGCCCGAAGGATAACTGGGGACAAGCCCAAGGATCGTATGTAAATTGGAGTATGGCCCTCACTGGCGACTATCCAAACTTAGTGACATGAAAATGCCAAAACCTTAGCTAACGTGAAAACGTTAGAAACCTTAGGAACGGATGTATGGTACGTCTACCATTATACGTAGGATCCTAGGTATAGCCAGTACGATAGAATTATCAGCCCCTAAAGCGAGTACTGGTCCCAAAGACGTGAACTATACCAGGATCATCGTGCGCTACAGGCGAAAACTGGGGACAAGCCCAAGGATCGTGTGTAAACTGGGGTTGAACCCAAGGATCTGAGTTGCTTCTGAAGATTGTCGACAATATGCTAAGGATACCTGGACTATCAGAACTCAAAATCTCGTGAGAGAAGGATGAAGGATACATGATCCTTATCCTTAAATAAGAAAGTATGTAAATAAGAGTTCAAGCTTAGGACATTACCAGAGTAAGGATGGTCGGTACTTCAGGGATCCTTGAAGGATACTTCTAATGTAAGGATCATATGTGCCAGAAGGATCCTGCTCACATGAAATATTTCTTCAAGTGGACAGCATTCCAGGCTCTTGGTAACAAATTACCCTCCATGGTCAGCAGTTTATATGCCCCCTTTCCTGCTTCGGCTTCGATCAAATAAGTGCCTTACCATTTTGGTGCCAATTTCCCATCAGCAGGATTGGTGGTATTCTGGAATGCTTTTCTCAACACCATATCCTCAACTTGGAATTTCCTTATCCTGACATTTTTGTTATAAGCACCAGCCATTCTTTGTTGGTAGCTAGCCATCCTTATCCTAGCCAAGTCTCTAATTTCCTCAATAGTATCCAAGTCTTGAACCAAGTTCTGATCATTTTCCTCAGGATCACGGGTACTTGTTCTAGCAGTTGGAACCACCATTTCTGTTGGGATCACTGATTCTGCCCCAAACACCAAAGAGAAGGGTGTTTGACCAGTAGCATTCTTGGGAGTTGTCCTATCAGCCCAAAGCACATAAGGCAATTCCTCTGCCCATTTCCCCTTCTTGGATCCAAGTTTCTTCTTCAGATTGTTGATGATGATCTTGTTGGATGATTCTGCTTGACCATTAGCTTGTGGGTGGACTGGTGTTGATGTTATCATCTTAACCCCCAGCTGTCACAAAAGTTAGTAGTTCTGCTCCCAATAAATTGGGAACCATTATCACATACAATTTCAGAAGGAATACCAAATCTAGTTATAATATTTCTCTTAATAAAGGATATAACTTCCTTTTCTCTGACTTGGGCAAAAGCTTCAGCCTTTATCCACTTGGAGAAGTAGTCAGTCATAGCAAGCATGAACACTTTCCCACCAGGTGCCTTAGGGAGCTTGCCAACTATATCCATCCCCCATCTCATAAATGGCCAAGAGGATTGTATAGGATGTAGAAATTCAGCCGGCTGATGAAGGATATTGCTGTGTCTTTGACAAGGATCACACTTCTTAGCATACTCCACAGCATCCATTTTCATAGTTGGCCAGTAGTATCCTGTCCTTATGATCCTTGAGAACAATGCCCTGCCCCTAGTGTGGTTTCCACAATCTCCTTCATGGAAATCTTTTAAAACTTCTTGAACTTCAGGATCCTCGATACATCTTAAATATGGTCCTGCAAGAGATCGCTTATACAGCATATTATTTAAGATTGTGAATTGAGATACCTTAATTCTGAAAGCCGTAGGGTTTTCTCCCATAGGAATCTCTCCGTGTTGTAAGTATCTCATGATTGGTGAGATCCATGATCCTGAACAAGATTGAGTATCCTCACTAGGGATCATTGCAGAATCCTCTTCTATTTCCATGGCCACCTGTTTTTCAATAGCAGGGGCAAGGATATGGATGATGGGGATACTTATATCCTCTGGGATCTTCAAAGATGATCCTAGATTGGCCAGTGCATCAGCTTCTATATTTTCTTCCCTTGGTACCTGTGTCAAACTGAAGAAAGCAAAGGAGAGTGCCAATTCTTTGACTATCTCTAAATATTTGGTTATTTTTTCACCTTTAACAGCATAGGATCCATTAAAGTGATTAGTGATTAACAATGAATCCACGTATACCTCAAGATACCTGATCCCCATATGCTTAGCAATTTGCAAACCAGCAATTAAGGCTTCATATTCAGCCTCATTATTAGTGGCTTGGAACTCACAAGCTATGGAGTGGGGTATTATGTCCCCCTGTGGCGATTTTAGTAGTATACCAAGCCCCGTGCCTTTAACATTTGAGGATCCATCAGTATGTAGTATCCAAGGCTCCTTGGTTTCATCCAGCTGCTGGACTTCCAATTCGGCTTCCTTTTGTAAATCACTACTGAAATCAGCCACAAAGTCTGCTAATGCTTGAGATTTGATGGCTGTTCTAGGCTCATATCTTATATCATGGGCACTAAGCTTTACTGCCCACTTAGCCATCCTTCCGGACATCTCTGGTTTCCTGAGGACATTCTTAATTGGAAAAATTAGTTCTAACAACAATAACATGGGTTTCAAAATAATGTCTTAGTTTAGTAGATGCCATAATTAGTGCAAGAATAAGTTTTTCAAGGTGTGAGTACCTGGATTCAGCATCAAGTAAACTCTTACTTACATAATAGACAGGATATTGTGTACCTTCTTGATCCTTGACAAGGACTGCACTTACTGCTTTTGAGGATACCGCAAGATATAAGGATAACACGTCTCCTTTTTCTGGTTTCATCAATGCTGGAGCTGAGGACATGTATTCTTTGAGGGCTTGTAAAGCATTCTCGTGCTTTTCAGTCCATTCGATTTTTTTTCTTAGGATATCATAGAACTCTTTACACCTTTCTGAGGATTTGGATATAAATCTGTTTAGAGCTGCTATCCTGCCTGTTAGCCTTTGCACATCCTTAGCGTTGGCAGGGGATTTGATATTCACCAATACTTTGATTTGTTCTGGACTTGCTTCAATGCCCCTCTGGGTTACCATATATCCTAAGAATTTGCCTGCTTTAACACCAAAGTGACATTTTGAAGGATTAAGCTTCATGTTATAACTATCAAGGATATCAAATGCTTCCTCCAAGTCCTTAGGTGATCCTCAGCTTTCTTGGATTTTACTACCATATCGTCTATGTATACTTCCATAGTTTGTCCAATCTGATCTTTGAACATCATGTTCACCAGCCTTTGATATGTTGCACCTGCATTCCTTAATCCAAACGGCATAGCAATATAACAATATAAACCGGTTGGGGTCATAAAAGCCGTATCCTCTTGGTCAGATGGTTCCATCTGAATTTGTTGGAATCCAGATGATGCATCCATAAAGGTTAACAGTTCATGACCCGCCGTTGCATCAACCATGGAGTCAATGTGGGGTAATGGGAAAGGATCCTTGGGACATGCCTTATTCAAATCAGTGAAATCAACACATACCCTCCACTTTCCATTTTTCTTTTGAACAACAACCACATTGGCCAGCCATTTTGGATACTTCACTTATCTAATCATACCTGCTCGTAGTAATCTTTCTACCGCTTCCTGGATAATGGCATTTCTTTCTGGTGCAAATTTCCTCCTTTTTTGATGGATTGGCTTAACTGACCTGTCAATGCCAAGTTTATGAGTGATAATATCTTTAGATATACCTGTCATATCCTCATGTTTCCTTGCAAAGGTAGATTTTCTTCTTTTGAGGAAGGATACGATGTCTTCTTTCATTTGTCCAAGGATCCCTGATCCGATATAGACTTTAGATTCAGGATCATCAGGATCCAGGAGGATTTCGTCCACATCCTGCTCTCTTGCCTCCAAGACACCCCTTGGAGGATACTTTAATTGCTATTGCTCCCTTGATTTCGAGGCTGGTTTCATTGATGAGGTGTAACAATCCTTAGCCTCCTGCTGATCACTATCGATCTTGATTATTCCCCGAGGGCTAGGGAGCTTCACACATTGATGGTAGGTGGATGGGACTGCCTTCATATCGTGTATCCAGGGCCTGCCAAGGATAACATTACAACAAGATAAACAGTCAATAACACAAAATTTCTGATAATTATGTAATCCTTCCATGTAAATTGCGAGTTTGATGTCCCCCAGGGTTTTCTTAGTTTCACCACTAAATCCCACAAGCACGGAGGATCTTGGTGTGATGTCTGATTCAGGAATACACATTTTCTTCAGAACATCAAGTTGGATAATGTTTACCGAACTTCCTCCGTCAATAAGGATCCTGCGGACAAAATGGTTAGAAATAAAGAGAGTAATAACTAAACTATCATGATGAGGATCCTGGATGTTAATTCTATCATCCTCATCAAAGGTTATGATTTTTCCTTCCGAGACACTTGATGTTCGAATAGGTCTTTCTCCATTATCCATTTTAGCTTCCTTTGTGTTAGGGCTGGATTTTTATGACCTATGATCCTTACATGTGATCCTTATATGTGATCCTAACCAGTGATCCTTGTTTCTCTGGCAGATAGTGATCCTCAGAAGAATTCCAGGATCAGGATCACGGAGTATCCTAGGGATCCTCATACTAACGATTGTTCTCTTTGGATTTAATGTTGTCTTGCAGGAATTTTGAGTAGGATCCGCTCTTAGCAACGTAAACAAGGAACTCGTCTTTACAACTTTGGCATAAGCACAATCAAAGATGGACGTTGTGGACGATATGGAAACTCAGCATAATTTAAGGGCGATAATTTAGGCTAGATTTACTTCTATTCCTAAAGGGGTAACGAGCTAATAGTTAGGTTATTTACCTAAAATACGACCACTCACACTTGTATAAATAGCACTCTTCCACATTCGGAAGACACAACACATTTCTCACACGCTTTGACACACGATACTATAGTGATCCTTGTACTTAGCTCGTTACCATCCGAAGTTGTAACCTTTATTTGTGATATTGAAGTTTGGTGATCGGTAGTTTCCATCACCCGAGGTTTTTTATGCCGGAGATCATTCATTGATCAAGGGCTTTTTCCTCGTATAAATCCTTGTGTCACCTGTGCATTTTACGTTTAAGTGATCCTTCACTTTGTTCATCATACCAAGCATCATTCCCCGTTTACATAAAGTTTGGTTGCATTATCTTTAAGTGATTTTTGACCAAAACAGTTTGGCGCCCACCGTGGGGCAATTGGTGCTTCATTCATAAAAAAGTTTTTCTGTTGGTGATCATTGCGGAGTGTTGCATTGCTTCGTCATTGAAGAATACCTCCACAGCGATGTCGGCAGTCAATTCATCTACTGGTATTCCACCTTTGCCTCCACCACCAGCTGGATCTCAGAAAAATGCTGAGAAGAGACCAACTTCTATCTCCTCTAAACCATCATCTTCTGCTCTAACTTCTTCTGTTCCCAGTACTAGTGATATATTTACTTTGATTTTGCAGATGAGGGATCGTATGCAGCAGCAGGATGAAACTAATGACAGGATCCTCAGAGAAATCGGAGATCTCAAAAGGCAAAAGAAAACGGCAGAGGATCATTCCCCACTGATTCCCAAATCTTTGAATTTTGATACTCCAATGATTACTTCTCAGCCATCAGAGGTCCCAGACATTCAAAATATGGGTGGATCAAGAGGAGTGCATTTCGGCCCAGCAACAATGACTCAGGCATCGGGATCATATTTCCAACCGGCGGGATCCTACACCCATCATTTGGGATCCTTCATGAGCTTAGGATCCTCCTTCGTTCCAGGATCATCCCAGGTTCAAGGATCCTCCTTTGTTCCAGGATCATCCCAGGTTCAAGGATCCCTACAGATACCAGGATCCTTGAAGAATTTGCAAACAGGAAGTTTAGATGTCCATCAAGGAGATTTTATTCCAATGCAGACCATTGCTTCCACTGGTCCATCCATTATCCCAGAATCCCAGCAATATGGATTCACACCCAATGTTCCTAACTTGAACCCGGTGGGAGGTAACACTTTTAATAATTCTCTTACCACTAACCATGGATTCATACAGGATACAGGTATCAATCATGCTATGGCCAGAGAACTACAAAAACTGAAGGATATGATATCAAGTGTTCCAGGGGTAGTCAAACCTATCCCGGAGATTGCAGATGGGAGCCATAAGGTATCTCGTTTTGCACCACCAATTTGTGATGCTGAGATACCCAAAAGGTTCCATATCCCTACTATGAAGCTGTATGATGGTACAACGGATCCTGAGGAACACATAGCTCAATACAGGGAGAGGATGGAGATCAATCCAATTCCAGAAAAGTTAAAGGAAGCATGCTTATGCAAAGGATTTGGATCCACTCTTACTAGATCAGCTCTTAAATGGCTGCTAAGTCTTCCCCCTTACTCTATTACTTCATTTGCTAATTTAGTTAATTTATTCAATAATCAATTCTCTTGTAGTAGAAAATTTGAAAGATTGACTAGTGATTTATATAGGGTAACTCAGGGTCATAATGAATCATTAAGGGATTACATAACCAAGTTTAGTAAAGAATCCTTGGACATTCCTAACTTGGATATGGCCACAGCTGTGGAGGCCTTCAAGATGGGATTGCTTAAGGATTCATTGTTCTATGATGATCTTGTTATGACACCATGTAGGAACCTAGATGAAGTAAGAACTCGAGCACTCAGGTTCATCCGGCTAGAGGATGACAAGAGGATCCAGGAGAGACAAGCAGGATCCTCAAAACAAGAAAAGCAAGTATCCTCTTTCAAAAGCAACAGATTCAAATCCTACAATAGGAATGACAACCAGAACGTGCATGCTGTTGACCAAGAAGAGGATGATGAGGATTATCCTCCGATTTCTGAATATTGTTTTTCCGTTGATAATCATGAACTAATCCTTGCAATGCAGAATTTAGGAGAAAAAGCCAGATGGCCCAGAAAAAAATGACAAACCAACTGGAACTAAAGACAAATCGAAGTGGTGTGCATACCACGAGGATTTTGGGCACTTAACCGAAGAATGCATCGCGTTAAGAAAGGAAATTGGATATCTGCTAAGCAAGGGGCATCTAAAAGAGTTGTTGGGAAGAAAAAAGCAAAGGACTCAGGATCCTGAGAGGATCCCTGAGAAAGCTCCAGCTCCTCCGGCAGATGCACAAGTAATCAACTTTATTTCTGGAGGATCAGACATATGTGGTACATCCTTCTCGGCAGCTAAAAGGCATGCAAAGGAAGCTAAAATGGATAACGGAGAAAGACCTATTCGAACATCAAGTGTCTCGGAAGGAAAAGTTATAACCTTCGATGAGGATGATAGAATTCATATCCAGGATCCTCATCATGATAGTCTAGTCATCACTCTCTTTATCTCTAACCATTTTGTCCGCAGGATCCTTATTGACGGAGGAAGCTCAGTAAATATTATCCAGCTTGATGTTCTGAAGAAGATGGGTATCCCTGAATCAGATATCACACCAAGATCCTCCGTACTTGTGGGATTCAGTGGCGAAACTAAGAAAACCCTGGGGGACATCAAACTCCCAATTTATGTGGAAGGATTACATAATTATCAAAAATTTTGTGTTATTGACTGTTTGTCTTGTTGTAATGTTATCCTTGGCAGACGCTGGATACATGATATGAAGGCAGTCCCATCCACCTACCATCAATGTGTGAAGCTCCCTAGCCCATGGGGAATAATCAAGATCGACAGTGATCAGCAGGAGGCTAAGGATTGTTACACCTCGTCAATGAAACCAGCCTCGAAGCCATGGGAGCAATAGCAATTACAGTATCCTGCAAGGAATGTCTTGGAGGCGAGAGAACAGGATGTGGACGAAATCCTTTTGGATCCTAATGATCCTGAATCAATAATCTATATAGGATCAGGGATCCTTGGAAAGATGAAAGAAGACCTAGTATCCTTCCTCAAAAGAAGAAAGTCTACCTTTGCATCGAAACATGAGGATATGACAGGTATATCTAAGGATATTATAACTCATAAACTTGCCATTGACAGGTCAATCAAACCAATCCATCAAAAAAGGAGGAAGTTTGCACCGGAAAGAAATGCCATTATCTAGGAAGAGTTAGAAAGATTACTTCGAGCAGGTATGATTAGAGAGGTAAAGTATCCAAAATGGCTAGCCAATGTGGTCGTTGTTCAAAAGAAAAATGGAAAGTGGAGGGTATGTGTCGATTTCACTGATTTGAATAAGGCATATCCCAAGGATCCTTTCCCATTACCCCACATTGACTCCATGGTGGATGCAACGGCGGGGCATGAACTGTTAACCTTTATGGATGCATCATCTGGATTCCAACAAATTCAGATGGAGCTATCTGACCAAGAGGATACGGCTTTTATGACCCCAACCGGTTTATATTGTTATATTGCTATGCCTTTTGGATTAAGAAATGCAGGTGCAACATATCAAAGGCTGGTGAATATGATGTTCAAAGATCAAATTGGACAAACTATGGAAGTATACATAGACGATATGGTCGTAAAATCAAAGAAAGCTAAGGATCACCTAAGGGACTTGGAGGAAGCATTCGATATCCTTGATAATTATAACATGAAGCTTAATCCTTCAAAATGTCACTTTGGTGTTAAAGCAGGCAAATTTTTAGGATATATGGTAACCCAGAGGGGCATTGAAGCAAGCCCGGAACAAATCAAAGCATTGGTGAATATCAAATCCCCCACCAACGCTAAGGATGTGCAAAGGCTAACAGGCAGGATAGCAGCTCTAAACAGATTCATATCCAAATCCTCAGAAAGATGTAAAGAATTCTATGATATCCTAAGGAAGAATAAAAAATTCGAGTGGACTGAAAAGCATGAGAATGCTTTACAAGCCCTAAAAGAATACATGACCTCAGCACCAGCATTGATGATACCAGAAAAAGGAGATGTGTTATCCTTATACCTTGCGGTATCCTCAAAAGCAGTAAGTGCAGTCCTTGTTAAGGATCATGAGGGTACACAATATCCTGTCTATTATAACTAATTTCCCAATTAAGAAGGTCCTCAGGAAACCAGAGATGTCCGGAAGAATGGCTAAGTGGGCAGTAAAGCTTAGTGCCCATGATATAAGATATGAGCCCAGAACAGCCATCAAATCCCAAGCATTAGCAGACTTTGTGGCTGATTTCAGTAGTGATCTACAAAAGGAAGCCGAATTGGAGGTCCAGCAGCTGGATGAGACCAAGGATCCTTGGATACTACATACTGATGGATCCTCAAATGTCAAAGGCACAGGGCTTGGTATACTACTAAAATCGCCACAGGGGGACATAATACCCCATTCCATAGCTTGTGAATTCCAAGCCACTAATAATGAGGCTGAATATGAAGCCTTAATCGCTGGCTTACAAATTGCTAAGCATATGGGGATCAGGTATCTTGAGGTATATGTGGATTCATTGTTAATCACTAATCACTTTAATGGATCCTATGCTGTGAAAGGTGAAAAACTAACCAAATATCTAGAGATAGTCAAAGAATTGGCACTCTCCTTTATTTCTTGGCCATTCATGAGATGGGGGATGGATATAGTTGGCAAGCTCCCTAAGGCACCTGGTGGAAAAGTATTCATGCTTGCCATGACTGACTACTTCTCCAAGTGGATAGAGGCCGAAGCCTTTGCCCAAGTCAGAGAAAAGGAAGTGATATCCTTTATTAAAAGAAACATTATAGCTAGATTTGGCATTCATTCTGAAATTGTATGTGATAATGGTTCCCAATTTATTGGGAGCAGGACTACTAACTTTTGTGACAGTTGGGGGATTAAGATGATAACATCAACACCAGTCCACCCATAAGCCAATGGCCAAGCAGAATCATCCAACAAGATCATCGTCAACAATCTGAAGAAGAAACTTGGATCCAAGAAGGGGAAATGGGCAGAGGAATTGCCTTATGTGCTTTGGGCTGACAGGACAACTCCCAAGAAT
Source organism: Helianthus annuus (assembly GCF_002127325.2). NCBI lineage: Eukaryota > Viridiplantae > Streptophyta > Magnoliopsida > Asterales > Asteraceae > Helianthus > Helianthus annuus. Next base: position 63,005,833 of record NC_035442.2, read on the forward strand.
GCTACTGGTCAAACACCCTTCTCTTTGGTGTTTGGGGCAGAAGCAGTGATCCCAACGGAAATGGTGGTTCCAACTGCTAGAACAAGTACTCGTGATCCTGAAGAGAATGCTGCAAACTTCGCTCAGGATTTGGATACTATTGAAGAAATCAGGGATCTGGCTAGGATAAGGATGGCTAGCTACCAACAAAGAATGGCTGGTGCTTACAACAAAAATGTCAGAATAAGGAAATTCCAAGTGGGGGATATGGTATTGAGAAAAGCATTCCAAAATACCATCAATCCTGCTGACGGGAAATTAGCACCAAAGTGGGAAGGCCCTTACTTGATTGAAGCTGAAGCAGGAAAGGGGGCATATAGATTGCTAACCATGGAAGGAAATTTGTTACCTAGAGCCTGGAATGCTGTTCACTTAAAGAAATATTTCATGTGAACAGGATCCTCCTGGCACATATGATCCTTACATTGAAAGCATCCTCAAAGGATCCCGATGATGTCAATGATCCTTACTCTGGTAATATCCTAATCCTAAACTATTCCATTTTCTTATTTTTACCAAAGGATAAGGATCATGTATCCTTCATCCTCCTCTCACGAGAATTTGAGTTCTGATAGTCCAGGTGTTTTGGTCAAAAATCACACAAGGATAATGCAACCAAACTCTATGTAAACGGGGTATGATGCTTGGTTTATTGAAAAAGTAAAGGATCACTTCAGTATGAAATATGCAAAGACACAATGATTTATACGAGGAAAAAGCCCTTGATCAATGTATGATCTCCGGCATAAAAAACCTCGGGTGATGGCAACTACCGATCACCAAACTTCAATATAAGAAAAATGGTTACAACTTCGGATGATAATGAGCTGAGTACAAGGATCACTATAGTTTCGAGTGTCTAAGCGTGTGAGAATTGTGTTGTGTGTTCCTTCGAATGAGGAAGAGTGTTATATATACAAGTGTAGGTGACCTATTTTAGGTAAAAAGACTAATAATCAGCTCATTACCCCTTTAGAAATAAAAGTAAATCTAGCCTAAATTGTCGCCCTTAAATCATGCCAAGTTTCCATATCCTTTGCAACGTCCATCTCCGATTCAGCACATGCTATAATTCTAAAGACGCGTCCTTTGATCGTGATGCTAAGAGCGGATCCTGCTAGATGTTCCTGCAAAATATCATTTAATTCAATGAAGGTAACTGTTGGCATGAGGATCCTATAATGCTCCATGATCCTGATCCTGAAGTCCTGCTGAGGATCACTATCTGCTAAAGAAACAAGGATCACTGGTTAGGATCACATGTAAGGATCATATATCATAAAAATCCAGCCCTAACAATTGCCCCCAAAATATAAGGAGTTTATTGTAAATTAACGAGTTATATTTTGCTTTGATCTTATCTGCAGCGGGCGACTCGGATAACTAGCCGTTATAACCGGACTAGCCGTTGCAACCTTTACGTCACTGAAGTGACATCCCTGCAAATCATGATTATAAATAGGAGATAGGGTTAGGATCAATCTGCATTTAAATTCAAGATATACTCCCTTTATAATCTCTACCGAAGATCGATCAGGTATTCTCTTCTCTTCTCTTTCTTCCTTCTCTTGCTCTGTTTTTCTGCTCCCTGTTTTTATTCTGCCATGAGTATGTTGCTCCGAAATTCCCCTCACAAGGGTCACAAGAAGAGCAGTCCCCTGAAAAGCCAAGGGATCATTAAAGACTCTCCTACTGAGAGGTGCTGCTTCACCGACGCTCATGTTGATAGGATCCATCACTGTTTTCCGGCGGATGCTATCTTCAAGTCATTCACTTCCACCGCTTTAAGCGATTTTGTGTCCGACACCTGGGTGGCCTTTCCTGCAACTCCGTTTACCATAGGATATTCGTATCCTTTTCCAGCCTTCACCCAATCCTTCTTTTCCTTGACCGGCATATCTTATATCCAAGCCATGCCGATGATCTGGAGGGTTTTGTATACCTTCAAGAGGATCATCGAGCAGGAGGGGATTGACTTAGGGATGACAGAGCTGGCTGAGCTTTATGATCTTACCACGTTTGGTTCCTATCGATATTTGTTGAAACGGAAAGCTGGGGAGGATCACCCTGTTTTTAAGGTCACCAAAAATGACACTAACTGGAAGCGAAGATTCTTCTTTGTTAGGAGGGATACCATCCCTAGTGGGAAGGATCTGCCCAAGGAGTGGGCTACTCATGGTAGGATAGAGGATCCTGGAAGGATCACCATCAGACTTGTTTCTTATGATGAGGATCACTAATGTTTTTCTTTGTTATTTGTTTATTGTGCAGCTATCTCCATCTCTTATATGAAGCTGACACCTGCGGCAAAAGAGAGGCTTTTGGCCTTCAAGAAGCTTGACCTGGAGACAAGAAGTTTTCAAGTTGCCATTCAAGATTCACAGGAAGTATCCTCCGCATCTGCCACAATGTCTAGTAAGTATCCTTATTAAAAAGTAGTTCTATGTAGGATTTTTTGAATTAGTTAAAGTACTTATCTTATTTTGATTGTGTAGGCGCTGGGAAATCTGTCAAGTCTGCCTCCAAGTTTGGTATTGATGATCTTCAAACATTAAATCTGCAAGGAAGAAGGCTCCTGCTGCCAGTCCCTCTGCTTCAGCCCCTAAAGCTCCTATTAGGGGTAAGGGAAAGAAGAGAAAGGCTTCTGAGGATCTTCAAGGATTTCCCCTGCTCCGCCAGCAGTTTCTTGATTACGTTAATGAAGTAAGGATCATTGCCCCTGTTGGCTATCCTACTTGAGTATCCTGTCTGTGTATTCTGTTTCTTTGAGGATCACCTGGTCCTGATCTTACCCTTTTTCCTTTTTGCAGAAACTTGCTGAAGTAGAGTGTGACAACTCGAAATTGCAAGATTTCTATTTCGCATTTAATGCACGTTCTTGTATTATTTAGTCGATTGATATCACAATTAGTTGTTATGGAATTTGTATATGTTTTGATTCAATGAAGTGTGTTGTATGATTTTGCATGATTATGTGTTAATGCATAAACTGGATGGTGAAACTGTGAAACTATTTGAGATGGTGTAATACTGTAAAATATAATACTTAGGGATGTAAATGGTAATTAGTGAAATTCTAGATACTTAACCCTAATCTCAACTTCACTAATCACTTTTCACAAAACCAAAGTACGTGCATTTGTTTTCTCTAGCAACCATCATCACCAAATCATTTGGCACAAGAAAATCATCACTCTTGATTACTCTTTCTCTAGGATCATCACAAGGTAATTGTTTAATCATTGTTGTGATTAATTGTTGATTGTTTGATTGTTTTCAATTCTTGATTCTTGTGAATTCTTGAAACCCTAGCTTTGATTTGATGGTTCTGTACTTTAAATTGATTATGATTATTCTGATTGTGATGATGTGTTAATCGTATAATCGATCCTCTTGATGATTTAAGATGCTAGATATGATGAATGGATGATTGCTAATTGAACAGTTCGTTGTGAAAATGCATGAGTTAGGGTTTGTGCCGTATGAAAACGTAACTGTTATGATCTTTGGAGTCTGTGCAATGTATGGAATTCCACATGATAGTCTGAGTTTAACGATTTAACCTATGTCTGAGTTTATTGATTTATTAAAGAGTCCGAGTATGTTCTTGGACCGAGTTTAGGGAGTTGTTTGTTGTCCGAGTATGTTCTTTGACCGAGTTTGATGAGATGTCATTTGGTCCGAGCTTAATGATCCGAGTTTAGGGACTTTTATATGTCCGAGTTTATTGGATCACCTTTGGACCGAGTTTAATGGATGTTGTGTTGTCCGAGTTTAATGAAATCAACTTGGTCCGAGTTTAATGAATTGAGGTGGTCCGAGTTTAATGAAATCAACTTGGTCCGAGTTAATGAATTGAGGTGGTCCGAGTTTAAGGAACTTGCTTGGTCCGAGTTTAAATGATTTGATAGTGGACCGAGTTTAATGACCCTATGTTGGACCGAGTTTAATGAGTATGTATTGGGCCGAGTATAATGAATGTATATTGGACCGAGTTTAAAACATGATCAACCATGCCCGAATTTATATGTTGATTATATGTCTGAGGTTGTATGATGATTACATGTACCATCCGAGTTTTGAACAGGGGAGGCCCCCCCCATACTTGTCTGAGTTTTTGAGAGGTGCATGATCCTGTAAATGTTCATATGAATTACGTGAATTGTATGAATGGGTTAACTGTTACGTGATACATGATTGATACATGATATTGGCTATCAAGCACTATGTGATATTAGATTACTAGCGTATCATTTCGAACATGAACTGATTGGTTATACGTGCATACAATAGGACTTGATTAATTACTTGTGAGTGCATAACCTAGCATACCGAGCAAACCAAGGTGAGTTCACACTCCTACTAAGGCATGGGATTCCCGGGTCGTGGGAATGGGATAAAGGTTACCATTGACTATGAACGTATATATGCTTTTCCTAGACTATCACCTACCATGGTCCTCGGATGTCAGGACGGTTCCGTAGGTTAGGATAACACCTACGTGGTCATATGCCAATTACTGCCTCGGATGTCAGGCACGCACGTAAAACCTACGTGTACGCATTACTTACTTCTATCCTCGGTTGTGAAGGATACGTGCGTAAAACCTACGCACACCCCATACGCGCTACTGTTCTCGGATGAAGAACAGGGATGATACGAGTAGTTGATACGAATAGTCTAGTGGTCACATAACATGGGAAGCCCCCACCTGTATAACTTACTATTGGCCCAGTAGAGCCACCCGTTACTTACTGTTACGCATTTACTTACTGTGAACTCGCTCAACTAGTTTGTTGATCATTCTGTTACATGCCTTGCAGATCGTTAGGTACTTGGAGCTTGCACTGGAGAAGCGGGTCGTTGTGGACAAGGATCGTGGTTTCTACGTTGAACTATTATGACATTTAAAACTATTAACTATTGTTGGATTATTTACTATGCTTCCGCTACACTTTGAAACTATGGTTATGTTTTGAACACCTATCGTATTGGATGGATGGTTTACATTTATTTTACTTAATATTAATTACATGTTCAATATGATTGGTGGCTTGATCCTGGTCAGTCACGCTCCCAAGCGGTGATACTCCGCAGGTAGATTTTGGGGGTGTGACAGATTGGTATCAGAGCCATTGGTTATAGAGAACTTGGTTTTAATATGGAAAAACGTTTTTATTAAAACCAGACTATAACCAGAACAGTGCTCTCAACGATCCACAACGACGCTTCGCTCCACGTGCAAGACTCGACATCCTAGGTAATAAGGTTTATGTTTATTACCTGCTTGCTAGAACTGCCTAGAAACTTGCTCGTAGTGTGCTTACATTACTTGCTCACTACATGTTAATGCTTGAGAACGTTTACGTGCTTACACTCTTCTGTCATCGCACTATTCGCGAACCTTTCTCACTTATGTTGCCTTTGATATGAAGATCAATGGCCGGAAGAATCAACATGACTCAAGCCCAGCTAGAGGCTCTTGTTCAGGCTCAAGTTGCTGCGGCACTTGTAGCTGCTCAAGCAGGTAGTATACCCTGCAGTATACACACACACTAGGATCTTTAGATCCTACAATAATTCTCGTATTTAACTTTGTCCTATTCGTACACAATAGGTCAACATGCGCAGCAGCCTGTCTGCACTTTCAAGAATTTCATGGATTGTCGTCCTAACATGTTCAGTGGCACGGAGGGAGCAGTTGGACTCCTTCACTGGTTTGAAAGGCTCGAGTCGGTTTTCGAGATGTGTGAATGCCCTGAGGCTCGCAGGGTGAAGTTCGCCACTGGCACACTTGAAGGGATTGCGCTCACTTGGTGGAACGCACAAGTGCAGATCTTAGGGTTGGCAGCTGCTAACGCCACACCCTGGAATGATTTCAAGGAACTGATTAAGAGGGAATACTGCACTAGAGAAGACATTCACAAGTTGGAAGACGAGCTGTATAACTTGAAAATGGTTGGGTCGGAAATCGAAGCTTACACCAAGAGATCAAATGAGTTGGCTGTGTTATGTCCAACTATGGTGGACCCTCCATACAAGCGTATTGAGTTGTATCTCAAAGGTTTGGCACCAGAAATACAGAGCCACGTTACCTCGGCTAACCTCGACAACATCCAGGAAATCCAGCGTCTCGCTCATCGCATCACTGATCAGGCAGTGGATCAGAATAAACTGCCTAAGCGCGTCAGCGCTACTGCTACAGTCACTCCTTCAGCTACTCCCGTTACCCTCAGTGACAACAAGAGGAAATGGGAGGGGGATTCAAGCAAAGCATCAGTTTCGGTTCAGTCCCAGAATCAGCAGCGAAAGACTGGCAACTATCAAAGCCCTAACCAGCAGTCGTCAGGTAGCCACAGGCAGGGTGGATATCGCGGAAACCTTCCAAAGTGTAACAACTGCAACAGGCACCACAGCGGCCAGTGTAACAGGGGCCGTTGTCAAAGATGCCTCAAGATGGGTCACGAGGCCAAAGACTGTAGAAGCCCTCGTCCTGCGAATCAGAATCAGCAGCAGCCACCGGCACAGCAGAATCAGCAACAGGGCAACAAGGGGTGCTATAATTGTGGTGCTGAAGGTCACATCAAGAGACACTGCCCTCAGCTAAACAGGAACCAGAACAACAACAACAACAATCAGGGCAACGGGAACAATAACAACAATAACGGGGGAAACAACAACAACAATGGCAACGAAGCTCGGGGTCGTGCTTTTGTGCTAGGTCGGGGTGACGCAGTGAATGATCCCAATGTGGTTATGGGTAAGTTTCTTCTCGACGATATTTATGTTACTGTCTTATTTGATTCGGGTGCTGATACAAGCTATATGTCATTGAAAATGAGTAAATTATTAAAACGTACACCAACACCCCTAGACACCAAACACGTCGTAGAACTAGCCAATGGTAAAAGTGTAGAAGCCGCACAGGTAGTCAAGGGTTGTAGTATTGTTCTAGCGGGTCAGACTTTCTCGATTGACCTCATACCCATAGTTTTGGGTAGTTTCGACGTCGTCATCGGTATGGATTGGTTATCCCAACATCACGCGGAGATCTTATGCAAAGAAAAAGTTATTCGTATTCCTCGCTCCAGTCAAGAACCCTGTGACAACTCGAGTTTCTGACTTTCACTTTCGCATTAAATGCGCGTTGACTTTGACTGTTTAGTTGTTTGGATTGTGGACTTGAAATTGTACGCGATGTATTTTAATGAAACGTATTGTCGTTTTGTCATATGTGATTACTTGCTGTGGTAGAATATAATATTAGATTTATTATTAAAAACACTTAGTCTAGATCACGAAGCATGGCACACAGTTCGAAGGATCTCGAAACATATCCTTCGACTCGAAGGATCAGCTTCCGGTTCGAAGGATCTCGAAACATATCCTTCGACCAAAGACTCCATCCTTCGACATCTTTCGGCCCAGCCTTTCTAATGGGCTTGGCCCATTTCTGTAATACGTTTAAATACGTGATGCATGTAACCGGCAGTTAGTTTCTAAAAACCCTAATACCTTTCCCTCTCTCTCGAAGTCTTGGAGTCGGCTGAAAGTTCTTGTGCACCCGAAACCCCACTAGTTTCAATCCCCTAATCCGGTTAGTGTTTCACTATCATCGTTGATGACATGATGTTATTATTATTACATGCTTTGATTAAGAACGACTCGAATTGATTGTATGTTGAATGATAGGAATCGTATAAAGATGATCTTGTAGTTGTATGGCATGATAATAAGTTTAAATCGATTCAATGGTGCTTGTTATGTTACTGTGACGATGTATGCTCCGGATTGATAACTTGTTGATATATTAGTGAAATCGGGTTATTATGAAATCAGTTTACATGAGGTTGTTATGTCTTGATAGTAATCCGAATGAATATGGTTATTGTTCATGATTTCGGTTAGGGTTCTTGAGATTGAATATATGAAATGTGCTTGTTAATGATGATGACGGCTGTAGATGATTAGGGTTTCTGTTTCTGTAACTAGCTGCGTGATAAACGTAACTGATATTCCGTAACTGATATGTATCGAAAGATACTTGCTACTCGAAACATAGTTGTTGTCGAAAGATGCTTGTTGACCGAACCATAGTAGTGTTGACCGAAGGATAACTCTGACCGAACCATAGTAACTTTGACCGAAAGATAGCTTTGACCGAAAGATGAGGTCCGAAGGATAATTGTGTTAACTGTTGTCGAAAGATAACAGAGGACCGAAAGATATTAGGGGTTATAAACATCCTTCGAAGGATGGGGATGTATGTTTGACTTATTTGGCATGCCATGCTTGGTGATGAATGTTTTTGTGTACACTAGCTGATGAGTTAATGTGAAACAATACGTGTTGTGCCGTTATGCAAACTGACTGTTATGTGAACATTAAATTGCATGCGTATCATTGTGAACATGAACTGATTTGTTATACGTGCATACGATAGGACGTGATTAATTACTAGTGAGCGCATAACCTAGCATACCGAGCAAACCAAGGTGAGTTCACACAGCCAAGGCATGGGTTCCCAGGGTGGGAATGGGTTGGATGATTACTTGTGCATACTTTGATATTATAACGAACGATTAAACTGTTGATACTTACAAACTGCCTTCGCACACACCCTGGTCGGTAAAGACTATGGTCGCGAACTATTCGAACATAATCTTCGCACACCTGCCTGGGAGGCCGCTATGGAACTAATCATATGGAACGTAACGATTAAACCATTACTCACACAATACGATATTGAACTTTAAACTGTGAACTCGCTCAACTAGTTTGTTGATTATCTGCTGCATGCCTTGCAGGACCTTAGGTACTTATGGAGCTTGCACTGGAGGAGCGGGACGTTGTGGGCAGTGGATTATGAACGCTATGTTTAAACATTTCGAATAATTGAACTTATGGTTTACTTGGGTTATTCACTTATGCTTCCGCTACTGATACTATGTTTGTTTTGAAACATCAATTGTATTGAATGAGGTTTTACGAACTACTTTATTTATGTTATGCTATGTTCAATATGATTGATGGCTTGATCCTGGTCAGTCACGCTCCCAAGCGGTGATACTCCGCAGGTGGATTTTGGGGGTGTGACAGATTGGTATCAGAGCCATTGGTTATAGAGAACTTGGTTTTAATAGGGGAAAACGTTTTTATTAAAACCGGACTATAACCAGAACAGTGCTCTCAACGATCCACAACGACGCTTCGCTCCACGTGCAAGACTCGACATCCTAGGTAATAAGGTTTATGTTTATTACCTGCTTGCTAGAACTGCATAGAACTTTGCTCGTAGTATGCTTACATTACTTTGCTCACAACTTGTTATTGCTTGAGAACACATACGTGCTTACACTCTTCTGTCATCGCACTATTCGTGAACCATTCTTACTTATGCTACCTTTACTGTTCGATCATGTCTGGACGTGTTGACATGACTCAAGCCCAGTTGACGGCTCTCATTAACGAACAAGTTGCTGCGGCACTTGCAGCCGCACAAGCAGGAGGTATAACCTGCTATTCCAGACCTATCCTAGGATGTTAGATCCTACACTCGTGACCCAACTCTCGCGCTTAACCTTGACCTATCTTTCTCGCGCAACGGGTCAGAACGCACATCAACCTCTCTGCACATTCCAGAACATCATGGACTGTCGTCCAAGCACATTCAGTGGCACATTCAAGAACTTCATGTGTGAACGCCCTGAGGCTCGCAGGGTCAAGTACGCCACTGGTACTTTGGTAGGAATCGCGCTAACCAGGTGGAACGCGCAAGTACAGATACTAGGGTTGGCAGCTGCTAACGCCACCCCCTGGAACGAATTCAAAGAACACATTAAAAGGGAATAATACACGCGTGATGACATCCACAAGTTGGAAGTGGAGCCTTACCATTCGAAAATGATGGGGTCAGAAATTGAAGCTCATACGAAACGATAGAACGGACTGGCCATCTTGTGTCCAACCATGGTGGACCCTCCAAACAAGCGTATCGAATTGTACCTCAAGGGTCTAGCCTCAGAGATTCAGAGCCAAGCTACATCGGCTAACCTCGACAAAATCCAAGACATTCAGTGTCTTGCTCATCGCCTCACGGATCAGGCAGTGGAACAGAACAGGCTACCTAGTTGTATCAGCGCTATTACTATCGCTACCACTTCTGCTACTCCCACTACTCCTAGTGACAACAAGCGGAAATGGGATGGGTATTCCAGCAAGGGTTCAGCTACCGCTCGGTCTCAAGCACAACAGCAGCACAAGAATAGTGATCGCCTGAGCACAGCAGAAGCTAAGGAATTCAGGAGCCCACGGCTTGCACACCGGAATCGCCAGCAGCAACAGCAAGCAGGGATCCTATACAAAGAAAAGATTGTTCGCATTCCTCATTCTGGTCAAGAACCTCTCGAAGCTCAAGGCAACAAGAGTGGTGCCGTGGTTGGCATCACCTCTTTCTTGAAGGCTCAGAAATGTTTGCGGAAGGGCCACACCGCAACTTTGGCTCTCGTTACTGACTCATCAGCGAAAGAAAAGAAGTTGGAAGACCATTCAGTTGTACACGACTTTCCTCAGGTGTCTCGCAAGGATTTACCTGGTCTACCGCCGCATCATCAGGACGAATTTCAAATCGAGCTCGCTCCAGGAGCAGCACCCATAGCTCGAGCACCGTACCGCTTAACTCCACCAGAATCGGAAGAACTATCGACGCAACTACCAGGAATCTTGGATAAGGGATTTATCCGACCTAGCTCTTCGCCTTGGGGAGCTCCAGTGTTGTTAGTGAAGAAGAAAGACGGTAAGTTAGAATGTGCATCGACTACCGTGAACACAACAAGGTGACGGTGAAGAACCGTTATCCTCTTCCGCGCATAGACGACTTATTTGACCAATTGCAAGGGTCGTGTTACTATTCCAAGATCGACCTACGGTCAGGTTATCATCAGCTGGGAGTCCGGGATGAGGACGTCTCTAAGACAGCATTCAGAACTCGCTATGGTCCCTACGAGTTCTTGGTTATGCCGTTCGGGCTTACGAACGCACCTGCAGTATTTATGGATCTTATGAACAGGGTGTGCAAACCCTATCTCGACAAGTTCGTCATTGTTTTCATCGACGACATCCTGATTTACTCCAAGAGTCAGGAAGAGCACGAGCGACACCTACATCTTATCTTGGAACTTCTTCGAAAAGAGCAATCGTACGCAAAGTTTTCAAAATGCGACTTCTGGCTTCGTGAAGTCCACTTCCTAGGCCACGTGGTAAACAAGGATGGGATTCACGTCGACCCACCCAAGGTAGATTCGATCAGAAATTAGCCTGCACCGCGTACACCGACAGAAATACGCCAATTCTTGGGTTTGGCAGGTTACTACAGACGGTTTATTAGAGGCTTTTCAAAGATCACGCAACCACTTACGCTACTGACACAGAATGGTGTTACCTATCGCTGGGGAGAGCCCCAGGAGACTGCTTTTCAGCACCTAAAGGAATGACTTTGCAGTGCACCTATCCTCTCATTGCCAGAGGGCACAGACGACTTCGTGGTTTATTGTGATGCATCCATTCGGGGACTGGGATGTGTGTTAATGCAGCGCGACAAGGTTATCGCTTACGCCTCTCGTCAACTCAAGGTTCACGAGCGCAACTACACGACGCACGATTTAGAGCTGGGAGCTGTTGTTTTCGCGCTTAAGATATGGCGACACTACCTGTACGGTACCAGGTGCACGATTTACACCGATCACAGGAGTCTCGAGCATATCCTTAAGCAGAAGGGTCTGAATATGCGTCAACGACGATGGGTTGAGTTACTTAACGATTACGAATGCGCTATCAAGTATCATCCAGGCAAAGCCAATGTTGTGGCGGATGCCCTTAGACGAAAGGACACTTTACCACGGCGCGTGCGAGCGCTACAGCTTACGATTCAGCCTAGCCTTCCTGCTCAGATACGAGCTGCTCAGACAGAAGCCCTGAAGCCCGAAAACGTCAAGGCTGAAGCCTTATGCGGCTCACAACAACAAATGGAACAAAAGGCGGACGGCGCCTACTATGTCACGGGCCGGATTTGGGTCCCTCTCTATGGCGGTCTACGCGAACTCGTAATGGACGAAGCACACAAGTCTCGCTACTCGGTACATCCAGGGTCGGATAAAATGTACCACGACAACAACACTACATATTGGTGGCCTAGTATGAAGGCCCACATTGCTACGTACGTTGGAAAATGCTTGACCTGTGCGAGAGTCAAGGTCGAATATCAGAAACCAGCTGGCCTACTTCAACAGCCTATGATACCACAGTGGAAATGGGAAGAAATTTCCATGGACTTTGTTACAGGCCTACCGAGAGCTCAGCGTGGGAACGACACAATATGGGTGATCGTGGATCGACTCACCAAGTCTGCACACTTCCTGGCTATTAAGGAAACGGATACGTTCTCCACTCACGCAGATATCTACCTCAAGGAAGTTGTTTCGAGGCACGGGGTGCCCATTTCTATTATTTCGGATCGGGATGCACGATTCACGTCAGAACTACGGCATGCGATGCACAAAGCGTTTGGCTCACGTTTAGACATGAGCACAGCATATCACCCTCAGACGGATGGGCAGTCTGAGCGAACTATTCAAGACATGCTTCGAGCGTGTGTTATTGATTTCGGCAACGGCTGGGAAAAGCACCTCCCTTTAGTGGAGTTTTCGTACAATAACAGTTATCACACCAGCATTCAAGCCGCTCCATTCGAGGCATTCTACGGACGTAAATGCCGGTCACCTCTCTGTTGGGCAGAGGTGGGGGATAGTCGAATTACGGGTCCAGAGATTGTAGTGGACGCTATAGAAAAGATTGCACAGATACAACAACGCATGACGGCAGCACGCGACCGTCAGAAAGCCTACGCGGGCAAGCGTAGCAAGCCTTGGAACTTCAGGTCGGGGACCGGGTTTTATTGAAAGTCTCACCCTGGAAGGGTGTGGTTCGATTTAGTAAACGAGGCAAACTCAATCCACGGTATGTTGGACCATTTGAAATCACTGAAGGAATAGGCCCAGTAGCCTACAGACTGAACCTACCAACTGAACTCGGTGCAGTTCACTATGTATTTCACGTGTCGAATCTGAAGAAGTGTCTGTCAGATAAGACCCTCATAGTTCCTTTAAGGAACTCACTATCGACGAGCGGTTGCAGTTCGTCGAGGAACCAGTTGAAATCACGGACCGGGATGTGAAGGTCCTCAAAAACAAGAGAATCCCTCTTGTTCGAGTTCGTTGGAACTCCAAACGTGGTCCAGAGTATACCTGGGAACGCGAAGATCAGATGAAAGAAAAGTATCCCCAGTTATTCGAAACCAATGCATCCACTGCTGAGGCTGAAGCTACTACTACTGAATTTCGGGACGAAATTCCAAATCAACGGGGGGATGATGTGACACCCCAGGAAAACCAGTGAACGATGTAACTTGCCTAGCTTCCTCAGTGAGTGTGTACCAAATTTCGGGACGAAATTTCTTTTAAGTTGGGGATAATGTGACAACTCGAGTTTCTGACTTTCACTTTCGCATTAAATGCGCGTTGACTTTGACTGTTTAGTTGTTTGGATTGTGGACTTGAAATTGTACGCGATGTATTTTAATGAAACGTATTGTCGTTTTGTCATATGTGATTACTTGCTGTGGTAGAATATAATATTAGATTTATTATTAAAAACACTTAGTCTAGATCACGAAGCATGGCACACAGTTCGAAGGATCTCGAAACATATCCTTCGACTCGAAGGATCAGCTTCCGGTTCGAAGGATCTCGAAACATATCCTTCGACCAAAGACTCCATCCTTCGACATCTTTCGGCCCAGCCTTTCTAATGGGCTTGGCCCATTTCTGTAATACGTTTAAATACGTGATGCATGTAACCGGCAGTTAGTTTCTAAAAACCCTAATACCTTTCCCTCTCTCTCGAAGTCTTGGAGTCGGCTGAAAGTTCTTGTGCACCCGAAACCCCACTAGTTTCAATCCCCTAATCCGGTTAGTGTTTCACTATCATCGTTGATGACATGATGTTATTATTATTACATGCTTTGATTAAGAACGACTCGAATTGATTGTATGTTGAATGATAGGAATCGTATAAAGATGATCTTGTAGTTGTATGGCATGATAATAAGTTTAAATCGATTCAATGGTGCTTGTTATGTTACTGTGACGATGTATGCTCCGGATTGATAACTTGTTGATATATTAGTGAAATCGGGTTATTATGAAATCAGTTTACATGAGGTTGTTATGTCTTGATAGTAATCCGAATGAATATGGTTATTGTTCATGATTTCGGTTAGGGTTCTTGAGATTGAATATATGAAATGTGCTTGTTAATGATGATGACGGCTGTAGATGATTAGGGTTTCTGTTTCTGTAACTAGCTGCGTGATAAACGTAACTGATATTCCGTAACTGATATGTATCGAAAGATACTTGCTACTCGAAACATAGTTGTTGTCGAAAGATGCTTGTTGACCGAACCATAGTAGTGTTGACCGAAGGATAACTCTGACCGAACCATAGTAACTTTGACCGAAAGATAGCTTTGACCGAAAGATGAGGTCCGAAGGATAATTGTGTTAACTGTTGTCGAAAGATAACAGAGGACCGAAAGATATTAGGGGTTATAAACATCCTTCGAAGGATGGGGATGTATGTTTGACTTATTTGGCATGCCATGCTTGGTGATGAATGTTTTTGTGTACACTAGCTGATGAGTTAATGTGAAACAATACGTGTTGTGCCGTTATGCAAACTGACTGTTATGTGAACATTAAATTGCATGCGTATCATTGTGAACATGAACTGATTTGTTATACGTGCATACGATAGGACGTGATTAATTACTAGTGAGCGCATAACCTAGCATACCGAGCAAACCAAGGTGAGTTCACACAGCCAAGGCATGGGTTCCCAGGGTGGGAATGGGTTGGATGATTACTTGTGCATACTTTGATATTATAACGAACGATTAAACTGTTGATACTTACAAACTGCCTTCGCACACACCCTGGTCGGTAAAGACTATGGTCGCGAACTATTCGAACATAATCTTCGCACACCTGCCTGGGAGGCCGCTATGGAACTAATCATATGGAACGTAACGATTAAACCATTACTCACACAATACGATATTGAACTTTAAACTGTGAACTCGCTCAACTAGTTTGTTGATTATCTGCTGCATGCCTTGCAGGACCTTAGGTACTTATGGAGCTTGCACTGGAGGAGCGGGACGTTGTGGGCAGTGGATTATGAACGCTATGTTTAAACATTTCGAATAATTGAACTTATGGTTTACTTGGGTTATTCACTTATGCTTCCGCTACTGATACTATGTTTGTTTTGAAACATCAATTGTATTGAATGAGGTTTTACGAACTACTTTATTTATGTTATGCTATGTTCAATATGATTGATGGCTTGATCCTGGTCAGTCACGCTCCCAAGCGGTGATACTCCGCAGGTGGATTTTGGGGGTGTGACAAACCCCTCGAAGTACAAGGTGACAAGAGTGGTGCTGTGGTTGGCATCATCTCTTTCTTAAAGGCGCAGAAATGTTTACGAAAGGGACATACTGCCATTCTGGCACTTGTCACTGACACATCAGCAAAGGTAAAGAAGCTGGAGGATATACCAGTTGTGCGTGATTTTCCTCAAGTGTTTCCTGAAGATTTACCTGGTTTACCTCCTCATCGTCAAGTCGAGTTTCAGATTGAGTTAGCTCCTGGAGCAGCACCAATAGCCCGCGCACCGTATCGTTTAGCTCCAACCGAACTGGAAGAACTGTCGAAGCAGCTACAAGAGCTCTTGGAAAAGGGCTTTATTCGTCCAAGCTCTTCGCCTTGGGGAGCTCCAGTGTTATTTGTGAAGAAGAAAGACGGTACGTTCAGAATGTGCATCGACTAACGCGAACTTAATAAGGTGACGGTGAAGAACCGTTATCCCCTTCCGCGCATAGATGACTTATTCGACCAGTTGCAAGGGTCGTGTTACTATTCCAAGATTGATTTAAGGTCAGGGTATCATCAGCTGAGAGTCCGGGATGAGGACGTCTCCAAAACCGCTTTCAGAACTCGTTACGGACACTACGAGTTTCTTGTCATGCCATCCGGGCTTACGAACGCGCCTGCAGTCTTCATGGATCTTATGAACAGGGTGTGTAAACCCTATCTAGACAAGTTCGTCATTGTTTTCATCGACGACATTCTAATCTACTCCAAGAGTCAGGAGGAGCACGAGCAGCACTTACGCCTTATCTTGGAACTTCTTCGAAAAGAGCAACTGTACGCAAAGTTTTCAAAATGCGACTTCTGGCTTCGTGAAGTCCACTTCTTAGGCCATGTGGTGAACAAGGATGGGATTCATGTCGATCCATCCAAGGTTGATTCGATCAGAAACTGGCCAGCACCGCGTACACCGACAGAAATACGCCAATTCTTGGGTTTGGCGGGTTACTACAGGCGATTTATCAAAGACTTCTCCAAGATCGCGCAGCCGCTTTGTGACAACTCGAGTTTCTGACTTTCACTTTCGCATTAGATGCGCGTTAACTTTGACTGTTTAGTTGTTTGAAGTTGTGGACTTGAAATTGTACGCGTTGTGTTTTAATGAAACGTATTGTCGTTTTGCCTATATGTGATTACTTGCTGTGGTAGAAAATAATATTAGAATTATTATTAAAACACTTAGTCTAGATCACGAAACATGACCTACAGTTCGAAGGATCTCGAAACATATCCTTCGATTCGAAGGATCAACTTTCGGTTCGAAGGATCACGAAACATATCCTTCGACCAAGGACTCTATCCTTCGACATCTTTCGGCCCAGTCTTTCTAATGGGCTTGGCCCATTCCTGTGATACGTTTATATACGTGATGCATGTAAACCGGCAGTTAGTTTCAAAAAAAACCCTAATACCCTTCTCTCTCTCTCTCTCGAAGTCTTGAAGTCGGCTGAAAGTTCTTGTGCACCCGAAACCCCACTAGTTTCAATCCCCTAATCCGGTTAGTGTTTGATTGTGTTTTAGTGATTGAATGATGTTATTATTATTACATGCTTTGATTAGAACGATTAGAATTGATTGTATGTTGAATGATATGAATCGTATAAAGATGATCTTGTAGTTGTATTGCATGATAATAAGTTTAAATCGATTCAATGATGCTTGTTATGTTACTGTGACGATGTATGCTCCGGATTGATAACTTGTTGATATATTAGTGAAATCGGGTTATTATGAAATCAGTTTACATGAGGTTGTTATGTCTTAATAGTAATCCGAATGAATATGGTTATTGTTCATGATTTTCGGTTAGGGTTCCTGAGATTGAATATATGAAATATGCTTGTTTGATCGGCTGTATGTTAATCGAGAAATTGGAAACCTGTTGATTGATAATTGTTATGTTTGGAAACAATGTAACAAATTCAGTAAATTTAGGAAACACGTAATTGATATTTATCGAAAGATGGTAGTTATTCGAAACATAGTTGTTGTGACCGAAAGATACTTGTCCTTCGAACCATAGTAGCATTGACCGAAGGATAGCATTGACCGAAGGATAGCATTGACCGAAACATAATTAGGTTGACCGAAAGATGACAGTTGGTCGAAAGATGACGGTAGGTTCGAAACATAACATTTGGTCCGAAAGATAACTATGATAACTGTTTGTCGAAAGATCACTAGTGTGTCGAAAGATAAGAGTGGATCGAAAGATATATGGTTATGAACATACTTTGAATGATTGAATGTATGCTTGATTTATTTGGCATGCCATGCTTGGTGATGAATGTTAACATTGGTATTCGTGTACACTAGCTGATGATTTGATGTGAAACAATACGTGTTGTGCCGATATGCAAACTGACTGTTATGTGAACATTAAATTGCATGCGTATCATTGCGAACATGAACTGATTTGTTATACGTGCATACAATAGGACGTGATTAATTACTTGTGAGTGCATAACCTAGCATACCGAGCAAACCAAGGTGAGTTCACACAGCCAAGGCATGGGTTCCCAGGGTGGGAATGGGTTGGATGATTGTTTGTGCATGCTTAAATGATACTTGTCGAACTGCCTTCGCACACACCCTGGTTGGTAAAGACTATGGTCGCGAACGAACTACTCAACTGCCTTCGCACACACCCTGGTCGGTAAAGACTATGGTCGCGAACTGATCAATTGCCTTCGCACACACCCTGGTCGGTAAAGACTACGGTCGCGAACTAACGAACCTAATCTTCGCACACATGCCTGTGAGGCCGCGATGGAACTGATACGATACGAAACTTAATTGAACGAACGCACTATTACCCAAACTAAACTATTAACTGTGAACTCGCTCAACTAGTTTGTTGATTATCTGCTGCATGCCTTGCAGGACCTTAGGTACATATTGGAGCTTGCACAAGGAGGGAGCAGGTCGTTGTGGGAATTGGATCGCGAACGTTAATTGAACTCATAACTACATTTGAGAATTTTATTACTATGCTTCCGCTACTTAAACAATGTTTGGTTTTGAAACATCAGTCATATCTTTATGAATTATATTAACTACTTTTGATTATTAAATACTATGTTTGATATGATTGATGGCTTGATCCTGGTCATGTCACGCCTCCAAGCGGTGGTACTCCGCAGTGTGGGATTTTGGGGGTGTGACAGATTGGTATCAGAGCCATTGGTTATAGAGAACTTGGTTTTAATATGGAAAAACGTTTTTATTAAAACCAGACTATAACCAGAACAGTGCTCTCAACGATCCACAACGACGCTTCGCTCCACGTGCAAGACTCAACTTCCTAGGTAATAAGGTTTATGTTTATTGCCTACATGCTAGAATTTGCATAGAACTTTGCTCGTAGTATGCTTACATTACCTTGCTCACAACTTGTCATTGCATGAGAATACTTATGTGCTTACACTCTTCTGTCATCGCACTATTCGCGAACCTTTCTCACTTATGTTGCCTTTGATGTGAAGATCAATGGCCGCACGAATTACCATGACTCAAGCCCAGCTAGAGGCTCTCGTTGCTGCGGCAGTTGCAGCCGCCCAAGCAGGTAGTATACCCTGCAGTATAGACACTAGGATCTTTAGATCCTACATTAATTCTCGTACTTAACTTTGCCCTATTCGTACACAATAGGTCAACCCGCTCAGCAACAGCCTGGGTGCACCTTCAAGAATTTCATGGATTGTCGTCCTAGCTCGTTCAGTGGCACGGAGGGAGCAGTTGGACTCCTCCACTGGTTTGAAAAGCTCGAGTCGGTTTTCGAAATGTGTGAATGCCCTGAGGCTCGCAGGGTGAAGTTCGCCACTGGCACACTTGAAGGGATTGCGCTCACTTGGTGGAACGCACAAGTGCAGATCTTAGGGTTGGCAGCTGCTAACGCCACACCCTGGAATGATTTCAAAGAACTGATCAAGAGGGAATACTGCACTAGAGAAGACATTCACAAGTTGGAGGACGAGTTGTATAACTTGAAAATGGTTGGTTCGGAAATCGAAGCTTACACCAAGAGATCGAATGAGTTGGCTGTGTTATGTCCAACTATGGTGGACCCTCCATACAAGCGTATTGAGTTGTATCTCAAAGGTTTGGCACCAGAAATACAGAGCCACGTTACCTCGGCTAACCTCAACAATATCCAGGAAATACAGCGTCTCGCTCATCGCATCACCGTTCAGGCAGTGGATCAGAATAAACTGCCAAAGCGTGTCGGCGCTACTGCTACAGTCACTCCAGCTGCTACTTCTGCTACACACAGCGACAACAAGAGAAAATGGGATGGGGATTCCAGCAGGGGATCGGTGTCTGTTCAGTCCCAAACTCAGCAACGTCGCACCAACGATTACCAGAGTCCGAGTCAGCAATCATCGGGAAGTCAGGGACAACGTGGTTATCAGGGAAATCATCCGTGGTGCAACAGGTGCAACAAACACCACAGTGGAAGGTGTCGGAAAGATCGCTGTCAAAGATGCCACAAGATGGGCCATGAGGCCAAAGATTGTAGAAGCGCGCGACCAGTAAACCAGAACCAGCAACTTCCACCGCCAGCTCCACAGAATCAGCAGCAGCAGCCACAGCGTGGAAATCGGGGATGTTTCCAGTGTGGGGCTGAAGGTCATTACAAACGCGATTGCCCTCAGTTGAACCAGAATCGCAACAACAACAACAACAACCAGGGCAACGGAAATAACAACAATAACCAGAACAACGGGGGAAACAACAACAACGGCAATGAAGCTCGTGGACGTGCTTTCGTGCTAGGTCGGGGTGACGCAGTGAATGATCCCAATGTGGTTATGGGTAAGTTTCTTCTCGACGATATTTATGTTACTGTCTTAATTGATTCGGGTGCTGATACAAGCTATATGTCATCGAAAATGGGTAAATTATTAAAACGTACACCAACACCCCTAAACACCAAACACGTCGTAGAACTAGCCAATGGTAAAAGTGTAGAAGCCACACAGGTAGTCAAGGGTTGTAGTATTGTTCTAGCGGGTCAGACTTTCTCGATTGATCTCATACCCATAGTTTTGGGTAGTTTCGACGTCGTCATCGGTATGGATTGGCTATCCCAACATCATGCGAAGATCTTATGCAAAGAAAAATTTATTCGTATTCCTCGCTCCAGTCAAGAACCTCTCGAGGTACAAGGTGACAAGAGTGGTGCTGTGGTTGGCATCATCTCTTTCTTAAAGGCGCAGAAATGTTTACGAAAGGGACATACTGCCATTCTGGCACTTGTCACTGACGCATCAGCAAAGGAAAAGAAGCTGGAGGATATACCAGTTGTGCGTGATTTTCCTCAAGTGTTTCCTGAAGATTTACCTGGTTTACCTCCTCATCGTCAAGTCGAGTTTCAGATTGAGTTAGCTCCTGGAGCAGCACCAATAGCCCGCGCACCGTATCGTTTAGCTCCAACCGAACTGGAAGAACTGTCGAAGCAGCTACAAGAGCTCTTGGAAAAGGGCTTTATTCGTCCAAGCTCTTCGCCTTGGGGAGCTCCAGTGTTATTTGTGAAGAAGAAAGACGGTACGTTCAGGATGTGCATCGACTACCGCGAACTCAATAAGGTGACGGTGAAGAACCGTTATCCTCTTCCGCGCATAGATGACCTATTCGACCAGTTGCAAGGGTCGTGTTACTATTCCAAGATTGATTTAAGGTCAGGGTATCATCAGCTGAGAGTCCGGGATGAGGACGTCTCCAAAACCGCTTTCAGAACTCGCTACGGTCATTACGAGTTTCTTGTCATGCCATTCGGGCTTACGAACGCGCCTGCAGTCTTCATGGATCTTATGAACAGGGTGTGCAAACCTTATCTTAATAAGTTTGTTATCGTTTTCATCGACGACATTTTGATTTACTCCAAGAGTCAGGAGGAGCACGAGCAGCACTTACGTCTTATCTTGGAACTTCTTCGAAAAGAGCAACTGTACGCAAAGTTTTCAAAATGCGACTTCTGGCTTCGTGAAGTCCACTTCTTAGGCCATGTGGTGAACAAGGATGGGATTCATGTCGATCCATCCAAGGTTGATTCGATCAGAAACTGGCCAGCACCACGTACACCGACAGAAATACGCCAATTCTTGGGTTTGGCGGGTTACTACCGGCGATTTATTAAAGACTTCTCGAAGATCGCGCAACCACTTACTATGCTAACACAGAAAGGTGTCGTTTACAGATGGGGTAATACGCAAGAGACCG
Source organism: Helianthus annuus (assembly GCF_002127325.2). NCBI lineage: Eukaryota > Viridiplantae > Streptophyta > Magnoliopsida > Asterales > Asteraceae > Helianthus > Helianthus annuus. Next base: position 63,027,641 of record NC_035442.2, read on the forward strand.
CTTTTCAGTACTTAAAGGATAGGCTTTGCAGCGCACCTATTCTTTCATTGCCAGAGGGCACAGATGACTTCGTAGTATATTGTGATGCATCCATCCAGGGTCTGGGATGTGTGTTGATGCAACGTGATAAAGTGATAGCCTACGCTTCTCGGCAACTCAAGGTTCATGAACGGAACTATACGACGCACGATTTGGAGCTGGGAGCTGTTGTTTTCGCGCTTAAGATATGGCGACACTACCTGTACGGTACCAAGTGCACGATTTACACCGATCACAGGAGTCTCGAGCATATTCTTAAGCAAAAGGATTTGAATATGCGTCAACGGAGATGGGTTGAACTTCTAAACGACTATGAATGCGCCATCAAGTATCATCCAGGCAAGGCCAATGTTGTGGCTGATGCCCTCAGTCGGAAAGACACTCTACCTAAGCGCGTGCGAGCGCTACAGCTTACTATTCAGTCCAGTCTTCCTGCACAGATACGAGCTGCTCAGTTAGAAGCACTGAAACCCGAAAACGTCAAAGCTGAAGCCTTACGCGGCTCAAGGCAACGCATGGAACAAAAGGAAGACGGCGCCTACTATGTAACGGGGCGTATTTGGGTCCCACTTTATGGCGGTTTACGCGAACTTGTAATGGATGAAGCTCACAAGTCTCGCTATTCGGTACATCCAGGGTCGGATAAAATGTACCACGACATCAGCACTACTTATTGGTGGCCTAGTATGAAGGCTCACATCGCTACGTACGTTGGAAAATGCTTAACCTGTGCGAGAGTCAAGGTTGAATATCAGAAACCATCTGGTCTACTTCAGCAGCCTAAGATACCGCAATGGAAATGGGAAGAAATTTCCATGGATTTTGTTACAGGTCTACCTAAATCTCAGCGTGGGAACGATACAATATGGGTCATAGTTGATCGACTCACCAAGTCTGCACACTTCCTGCCGATCAAGGAAACGGACAAGTTCTCCACTCTCGCAGACGTCTATCTTAAAGAAGTTGTTTCGAGGCACGGAGTGCCCACCTCTATTATTTCGGATCGCGATGCACGATTCACGTCAGAGCTTTGGCAAGCGATGCACAAATCCTTCGGCTCACGATTAGACATGAGCACAGCATATCATCCTCAGACGGATGGGCAGTCTGAGCGAACTATCCAAACTCTAGAAGAGATGCTTCGAGCGTGCGTTATCGATTTCGGCAACGGCTGGGAAAAGCACCTCCCTTTAGTGGAGTTTTCATACAATAACAGTTACCACACCAGCATTCAAGCCGCTCCATTCGAGGCATTGTAAGGACGTAAATGCCGGTCACCTCTCTGTTGGGCAGAGGTGGGGGATAGTCAAATTACGGGTCCAGAGATTGTAGTGGACGCCACAGAAAAGATTGCGCAGATACGACAGCGCATGGCGGCAGCACGCGACCGTCAGAAAGCCTACGCGGATAAGCGTAGAAAACCATTGGAATTTGAGGTCGGGGACCGGGTTTTATTGAAAGTTTCACCCTGGAAGGGTGTGGTTCGATTTGGCAAAAGGGGCAAACTGAATCCGCGGTATGTCGGACCGTTCGAGATCATTGAGAAAATTGGCAAAGTGGCCTACAAACTGAACCTACCAGCTGAACTCGGTGCAGTTCACAATGTATTTCACGTGTCGAATCTGAAGAAATGCCTATCAGATGAGACCCTCATCATTCCTTTTAAGGAACTCACTATCGACGAGCGGTTGCAGTTCGTCGAGGAACCAGTTGAAATCACGGACCGGGATGTTAAGGTCCTCAAACACAAGAGAATCCCTCTTGTTCGAGTTCGTTGGAACTCCCAGCGTGGCCCAGAGTATACCTGGGAACGCGAAGACCAGATGAAAGAAAAGTACCCCCAGTTATTCGAAACCAATGCAACCACTACTGAGGCTGAAGCTACTACTACTGAATTTCGGGACGAAATTCCAAATCAACGGGGGGATGATGTGACACCCCAGGAAAACCAGTGAACAATGTAACTTACCTAGCTTCCTCAGTGAGTGCGTACCAAATTTCGGGACGAAATTTCTTTTAAGTTGGGGATAATGTGACAACTCGAGTTTCTGACTTTCACTTTCGCATTAGATGCGCGTTAACTTTGACTGTTTAGTTGTTTGAAGTTGTGGACTTGAAATTGTACGCGTTGTGTTTTAATGAAACGTATTGTCGTTTTGCCTATATGTGATTACTTGCTGTGGTAGAAAATAATATTAGAATTATTATTAAAACACTTAGTCTAGATCACGAAACATGACCTACAGTTCGAAGGATCTCGAAACATATCCTTCGATTCGAAGGATCAACTTTCGGTTCGAAGGATCACGAAACATATCCTTCGACCAAGGACTCTATCCTTCGACATCTTTCGGCCCAGTCTTTCTAATGGGCTTGGCCCATTCCTGTGATACGTTTATATACGTGATGCATGTAAACCGGCAGTTAGTTTCAAAAAAAAACCCTAATACCCTTCTCTCTCTCTCTCTCGAAGTCTTGAAGTCGGCTGAAAGTTCTTGTGCACCCGAAACCCCACTAGTTTCAATCCCCTAATCCGGTTAGTGTTTGATTGTGTTTTAGTGATTGAATGATGTTATTATTATTACATGCTTTGATTAGAACGATTAGAATTGATTGTATGTTGAATGATATGAATCGTATAAAGATGATCTTGTAGTTGTATTGCATGATAATAAGTTTAAATCGATTCAATGATGCTTGTTATGTTACTGTGACGATGTATGCTCCGGATTGATAACTTGTTGATATATTAGTGAAATCGGGTTATTATGAAATCAGTTTACATGAGGTTGTTATGTCTTAATAGTAATCCGAATGAATATGGTTATTGTTCATGATTTTCGGTTAGGGTTCCTGAGATTGAATATATGAAATATGCTTGTTTGATCGGCTGTATGTTAATCGAGAAATTGGAAACCTGTTGATTGATAATTGTTATGTTTGGAAACAATGTAACAAATTCAGTAAATTTAGGAAACACGTAATTGATATTTATCGAAAGATGGTAGTTATTCGAAACATAGTTGTTGTGACCGAAAGATACTTGTCCTTCGAACCATAGTAGCATTGACCGAAGGATAGCATTGACCGAAGGATAGCATTGACCGAAACATAATTAGGTTGACCGAAAGATGACAGTTGGTCGAAAGATGACGGTAGGTTCGAAACATAACATTTGGTCCGAAAGATAACTATGATAACTGTTTGTCGAAAGATCACTAGTGTGTCGAAAGATAAGAGTGGATCGAAAGATATATGGTTATGAACATACTTTGAATGATTGAATGTATGCTTGATTTATTTGGCATGCCATGCTTGGTGATGAATGTTAACATTGGTATTCGTGTACACTAGCTGATGATTTGATGTGAAACAATACGTGTTGTGCCGATATGCAAACTGACTGTTATGTGAACATTAAATTGCATGCGTATCATTGCGAACATGAACTGATTTGTTATACGTGCATACAATAGGACGTGATTAATTACTTGTGAGTGCATAACCTAGCATACCGAGCAAACCAAGGTGAGTTCACACAGCCAAGGCATGGGTTCCCAGGGTGGGAATGGGTTGGATGATTGTTTGTGCATGCTTAAATGATACTTGTCGAACTGCCTTCGCACACACCCTGGTTGGTAAAGACTATGGTCGCGAACGAACTACTCAACTGCCTTCGCACACACCCTGGTCGGTAAAGACTATGGTCGCGAACTGATCAATTGCCTTCGCACACACCCTGGTCGGTAAAGACTACGGTCGCGAACTAACGAACCTAATCTTCGCACACATGCCTGTGAGGCCGCGATGGAACTGATACGATACGAAACTTAATTGAACGAACGCACTATTACCCAAACTAAACTATTAACTGTGAACTCGCTCAACTAGTTTGTTGATTATCTGCTGCATGCCTTGCAGGACCTTAGGTACATATTGGAGCTTGCACAAGGAGGGAGCAGGTCGTTGTGGGAATTGGATCGCGAACGTTAATTGAACTCATAACTACATTTGAGAATTTTATTACTATGCTTCCGCTACTTAAACAATGTTTGGTTTTGAAACATCAGTCATATCTTTATGAATTATATTAACTACTTTTGATTATTAAATACTATGTTTGATATGATTGATGGCTTGATCCTGGTCATGTCACGCCTCCAAGCGGTGGTACTCCGCAGTGTGGGATTTTGGGGGTGTGACACGCTTACTATGCTAACACAGAAAGGTGTCGTTTACAGATGGGGTAATACGCAGGAGACCGCTTTTCAGTACTTAAAGGATAGGCTTTGCAGCGCACCTATTCTCTCACTGCCCGAGGGCACGGATGACTTCGTGGTTTATTGTGACGCATCGATACAGGGGCTTGGTTGTGTATTGATGCAGCGGGATAAAGTTATTGCTTACGCTTCGCGGCAACTCAAGGTTCACGAACGAAACTACACGACGCACGATCTAGAGCTGGGAGCTGTTGTTTTCGCGCTTAAGATATGGCGACACTACCTGTACGGTACCAGGTGCACGATTTACACCGATCACAGGAGTCTCGAGCATATTCTTAAGCAAAAGGATTTGAACATGCGTCAACGAAGATGGGTTGAACTACTGAATGATTACGAATGCGCCATCAAGTACCATCCAGGCAAAGCCAATGTTGTGGCTGATGCCCTCAGTCGAAAGGACACTTTACCTCGGCGCGTGCGAGCGCTACAGCTTACGATTCAGTCTAGCCTTCCTGCACAGATACGAGCTGCTCAGACAGAAGCACTGAAGCCCGAAAACGTCAAGGCTGAAGCCTTATGCGGCTCACGACAACAAATGGAACAGAAAGCAGACGGCGCCTACTATGTAACGGGGCGTATTTGGGTCCCACTTTATGGCGGTCTACGCGAACTTGTAATGGATGAAGCTCACAAGTCTCGCTATTCGGTACATCCAGGGTCGGATAAAATGTACCACGACATCAGCACTACTTATTGGTGGCCTAGTATGAAGGCCCACATCGCTACGTACGTTGGAAAATGCTTAACCTGTGCGAGAGTCAAGGTTGAATATCAGAAACCAGCTGGTCTACTTCAGCAGCCTAAGATACCGCAATGGAAATGGGAAGAAATTTCCATGGATTTTGTTACAGGTTTACCTAGATCTCAGCGTGGGAATGATACAATATGGGTCATAGTTGATCGACTCACCAAGTCTGCACACTTCCTGCCGATTAAGGAAACGGACAAGTTCTCCACTCTCGCAGACGTCTATCTTAAAGAAGTTGTTTCGAGGCACGGAGTGCCCACCTCTATTATTTCGGATCGCGATGCACGATTCACGTCAGAGCTATGGCAAGCAATGCACAAATCTTTCGGCTCACGATTAGACATGAGCACAGCATATCATCCTCAGACGGATGGGCAGTCTGAGCGAACGATTCAAACACTTGAAGACATGCTTAGGGCATGCGTTATCGATTTCGGCAACGGCTGGGAAAAACACCTCCCATTGGTGGAGTTTTCGTACAATAACAGTTACCATACCAGCATTCAAGCCGCTCCATTCGAGGCATTGTACGGACGTAAATGCCGGTCACCTCTCTGTTGGGCAGAGGTGGGGGATAGTCAAATTACGGGTCCAGAGATTGTAGTGGACGCCACAGAAAAGATAGCACAGATACGACAACGCATGGCGGCAGCACGCGACCGTCAGAAAGCCTACGCGGACAAGCGTAGAAAGCCTTTGGAATTTCAGGTCGGGGACCGGGTATTATTGAAAGTCTCACCCTGGAAGGGTGTGGTACGTTTTGGCAAAAGGGGCAAACTGAATCCGCGGTATGTCGGACCGTTCGAGATCATTGAGAAAATTGGCAAAGTGGCCTACAAACTGAACCTACCAGCTGAACTCGGTGCAGTTCACAATGTATTTCACGTGTCGAATCTGAAGAAATGCCTATCAGATGAGACCCTCATCATTCCTTTTAAGGAACTCACTATCGACGAGCGGTTGCAGTTCGTCGAGGAACCAGTTGAAATCACGGACCGGGATGTTAAGGTCCTCAAACACAAGAGAATCCCTCTTGTTCGAGTTCGTTGGAACTCCCAGCGTGGCCCAGAGTATACCTGGGAACGCGAAGACCAGATGAAAGAAAAGTACCCCCAGTTATTCGAAACCAATGCAACCACTACTGAGGCTGAAGCTACTACTACTGAATTTCGGGACGAAATTCCAAATCAACGGGGGGATGATGTGACACCCCAGGAAAACCAGTGAACGATGTAACTTACCTAGCTTCCTCAGTGAGTGCGTACCAAATTTCGGGACGAAATTTCTTTCAAGTTGGGGATAATGTGACAACTCGAAATTGCAAGATTTCTATTTCGCATTTAATGCACGTTCTTGTATTATTTAGTCGATTGATATCACAATTTCTTGTTATGGAATTTGTATATGTTTTGATTCAATGAAGTGTGTTGTATGATTTTGCATGATTATGTGTTAATGCATAAACTGGATGGTGAAACTGTGAAACTATTTGAGATGGTGTAATACTGTAAAATATAATACTTAGGGATGTAAATGGTAATTAGTGAAATTCTAGATACTTAACCCTAATCTCAACTTCACTAATCACTTTTCACAAAACCAAAGTACGTGCATTTGTTTTCTCTAGCAACCATCATCACCAAATCATTTGGCACAAGAAAATCATCACTCTTGATTACTCTTTCTCTAGGATCATCACAAGGTAATTGTTTAATCATTGTTGTGATTAATTGTTGATTGTTTGATTGTTTTCAATTCTTGATTCTTGTGAATTCTTGAAACCCTAGCTTTGATTTGATGGTTCTGTACTTTAAATTGATTATGATTATTCTGATTGTGATGATGTGTTAATCGTATAATCGATCCTCTTGATGATTTAAGATGCTAGATATGATGAATGGATGATTGCTAATTGAACAGTTCGTTGTGAAAATGCATGAGTTAGGGTTTGTGCCGTATGAAAACGTAACTGTTATGATCTTTGGAGTCTGTGCAATGTATGGAATTCCACATGATAGTCTGAGTTTAACGATTTAACCTATGTCTGAGTTTATTGATTTATTAAAGAGTCCGAGTATGTTCTTGGACCGAGTTTAGGCAGTTGTTTGTTGTCCGAGTATGTTCTTGGACCGAGTTTGATGAGATGTCATTTGGTCCGAGCTTAATGATCCGAGTTTAGGGACTTTTATATGTCCGAGTTTATTGGATCACCTTTGGACCGAGTTTAATGGATGTTGTGTTGTCCGAGTTTAATGAAATCAACTTGGTCCGAGTTTAATGAATTGAGGTGGTCCGAGTTTAATGAAATCAACTTGGTCCGAGTTAATGAATTGAGGTGGTCCGAGTTTAAGGAACTTGCTTGGTCCGAGTTTAAATGATTTGATAGTGGACCGAGTTTAATGACCCTATGTTGGACCGAGTTTAATGAGTATGTATTGGGCCGAGTATAATGAATGTATATTGGACCGAGTTTAAAACATGATCAACCATGCCCGAATTTATATGTTGATTATATGTCTGAGGTTGTATGATGATTACATGTACCATCCGAGTTTTGAACAGGGGAGGCCCCCCCCATACTTGTCTGAGTTTTTGAGAGGTGCATGATCCTGTAAATGTTCATATGAATTACGTGAATTGTATGAATGGGTTAACTGTTACGTGATACATGATTGATACATGATATTGGCTATCAAGCACTATGTGATATTAGATTACTAGCGTATCATTTCGAACATGAACTGATTGGTTATACGTGCATACAATAGGACTTGATTAATTACTTGTGAGTGCATAACCTAGCATACCGAGCAAACCAAGGTGAGTTCACACTCCTACTAAGGCATGGGATTCCCGGGTCGTGGGAATGGGATAAAGGTTACCATTGACTATGAACGTATATATGCTTTTCCTAGACTATCACCTACCATGGTCCTCGGATGTCAGGACGGTTCCGTAGGTTAGGATAACACCTACGTGGTCATATGCCAATTACTGCCTCGGATGTCAGGCACGCACGTAAAACCTACGTGTACGCATTACTTACTTCTATCCTCGGTTGTGAAGGATACGTGCGTAAAACCTACGCACACCCCATACGCGCTACTGTTCTCGGATGAAGAACAGGGATGATACGAGTAGTTGATACGAATAGTCTAGTGGTCACATAACATGGGAAGCCCCCACCTGTATAACTTACTATTGGCCCAGTAGAGCCACCCGTTACTTACTGTTACGCATTTACTTACTGTGAACTCGCTCAACTAGTTTGTTGATCATTCTGTTACATGCCTTGCAGATCGTTAGGTACTTGGAGCTTGCACTGGAGAAGCGGGTCGTTGTGGACAAGGATCGTGGTTTCTACGTTGAACTATTATGACATTTAAAACTATTAACTATTGTTGGATTATTTACTATGCTTCCGCTACACTTTGAAACTATGGTTATGTTTTGAACACCTATCGTATTGGATGGATGGTTTACATTTATTTTACTTAATATTAATTACATGTTCAATATGATTGGTGGCTTGATCCTGGTCAGTCACGCTCCCAAGCGGTGATACTCCGCAGGTAGATTTTGGGGGTGTGACATAGAGACCTACCTTGGCCATGTCGAGGATCAGGAAAGCCAAATCGCCGACCTTCAACAAATGGGCGTGTTGAAGGATCTGAAGATAGCTGATCTTGAGAAGGAGCTCCGGGCTACAAAGGATGAGGCTGCTCAAATGCTGATCAACATGGATGGCGAAAAGCAGGAGATCACCCAGGATGCCAAGGTCTCTGCCGCGATTGCTATGTATAAGATACAACTGCAGATGGCTGCGGAGGCTCAGGATCCTGCCTTCGACAAGAGCTCATGGGATGTGGAGGGTTGGAAGGCAAGGCTGGCGGAATTGGAGGATGATGATGAAGCTGAGGATATCCCTATGCTTGAAGGTGGTGATGCTGGCAAGGATCAAGGTGGGGAAGCTAGTGGTGATGGAGCAGCAAAGGTTTGAGCTGCTAGATTGGGCGATGATGGATATTTGTGACTAGGCCGGAGCCCAATTTTTTTAGGTTTGGAAGTGGTTTTTTGTGGTTGTGATGTTTCGAAACAATTTATGGTTTGTAACTTAAACAATAGTTTTTAGGGTTAAGGATCATGGATCCTTTGAACAATAGGTAGGATCGCAAGTGGTGGAGGGATCCTCTGTTTGGGGGATGAAGCCCTTGTGATCCTGCCGCCTTTAATTTCCTGCACCTGCTAAGACCGCATAGACAATGGACACCCTTTGCCAACCCATGTGGACGGGCCACGTTTTGCTGGTAGAAATGTGGGTTGGCAATTTTGACAACTTTTTGAAAGGGTTTAAGATCCTTTTGTTAATAATATAACTTTAATTTTTCTGGCTTATCTCGTGTTGTTATCCTTTATTTATCCTCTTATTTTCCAGTTGTTTTTAGAAATATATTTGTTAGAGTAACAAGGGTTTGAGCAAACCACGTTTAATAAATTTAGGATATGATCCCAGATCAAATATCCTGACACTGAAGATTTTTGAAGCAATCAATTTCAAGGATCATAGGTTTAGTTGTCAAAGTGTAAGGGTTGTTCAGTATAATCAAAATAGTCAAGGATCATACCTGAGGATCCAAGTTAGGATCCTAACCTTTAATCAAGATAACCGTAGATGAGATTTTAATGGATAATAAGGATTAAGGATCCTTATGTGTTTAACTTTGAAAACCTGAAAAATGAAACATAACTTGGGACTAAGCCAATGTAAAAGATAAGTTATTAGCTGGGGACATGCCCAAAGGGTAACTGGGGATGATTCCAAAGGATCACTGGGGACAAGCCCAAAGGATAACTGGGGACAAGCCCAAAGGATAACTGGGGACAAGCCCAAAGGATCGTATGTAAACTGGAGTATGGCCCTTACTGGCGACTATTCAAACTTAGTGACATGAAAATGTCAAAACCTTAGCTAACGTGAAAACGTTAGAAACCTTAGGAACGGACGTATGGTACGTCTACCATTATACGTAGGATCCTAGATATAGCCAGTACGATGAGGTTGTCAGCCCCGGAAGTGGGTACTGGTCCCAAAGACGTGAACTATATCAGGATCATCGTGCGCTGCTGGCGGAAACTGGGGATAATCCCAAGGATAACTGGGGTTGAACCCAAGGATCTGCGTTGCTTTTGACGATATGCTGAAGATACCTGAACTATCATAACTCAAATGGTTCGTGAGAAGAGGATGAAGGATACATGACCCTTATCCTTAGGTAAAAAGTAAGGAAATGTAATAGTTTTTGGATAAGGACATTACCAGAGTAAGGATTACTGACATCACCGGGATCCTTCGAGGATACTTCAATGTAAGGATCACATGCTTGAAGGATCATGTTCACATGAAATATTTCTTTAAGTGAACAGCATTCCAGGCTCTTGGTAACAAATTTCCTTCCATGGTTAGCAATCTGTATGCCCCTTTTCCTGCTTCTGCTTCAATCAAGTAAGGGCCTTCCCACTTTGGTGCTAACTTCCCGTCAGCAGGATTGATAGTGTTTTGGAATGCTTTTCTCAACACCATATCTCCGACTTGGAACTTCCTTATCCTAACATTTTTGTTGTAAGCACCAGCCATTCTTTGTTGGTAGCTTGCCATCCTTATCCTAGCCAGATCCCTGATTTCCTCAATAGTATCCAAATCCTGAGCTAGGATTGTAGCATTCTCTTCAGGATCACGAGCACTTGTTCTAGCAGTTGGGACCACCATCTCTGTTAGGATCACTGCTTCTGCCCCAAATACTAATGAGAAAGGTGTTTGACCAGTGGCATTCTTGGGAGTTGTCCTATCAGCCCATAGCACATAAGGTAACTCCTCTGCCCATTTCCCCTTCTTGGATCCTAGCTTCTTCTTCAGATTGTTGATGATGATCTTGTTGGATGATTCTGCTTGACCATTGGCTTGTGGATGAACTGGTGTTGATGTTGTCATCTTAATTCCCCAACTGTCACAAAAGTTAGTGGTTCTGCTTCCAATGAATTGGGAACCATTATCACATACAATTTCAGAGGGAATGCCAAATCTAGTTATAATGTTTCTTTTGATAAAGGATATAACTTCCTTTTCTCTGACTTGAGCAAAAGCTTCAACTTCTATCCACTTAGAGAAGTAGTCAGTCATGGCAAGCATAAATACTTTTCCACCAGGTGCTTTAGGGAGCTTGCCAACTATATCCATCCCCCATCTCACGAATGGCCAAGAGGATGGTATAGGATGTAGCAATTCGGCTGGCTGATGGAGGATATTGTTGTGTCTTTGACAAGGATCACACTTTTTAGCATATTCTACAGCATCCCTTTTCATAGTTGGCCAGTAGTATCCTGTTCTAAGGATCCTTGAGAATAATGCTCTTCCCCCAGTGTGGTTTCCACAATCTCCTTCATGGAAGTCTCTCAACACTTCTTCAATTTCAGGATCCTCGATACATCTTAAATATGGTCCTGCAAGAGATCGCTTATATAATACATTTTTCAAAATTGTGAATTGAGATACCTTAATCCTGAAAGCTCTAGGATTTTCTCCCATCGGAATCTCCCTGTATTGCAAGTATCTCATGATTGGTGAGATCCATGATACTGAATAAGATTGAGCTTCTTCACTAGGGATCACTGCAGTATCCTCTTCTATTTCCATGGCAACCAGATTTTCAATGCAAGGAGCCAGGATATGGATGATAGGGATACTTATTGTTAGGGCTGGATTTTTATTATAGGTGATCCTTACACGTGATCCTAACCAGTGATCCTTATTTCTTTGGCAGACAGTGATCCTCGGCAGGACTTCAGGATCAGGGTCATGGGACATTATAGGATCCTCATACTAACGATCATCTTCGCTTAATGCAATGTTATTTTTGCAGGAATATCTAGCAGGATACGCTCTAAGCATCATGATCAAGGGACGCGTCTTCACAATTATGGCAAGAGCTTAATCGGAGATAGACGTTGCACAGGATATGGAAACATGGCTTGATTTATGGGCGGCAATTTAGGCTAGATTGTCTTTTATTTCTAAAGGGGTAATGAGCTGATAATTAGTCCTTTTACCTAAAATAGGTCACCTACACTTGTATAAATACCACTCTCCATCATTTGGAAGGGGACACATGACATACAACGCAACTCTCACACACTTAGACACTCGAAACAATAGTGATCCTTGTACTCAGCTCATTATCATCCGAAGTTGTAACCATTTTGTTCTTATATTGAAGTTTGGTGATCGGTAGTTGCCATCACCCGAGGTTTTTTATGCCGGAGATCATCTATTGATCAAGGGCTTTTTCCTCGTATAAATCATTGTGTCTTTGCATCTTTATCACAGAAGTGATCCTTTACTTTCATAATTAACCAAGCATCATACCCCGTTTACATAAAGTTTGGTTACATTATCCTTGTGTGATTTTTGACCAAAACAGTTTGGCGCCCACCGTGGGGCAATTGGTGCTTCAGTCATAAGAAAATCTTTTGTTCGAAATCATTTCAAAGAGTTACATGGCTTCATCATTGAAGAACACGTCCACGGCGATGTCTGCAGTCACCTCATCACAGACCACTTTGCCTCCTCCACCGGCAGGATCTCAGAAAAATACTGAGAAGAGACCAACTCCCACTTTCTCTAAACCTCCATCTTCTTCTGCTATGAATTCTTCTATTCCCAGTACTAGTGATGTATTTGCTTTAATTTTGCAGATGAAGGATCGTATGCAGCGGCAGGATGAGACTAATGACAGGATCCTCAGGGAAATTGGAGACCTCAAAAGACAAAAGAAAGCGGCAGAAGATCATTCCCCACTGATGCCCAAATCCTTGAGCTTCGATACTCCAATGATCACTTCCCAGCCATCAGGAATCCCGGACGTGCAAATCATAGGGGAGTCAAGAGGATTACATCTCAAGTCGGCAGCAATGACTCAGACATCAGGCTCACATTTTCAGCCAGTAGGATCCTATCCTCAGTACATGGGATCCTTCATGAATTCAGGAGCCTATCCGGGGGCACAGCAGTTTCAAGGATCCTACTTTGTTCCAGGATCATTCCAGGGCCAAGGATCCTCCTTTGTTCTAGGATCATCCCAGGTTCAAGGATCCTCCTTCGTTCCAGGATCATCCCAGACACCAGGATCCTTCCAGATACCAGGATCCCTAAAAAGTTTGCAAACAAGAAGTCTAGATGTCCATCAAGGGGACTTCATTCCAATGCAGACCATTGCTTCCACTGGTCCCTCCGTTGTTCCAGAATCCCAGCAATATGGGTTCCCTAACTTGAACCCAATGGGAGGTAACACTTTAAATAATTATCCTACCACTAACCATGGATTCATGCAGGATACAGGTACCAATCATGCTATGGCCAGGGAGTTGCAGAAGCTAAAAGATATGATCTCAAGTGTTCCAGGGGTAGTCAAGCCTATCCCAGAGATTGCAGATGGAAGCCACAAGGTATCTCGCTTTGCACCACCAATTTGTGATGCAGAGGTACCCAAAAGGTTCCATATCCCTACCATGAAGCTGTATGATGGCACAACGGATCCAGAGGAGCATATAGCACAATACAGGGAGAGGATGGAGATCAATCCTATCCCAGAAAAATTGAAGGAAGCATGCCTATGTAAAGGATTTGGATCCACTCTTACGGGATCAGCTCTTAAATGGCTGCTAAGTCTTCCCCCTTATTCTATTACTTCATTTGCTAATTTAGTTAATTTATTCAATAACCAATTCTCTTGTAGCAGAAAATTTGAAAAATTAACTAGTGATTTGTACAGGATAACTCAAAATCATAATGAATCATTAAAGGATTATATAACCAAATTTAGTAAAGAATCCTTGGACATTCCCAACTTGGATATGGCTACGGCTGTTGAAGCCTTCAAAATGGGACTGCTTAAGGATTCATTATTCTATGATGATCTTGTTATGACACCGTGCAGGAATCTAGATGAAGTAAGAACTCGAGCACTCAGGTTCATCCGGCTAGAGGATGACAAGAGGATCCAGGAGAGACAAGTAGGATCCTCAAAACAGGAGAAGCAAGGATCCTCCTTCAAGAACAACAAATTCAAATCCTACCATAGAAATGAGAACAAGAATGTGCATGCTGTTGACCAAGAAGAGGATGATGAAGAATATCCTCCAATCTCAGAATATTGTTTTTCCGTTGATAATCATGAACTAATCCTTGCAATGCAGAATCTAGGTGAAAAAGCTAGGTGGCCCAGGAAAACCATCCGGGACTAAAGACAAGTCAAAATGGTGTGCATACCATGAGGATTTCGGGCATCTAACTGAAGATTGCATAGCTTTAAGAAAAGAAATTGGATACCTACTAAGCAAGGGGCATCTAAAAGAATTGCTGGGGAGAAAAAAGCAAAGGACCCAGGATCCTGAAAGGATCCCCGAAAAAGCTCCAGCACCTCCGGCAAATGCACAAGTGATCAACTTTATATCCGGAGGATCAGACATCTGTGGTACATCCTTCTCGGCGGCCAAAAGACATGCAAAAGAATCAAAAATGGATAATGGAGAAAGGCCTATTAGAACCTCAAGTATCTCAGAAGGGAAGATGATAACATTTGATGAGGATGATCGCATTAACATTCAAGATCCTCACCACGATAGCTTAGTTATCACTCTCTTTATCTCTAACCATTTTGTCCGCAGGATCCTTATTGATGGAGGGAGCTCAGTGAACATTATCCAGCTTGATGTTCTGAAGAAAATGGGTATCCCAGAATCAGACATCACACCGAGATCCTCCGTGCTTGTAGGATTCAGTGGAGAAACGAAGAAAACTCTAGGGGACATCAAACTCCCAATCTACGTGGAAGGATTACATAATTATCAGAAATTTTGTGTTATCGACTGTTTATCTTGTTGCAACGTTATCCTTGGCAGGCCTTGGATACATGATATGAAAGCAGTCCCATCCACCTACCATCAATGTGTGAAGCTCCCTAGCCCATGGGGGATAATCAAGATCGACAGTGATCAGCAGGAGGCTAAGGATTGTTATACCTCATCTATGAAGCCAACTTCAAAGCCAAGGGAGCAATAGCAATTACAGTATCCTCCGAGGAATGTCTTGGAGGCAAGGGAACAAGATGTGGATGAAATCCTCTTGGATCCTAGTGATCCTGAATCAAAAATCTATATCGGATCAGGGATCCTTGGCAAGATAAAAGAAGACATGATATCCTTCCTCAAAAGAAGAAAATCTACCTTTGCTTGGAAACATGAAGATATGACAGGTATATCTAAGGATATTATTACCCACAAACTCGGCATTGACAGGACTATCAAACCAATCCATCAAAAAAGGAGGAAGTTTGCACCAGAAAGGAATGCCATTATCCAAGAAGAAGTAGAGAGACTACTTCGAGCAGGTATGATCAGAGAGGTAAAATATCCAAAATGGTTAGCCAATGTGGTCGTTGTCCAAAAGAAAAATGGAAAGTGGAGGGTATGTGTCGATTTCACTGATTTGAATAAGGCATGTCCCAAGGATCCTTTCCCATTACCCCACATTGACTCCATGGTGGATGCAACAGCGGGGCATGAACTGTTGACCTTTATGGATGCATCATCTGGATTCCAACAAATTCAGATGGAACCATCTGACCAAGAGGATACAGCCTTTATGACCCCAACCGGTTTATATTGTTATATTGCCATGCCTTTTGGACTAAGAAATGCAGGTGCAACATATCAAAGGCTGGTGAATATGATGTTCAAAGATCAAATTGGAAAAACTATGGAGGTGTACATAGATGACATGGTGGTCAAGTCAAAGAAAGCTGAGGATCACCTAAGGGATTTGGAAGAAGCATTCGATATCCTTGATAGTTACAACATGAAACTTAACCCTTCAAAATGCCATTTTGGTGTTAGGGCAGGAAAGTTCCTAGGATACATGGTAACTCAGAGGGGCATTGAAGCAAGCCCGGAACAAATAAAAGCATTAGTAAATATCAAATCTCCTGCCAATGCAAAGGATGTTCAAAGACTGACAGGCAGGATAGCAGCTTTGAACAGGTTCATATCAAAATCCTCAGAAAAATGCAAAGAATTCTACGATATCCTAAGGAAGAATAAGAAGTTTGAATGGACCGAGAAGCATGAGAACGCTTTACTAGCCCTTAAAGAATATATGTCCTCAGCACCAGCATTAGCAAAACCGGAAAAAGGAGATGTGTTATCCTTATACCTGGCGGTATCCTCAACCGCTGTAAGTGCTGTCCTTGTCAAGGATCACGAAGGTACACAATATCCTATCTACTATGTAAGTAAAAGTCTACTTGATGCCGAATCCAGGTACTCACACCTCGAAAAACTTATTCTTGCATTAATCATGGCATCCACTAAGTTAAGGCATTATTTTGAAACCCATACTATTGTTGTTAAAACTAATTTTCCAATTAAGAATGTCCTCAGGAAACCGGAAATGTCAGGGAGAATGGCTAAGTGGGCAGTGAAGCTTAGTGCCCATGATATAAGATATGAACCAAGAACAGCCATTAAATCACAAGCCTTAGCCGACTTTGTGGCTGATTTCAGTAGTGATCTACAAAAAGAAGCAGAATTGGAGGTCCAGCAGCTGGATGAAACCAAGGATCCTTGGATATTACACACTGACGGATCCTCAAATATCAAGGGCACAGGGCTCGGGATCCTACTAAAATCGCCACAGGGGGACATAATACCCCACTCCATAGCCTGTGAATTCCAAGCAACTAACAATGAGGCTGAGTATGAAGCCTTGATTGCTGGCTTGCAAATCGCTAAGGATATGGGGGTAAAATATCTCGAAGTATATGTAGACTCATTATTGATCACCAATCACTTTAATGGATCCTATGCCGTTAAAGGTGAAAAACTAACCAAATATTTAGAGATAGTCAAAGAATTGGCACTCTCTTTTGTTTCTTTCAGCTTAACAGAGGTACCAAGGGAGGATAACACGGAAGCTGATGCATTGGCCAACTTAGGATCATCCTTGAAAATTCTAGAAGACATAAGTATCCCTATCATCCATATCCTGGCTCCTGCTATTGAAAATCAAGTGGCCATGGAAATAGAAGAGAATACTGCAATAATCCCTAGTGAAGAAGCTCAATCTTATTCAGGATCATGGGTCTCACCAATCATGAAATACTTGCAAAACGGAGAGATTCCAATGGGAGAAAATCCTAGAGCTTTCCGGATCAAGGTATCTCAATTTACAATCTTAAATAATGTGCTATATAAACGATCCCTTGCAGGACCATACTTAAGATGTATTGAGGATCCTGAAATTGAAGAAGTGTTGAGAAACTTCCATGACGGAGATTGTGGAAACAACACTGGGGGCAGGGCATTATTCTCAAGGATCCTGAGAACAGGATACTACTGGCCAACCATGAAAAGGGATGCTGTAGAATATGCTAGGAAATGTGATCCTTGTCAAAGACACAGCAATATCCTTCATCAACCAGCTGAACTGCTACACCCTATACCATCCTCTTGGCCATTCATGAGGTGGGGAATGGATATAGTGGGCAAGCTTCCTAAAGCACCTGGAGGAAAAGTATTTATGCTTGCCATGACTGACTATTTTCTAAGTGGATAGAAGCTGAAGCCTTCGCCCAAGTCAGAGAAAAGGAAGTCATATCCTTCATCAAAAGAAATATTATAACTAGATTTGGCATTCCCTCTGAAATTGTATGTGATAATGGCTCCCAATTCATTGGAAGCAGAACCACTAACTTTTGTGACAGTTGGGGAATCAAGATGATAACATCAACACCAGTTCATCCACAAGCCAATGATCAAGCAGAATCATCCAACAAGATCATCATCAACAATCTGAAGAAGAAGCTAGGATCTAAGAAGGGAAAATGGGCAGAGGAGTTACCTTATGTGCTATGGGCTGATAGAACAACTCCCAAGAACGCCACTAGTCAAACACCTTTTTCTTTAGTATTTGGGGCAGAAGCAGTGATCCCAACAGAGATGGTGATCCCAACCGCTAGAACAAGTGCTCGTGATCCTGAAGAAAATGCTGCAATCCTGGCTCAGGATTTGGATACTATTGAGGAAATCAGGGATCTGGCTAGGATAAGGATGGCTAGCTACCAACAAAGAATGGCTGGTGCCTACAACAAAAATGTTAGGATAAGGAAGTTCCAAGTCGGAGATATGGTGTTGAGAAAAACATTCCAAAACACTATTAATCCTGCTGACGGGAAGTTAGCACCAAAATGGGAAGGCCCTTACTTAATTGAAGCCGAAGCAGGAAAGGGGGCATACAGGTTGCTAACCATGGAAGGAAACTTGTTGCCAAGAGCCTGGAATGCTGTTCACTTAAAGAAATATTTCATGTGAACATGATCCTCCATGCACGTGATCCTTACATTGAAGTACCCTTAAAGGATCCCGGTGATATCAGTGATCCTTACTCTGGTAATATGCTTATCCTAGAAACTATTGTATTTTCTTACTTCTTACCTAAGGATAAGGATCATGCATCCTTCATCCTCTACTCACGAAACATTTGAGTTATGATAGTTCAGGTATCTTCAGCATATCGTCAAAGATCTTCAAAAGCACCGCAGATCCTTGGGTCCAACCCCAGTTATCCTTGGGATTATCCCCAGTTTCCGCCAGCAGCGCACGATGATCCTGATATAGTTCACGTCTTTGGGACCAGTACCCACTTCCGGGGCTGACAACCTCATCGTACTGGCTATATTTAGGATCCTACGTATAATGGTAGACGTACCATACATCCGTTCCCAAGGTTTCTAACGTTTTCACGTTAGCTAAGGTTTTGACATTTTCATGTCACTAAGTTTGGATAGTCGCCAGAAAGGGCCATACTCCAGTTTACATACGATCCTTTGGGCTTGTCCCCAGTTATCCTTTGGGCTTGTCCCCAGTTATCCTTTGGGCTTGTCCCCAGTAATCCACCGGGATCATTCTCAGTTATCCTTTGGGCATGTCCCCAGTTACTAATTTATTTCTTACATTGGCTTAGTCCCAAATTGTGCTTCGTTTTTCAGGATTGTCCAAGTTAAAACACATAAGGATCCTTAATCCTTATTATCTAGTAAAAACTTATCTACGACTGTCTCGGTTGAAGGTTAGGATCCTAACTTGGATCCTCAGGTATGATCCTTGACTATTTTGATTATACTCATTATCCTAACCAACCCTTATACTTTGACAACCAAACCTATGGTCCTTGAACTAAAATACTTTGAATATTTTCAATATCAGGATATTTGATCTAGGATCATATCCTAACTTTATTAAATATATTTTCAACTCTTGCCACTTTAAACAAATATACTACAAAAACAACTAAGAAACAAGAAGATAAGGATAACAACACGAGATAAGCCAGAAAAGTTAAAGTTATATTATTAAACAAAAGGATCATTAACCCTTTCAAAAAGTTGTCAAAATTGCCAACCCACATTTCTACCAGCAAAACGTGGCCCGTCCACATGGGTTGGCAAAGGGTGTCCATTGTCTATGCGGTCTTAGCATTGTGCAGGAAAGTAAAAGCGGTAGGATCACAAAGGCTTCATCCCCCAAACAGAGGATCCCTCCACCTTTTGTAATCCTACCTATTGTCCGAAGGATCCAGGATCCTCAACCCTAAAAACTATTGTTCGGAGATTACAGACCATAATTGTTTCAAATACCAAAAACTACTATCAAAATTCAAAAAAACTGGGCTCCGGCTATGTCTAGAAGTTTCCATCATCGCCCAATCTTGCAGCTCAAACCTTCGCTGCACTATCACCACCAGCTCCACTTGCCTCCCCCTGATCCTTGCCAGCATCTCCACCTTCGAGCATAGGGATATCCTCAGCATCATCGTCATCCTCCAACTCTGCTAGCCTTGCTTTCCAGCCTTCAACATCCCATGTGCTCTTATCAAAGGAAGGATCCTGAGCCTCTGTAGCCATCTGCAGTTGTATCTTGTACATAGCTATCGCGGCAGAGACTTTAGCATCCTGAGTAATGTCATGCTTCTCATAGTCAAACTTGATCAATGCTTTGACAGCCTCATCCTTAACAGCCCGGATCTCCTTCTCAAGATCAGCGACCTTGAGATCCTTCAGCACACCCGTCTGTTGAAGGTCGGCAATCTGGCGATCCTGATCTTCAACGTGGCTAACATAAGATTCCATTTCAGTAAGTTTCTGCAACAACAACAGGATATGACGTCAGACACGAGTGATCCTCAAAAACCGTCAGGATAATCAACAGGGGCAGTGATCCTAACCTCGTTGACAAAATCAAGAAACTGCTGGCGAATTAGGGGGTTCCTTGAAGATCCTCAGAAACCTTCTTCTTCTTTCCCTTACCCCTAATGGGTAATTTAGGGGCTGAAGCAGAAGGACTAGCAGCAGAAGTCTTCTTCTCCGAAGACTTGACGTTGGCAAGATCATCGATCCCAAACAAGGAGGCAGACTTGGCAGACTTAGCGGATTTTCCAGCACCTACACAATCAAAACAAGATAAGTCTCCTAACTTATTTAATATTTTTGCATAGAACTTACTTTCTGGATACTTACTTGACATTGTGGCAGATGCGGAGGATACTTCTTGTGAATCTTGGATGGTGACTTGAAAACTTCTGACCTCAGGATCAAGCTTTTTAAAAGCTAACACTCTTTCTCTTGCAGCAGGGGTCAATTTTAGGTGAGCAACGAAAATAGCTGCAAAGGAAAAAAGACATTAGTGATCTTCATCATATGAGACAGGACTGATAGTGATCCTTCGAGGATCCTCTACCCTACCATGAGTGGCCCACTCCTTGGGCAGATCATTCCCATTAGGGAGGGAATCCCTTCTCACGAAGAAGAAACGACGCTTCCAATTTGTGTCATTTTTGGTAACTTTCAAAACAGGATGATCCTCCCCGGCCTTCCGTTTCAACAAATATCGATGAGAACCGAACGTGGTAAGATCATAAAGTGCGGCCAGCTCTGCCATCCCTAAATCAATCCCCTCCTGCTCGATGATCCTCTCGAAGGTATACAAGACCCTCCAGATCATCGGCATAGCTTGGATATAAGATATGCCGGTCAGGGAAAAGAAAGATTGGGTGAAGGTCGGAAAAGGATACGAATATCCTATGACAAATGGAGTTGCAGGAAAGATCACCCAGGTGTCTGAAACAAAATCACTCAAAGCAGTGGATGTGAAGGATTTAAAAACGGCATCCGCCGGGAAGCAATGACGAATCCTATCTACATGAGCATCGGTAAAGCAACATCTCTCCGTAGGGGAATCCTTAATGATCCCTTGGCTTTTCAGGGGACTATCCTTCTTGGAATCCTTGTGTGGAGAATTCCGGAGCAACATGTTTGTGACGGGACAGAAACAGAGACGGAGCAGAAAAAACAGAGCAAAGAGAAGGAAGAAGGGAAAGAGAGAAAAAGAGGATACCTGATCAGTCTTCGATAGCGATTATAAAGGGAAGATATCTCGAATTTAAATGCAAAATGATCCTAACCCTATCTCCTATTTATAATCATGATTTGCAGGGATTGTCACATCTATGGCGTAATGATCGCAACGGCTAGTCCATGTGTAACGGCTAGTTATTCGGAGTCGCCCGTTGGAGATAAGATCGAAACAAAATATAACTCGTCTATTTACAATTAACTCCTTATATTTTGGGGGCAATTGTTAGGGCTGGATTTTTATTATAGGTGATCCTTACACGTGATCCTAACCAGTGATCCTTATTTCTTTGGCAGACAGTGATCCTCGGCAGGACTTCAGGATCAGGGTCATGGGACATTATAGGATCCTCATACTAACGATCATCTTCGCTTAATGCAATGTTATTTTTGCAGGAATATCTAGCAGGATACGCTCTAAGCATCATGATCAAGGGACGCGTCTTCACAATTATGGCAAGAGCTTAATCGGAGATAGACGTTGCACAGGATATGGAAACATGGCTTGATTTATGGGCGGCAATTTAGGCTAGATTGTCTTTTATTTCTAAAGGGGTAATGAGCTGATAATTAGTCCTTTTACCTAAAATAGGTCACCTACACTTGTATAAATACCACTCTCCATCATTTGGAAGGGGACACACGACATACAACGCAACTCTCACACACTTAGACACTCGAAACAATAGTGATCCTTGTACTCAGCTCATTATCATCCAAAGTTGTAACCATTTTGTTCTTATATTGAAGTTTGGTAATCGGTAGTTGCCATCACCCGAGGTTTTTTATGCCGGAGATCATCTATTGATCAAGGGCTTTTTCCTCGTATAAATCATTGTGTCTTTGCATCTTTATCACAGAAGTGATCCTTTACTTTCATAATTAACCAAGCATCATACCCCGTTTACATAAAGTTTGGTTACATTATCCTTGTGTGATTTTTGACCAAAACACTTATATCTTCTGGAATCTTCAAGGATGATCATAGGTTGGCCAATGCATCAGCTTCTGTGTTCTCCTCCCTTGGTACCTGTGTTAAGCTGAAAGAGACAAAAGAGAGTGCCAATTCCTTGACTATCTCTAAATATTTGGTTAGTTTTTCACCTTTAACAGCATAGGATCCATTAAAGTGATTGGTGATCAATAATAAGTCTACAAATACTTTAAGATACTTCACCCCCATATCCCTAGCAATTTGTAAGCCAGCAATTAAGGCTTCATATTCAGCCTCATTGTTAGTTGCTTGGAACTCACAGGCTATGGAGTGGGGTATTATGTCCCCCTGTGGCGATTTTCGTAGTATGCCGAGCCCTGTGCCCTTGACATTTGAGGATCTGTCAGTGTGTAGTATCCAAGGATCCTTGGTCTCATCCAGCTGCTGGACTTCCAATTCTGCTTCCTTTTGTAGATCACTACTGAAATCAGCCACAAAGTCAGCTAGTGCTTGGGATTTGATTGCTGTTCTAGGCTCGTATCTTATATCATGGGCACTAAGCTTTACTGCCCACTTAGCCATTCTTCCGGACATCTCTGGTTTCCTGAGGACATTCTTGATTGGAAAATTAGTTCTAACAACAATAGTATGGGTTTCAAAATAATGCCTTAACTTAGTTGATGCCATGATTAATGCAAGAATAAGTTTTTCGAGGTGTGAGTACCTGGATTCGGCATCAAGTAGACTCTTACTTACATAGTAGATAGGATATTGTGTACCTTCGTGATCCTTAACAAGGACAGCACTTACAGCGGTTGAGGATACCGCCAGATATAAGGATAACACATCTCCTTTTTCGGGTTTTGTTAATGCTGGTGCTGAGGACATATATTCTTTAAGGGCTTGTAAAGCATTCTCATGTTTCTCAGTCCATTCAAACTTCTTGTTCTTCCTTAGGATATTGTTTTGGTCAAAAATCACACAAGGATAATGCAACCAAACTTTATGTAAATGGGGTATGATGCTTGGTTTGTAGAAAAAGTAAAGGATCACTTCAGTATAAAATACGCAAAGACACAATGATTTATACGAGGAAAAAGCCCTTGATCAATGTATGATCTCCGGCATAAAAAACCTCGGGTGATGGCAACTACCGATCACCAAACTTCAATATAAGAAAAATGGTTACAACTTTGGATGATAATGAGCTGAGTACAAGGATCACTATGGTTTCGAGTGTCTAAGCGTGTGAGAGTTGTGTTGTGTGTTCTTCCGAATGAGGAAGAGTGCTATATATACAAGTGTAGGTGACCTATTTTAGGTAAAAAGACTAATAATCAGCTCATTACCCCTTTAGAAATAAAAGTAAATCTAGCCTAAATTATCGCCCTTAAAACATGCCATGTTTCCATATCCTTCACAACGTCCATCCCCGACTAAGCACATGCCATAGTTGTAAAGACGTGTCCTTTAATTGTGATGCTTAAGAGCGGATCCTGCTAGATGTCCTGCAAAACAACATTAAATTCAACGAAAGCAACTGTTAGCATGAGGATCCTATGATGGTCCGTGATCCTGATCCTGGAACTCTGCTGAGGATCACTATCTGTCAAAGAAACAAGGATCACTGGTTAGGATCACATGTGAGGATCATGTATTGTAAAAATCCAGCCCTAACAATTGCCCCCAAAATATAAGGAGTTCATTGTAAATTAACGAGTTATATTTTGTTCTGATCTTATCTTCAACGGACAACTCGGGCAACTAGCCGTTATAACCGGACTAGCCGTTGCGATCATTACGTCACTGAAGTGACATCCCTGCAAATCATGATTATAAATAGGAGATAGGGTAAGGATCGATTTGCATTTAAATTCAGGATATACTCCCTTTATAATCTCCACCGAAGATTGATCAGGTATTCTCTTTCTTTCTTCCTTTTCCTGCTCTGTTTTTTTTTCTGCTCTTGCTCTGTTTTTGTTTCGCCACAAGTATGTTGCTCCGGAATTCTCCCCATAAGGATCACGAGAAGAGTAGTCCCCTGAAAAGCCAAGGGATCATTAAGGACTCTCCTACGGAGAGATGCTGCTTTACCGATGCTCATGTAGATAGGATTCGTCATTGCTTTCCGGCGAATGCTGTTTTCAAATCCTTCACATCCACTGCTTTGAGTGACTTTGTTTCAGACGCCTGGGTGGTCTTTCCTGCAACTCCGTTTACCATAGGATATTCGTATCCTTTTCCGGCCTTCACCCAATCATTCTTTTCTTTGACCGGCATATCTTATATCCAAGCTATGCCGATGATCTGGAGGGTCTTGTATACCTTCGAGAGGATCATCGAGCATGAGGGGATTGATTTAGGGATGGCAGAGCTGGCCGACCTTTATGATCTTACCACGTTTGGTTCTCATCGATACTTGCTGAAACGGAAGGCCGGGGAGGATCACCCTGTTCTAAAGGTTACCAAAAATGATACAAACTGGAAGCGTCGTTTCTTCTTTGTGAGGAGGGATACCCTCCCTAATGGGAAGGATCTGCCCAAGGAGTGGGCCACCCATGGTAGGATATAGGATCCTGGAAGGATCACCATCAGACTTGTCTCTTATGATGAGGATCACTAATGTCTTTCTTTGTTTTTTGTTTATTGTGCAGCTATCTCCATTGCTTATCTCAAGTTAACCCCTGCTGCCAGAGAGAGGGTCTTAGCTTTCAAGAAGCTTGATCCTGAAATCAGAAGTTTTCAAGTCACCGTCCAAGATTCACAAGAAGTATCCTCCGCATCTGCCACTATGTCAAGTAAGTATCCTTATTAAAAAGTAAGTTATATGTAAGACTGTTTAGTTAGTGAGGGAACTTATCTTGTTTTGGTTGTGTAGGCGCTGGGAAATCTGCTAAGTCTGCCAAGTCTGCCTCCAAGTTCGGGATTGATGAGCTTGCCAATTTCAAGTCTTCAAGAAAGAAGACTTCTGTTGCCAGTCCCTCTGCTTCGGCCCCTAAAGCACCTGTTAGGGGTAAGGGAAAGAAGAGAAAGACTTCTGAGGATCTCCAAGGATTTCCCCTGATCCGCTAACAGTTTCTCGACTATGTCAATGAGGTAAGGATCATTGCCCCTGTCGGTTATCCTTCACGAGTATCCTGCTTGTGTATTCTGCTTGTATATTCTGCTTGTATATCCTGCTTCTTTGAGGATCACCTGATCCTGAACTTACCCTTTTTGTTCTCTTTTGCAGAAACTTGCTGAGATTGAGACCTACCTTGGCCTTGTCGAGGATCAGGAAAGCCAAATCGCCGACCTCCAACAAATGGGCGTGTTAAAGGATCTCAAGATAGCCGATCTTGAGAAGGAACTCCGGGCTACAAAGGATGAGGCTGCTCAAAGGCTAATTGACATGGATGGCGAGAAGCATGAGATCATCCAGGATGCCAAGGTCTCTGCCGCAACCGCTATGGGACGTGGCTGCGGAGGCTCAGGATCCTGTCTTTGACAAGAGCTCATGGGACGTGGAGGGTTGGAAGGCAAGATTGGCTGAGCTGGAGGATGAGGACGAAGCAGAGGAGATCCCAATGCTGGAAGGCGGTGATGCTGACAAGGATCAGGGTGGAGAAGCTGGTGGTGATGGAGCAGCAAAGGTGTGAGCTGCTGGATTGGGCGATGATGGATATTTCGAGACTAGGCCGGAGCCCAATTTTTTTTGAGTTTGGTTTGTTTGTGGTTGTTGATGTTTGAAACAATTATGGTTTGTACTTTGAACAATAGTTTTTAGGGTTAAGGATCCTGGATCCTTTGAACAATAGGTAGGATCGCAAATGGTGGAGGGATCCTCTGTTTGGGGGATGAAGCCTTTGTGATCCTGCCGCCTTTAATTTCCTGCACCTGCTAAGGCCGCATAGACAATGGACACCCCTTGCCAACCCATGTGGACGGGCCACGTTTTGCTGGTAGAAATGTGGGTTGGCAATTTTGACAACTTTTTGAAAGGGTTTAAGATCCTTTTGTTAATAATATAACTCTAATCTTTCTGGCTTATCTCGTGTTATTATCCTTTATTTATCTTCTTATTTCCCAGTTTTTAGAAACATATTTGTTGGAGCAAACCATGTTTAATAAATTTAGGATATGATCCTAGATCAAATATCCTATCATTGAAAATTTTCAAGGATCATAGTTTTAGTTGTCAAAGTGTAGGGGTTGGTTAGTATAATCAAAAATAGTCAAGGATCATACCTGAGGATCCAAGTTAGGATCCTAACCTTTAATCAAGATAACCGTAAGTGAAATTTTAATGGATGATAAGGATCAAGGATCCTTATTTGTTAATCTTCAAGAACCTGAAAATGGAACATATCTTGGGACTAAGCCAATGTAAAAGATAAATTAGTAGCTGGGGACATGCCCAAAGGATAACTGGGGATGATCCCAAAGGATCACTGGGGACAAGCCCAAAGGATAACTGGGGACAAGCCCGAAGGATAACTGGGGACAAGCCCAAAGGATAACTGGGGACAAGCCCGAAGGATAACTGGGGACAAGCCCAAAGGATCGTATGTAAACTGGAGTATGGCCCTTACTGGCGACTATCCAAACTTAGTGACATGAAAATGTCAAAACCTTAGCTAACGTGAAAACGTTAGAAACCTTATGAACGGATGTATGGTACGTCTACCATTATACGTAGGATCCTGGGTATAGCCAGTACGATGAGGTTGTCAGCCCCGGAAGTGGGTACTGGTCCCAAAGACGTGAACTATATCAGGATCATCGTGCGCTGCTGGCGGAAACTGGGGATAATCCCAAGGATAACTGGGGTTGGACCCAAGGATCTGCGTTGCTTTTGAAGATCTTTGACGATATGCTGTAGATACCTGAACTATCATAACTCAAATGGTTCGTGAGAAGAGGATGAAGGATACAGGATCCTTATCCTTTGGTAAAAAGTAAGGAAATGTAATAGTTTTAAGATAAGGACATTACCAGAGTAAGGATCACTGACGTCACCGGGATCCTTTGAGGATACTTCAATATAAGGATCACATGCTTGAAGGATCACGTTCACATAAAGTATCTCTTTAAGTGAACAGCATTCCAGGCTCTTGGTAGTAAGTTTCCTTCCATGGTTAGCAATCTGTATGCCCCCTTTCCTGCTTCAGCCTCAATCAAGTAAGGGCCTTCCCACTTTGGTGCTAACTTTCCGTCAGCAGGATTAATAGTGTTTTGGAATGTTTTTCTCAACACCATATCTCCGACTTGGAACTTCCTTGTCCTAACATTTTTGTTGTAAGCACCAGCCATTCTTTGTTGGTAGCTTGCCATCCTTATCCTAGCCAGGTCCCTGATTTCCTCAACAGTGTCCAAATCCTGAGCCAGGATTGTAGCATTCTCTTCAGGATCACGAGCACTTGTTCTAGCGGTTGGGATCACCATCTCTGTTGGGATCACTGCTTCTGCCCCAAATACTAAAGAAAAAGGTGTTTGACCAGTGGCATTCTTGGGAGTTGTCCTGTCAGCCCATAGCACATAAGGTAACTCCTCTGCCCATTTTCCCTTTTTGGATCCTAGCTTCTTCTTCAGATTGTGGATGATGATCTTTTTGGATGATTCTGCTTGGCCATTGGCCTGTGGATGAA
This sequence comes from Helianthus annuus, assembly GCF_002127325.2. Classification (NCBI taxonomy): domain Eukaryota; kingdom Viridiplantae; phylum Streptophyta; class Magnoliopsida; order Asterales; family Asteraceae; genus Helianthus; species Helianthus annuus. The sequence continues at coordinate 63,055,789 of NC_035442.2, forward strand.
CTGGTGTTGATGTTATCATCTTGATTCCCCAACTGTCACAAAAGTTAGTAGTTCTGCTTCCAATGAATTGGGAACCATTATCACATACAATTTCTGAGGGAATGCCAAATCTAGTTATAATGTTTCTTTTGATAAAAGATATAACTTCTTTTTCTCTGACTTGAGCAAAAGCTTCAGCCTCTATCCACTTAGAGAAGTAGTCAGTCATGGCAAGCATAAATACTTTTCCACCAGGTGCTTTAGGGAGCTTGCCAACTATATCCATCCCCCATCTCATGAATGGCCAAGAGGATGGTATGGGGTGTAGCAATTCAGCTGGTTGATGAAGGATATTGCTGTGTCTTTGACAAGGATCACATTTCCTAGTATATTCTACAGCATCCCTTTTCATGGTTGGCCAGTAGTATCCTGTTCTAAGGATCCTTGAGAACAATGCCCTGCCCCTAGTGTGGTTTCCACAATCTCCTTCATGGAAGTCTCTCAACACTTCTTTAACTTCAGGATCCTCGATACATCTTAAATATGGTCCTGCAAGAGATCGTTTATATAGCACATTATTTAAGATTGTGTATTGAGATACCTTAATCCTGAAGGCTCTAGGATTTTCTCCCATCGGAATCTCCCCGTTTTGCAAGTATCTCATGATTGGTGAGATCCATGATCCTGCATAAGATTGATCTTCTTCACTAGGGATTACTGCAGTATCCTCTTCTATTTCCATGGCCACCTGATTTTCAATAGCAGGAGCCAGGATATGGATGATAGGGATACTTATATCTTCTGGAATCTTTAAGGACGATCCTAGGTTGGCCAATGCATCAGCTTCCGTGTTATCCTCCCTTGGTACCTGTGTTAAGCTGAAAGAAACAAAAGAAAGTGCCAATTTTTTGACTACCTCTAAATATTTGGTTAGTTTTTCACCTTTAACAGCATAGGATCCATTAAAGTGATTGGTGATCAATAATGAGTCTACATATACTTTAAGATATTTCACCCTCATATCCTTAGCAATTTGCAAGCCAGCAATTAAGGCTTCATATTCAGCCTCATTGTTAGTTGCTTGGAACTCACAGGCTATGGAGTGGGGTATTATGTCCCCCTGTGGCGATTTTAGTAGTATCCTGAGCCCTGTGCCCTTGACATTTGAGGATCCATCAGTGTGTAGTATCCAAGGATCCTTGGTCTCATCCAGCTGTTGGACTTCCAATTCTGCTTCTTTTTGTAGATCACTACTGAAATCAGCCACAAAATCAGCTAATGCTTGGGATTTAATGGCTGTTCTTGGCTCATATCTTATATCATGGGCACTAAGCTTTACTGGCCACTTAGCCATTCTTCCTGACATCTCTGGTTTCCTGAGGACATTCTTAATTGGAAAGTTAGTTCTAACAACAATAGTATGGGTTTCAAAATAATGCCTTAACTTAGTTGATGCCATGATTAATGCAAGAATAAGTTTTTCGAGGTGTGAGTACCTGGATTCGGCATCAAGTAAACTCTTACTTACATAGTAGATAGGATATTGTGTACCTTCATGATCCTTAACAATGACAGCACTTACAACGGTTGAGGATACCGCCAAATATAAGGATAACACATCTCCTTTTTCGGGCTTTGATAATGCTGGTGCTGAGGACATATATTCTTTCAGGGCTTGTAAAGCATTCTCATGTTTCTCAGTCCATTCAAACTTCTTGTTCTTCCTTAGGATATCGTAAAATTCTTTACATTTTTCTGAGGATTTTGATATGAACCTGTTCAGAGCTGCTATCCTGCCTGTTAGCCTTTGCACATCCTTAGCATTGGCAGGGGACTTGATGTTTACTAGTGCTTTAATTTGCTCCGGACTTGCCTCAATGCCCCTCTGAGTTACCATATATCCTAGGAATTTACCTGCCTTAACACCAAAGTGGCATTTTGAAGGATTAAGCTTCATGTTATAATTATCAAGGATATCAAATGCTTCTTCCAAATCCCTTAGGTGATCCTCAGCTTTCTTTGATTTGACTACCATATCATCTATGTATACTTCCATAGTTTGTCCAATTTGATCTTTGAACATCATATTCACCAGCCTTTGATATGTTGCACCTGCATTTCTTAATCCAAAAGGCATGGTAATATAACAATACAAACCTGTTGGGGTCATAAAGGCTGTATCCTCTTGGTCAGATGGTTCCATCTGGATTTGTTGGAATCCAGATGATGCATCCATAAAGGTCAACAGTTCATGCCCCGCTGTTGCATCCACCATGGAGTCAATGTGGGGTAATGGGAAAGGATCCTTGGGACATGCCTTATTCAGATCAGTGAAATCGACACATACCCTCCACTTTTCGTTTTTCTTTTGGACAACGACCACATTGGCTAACCATTTTGGATACTTTACCTCTCTGATCATACCTGCTCGAAGTAGTCTCTCTACTTCTTCTTGGATAATGGCATTCCTTTCTGGTGCAAACTTCCTCCTTTTTTGATGGATTGGTTTGATAGACCTGTCAATGCCAAGTTTGTGAGTAATAATATCCTTAGATATACCTGTCATATCTTCATGTTTCCAAGCGAAGGTAGATTTTCTTCTTTTGAGGAAGGATATTAAGTCTTCTTTCATCTTGCCAAGGATCCCTTATCCGATATAGATTTTTGATTCAGGATCACTAGGATCCAAGAAGATTTCGTCCACATCTTGTTCCCTTGCCTCCAAGACATTCCTCGGAGGATACTGTAATTGCTATTACTCCCTTGGCTTCGAGGTTGGCTTCATGGATGAGGTATAACAATCCTTAGCCTCCTGCTGATCACTGTCGATCTTGATTATCCCCCATGGGCTAGGGAGTTTCACACATTGATGATAGGTGGATGGGACTGCTTTCATATCATGTATCCAGGGCCTGCCAAGGATAACATTGCAACAAGATAAACAGTCAATAACACAAAATTTTTGATAATTATGTAATCCTTCCACGTAGATTGGGAGTTTGATGTCCCCCAGAGTTTTCTTCGTTTCTCCGCTGAATCCTACAAGCACGGAGGATCTTGGTGTGATGTCTGATTCTGGAATACCCATTTTCTTCAGAACATCAAGCTGGATAATGTTCACTGAGCTTCCTCCATCGATAAGGATCCTGCGGACAAAGTGGTTAGAGATAAAGAGAGTAATAACCAAACTATCATGATGAGGATCCTGAATGTTAATGCGATCATCCTCATCAAACGTTATCATCTTCCCCTCTGAGACACTTGATGTTCTAATAGGTCTTTCTCCATTATCCATTTTTGACTCCTTTGCATGCCTTTTGGCCGCCGAGAAGGATGTACCACAGATGTCTGATCCTCCGGAAATAAAGTTGATCACTTGTGCATTTGCCGGAGGTGCTGGAGCCTTTTCAGGGATCCTTTCAGGATCCTGAGTCCTTTGCTTTTTTCTTCCCAACAGTTCTTTTAGGTGCCCCTTGCTTAACAGATATCCAATCTCTTTTCTTAAAGCTATGCATTCTTCAGTTAGATGCCCGAAATCCTCATGGTATGCGCACCATTTTGACTTGTCTTTAGTCCCGGATGGTTTATCATTCTTCCTGGGCCACCTAGCTTTTTCACCTAGATTCTGCATTGCAAGGATTAGTTCATGATTATCAACGGAAAAACAATATTCTGAGATTGGAGGATAATCTTCATCATCCTCTTCTTGGTCAACAGCATGCACATTCTGGTTCTCATTTCTATGGTAGGATTTGAATTTGTTGTTCTTGAAGGAGGATCCTTGCTTCTCCTGTTTTGAGGATCCTACTTGTCTCTCCTGGATCCTCTTGTCATCCTCTAGCCGGATGAACCGGAGTGCCCGAGTTCTTACTTCATCTAGGTTCCTGCATGGTGTCATAACAAGACTATCATAGAATAATGAATCCTTAAGCAGTCCCATTTTGAAGGCTTCAACAGCCGTAGCCATATCCAAGTTGGGAATGTCCAAGGATTCTTTACTAAATTTAGTTATATAATCCCTTAATGATTCATTATGACTTTGAGTTACCCTATATAAATCACTGGTTAATCTTTCAAATTTTCTACTACAAGAGAATTGGTTATTGAATAAATTAACTAAATTAGCAAATGAAGTAATAGAGTAAGGGGGAAGACTTAGCAGCCATTTAAGAGCTGATCCAGTAAGAGTGGATCCGAATCCTTTACATAGGCATGCTTCCTTTAGCTTTTCCGGGATCGGATTGATCTCCATCCTTTCCCTGTATTGTGCTATGTGCTCCTCAGGATCCGTTGTACCATCATACAGCTTCACAGTAGGAATATGGAACCTTTTGGGTACCTCTGCATCACAAATTGGTGGTGCAAAGCGAGATACCTTGTGGCTTCCATCTGCAATCTCTGGGATAGGCTTGACTACCCCTGGAACACTTGAGATCATATCTTTTAGCTTCTGCAATTCCCTGGCCATAGCATGATTGATACCTGTATCCTGCATGAATCCATGGTTAGTGGTATGATAATTATTTAAAGTGTTACCTCCCATTGGGTTCAAGTTAGTGAATCCATATTGCTGGGATTCTGGAATAACGGAGGGACCAGTGGAAGCAATGGTCTGCATTGGAATGAAGTCCCCTTGATGGACATCTAGACTTCCTGTTTGCAAACTTTTTAGGGATCCTGGCATCTGGGAGGATCCTGGAACGAAGGAGGATCCTTGACCCTGGGATGATCCTGGAACAAAGTAGGATCCTTGAAACTGCTGTGCTCCCGGATAGGTTCCCGAATTCATGAAGGATCCCATATGCTGGGGATAGGATCCTGCCGGCTGAAAGTGTGAGCCTGATGCCTGAGTCATTACTGTTGATCCGAGGTGCAATCCTCTTGATTCTCCCATAATTTGCACGTCTGGAATTTCCGATGGCTGAGAAGTGATCATTGGAGTATCAAAGTTCAAGGATTTGGGCATCAGTGGGGAATGATCCTCTGCCGTTCTCTTTTGTCTTTTGAGATCTCCAATTTCCCTGAGGATCCTATCATTAGTTTCATCCTGCCGCTGCATGCGATCCTTCATCTGCAAAATCAAAGTAAATACGTCACTAGTACTGGGAGTATAAGAATTCATAGCAGAGGAAGATGGAAGTTTAGAGTTAGTAGGAGTTGGTCTCTTCTCAGCATTCTTCTGGGATCCTGCCGGTGGAGGAGGCAGAGTGTTCTGAGATGAGGTGACTGCAGACATCGCCGTGGACATGTTTTTCAATGATGAAGCCATGTAATTCTTTGAAATGATTTTGAACAAAAGGTTTTCTTATGAATGAAGCACCAATTGCCCCACGGTGGGCGCCAAACTGTTTTGGTCAAAAATCACACAAGGATAATGCAACCAAACTTTATGTAAATGAGGTATGATGCTTGGTTTGTAGAAAAAGTAAAGGATCACTTCAGTATAAAATACGCAAAGACACAATGATTTATACGAGGAAAAAGCCCTTGATCAATGTATGATCTCCGGCATAAAAAACCTCGGGTGATGGCAAATACCGATCACCAAACTTCAATATAAGAAAAATGGTTACAACTTTGGATGATAATGAGCTGAGTACAAGGATCACTATGGTTTCGAGTGTCTAAGCGTGTGAGAGTTGTGTTGTGTGTTCTTCCGAATGAGGAAGAGTGCTATATATACAAGTGTAGGTGACCTATTTTAGGTAAAAAGACTAATAATCAGCTCATTACCCCTTTAGAAATAAAAGTAAATCTAGCCTAAATTATCGCCCTTAAAACATGCCATGTTTCCATATCCTTCACAACGTCCATCCCCGATTAAGCACATGCCATAGTTGTAAAGACGTGTCCTTTAATTGTGATGCTTAAGAGCGGATCCTGCTAGATGTCCTGCAAAACAACATTAAATTCAACGAAAGCAACTGTTAGCATGAGGATCCTATGATGGTCCGTGATCCTGATCCTGGAACTCTGCTGAGGATCACTATCTGTCAAAGAAACAAGGATCACTGGTTAGGATCACATGTGAGGATCATGTATTGTAAAAATCCAGCCCTAACAGATATCGTAAAATTCTTTACATTTTTCTGAGGGTTTTGATATGAACCTGTTTAAAGCTGCTATCCTGCCTGTTAGCCTTTGCACATCCTTAGCATTGGCAGGGGATTTGATATTCACCAGTGCTTTAATTTGCTCCGGACTTGCTTCAATGCCCCTCTGAGTTACCATATATCCTAGGAATTTACCTGCCTTAACACCAAAGTGGCATTTTGAAGGATTAAGCTTCATGTTGTAATTATCAAGGATATCAAATGCTTCTTCCAAATCCCTTAGGTGAGCCTCAGCTTTCTTTGATTTGACTACCATATCATCTATGTATACTTCCATAGTTTGTCCAATTTGATCTTTGAACATCATATTCACCAGCCTTTGATATGTTGCACCTGCATTTCTTAATCCAAAAGGCATGGCAATATAACAATACAAACCGGTTGGGGTCATAAAGGCTGTATCCTCTTGGTCAGATGGTTCCATCTGAATTTGTTGGAATCCAGATGATGCATCCATAAAGGTCAACAGTTCATGCCCTGCTGTTGCATCCACCATGGAGTCAATGTGGGGTAATGGGAAAGGATCCTTGGGGCATGCCTTATTCAGATCAGTGAAATCGACACATACCCTCCACTTTCCGTTTTTCTTTTGGACAACGACCACATTGGCTAACCATTTTGGATATTTTACCTCTCTGATCATACCTGCTCGAAGTAGTCTCTCTACTTCTTCTTGGATAATGGCATTCCTTTCTGGTGCAAACTTCCTCCTTTTTTGATGGATTGGTTTGATGGACCTGTCAATGCCAAGTTTATGAGTTATGATATCCTTAGATATACCTGTCATATCTTCGTGCTTCCATGCAAAGGTAGACTTTCTTCTTTTGAGGAAGGATATCATGTCTTCTTTCATCTTGCCAAGGATCCCTGATCCGATATAGATTTTTGATTCAGGATCACTAGGATCCAAGAGGATTTCGTCCACATCTTGTTCCCTTGCCTCCAAGACATTCCTCGGAGGATACTGTAATTGCTATTGCTCCCTTGGCTTCGAGGTTGGCTTCATGGATGAGGTATAATAATCCTTAGCCTCCTGCGAATCACTGTCGATCTTGATGATCCCCCATGAGCTAGGGAGTTTCACACATTGATGATAGGTGGATGGGACGGCTTTCATATCATGTATCCAGGGCTAAACTATCATGATGAGGATCCTGGATGTTAATGCGATCATCCTCATCAAACGTTATCGTCTTTCCTTCTGAGACACTTGATGTTCGAATAGGTCTCTCTCCATTATCCATTTTTTGCTTCCTTTGCATGCCTTTTGGCCGCCGAGAAGGATGTACCACAGATGTCTGATCCTCCGGAAATAAAGTTGATCACTTGTGCATTCGCCGGAGGGGCTGGAGCCTTTTCAGGGACCCTTTCAGGATCCTGAGTCCTTTGCTTTTTTCTTCCCAACAATTCTTTTAGATGCCCCTTGCTTAACAGATATCCAATTTCTTTTCTTAAAGCTATGCATTCTTCAGTTAGATGCCCGAAATCCTCATGGTATGCACACCATTTTGAGTTGTCTTTAGTCCCGGATGGTTTATCATTCTTCCTGGGCCACCTAGCTTTTTCTCCTAGATTCTGCATTGCAAGGATTAGTTCTTCATCATCCTCTTCTTGGTCAACAGCATGCACATTCTGGTTGTCATTTCTATGGTAGGATTTGAATTTATTTTTCTTGAAGGAGGATCCTTGCTTCTCCTGTTTTGAGGATCCTACTTGTCTCTCCTGGATCCTCTTGTCATCCTCTAGCCGGATGAACCTGAGTGCCCGAGTTCTTACTTCATCTAGATTCCTGCATGGTGTCATAACAAGATCATCATAGAATAATGAATCCTTAAGCAGTCCCATTTTGAAGGCTTCAACAGCCGTAGCCATATCCAAGTTGGGAATGTCCAAGGATTCTTTACTGAATTTAGTTATATAATCCCTTAATGATTCATTATGACTTTGAGTTACCCTATATAAATCACTAGTTAATCTTTCAAATTTTCTACTACAAGAGAATTGGTTATTGAATAAATTAACTAAATTAGCAAATGAAGTAATAGAGTAAGGGGGAAGACTTAGCAGCCATTTAAGAGCTGATCCAGTAAGAGTCGATCCAAATCCTTTACATAGGCATGCTTCCTTTAACTTTTCAAGGATTGGATTGATCTCCATCCTCTCCCTGTATTGTGCTATGTGCTCCTCAAGATCCGTTGTACCATCATACAGCTTCATAGTAGGGATATGGAACCTTTTGGGTACCTCTGCATCACAAATTGGTGGTGCAAAGCGAGATACCTTATGGCTTCCATCTGCAATCTCTGGGATAGGCTTGACTACCCCTGGGACACTTGAGATCATATCTTTTAGCTTCTGCAACTCCCTGGCCATAGCATGATTGATACCTGTATCCTGCATGAATCCATGGTTAGTGGTAAGATAATTATTTAAAGTGTTACCTCCCATTGAGTTCAAGTTAGGAACATTGGGTGTGAATCCATATTGCTGGGATTCTGGGATAACGAAGGGACCAGTGGAAGCAATGGTCTGCATTGGAATGAAGTCCCCTTGATGGACATCTAGACTTCCTCTTTGCAAACTTTTTAGGGATCCTGGCATCTGGAAGGATCCTGGTATCTGGGACGATCCTGGAACGAAGAAGGATCCTTGAACCTGGGATGATCCTGGAACAAAGGAGGATCCTTGACCCTGGGATGATCCTGGAACAAAGTAGGATCCTTGAAACTGCTGTGCTCCCGGATAGGTTCCTGAATTCATGAAGGATCCCATATGCTGGGGATAGGATCCTGCCGGCTGAAAGTGTGAGCCTGAGGCCTGAGTCATTGCTGCCGATCCGAGGTGCAATCCTCTTGATTCTCCCATAATTTGCACGTCTGGGACTCCCGATGGCTGAGAAGTGATCATTGGAGTATCAAAGCTTAGGGATTTGGGCATCAGTGGGGAATGATCCTCTGCCGCTATCTTTTGCCTTTTGAGGTCTCCAATTTCCCTGAGGATCCTGTCATTAGTTTCATCCTGCCGCTGCATACGATCCTTCATCTGCAAAATTAAAGCAAACACATCACTAGTACTAGGAACAGAAGAATTCATAGCAGAAGAAGATGGAGGTTTAGAGAAGGTAGGATTTGGTCTCTTCTCAGCATTTTTCTGGGATCCTGCCGGTGGTGGAGGCAGAGTGTTCTGGAACGAGGTGACTGCAGACATCGCCGTGGACGTATTCTTCAATGATGAAGCCATGTAACTCTTTGAAATGATTTCGAACAAAAGGTTTTCTTATGAATGAAGCACCAATTGCCCCACGGTGGGCGCCAAACTGTTTTGGTCAAAAATCACACAAGGATAATGCAACCAAACTCTATGTAAACGGGGTATGATGCTTGGTTTATTGAAAAAGTAAAGGATCACTTCAATATGAAATATGCAAAGACACAATGATTTATACGAGGAAAAAGCCCTTGATCAATGTATGATCTCCGGCATAAAAAACCTCGGGTGATGGCAACTACCGATTACCAAACTTCAATATAAGAAAAATGGTTACAACTTCGGATGATAATGAGCTGAGTACAAGGATCACTATAGTTTCGAGTGTCTAAGCGTGTGAGAATTGTGTTGTGTGTTCCTCCGAATGGGGAAGAGTGTTATATATACAAGTGTAGGTGACCTATTTTAGGTAAAAAGACTAATAATCAGCTCATTACCCCTTTAGAAATAAAAGTATATCTAGCCTAAATTGTCGCCCTTAAATCATGCCAAGTTTCCATATCATTTGCAACGTCCATCTCCGATTAAGCACATGCTATAATTCTAAAGACGCGTCCTTTGATCGTGATGCTAAGAGCGGATCCTGCTAGATGTTCCTGCAAAATATCATTTAATTCAATGAAGGTAACTGTTGGCATGAGGATCCTATAATGGTCCATGATCCTGATCCTGAAGTCCTGCTGAGGATCACTATCTGCTAAAGAAACAAGGATCACTGGTTAGGATCACATGTAAGGATCATATATCATAAAAATCCAGCCCTAACACCAGGTATCCTCAGCATATTATTGATAGTCTTCAAAAGCATCTCGGATCCTTGGGTTCAACCCCAGTTATCCTTGGGCTTGTCCCCAGTTTTCGCCTGTAGCGCACGATGATCCTGGTATAGTTCATGTCTTTGGGAACAGTACCCACTCCAGGGGCTGATAACCTCATCGTACTGGCTATGCCTAGGATCCTACGTATAATGGTAGACGTACCATACATCCGTTCCTAAGGTTCCTAACGTTTTCACGTTAGCTAAGGTTTTGGCATTTTCATGTCACTAAGTATGGATAGTCGCCAGTAAGGGCCATACTCCAGTTTACATACGATCCTTGGGCTTGTCCCCAGTTATCCTTGGGCTTGTCCCCAGTTATCCTTTGGGCTTGTCCCCGGTTACTAACTTATTTTTTATATCGGCTTAGTCCCAAGTTATATTCCATTTTTTCAGGTTCTCGAAGTTAAACAATCAAGGATCCTTAATCCTTATTATCCCTTAAAGTTTTACTTATGGTTATCCTGATTAAAGGTTAGGATCCTAATTTGGATCCTCAGGTATGATCCTTAACTATTTTTAATTTCATTCATTATTCATTTGAATAACCCTTAAACCTTGACAACTGAACCTATGATCCTTAAAATAAACTACTTTGAAAATTTTTGATTATAGGATATTTGATCCAGGATCATATCCTAAATTTCTTAAACATAATTTGCTCAACTTTTCTTACTCAAACAAACATGTATCAAAACAATTGGAAATAAAAAGGATAATAACACAAGATAAGCGACAAAAGTTTAAGATTTTATTTATTAACAAAAGGATTAACCCTTCCAAGGTTGTCAAAATTACCTACCCCAAGCATCTACCAGCAATACGTGGCCCGTCCGCTGGGGTAAGTAAAGGGTGTCCATGATAATAGGTTCAAAAGTAATGCAGGGATATAAAGGCGGCAGGATCACAATGGCTTCATCCCCCAAACAGAGGGTCCCTCCACCATTTGCAATCCTACCTATTGTCTAAAGGATCCTGGATCCTTAATCCTAAAACTATTGTTCAAAGTTACAGACCATCATCGTTTAAAAAACATCACAACCACCAAACAAAAAAAATTGGGCTCCGGCTATGTCTAGAAGTTTCCTTCATCGCCCAATCCTGCAGCTTAATCCTTGGCTGCACCATCACCACCAGCTCCACTAGCCTCCCCAGCATGATCCTTGCCTTCAAGCATCGGTATCTCCTCAGCCTCCTCATCATCTTCCAACTCTGCCAGCCTCGCCTTCCAGCCTCGCCTTCCAGCCCTCCACGTCCCAAGTGCTCTTGTCGAAGGAAGGATCCTGAGCCTCCGCAGCCATCTGCAGCTGGATCTTATACATGGTTATCGCAGCAGAGACCTTGGCATCCTGGGTGATATCATGCTTCTCATAATCAAAGTTGATCAACATTTTGGCAGCTTCATCCTTGGTAGCCCGGAGCTCCTTCTCAAGATCAGCAATCTTGAGATCCTTCAGCACACCCATCTGTTGGAGGTCAGCAATTTGGCGATCTTGATCCTCGACGTGGCCAACATAAGTCTCTATTTCAGCAAATTTCTGCAAGGAAAGCAAGGCATAACGTCAGAAACAAGTGATCCTCAAAACTGTCAGGATAACAAACAGGGGCAGTGATCCTTACCTCGTTGAAGTAGTCCAGAAACTGTTGGCGGAGCAGGGGCAGGCCTTGTAGATCCTCAGAGGCCTTTCTCTTCTTTCCTTTACCCCTAATAGGTGCTTTAGGGGCTGAAGCAGTTGGGCTGGCAGCAGGAGTCTTCTTCCTTGCAGATTTGACATTAGCAAGATCATCAATGCCAAACTTTGAGGCAGACTTAGAAGATTTTCCAGCACCTACACAACCGAAATAAGATAAGTTTTCTAATTAAACTTGAAAATCCTACATAGAATTACTTTCTAAATAAGGATACTTACTTGACATTATGACAGAGGCAGAGGATACTTCTTGGGAATCCTGGGTAGCAACCTGGAAAGTTCTTGTCTCCGGATCAAGCTTCTTGAAGGCCAAAAGTCTCTCCTTTGCAGTAGGTGTCAACCTCAGAAAAGAGATGGAGATAGCTGCACAATAAACAAGAAAATATTAGTGATCCTCATCCTAAGGAACAAATCTTATGTTGATCCTTCCAGGATCCTCTATCCTACCATGAGTAGCCCACTCTTTGGGCAAATCCTTCCCATCAGGGATGGTGTCTCTCCTAACAAAAAAGAACCGACGCTTCCAGTTTGTGTCGTTCTTGGTGACCTTGAAGACAAGATGATCCTCTCCAGCTTTTCGCTTAAACAGATAACGATGGGGTCCGAAAGTGGTAAGATCATACATCTCAGCCAGCTCCGCCATACCGAGGTCAAACCCTTCTTGTTCAATGATCCTCTCAAGGGTATACAACACCCTCCAGATCATGGGCATAGCCTAGATATAGCAGATGCCGGTGAGAGAGAAGAAGGATTGAGTGAACTGTGGAAAAGGATACGAATATCCTATCAAGAACGGAGTAACAGGAAAGGCTACCCAAGAATCAGAGATAAAATCACTCAAAGCGGTAGAAGTAAAAGACTTGAAGATGGTGTTCGCCGGAAAACAATGACGGATTTTGTCGACCTGAGGATCGGTAAAACAGCACCTCTCGGCGGGAGAATCTTTGATGATCCCTTGACCCTTCAAGGGACTGTTCTTCTCAGGATCCTTATGCAGGGAGTTCCAGAGCAACATCTTTGCAGAATGATGGAAAGAGAATAGAAAAACAGAGTAAGAGAAGGAAGAAAGAGGAAAAGAGATACCTGATTGATCTTCGGACGAGAATATAAAGGGAGTCTCTCTTGAATTTAAATGCAAATTGATCCTATCTCTAACTCCTATTTATAGTGATGATTTGCAGGGCTGTCACTTCTGTGACGTAAGGGTCTGCAACAGCTAGTCCGTCTCTAACGGCTAGTTATCCGTTAACTTGTTGCGGATAAGATCAAACAAAATACAACTCGTTTATTTACAAATATTACTCCTTATATTTTGGGGGCAATTGTTAGGGCTGGATTTTTATGACCTATGATCCTTACATGTGATCCTTATATGTGATCCTAACCAGTGATCCTTGTTTCTCTGGCAGATAGTGATCCTCAGAAGAATTCCAGGATCAGGATCACGGAGTATCCTAGGGATCCTCATACTAACGATTGTTCTCTTTGGATTTAATGTTGTCTTGCAGGAATTTTGAGTAGGATCCGCTCTTAGCAACGTAAACAAGGAACTCGTCTTTACAACTTTGGCATAAGCACAATCAAAGATGGACGTTGTGGACGATATGGAAACTCAGCATAATTTAAGGGCGATAATTTAGGCTAGATTTACTTCTATTCCTAAAGGGGTAACGAGCTAATAGTTAGGTTATTTACCTAAAATACGACCACTCACACTTGTATAAATAGCACTCTTCCACATTCGGAAGACACAACACATTTCTCACACGCTTTGACACACGATACTATAGTGATCCTTGTACTTAGCTCGTTACCATCCGAAGTTGTAACCTTTATTTGTGATATTGAAGTTTGGTGATCGGTAGTTTCCATCACCCGAGGTTTTTTATGCCGGAGATCATTCATTGATCAAGGGCTTTTTCCTCGTATAAATCCTTGTGTCACTTGTGCATTTTACGTTTAAGTGATCCTTCACTTTGTTCATCATACCAAGCATCATTCCCCGTTTACATAAAGTTTGGTTGCATTATCTTTAAGTGATTTTTGACCAAAACACTTTGCATGCCTTTTAGCTGCTGAAAAGGATGTACCACAAATGTCTGATCCTCCGGAAATAAAGTTTATCATTTGTGCATCTGCCGGAGGGGCTGGAGCTTTTTCAGGGATCCTTTCAGGATCCCGAGTCCTTTGTTTTTTTCTTCCCAACAACTCTTTTAAATGCCCCTTGCTCAACAGATATCCAATTTCCTTTCTTAATGCGATGCATTCTTCTGTTAGATGCCCAAAATCCTCGTGGTATGCACACCATTTTGATTTGTCTTTAGTTGCGGCTGGTTTGTCATTTTTTCTGGGCCATCTGGCTTTTTCTCCTAGATTCTGCATTGCAAGGATTAGTTCATGGTTATCAACGGAAAAACAGTATTCAGAAATCGGAGGATAATCCTCATCATCCTCTTCTTGGTCAACAGCATGCACGTTCTGCTTGTCAGTTCTATTGTAGGATTTGAATTTGTTGCTTTTGAAAGAGGATCCTTGCTTTTCTTGTTTTGAGGATCCTACTTGTCTCTCCTGGATCCTCTTGTCATCCTCTAGCCGGATGAATCTGAGTGCCCGAGTCCTTACTTCGTCTAGGTTCCTGCATGGTGTCATAACAAGATCATCATAGAACAATGAATCCTTAAGCAATCCCATTTTGAAAGCCTCAACAGCTGTGGCCACATCCAAGTTGGGAATGTCCAAGGATTCTTTACTAAATTTGGTTATATAATCCCTTAATGATTCATTATGACCCTGAGTTATCCTATATAAATCACTAGTCAATCGTTCAAATTTTCTGCTACAAGAAAATTGATTATTGAATAAGTTAACTAAATTAGCAAACGAAGTAATAGAGTAAGGGGGAAGACTTAGCAGCCATTTAAGAGCTGATCCAGTAAGAGTGGATCCAAATCCCTTGCATAGGCATGCTTCCTTTAACCTTTCCGGAATTGGATTGATCTCCATCCTCTCCCTGTATTGTGCTATGTGTTCCTCAGGATCCGTTGTACCATCATACAGCTTCATAGTTGGAATATGGAATCTTTTGGGTATCTCAGCATCACAAATTGGTGGTGCAAAACGAGATACCTTATGGCTTCCATCTGCAATCTCCGGGATAGGTTTGACTACCCCTGCGTGAATCCATGGTTAGTGGTAAGAGAATTATTAAAAGTGTTACCTCCCATCAGGTTCAAGTTAGGAACATTGGATGTGAATCCGTATTGCTGGGATTCTGGGATAATGGAGGGACCAGTGGAAGCAATGGTCTGCATCGGAATAAAATCTCCTTGATGGACATCTGAACTTCCTGTTTGCAAATTCTTCGAGGATCCCGGTATCTGGAGGGATCCTTGAAACTGGGATGATCCTGGAATGAGAAAGGATCCTTGACCCTGGGATAATCCTGGAACAAAGGAGGATCCTTGAACCTGGGATAATCCTGGAATAAAGGAGGATCCTTGAAATTGCTGCGCTCCTGAGTAGGCTCCTGAATTCATGAAGGATCCCATATGCTGAGTATAGGATCCTGCCGGCTGGAAATATGATCCTGATGCCTGAGTCACTGTTGATGAGCCGAAATGTACTCCTCTCGATCCACCCACATGTTGAATGTCTGGGATCTCTGATGGCTGAGAAGTAATCATCGGCGTATCAAAATTCAAAGATTTTGGCATCAGTGGGGAATGATCCTCTACCGTTTTCTTTTGTCTTTTGAGATCTCTGATTTCCTTGAGGATCCTTTCATTAGTTTCATCCTGCTGCTGCATATGATCCCTCATCTGCAAAATCAAAGTAAAAATATCACTAGTACTGGGAGCAGAAGAAGTTAGAGCAGAAGAAGATGAAGGTTTAGAGAAAATAGGAGTTGGTCTCTTCTCATCATTTTTCTAAGATCCAGCTGGTGGTGGCGGCAAAGGTGGAGTGCCCTGAGATGAGTTGACTGCAGACATCGCTGTGGAGGTATTCTTCAATGATGAAGCCATGCAACGCTCCGGAATGATCACCAACAGAAAAATTTCTTATGAATGAAGCACCAATTTCCCCACGGTGGGCGCCAAACTGTTTTGGTCAAAAATCACACAAGGATTATGCAACCAAACTCTTTGTAAACGGGGAATGATGCTTGGTATGATGAACAAAGATAAGGATCACTTAAATGAAAATCGCACAAGTGACACAAGGATTTATACGAGGAAAAAGCCCTTGATCAATGAATGATCTCCGGCATAAAAAACCTCGGGTGATGGAAATTACCGATCACCAAACTTCAATATAACAAACAATGTTTACAACTTTGGATGGTAACGAGCTAGGTACAAGGATCCCTATAGTATCGTATGCTAGAGCGTGTGAGAAATGTGTTGTGTCTTCCGAATGCTGTAGAGTTCCATTTATATAAGCGTGTGTGGTTGAATTTTAGGCAAGTCACCTAACTACTAGCTCGTTACCCCTTTAGAAATAGAAGTAAATTTAGCCTAACTAATCGCCCGTAATTTGTGCTAAGTTTCCATATTCTCCATAACGTCCGTTTTTGGTTATGCATGTGCGAAATTAGCGTGACAGATTCCTTGATAACGTTGCTAAGACCAGGTCCAACTCGTAATTCCTGCAAAACAACATTAAATTCAAAGAGAACAATCGTTAGTATGAGGATCCTTAGGATGATCCATGATCCTGATCCTGAAGCTCTTCTGAGGATCACCATCTGCCAAAGAAACAAGGATCACTTGTTAGGATATCATGTAAGGATCATAGGTCATTAAAATCCTGCCCTAACACTGTCCACTTTGACAACCCCCCAAGGTGTAGGGATTTTAATGCACTGATGATAAGTTGATGGCACAGCTTTCATATCATGGATCCATGGCCTGCCCAATATAATATTATAGCAGGATAGGGAGTCCATCACACAGAAGTGTTGTATTGAATTGACCCCTTCAACATATACTGGTAACTTTATTTCTCCTACGGTATTCCTAGCTTCTCCACTGAAACCAACGAGCACAGTGGACTTTGAAGTGATATCCATTGGGGATACATTCATCCTCTTCAATGTCTCTAATTGGACTACGTTGATGGAGCTTCCATTGTCCACCAATATCCTGCGTACAAAATGGTTAGCCACATATAATGTTATTACTAGAGCATCATGGTGAGGATCCTGCACAGTATCCCTGTCATCACTATCAAAAGTGATCACTTTATTAGCTGTGAGGGTTGTCATCCTGGTCGGTCTCTCCCCTCTTTCAGCTTTAGCCTCCTTTGCATGCCTCTTGGCTGCTGAATATGAAGTTCCACAAATGTCGGATCCTCCTGAAATAAAGTTGATTATCTTGGCATCCGCAGGAGGTGATGCTGCACGTTCAGGATCCTTCTCAGTATCCTGACCCTTGTTTTTCTTTCTTCCCAGGAGATCCTTCAGATAACCTTTGCTCAAGAGATAGCTTATTTCCTTCCTTAGAGCAATACAATCCTCTGTAACATGTCCAAAATCTTCGTGGAAGGCACACCATTTGGACTTATCCTTCCAATCAGCCTTTTGTTGATTCTTCCGAGGCCACCGGGCTTTGGCTCCTAAACCCTTCATAGCATACATTAGTTCAGGTATATTAACAGAAAAACAATATTCAGATAACTCAGGATACTCCTCAGGATCCTCGTCTTCAACAACATTCACTTTCTTGCTATTATTTCTACCACACGGCTTAGAGCGGTATGGTTTGTACGAGGATTTTGACTTCCTGTTAGTTGATTCATATGTTGAGGATGCATTCATCCTCTCTTGCATTTTCTTATCATCCTCTAGCCTGAAATATCTCAGTGCTCTGTTACGAGCTTCATCCAGGTTTCTGCAGGGATTCATCACAAGATCCTGGTAAAACTAGGAATCTTTCTACAATCCCATCTTGAAAGCCTGCACAGCTGTTGCGACATCAAGGTCCGGGATATCCAAGGATTCCCGGCTAAACTTATTCACATAATCCCTCAAGGATTCCTGAGGTCCTTGAGTTATCCTGTAAAGGTCACTGGTTAATTTCTCAAAACTCCGGCTGCAAGAAAATTGACTATTAAATAAGTTAACCAAATGAGCAAAAGAAGTAATTGAGTGAGGAGGAACCTTTAGCAGCCATTTTAAGGCTGGTCCTGTTAGAGTAGAGCCGAAACCCTTGCATAAGCATGCTTCCTTAAGTTCTGGAGGGATAGGGTTGATTTCCATCTGTTCCCTATACTGGGCAATATGCTCCTCAGGATCCGTGGTTCCATCATAAAGCTTCATGTTGGGAGTTTAGAATCTTTTCAGGATTTCAGCATCACAAATGGGATGCACAAACCAAGATATCCTGTGGCTATCCTGGGACACTTCAGGGATCGGCTGAACCACCCCAGGTACACTGGATATCATATCCTTCAGCTTTTGGAGCTCCCTAGATAATGCCAACATCACACCTGTATCCTGCAAAGATCCAACACTGTTAGTGGCAAGAGTATTATTATTATTAGATACATTACCGATCTGAGGATTTTGG
Source organism: Helianthus annuus (assembly GCF_002127325.2). Lineage (NCBI taxonomy): Eukaryota > Viridiplantae > Streptophyta > Magnoliopsida > Asterales > Asteraceae > Helianthus > Helianthus annuus. The sequence continues at coordinate 63,074,222 of NC_035442.2, forward strand.
CCATATCCTGAAGCATATCCTGAGCTCCTCATAGTCGACACTCTAACCGAAGAGGGCATCTCAGGAGTAGGATTCTGGGCATGGCTAGGCACAATATTTCCTCGGTTATCCTTAGTGTAAACTATAGAACTGAAGTTCAAAGCCCTGGGCTACAAGGGAGTGAGGATATCTTCAGTGGATCTACTCAAACCAGATTTTAAGAGTTGTATTTCCCTTAACAACATTTGGTTTGTTTCCTGCTGCTGCCTCATTTGTTCTTGCACACTTCCAAATAAGGTTAGAATTTCATCATTAGAGGCCAAAACAGGACCGGATCCCTGAATATTGCGAGCGGGGATAACATCCCGAGCCGCATGAATTTCAGTTCCTTGAGAAGAGGCTTGCGATCTGGGAGGAGGTGGTGGAAGCACCGAACCAACTGTTGCAGAGGTTGTAGCAGACATGGTGGAAGAGCTCATGTTTGATATCGAGGCCATTGAAAACAATTTAGAAAAAAGTCTTGATAATAGAAAACCGAGTAATGTTTTACTAAAGTTTTTAGCAAAAATAGCACCACTTGCCCCACGGTGGGCGCCAAATTGTTTTGGTCAAAAATTACCGAAGTAATTAAGTGATCAAATTAGAAGTGATGTAATGTGCTAGAAATGTGTGTTGAAAAATATATTAACCAAGTTAATTACAAAAACAGTTTAAGAATACGGCTCAGGATATAGAGCTGTATCTATGATCAAACAATGAGCAAAAAAGTAAAGGTTGACACGTGATATACGAGGAAAGCCCTTGATCAAACTAGATCGCCGGCACAAAACCTCGAGAGCTGACAATCGCATCTACCTAGTTCTTCTATTGCTTCAAATATCAGGATACAGTGCAGGATGTGATGCGGATCATCTAGGTGTTACAAGGTAATTCGAATACAAGTGTTTGTGTATAGTGTTTGCTGTGAGCTAGAGAGCAAATGTGTTCGAAAGTGTGTGTGTGTGATTGCGTGCCTTAACCTGATCCGCCCCCATCTATATATAGTAAAATAAATGAAACAAACTATCCTAAATAACCGGGATCCGGCGAATATTCCCCACTCGAACGTTGTAGACCTGGTCTTCCGGGTCCAACGTCTCTTAAACAACTGATTTGCCCGAGTCTTTAGGAGAAGAAGTCCATCTGACCGTTAGTGACTTGTAGCCTCTTACATGCACGTGAATTATCAGGTTAACACCAGGATATCGCCCGGGATGTTACCAATATCCCGGTTCAGTATACTGATCACAAACAAACAGTCAAAAGCAAGATATTAGTCAGGATATCTATAGGCTCGGAAAATGATCCACAACAATAATCTTGCTACTAACGGTGTTGGATCTTTGCAGGATGAAGGTGTGACATCAGCACTTTCCAGGGAACTTCAAAAACTGAAGGACATGATATCCAGTGTACCTGGGGTGGTTCAGCCAATTCCTGAAGTGTCCCAGGACAGCCACAGCATATCCCGGTTTGCGTATGCCATTTGTGATGCTGAAATCCCAAAAAGATTTCAAACCCCCAACATGAAACTCTATGACGGAACTACAGATCCTAAGGAGCATATTGCCCAGTATAGGGAAAGGATGGAAATCAACCCTATCCCTCCAAATCTCAAAGAAGCATGCTTAGGCAAGGGTTTTGGTTCTACCTTAACAGGATCAGCCTAAAAATGGCTCTTAAACGTTCCTGCTCACTCAATTACTTCATTTGCTCATTTAGTTAATTTATTTAATAGTCAATTTTCTTGTAGCCGGAGTTTTGAGAAATTAACCAGTGACCTTTACAGGATAACTCAAGGACCTCAAGAATCCTTGAGGGATTATGTGAATAAATTTAGTCGGGAATCCTTGGATATCCTATATCTTAATGTTGCAACGGTCGTACAAGCCTTCAAGATGGGGTTGGAAAAGGATTCTCAATTTTATCAGGATCTTGTAATGAATCCCTGCAAGAATCCGGACGAAGCTCGTAACAGGGCTTTAAGATACATTCGGCTGGAGGATGATAAAAAGAAGCAAGAGAGAATGAATTCGTCCACGACCTATGAGTCAACCAACAGGAAATCGGAGTCCTCGTATAAACCATATCGCTCGAAGCCATATGGCAGAAACGATAATAAAAAAATGAATGCTGTTGAAGACGAGGATCCTGAGGAGTATCCTGAGTTGTCTAAATATTGTTTTTCCGTTAATATACCTGAACTAATGTATGCTATGCAGGTTTTAGGAGACAAAGCAAGATGGCCCCAAAAGAATCAACAAAAGGCTTATTGGAAGGACAAGTCCAAATGGTGTGCTTTCCATGAGGATTTCGGACATGTTACTGAGGATTGCATCGCTTTAAGAAAAGAAATAAGCTATCTCTTGAGTAAGGGATATCTGAAAGACCTCTTGGGAAGAAAGAAGAATAAGGGCCAGGATCCTGAACGTGCAACATCACCTCCTGCGGATGCAAAAATAACAACCCTCACAACTGATAAGAGGCATGCAAAGGAGGCTAAAGCCGAAAGAGGAGAGAAGCCAACCAGGATGACAACCCTCACAACTGATAAAGTGATCGCTTTTGATAGTGATAACAGGGATACTGTCCAGGATCCTCACCATGATGCTCTGGTAATAACATTATATGTGGCTAACCATTTTGTACGCAGGATATTGGTGGATAACGGCAGCTCCGTCAACATAATCCAACTTGAGACATTGAAAAGGATGAATGTATCTCCAATGGATATCACTTTGAAATCCACTGTACTCGTTGGCTTCAGTGGAGAAGCTAGGAACACAGTGGGAGAAATAAAGTTACTAGTATATGTTGAAGGGGTCAACTCAATACAACGCTTTTGTGTGATGGACTCACTATCCTGCTATGACATCATATTGGGTAGGCCGTGGATCCATGATATGAAAGCTGTACCATCAACTTATCATCAGTGCATCAAGATCCCTACACCTTGGGGAGTTGTCAAAGTGGATAGTGACCAACAGGAAGCAAAGGAGTGTTACTCATCCTCCATGAAATCCTCTACCAAGCCTAATGCAACATAGCAATTAAAGATACGGGCCCAGGATATCATTGAGGCTTCTGAGCAGGATGTGAAGAAAGTTATCCTGGACCAGGATAATCCGGATATCTCGGTGCTCATAGGAAGCAATATCCCTCAGGATATTGAAAATCAATTAACTAACTTTTTGAAATGCAAGAAGTCAACATTCGTGTGGAAACATGAGGATATGACATGTATTTCCAAGGATATCATAACTCACAAGCTTGAAATCGATAGATCTTTCAAGCCTGTCCAACAGAAACGGAGGAAGTTTGCTCCGGAACGGAATGCAATCATTCAACAAGAAGTTGAAAGATTGCTAAAAAGCAAGATGATTAGGGAAGTGAAGTTTCCTAAACGGCTGGCAAATGTAGTTGGGGTGCAAAAGAAGAACGGGAAATGGAGAGCATGTGTGGATTATACAGACTTGAACAAAGCTTGTCCCAAAGACCCGTTTCCTCTACATCATATCGACTCAATGGTGGATGCTACCGCTGGCCACGAGATGTTAACCTTTGTAGGATCGGTTCCTGACCCGAACGAGTCTATCAGAGGAGTTTTAATCAGTTACAGGTGCGAAATTACCCTCAGGACGAAATCAGCATCTTAACAGCCTAAACTTTGACATTTTCTCGTACACTGTGCCCTGATCTAACAATCCTAGACTAAGACTCGATACAAGACGAAGTCGACAGATGCATGCACCAACAGACTCCCCCTCAGATGTTGACAAGTCTTAAGTGTCAAGTCTTCGCATCTTCAGTCTTGATCTGTCTCTAGGCTTAACTCTCTCAATCTTTTCTTGCAGGTCTTCAGACTCCCCCTTGCGATATGCTGGCATTTCTTCAGTTCATCAGCATCATCAGCTTTAGGATCGTTGTCTGACTTTCACAATCAGAGTTCTCAGGTATTGTAACCTTGCTCTCTAAACCATAAGCTTGTCAGGATCGAATGACCTAGCTCTTCAGACTTTCTTTCTGCTCAGGATCATCACCTAGCTCAAACTTAAACCTGCATAAACTCTCCCTCATAGTAAATTTCTCTCACTTACACATTTCAAAAATAAAAACATGCACTAACTCAGACTCTTCTTCAAAACCAAACAAAATGATTTTTCATATTAATCTGATGAACCACTTGAAAATTTGATCAGAAAATCATTTGATTTTAAAGAACAAACTCCCCCTCAAATATTGCTCATCATGTTTATCACTCAGAATTTTGAAAATCTGTTTTTCAATACCAACTGTCAAAAATCTTTTTGAATTTTCAAAAGTTTATGCTAAAACACACACTGAAAATCTTTTTGTATTTTAAAAAGAGAATTAAAATGCAGTAAAGTAATATTTACAAACAATATTTTTGTGAGTTTGTGTAAGAGGATCATATCAATTTTTGAAACAAGTCATCAACACCGTTAAGCTTTATTTCATTATAAGTTTTAAACAATTCACCTAGATTATCAGTATACTGGTCCACTTTAAATTTTCACACAAACTTCAACTGATCCGAGATATGAGATTAATGTATTAAGAACTTAAACTTATTCGTGTGTCCCACTACTTGATTATACTCCCGTATCCAGATCCCAATATTCAGTCTTACAGGTGAGTATACCACAGATGATATCTGTAAAGAGATTAATTACGAGGGCCGTGAGAGCTCAAGTCGATACTTCTGTATACGCAGAGAGATGACGGCTTCGACTTTTGGTGTGTCCCCTTTAGAGGATCTTTTGTTACAACGACAATGACTATCAATTTTATTGTTTAGTCAATTTGCTGAGGGCTGTGCTTTTTCAAGCATTTGCGGAAAGTATTATACGAGGACTAGGTCAGTATTTCCATACAGCAGAAGTCCCGGGATAATATCCCAGATATCACTGAGTATAAAGACCTAGTATCTCAGAAAGAGGGACCTTTCAAACGAGATTTCGGGGGTTACCCATATATCGAAGAAATGTTCCCCATGAGCTAAGCAAGTTTGAATTTTAGATTTATATCTCGTTACAATCTACTAAATGTGCAAAAACCTACTGAAACATCCGCAGTGAGATTGTTTATCACATTTTGTCTTTCCATTTCTTTAGCATGTTGTGACAGTCCATTGACGTACTATCATTTCCTCTTTTCACAACAAAACTCATTTTTGATTTTATCATGTTTTTGTATTTTTCAAATTTTCTAATGTTTTTGGATTTTCTGAAAATTTTCTACTCCCCCTAAAATGCAAACACAATAAAAAAAATTGAAAACAAACTGTACAAAAACATGACAACCGATATCGAATTACCTCAATTCGCCATTCACTAGGCATAAACAATCAGAACACCCCCTTTCAACAAACCATTTTCTCATTTAGATTTCAAAACACTTAAGTTTGTTTTAACCAAATTGATTTTTCCGGAAAATGAGTTTGTTTTTACCACTTGTAGGCTTACCATTAGTAGACTTGGGGATATGGTTCATCATCTTGTCTTTCAAACACATATATGAAGATTACATCAAGTTCAATCTAATGACCTTGACGAATCACTTGTACCACTTGTAAAAACAACACTAAACCAAATGTAGGAATATATCGTCTACACAAACCATTTTACCAATCAAGATGCCGATTCCTGCTTCACACATACCAATCTGGAAGCTCCGGCAATTCACCACCTGTAAAATTTAACAAACTTTAAGATTCATTTACACAATCAATTTTTAAGAAAGATGCCGATTCCTGATCCACGATTACAAACTTGGGATCTCCGGCAAGTCAGGTTTTTCAAGCAAAGAAAATGTCCACCTGTTGGTGCACTACATCTGCTGATTACGTCTTGCATCGAGTCATAGATTTAGATGTTAGATCACGAAATACGAGAAATTGAGTGATTGTATAGTTTTAGGGTTAATGGATCGCTTTTATGGTCCATTAGAGTTTAGGGTCGCTCGAACGGTTGAATGTGGACCGCTCGAGTGGTAACTAGTTGGACCGCTCATGTGTCATGTGTGGGCCGCTTATTGGGCCTGTCCAATAAGCGGTTCCAGATTAGTATAAATACCTGATGAGCGATCTCATTTGTAACGGTTGGTTGAATGAATCTCGTACCGAAGTGCTGCCGGATCGAGAACTGAGTGTATTTACCGTCAAATCAATATAAAAGGAATTTAAAGTGTATTGCAAGCTATTCCTACGTTAATTACTTGTTTTCCGCACCTGTGATTGACGAAAACGCCTCTGATCGACTCATTCGGGTCGCCAAACGATCCTACAAGTGGTATCAGAGCTTCAGGAGGAGGTGTTCTACAGGAATTAGCTGAAAATCATCAAAGTTTCTATCTTCTACTCATTCTTTTTCAAATTCAGACACTTTCAACGGTCAAAACTTGTTCAAAATCTCAGGGATTGTGCGCGAGAGTACAGAGACAAACCCTTGAAAGTTTGGTGTCGAAATTCGAAGATATACTGCGTCAAAATGATGTCCGAAAGCTGATCGCTTTTCCGAACTATTTGGACCGCTTATTGGACCTTTGTTGAACCGCTCTTACAGCATCATTTTGGGCCGCTTATTCGGTCGGATTACCTGGTCCGCTCCAAAATTAACTTTGCTGAACCGCTCGTTCGGACTTAATTGAACCGCTCGTACAATCTTTCTTGAACCGCTCGTTCGGACAGTGTTGAATCGCTTATCCAGTCCATTATAACTTGCTTGAACCGCTCGAACAGGCAACTTCTTGGATCGCTTATCTGACATTTTATTGGACCGCTTATCTGACATCTTATTGGACCGCCTTTGTGACATTTTGATTATCTTGTTCGCTTTTGTAAACAGTTTGAAATATTTTTCGAAAATTTGAAAATGGACGAGGATTTCTATAACGCGTTCGCTACTCCAAGTACTTCAATCACCGCTATTCAAACAACAATGCTAGAAAACGAAACCGGGACAATGCAAAAACCTCCCAAGTTAATGAACATCGAAGAATATAAAGGTTGTGAAGGTCGGTTTGAAAATTGGGTGCAAGCGAATTATCTTGACGCTTGGGAATGCGTAGAAACAAAGTATGTTCGACCATTGAATGATGATGAAGAGCCAGTTCCAATCAAAGATCTTAGAGATGATGAGAGGAAGAAGTACAAAAATGAGAAAATGATGCTAAGTCTTCTTCAACAAGCAGTTAAAGAAGATATCATGGTTCTTTTACAGCATAATGGAACATCTTATTCGATTTGGAAAGCTTTGCGATCAAAGTTTAGAGGAAGTGAGGAGATGGTTAAAAGTAAGAAGTCGCTTCTAAAGAAAGAATTTGATCTCTTTCGTGGGTTAAAGAATGAGAGTACACGTGAGATTATTGAACGATACTCTAACTTGCTTGCAAATATGAAAATATTGAGTATTAAAAAGAGTAATGAGGAGTTGATCGACAAACTTGCTGATGCGTTACCGTACGAGAGTTGGGGCACATATTTGATGATGCTCAGAAACAAGAAAGGTTTTAGCAATCTGACGCTCAGTAAGTTCATCGAAAAGATTGAAGCTCAAGAAATGGAACAGAGGAAAGTGATTAGAATGAAAGATTTCGATGGTGAACAAGACATCGGGTTATATTATAAAACTGGGGTAAATGAGAAATCATCAAATCTGTCTCCAAAGATTGTTACTGGTATGAGTGCCAAAAGTGTATCTGAAAGTCCATCATCTGGATCAAGCAGCAGGACCAGTTTTACTTCATTTCCATCATTTGATCCAAACATCTCTGCAACTAAAAACGGGAGAAAATTACAGTGCAACATTGTATTGAATCTTGAAAATGATCAAGATTATTCTGAGGATATTGCCAAAAACCAAATGTCTTTATTAGGAATGGTTTTCGAATCTTACACTTGTTTTGTTGCAGGTCGTATCGGCAATCCAATGCTAACCAAAGAAGACTACGACCAGATAGATGCTGAAGAGATGGAGTTGATGGATATAAAGTGGTGTTTGGCTAGTGTTTTACGGAGAGCTGAGAAGTTCAAACAAATCACGGGGAGAGATGATCTTCGTGATGCGAATGTTTCTACTTTAGGTTTTGACAAATCTAAAGTCACTTGTTTTCGGTGCAGGGAAAAAGGACACTTCAAGAGCGAGTGCACAAATCGAGAAGCAAGTGGAGCTCAAAATCCATTCAACAACGATTACTATCGCAAAGCCATCTATCACCAAGTTGGTCAATCATCTCAACAACAAAAACATCAAGCTCAGACTGCACATGGTAGAGATGTGGTTGAAGATACAGGAAAGAGAGCTTGTGTGAGCAGTTATGATTGTGGAAAAAGAAAAGATGGTAGTGCTTTGATAATTGATCAAGATGATGAGAGGTTACCAGAAGGTTTTAGCTGGGCAAACTTTACTTGGGATGATTATGTTCCTGATCAAACCATAGCTTACACTGCATTTACAGCAAAGATTGTAGATGATAGTGATGATGATACAGAGTATTGGGCTAGAAAATACAGAGAAGATATGAAGTTGCTTGCTGAGAGTGATAGCGAAGATGAAAAAGTCAAGAAGGAGAAGAAAAAGAAGAAGATTAAAACACCGGTGAGTAGTGACGATGAAGAAGTGCCGGTGGTGAGAAGGCAAAAGATGACAGAAGTGCCTAAGTTTAAAGTTGAAGAGAAAGTTGATGCAAAAGAGGTTTCTGTAAAATGTGAAAACTACGAGATTGTGAAAAAGCAGAACAGCACGTTGATTTACAACTTAAACAGTCTGAAGGAGTCTTATGATGTGCTGAACAAGACAATGAATCAGTACAATCAAACGAGTGAAGAACAAGCAGTTGCTATGAAGACACTTCAGGGAGCGTTTATGACAAAACAAAAAGCTGTAAACAATTACATTGAAAAATGTGCTGCTTTAGAACAGAAGCTTGAGCTGCAACGAATCGAAACTGAGAGAGTTAATCGTTTATTAAAAAGTTACTCATGTACTTCCTATGTGATTGACATGATTTATCCGACTGTTGAGAGCATGAAGGTATGGGAAGAGGATGATGTAACTGAGGAGATTGCAGCTGGAGTTGATACTAAAGAAAAGATTGCTGACAAAAAGAAGGGTGATAAGAAAAAAGATACTGAAAAGACGTCATCTGGTAAGAAGCAAGGTGTCAGTTATAACAGATGTCCACCTCCATTGGAAAAAGGATATTTGCCTAGACATCCCAATGATGAAAGAGTCAAAAAGGCTACAAATTTACAGTGGAAGTCAGAGTCGTCGGTCAATCTTCCAGAAAATATTGATGTTGTGTTTACATCATCTGACACTGATCAACAGTCTCAATTGATGAAGAAAGTTGTGGATCATGTGTTAGATAGTGATGACAGTGAAGAGTCAAAGTCGGAGTCCGCGTCAGAGTCAAAATCTGAGTCAAAAACTCCAGGGCAAACAGAAAAACAGGGAAAATTAGTCTATGATAGAAAATTCTTGTTATCAAAATCTAATTTGGATGATGGATTGTTTAAAGTGGCTTACACTTTGAATAATTCGGACAAATTATATTCTGATGAGGAATTTCCTTTAAGAGGTGTCAAAACTGAATTGATAAACAAGGTTTTCAAACTCACAGAAATTAATATTTCTGAAATTAAAGACTTATGTCTTAATGAAAAACCTAAAAAGTACACCTCAAGAGTTCAACAGAGATTAAACAAGAAAAAGAATTACAGTTCTGGTACAGATTTCCAAAAGAGATCAAACCATAGCGGTAATTTCAAAAAGAAAGGTCTTGGATTTACTCCCACAGAAAAACAGAAAAATGAAAAATATGTTCGTGATTTTAAATCCAAAATGTCATTTGTTTCAGGTACATCGACTGATGAAGAAGAAAAGACATGTTTCTGGAGGGAAAAGAACAGTGAGTTTTTGAAAAAGAAACGAGATGAACAAAAGAAGGACTCGAGAACCTGTTTTAAGTGCAACAACGTTGGACATATCGCTAAAGTCAGTTGAGCCACAAGTTGTCTCAAAATGTGAAGCTAATGTAAAAGTTGAGAACTCAGTTCCGAGTGTTAGTGATGATGAGTTTCCATCACTTCGGGCTGAAAATTATAAAAAGAAAATTGGTAAAGTTGAGATTTCTAATCAATTTTATCATGATGAACAGGAATTTGATGTTGAGAAGGTCTTTAATCCCAAGGTAAAACATATCTTTGGCAAAATGATTGATCGAAAAGTCAAAGGGGTTAAGGAATTTTATGAGAAGAAAACAAAGAAAGAAAAGGTTGAACCATCCCTGGTTTGTGACTGGGATGGTACATATTATGAACAGTAAGTCTCAGGACTTGCCGGTGCTCCCAGGTTGGTAAGCGTGGAGCATGAATCGGCATCTTTCTTGAATTTTATTCGGTAACGTCAATCATACAAACGGTAAAAAGGTTTGTTTGTGTTTTTCTTTCAAGTGGTATTAGATGAGTTTATATTTTTGCAAGTGGTACAGAGGATTCTGAACTGCAAATGGTAAATCAAGGACATTAACTTGTACTTGGATTTTCCTACATCTGGTTGAAAGACAAGATGATGAACCACATCCCCGAACATTTGTTTGATAAATCTACAAGTGATAAAATCAATCAAACTTATTTTCCGGAAAAACCATTTTGATTAAAACAAACCAAGTGTTTTGAAATCTAAATGGGAAAATAGTTTGTTGATAGGGGGAGTTCTGATTGTTTATGCCTAGTGAATGGCGATTTGAGGTGATTTGATATCGGTTGTCATGTTCTGTACAGTTTGTTTTTCTATTTTCATTAGATGTATTTGAATTTTAGGGGGAGTAAGAATTTTTTAGAAAATCCAAAAACATCAGAAAATTTGAAAAAGCCAAAAACATGATAAAATCAAAAATGAGTTCTTGTTGCATAAAAGAGGAAATGATAGTACATCAGTGGACTATCACGACATGCTAAAGAATTGGAAAGTTTAAATGTGATAAACGATCTTACTGCGGATGTGTCAGTAGATTTTTGCACATTTAGTAAATTGAAACGAAATATAAACCTAAATCAAACTTGCTTGATTCGTGGGTAACTATTCTTGGATATATGGGTAACCCCCGAAATCTTGTTTGAAAGGTCCCGTATTCTGAGATACTAGGTCTTTATACTCAGTGATATCTGGGGTATTATCCCGGGACTTCTGCTGTATGGAAGTACTGACCTAGTCCCCGGATAATACTTTCTGCAAATGCTTGAAAAAGCGCCGCCCTCAGCAATCTGATTAAACAATAAAATTGATAGTCATTGCTGTTGTAAAAAAGATCCTCTAAAGGGGACCCACCAAAAGTCGAAGCCGTCATCTCTCTGCGTATACGGAAGTATCGACCTGAGCTCTCACGGCCCTCGCACATAACCCCTTTACAGATATCATCTGTGGTATACTCACCTGTAAGACTGAATATTTGGGATCTGGATACAGGAGTATATTCAAGTGGAGTGATACACACTTAAGTTTAAGTCTCTAAAACATTAATATCGTATCTCGAATCAATTGAAGTCTGTGTGAAAATTTAAGTGGACAAACATACTGACAATCTAGGTAAATTGTTTAGAACTGAGAATGTTTAAAGTTTAACGGTGTTGGTGATTTGTCTCAAAACTGATATGATCCTCTTGCACGAGCTCACAAAAATATTGTCTGTAAATATTTCATTTTCTACATTTTATTTTCTTTCAGAAAAAGTCAAAAAGATTTTTCGACAACTGATGTTGGATAGCTGATTTTCAAAATTCCGAGTGCTAAACATGATGAACAATACTTGAGGGGGAGTGTTTGTGTGAAATTAAATGTTTTCGTAATCTAACCTTTCAAGAGGTTCATCAAAATCTGTGTTTGTTTTGAAAGAGAGTCTGAATTGGTGCAGGATTATATGTTTGATATATATATGTGAAAGAAATTTACTTTGAGGTAGAGTTTATGCAGGAAAGCCAGACAACGATCCTGAAGATGTTGCTGAAGATTAAAGGAATGCCAGCAAATCGAGAGGGGGAGTCTGAAGATAGAGAGAGAGAAAAGCCCAAAGACTGATCAAGACTGAAAATGTGAAGATACAATATTGTTGTGACTCGATAGTCGACTCCATCAACATCTGAGGGGGAGTCTGTTGGTGCACTACATCTGCTGATTACGTCTTGTATCGAGTCATAGATTTAGATGTTAGATCACGAAATAGGAGAAATTGAGTGATTGTATAGTTTTAGGGTTAATGGATCGCTTTTATGGTCCATTAGAGTTTAGGGTCGCTCGAACTGTTGAATGTGGACCGCTCGAGTGGTAACTAGTTGGACCGCTCATGTGTCATGTGTGGGCCGCTTATTGGGCCTGTCCAATAAGCGGTTCCAGATTAGTATAAATACCTGATGAGCGATCTCATTTGTAACGGTTGGTTGAATCTCGTACCGAAGTGCTGCCGGATCGAGAACTGAGTGTGTTTACCGTCAAATCAATATAAAAGGAATTTAAAGTGTATTGCAAGCTATTCCTATGTTAATTACTTGTTTTCCGCACCTGTGATTGACGAAAACGCCTCTGATCGACTCATTCGGGTCGCCAAACGATCCTACACCACCCAAGCCTGACCAGCCTTGGGTGATTTCAATTCCGATACAGTTGGGGTGTAAGTTGCTTTCTTTGTAGCTTAAAATTCTTTTACCCCTTTAACCTTCCCATCGACCATCTTCCCGAAAATTTTCCTTACATTCCCATTAAAAGCCTTCTCAACATCTAAATTATCCTTAACAGAATAAAACTGATTTGAGATTTCAACCTTTCCAAATTTTCGTTTAAAATTTTCAGTTCTCAATGGTGGAAAGTTCTCATCATCCATTGAAAGAATTGAGTTTTCATCACTCTCATTAAATTTTGGCTCCTCTGATTATGTGGAATCAGATTCATCACCAGATTTTACTTCAGATTTCTTAACAACCCAATTTTGGTTGTCAAGTTTCACACTTCTTCTGTAAAATCTTTTCGAACACTCACCAATTTCATATTTAGAGTTTTTAAACACTTTAAACTTTTCAATTAGAGGTTCGGTTTTATCAACAACAACTTCTTTCAGTTTTCCAGAAACTTCCTGTTTTGTGTTAGTTGCTTTAGGACAGTTCCATGCAATGTGACCAACTTCATTGCATCTAAAACAGGTTCTGGTTTCTTTTCTCTGAACTTCATTCTTCTTTTTCTCAGCAAGAAATTCTTAATTTGATTGTCTCCAGAATGAGCTCTTCTTCTCTTCTTCAGCAGACGGACCTGAAACAAATTTTGTATTTTTTGAAATTTTCTCATTTTTATAGTTTTCAGGTGGAACAAATCCGAGACCTTTCTTTTTGAAATTACACTTATGGTTAGGTTTCTTTCAAAATTCTGAACCATAACTGTAACCCATTTTCTTGTTTAACCGTTGTTGAATTCTTGAAGTGTAATTTTTAGGTTTTTCTTTAAGATTTAAATCTTTTATTTCAGAAATATTAATTTCTGTCATTTTGAAAACCTTTTTGATCATTTCAAATCGAACACTTCTTATTGGAAACTCTTTATCAAAATATAATTTGTCAAAATCATTCAAAGTATACACAACTTCAAATGCTTCGTCATTCAAATTAGATTTTGACAACAAAAACTCTTTACTGTACACCCGTTTTCCCGACGATTTAGAACTTTTCCCAAACGAACTCGAACTCCCGACTGACAAACATGATCTTTCAGACTCGGACTTAGACTCTGGCTCCTCATCCTTATCCAACACCTGATCAACCATTTTTTAATTAATTCGGACTCATGATATGTGTCGGACGCTGTGAACATTGTAGGTCCCCTTGATGTGTATGGTCTTCACAGAATTGTCTATCTAACCTAGAGTGCGGAATCCTCTAGATCAGATTATAGCAGAAATCGTGTAGATGAACAGAAACAGCAATTCAATCAAACCGGGTTTTTATTGATTATCTATCACAACTGATTACAATCAATCAAAACCCTAACCCTCACAAATTTCGTCCAAGACACTAAGCTCTCACGAAATTCTCTCTAACAACTGTTTTGGCTGATTAACCTAAACCCTAATGTCTAACCTTGTTTATATAACACAAGGTTTACAAGTTGGACTAGGGTTTACTACTTGGGCAAGCCCAATTCGTTCCCTAGACCCAAACTGGGTTTAGTTTAGCCCAAACTCTATAATCTCACTAATACAAAGCTAAACCCGCTAACCGTTTATCGTTAAACTAATTACAAGATATCCAAAGACCAAATCTAAGCTGTTGTCACAAATATGCACCAACAAACTCCCCCTTGACAATAGCTTCATAAAAACTTTGTCTTCAGCTTTCTTGCAATCTTCAAGTAATCTTGCACTGTCTTTGGTCTTTGGATAGCTTCAGCTTCAATAGCTTCTGTCAGCAACAGACTCCCCCTAAGCTGATGCATCCAATCACCAAATCTTCAACACGTTAGCGTTTGAGTAAACTCCAGTTCAACATTTGCACAGCAATCTTCAAACTCTTCAACGTTGTCTGCAATATAGAAAGGAGGTTCTACTGTAACACCCCGTGTTTTCCAAGGTCAAAGTCAAAGTCAAGTGTTGACTGTTATTGGAATTAAAGATTAATAAAGATTAATTTCATTTTAGTTTCATTTTGATTTTCGTATTATTTGGAGTAAGTGTTGTATAATCAAACTAATCGACCGATAATCGAATTGTGAATCAACGACCGACTGTGAATGATAGGAAGTAACAATGCAATAAAGCTAGTCAATCAATAATCAAGCTAATCAGATCAATCATCAAAACTCAAGTGTGGGGATTTTGGTACTTTTATACGTGTGTGTGTGCCTTATGTGTTACTTGTGCATGTTTATTTTTAAGTCAAAATGTGTGGTGAATCAATCAAATCAATCAAGACTCAAAGGTGAATCAAACTCAATGGAAATCGAATCCAAATTGTGGTTGTAAGGATGCTTGTATGTTAGTTATAGTAGTTGGAACTAAAAGTAATTTGATTAGGGATTCTATCATCCTCAAATCATCGTTCTAAGTCGGAATATCGAAAATCGTCGCAAAACACTCAAGACTAGGCAAGCCGTTCGAACAGGGCAACCTGATCGAACAGGCTAGCCGATCGAACAGGGCAACCTGATCGAACAGGCTAGCCGATCGAACAGGCTGTTCGATCGGACAGCTGCTCGATCAGGAATGCTGTTCGATCAGCTGACCCTTTCCTCTTTTGGAAGCCTATAAATAGGGCTGTCTTTGTCAACCTTTCCACTTTTGGAAAAGCTCTGACCGACCAGCCTCTTCTTCTCACTAAATCTCAGATTTCTCTCAACCCGGTAAGTATTTCACTCTAATCCTTGTACGTTTTTGTTCATTAATCGATTCTCCATCTTTCTATCTTTCAAAATCTGAATTTCATCCATGAAATCACCAAGATCTAGGTGTTCTTGAGTGATGTCATCATGGTGTTCTTGGTGTTCATCAAGAACTTCATGTTCTTGACTTCATTCAACCATGAATAAGCTAGATCTAACCGATTTCCACATAAATAACCTAAAATCTTCCAAAGATCTTAACATTTCACGGTGGGAAAGGATTGGAAGATGGGTTTTCATCTATCTTTCAACTCTTTTACACTCAAACCGGTGAAAACGAGGCTTGAACCGATTTATAAACCATTCTAAACAAACACATGGTTCAAGATTCGGGTTCTACCGAGAGATATACCGATTCCGGGTTAAACGTTAAACTTGGGTTCCAAACCGTCTCTGACCGAGTTTGGGTGATTCCTGCTTAAGTCAGTAGGCTAAATGGGGACTTCAGTTTTGTGGTTCAACTCGTAGTCAAAATATCTCTAAAACATCAACAATTAACGGGAATAACCAAGTGTTAGGTGAAAAGTTAACCGAATCGAGAAGCTGGCCGAACGGCTAGGCTGTTCGATCGAACAGCCCAACCGAACGACTATGCCAGCTGATCGGCTAGGCTAACCGATCGACTAGCACTTAGGCCCCCAAACTCACAAGGTGTAATATTGACGAGGTACTGTTCGATCGACTACGCTACTCGATTGTAATCATTACTGCTCGAATCATGAGATACTACACTTAAACACTTAGACTCTCGAAACAATGGAATGTCACCCGATCGAGCATGCTAACCGATCGAGTGACATCTTGCCCAGTCTGCAATGCTAGCCGATCGGTTGGGCTAACCGATCGAACAGTTGTTCGATCGACCAACCTGAAGGGTAGTACAAACCCTCATACACAAACACATCCTTCACATCAAAGGAAGAAACAATCCACTTGAAGGAACCAGCCGATCGAGCCAGCCAGCCGATCGAATGGATGTTCGAACGGACTTTCAAACCAATCGAACAGCCCACTCGATCGAACAGCTGTCCGATCGATTGGTCTATCCGATCCAATTTCCTCTGTTTACTTTTCCGCGTTACTCATCGTTGTGTTATCGAACTATTCAGGCTAACCTATTCTCAGTGCTCCCTTCAATCCACAATCAACCACTGTGAGTATACTCGATCCCTTTTTGCTTTCAGCACTTTTGGGTGTTACATACGTAATCTATCAAATTCACAAACAACACAAACTATTTGAACGCTAACCTACTTGCATGTATTACTTGTCTAAATGATTGCTGTTTATTATGTTCACACGTGGAGTGCTATCTACCTGCTTTAGCAACGTAGTACTATAGTTTGGACTCAGCACCCGTTCACACGGGGGTTGCTAAGGACAATTACTTGCATGGATTACGGTGGTAATCATGTATTGCGAACTGTCTCGGACAGTCAACTCGAAGTCGTTGGTATCGATGGTCCCATGTTGATAATTTACATGCATCGTTTGCCCTTGTGTACGTGCTTGGTTATGCGTAAACTATTCGAACTCTATATGCTATATCAAACTTGTGTACTCACCTTTACATTATATGTATTGACTGTTATTTTAACGTGTGTGACAGGTGTTTAAGCTACTAGCGTGCTAGGGAAGCGAGGCAATAATAAGCTTCTAGGAGCCTGTGACCTTAGGACAGTGCCCACGTATCTGTTCCAGGGCCATAATTATCTGTAGATCTTGTACTGGCACCTGTAGTCAGTAAGATTTACGGATAGCCGTCTAGAAGTCTTAGAACGATATTTACTTTCGGTCTGTAATAATTAAGAATTTGAGTTGTCGGAACAGTTCCCATATTGTTTGGTTGATTTCTATGATAACTTGTTATTATTTGGGACACGGTATGGGACGTGTTATATAACTGAATTGTATGATAGTTGTTGTGGGAACTTCTGAACAATCTGTTTCGCTCAGTGCCACGCCCCGATGATTCCGCCATCGGTTGGGGTGTGACAGATTGGTATCAGAGCCATAACTATAGGGAATTAGGTTAGACACGATCTAGTCCGGATCGCTGTCTTAGAGACCTAGACTATAGTTAGGAACCAAGAGACCAAGTTTATGTGCTTATTTTATGTTGTTTCCTTCTATTCTACCATTACATCCGAACTCCGAGCCAAATTTTGTAATTTGGACGGGATTAGGAGTGAAACCCGCAAATTCCTGCCTAAATTACAAATTTTTGTCAATTATTTTGTGCGATTTTCTAACAAAACGGGGGAAAGTTATACCAAATTCGGGGCTGAAACCCATAAATTGATGAAAACTTCCTCTAAATTTTCTTAAAACAAGGAAGAAATTGCTGAGCTAGGGGTGAAACCCTAACCTTGGCAGTTATTCCAATTTTATTTTATCTCGCCAAGGCAATTGACGGACTCCAACGACCTGAACTCACGAGTATGGCCTAGAATGCGCATGCATGATGCCCAAGAATCGAGGCAGAAACATGTCCCCTAGAGTCGAAAGTGACGACAAGTCAACTGTGAATAGTTAAATTGCCATGGTTAGTCAAAGTCTAGTAGCCGCAGACCATCCATTTTCCGATTATGAGTGTTGCCTTGTTGATTTTATATGATTTACCTGTTTACGTGTTTTTAAGATTTGTTGGTTACTCCATTTGTGATCAATCTGCGTGACTTTTGTTGTTATCCTATCTCGATTCAAATCCTTGTTGATGTGGTCCGAACGAAACCAGTGTGCTAGGCTACGCTATACGACTAAGTTAGACGATACGATGTGATGCTACCCGATACGCAAAACAAACGACACTCGACATGTGGATATAGGTTTCTGTTTTCTGACTGCTTCTGTGATAAAATTTCGTACGTGTTTAGGAAATTAAGTGCTCTATTTGCTTAGTTGTTTATGTGCTCTAATTGCCTCTGTGATATTGTGCTTATGTGTTTGTATGTGTTACGTGACGTGAAATGCGACGTGATTCTAAGCTTTAGTAAACTAAGACGTGCGAGACTCGAATTCGTTGTGTTGAGCCCTATGGCGATGTCTATTGCAGACCATGTCGTCATCATCAAGGCCTCGTCAACGTCTTACTCGTCGGGAGAAGAGAGATCGTCGTCTTGCTGCTATCCTCTCTAAAACAGTAGCAAAGGCTGTGAGTGAAGTATTCGAGAACGCAAGCAAGTCATCTGAGGAATCCCGAACCCTCACGCCCAAAGACTCCAACAAAGCTACTTTTAGCTTCAAACAATTCAAGGCTTGTGGGCCAAAAGAGTTTACCGGTGAAGATGGCCCTACGGCTCTGTTTCATTGGTTTGACTCGGTAGAAGTCACCCTTCGTCAAAGCGGATGCCCAGATCACCTCCGTACTCTCAATGCTACCGGTGTCTTCCAGTCGCGAGCTTTGGACTGGTGGACCGCAGAAAGGAACAAGCGCGGGAACGACGCTGCATACGAGCTGACGTGGAAGGAATTGAAAGCAATCATGATGGACGAGTTCTGTCCTCCCCACGAACGCCAAAAGTTGGAGGATGAGTTCTGGGGTATCAAGCAAAAGGAGGGAGACAATGCTGGCCTCACTGCTCGCTTCAAGCAATTGAGTATCATATGTCCCGACCAGGTCAAGACTTCTGACATGACCATCAAGAAATACATCCGTGCTCTTCCGGATTGTGTCGCAGATTTTGTTCACGCCGCCAAACCCGCAACGATCGAGGAAACCTACCTACTCGCTGCTGAGATTAACGACAAGCGAGTTAAAGCTGGTGTCTGGGATAAGCCATCCAAGTCGTTGCATCAAGTGACTACCGCATCAACCGACAACCCTACTGCTCAAGCCTCCAAGTCCTCAAGAAGGAGAAAGAAGAACAAGAGTTGCGCTGCCGCAACCACTGCTGCTCCCATTCAGTCTGTGCCAGCACAACAGCAACAACCACAGCGCACTGCGCCAGTGATCAATGCGCCGCCAGCGAAGCGTGCGTACACCGGCCCCCACCCGCTCTGTGCTACATGTTCTTATCATCACCCGGTGGGTGTGGCCTGCCGTTTCTGTGTTCACTGCAACGTCTACGGGCATTTCACTGCGAGTTGTCGCTATGGTCCCCGTCAAGCTCAAGCTCAAGCCGCTGTCAACCAGGCTCTACTCCCTGCTCCTCAAGCTCCTCAAGCTGCACAGGCCCCAGCAAACAATGTTCGGACCTGCTTTGCATGTGGTGACCCTAATCACTTCGCAAACCGGTGCCCGAACAGGGTGGTGAAACAAGAAGCTCAACAGCCCCAGCAACAACAACAACAGCCTCAGCAACAAGCCGCTCACGCCAGAACTTTCAACATCAATGCACGCCAGGCTCAAGCTGATAACAACGTGGTCAATGGTACGTTCCTTGTGAATGGTATATATGCATCATGTTTGTTTGATACTGGAGCCGATAACTGCTTTGTGTCCTTTGAATTCGAGAAACTTCTTAGACGTAAGCGCTCTTATCTTTCGACACCCTTCGAAGTAGAAGTCGCTACCGGAAGAACCATTGCTGTCAATTCTGTGCTCCGTGATTGTACCCTCAAGCTCAACAATCATATATTCCCGATTAAACTCATTCCAATGCAACTCGGAAGTTTCGATGTCATAGTAGGCATGGACTTTCTACGTGAAAACCATGCTGAAGTTGTGTGTGCCGATAAGATGATTCGATTTGTGCTAGCTAGTGGTGATATTCTATGTGTTTATGGTGAAACTACTGCGAAAGATCTCAAGCTCATGTCCTGTCTTCAAGCTCGCAAATATCTCCGCAAGGAATATCGAGCCTTCTTGGCCAACATTGTTGTAGCAGAGACGGACAAGAAAAAGAAAGTTGAAGTCAAGGATGTCCCCGTTGTCCGAGAATTTCCTCAGGTGTTCCCTGATGATCTTCCTGGATTACCTCCAAGCCGTGATATCGACTTTCGAATCGACCTTATTCCAGGAGCCAACCCAGTGGCCAAAGCTCCGTATCGACTCGCTCCATCTGAGATGCGAGAACTCTCAAACCAACTTCAAGAGTTACTTGAAAAAGGCTTCATTCGCCCGAGCACTTCTCCATGGGGCGCACCAGTCCTTTTCGTCAAAAAGAAGGACGGGTCGTTCCGAATGTGCATCGATTACCGAGAATTGAACAAGCTGACCATCAAGAACCGATACCCCTTACCAAGAATCGATGATCTGTTTGACCAACTACAAGGTGCTCAGTGTTTCTCCAAGATTGATCTACGTTCAGGCTATCATCAGTTGCGGATTCAAGAGGAAGATATACCCAAAACCGCTTTTCGAACCCGATACGGCCACTACGAATTTGTTGTCATGCCTTTTGGTTTGACCAACGCACCCGCGGTCTTTATGGATCTGATGAATCGCGTGTGTAAACCGTTCTTAGACCGTTTTGTCATTGTATTTATCGACGATGTCCTGATCTATTCCAGATCGAGGGCCGAACATGCGCAGCATTTGCGATTGGTTCTCGAGTTGCTTCAGGGAAACCAACTCTACGCCAAATTCTCCAAGTGTGAGTTCTGGTTAGAGGAGGTTCAATTTCTGGGTCACATTGTGAATAGTCGGGGTATACACGTTGATCCTGCAAAGATTGAGGCAGTCAAGGGATGGGTTACGCCAAAGAATCCGTCAGAAGTTCGCTCTTTTCTCGGATTAGCTGGCTACTACCGGCGATTCATAGAAGGATTCTCAAAGATTGCTGTACCGCTTACCTCCCTTACTCATAAAGACAAGCCTTTTTTGTGGGGAACCGCGCAGGAAACTGCTTTCCAAACCCTCAAACACATGCTGTGCCATGCACCAGTTCTTACACTGCCGGACGGAAGCGATGACTTCGTTGTCTATTGTGATGCTTCAAACCTTGGACTTGGCTGTGTTCTCATGCAACGAGACAAGGTTATAGCTTACGCATCTCGACAGCTCAAAATTCACGAGAAGAACTATACAACCCATGACCTCGAGCTAGGCGCAGTTGTCTTTGCCTTAAAGATTTGGCGACACTACCTGTATGGTACAAAGTGTACGATCTTCACTGATCACAAGAGCCTACAACACATCTTTAACCAGAGAGAACTCAATATGCGTCAACGCCGATGGGTAGAACTTCTCAACGATTACGACTGTGAGATCCGTTATCACCCAGGCAAGCCGAATGTAG
Source organism: Helianthus annuus (assembly GCF_002127325.2). NCBI lineage: Eukaryota > Viridiplantae > Streptophyta > Magnoliopsida > Asterales > Asteraceae > Helianthus > Helianthus annuus. The sequence goes on from NC_035442.2 coordinate 63,095,859, forward strand.
TTGCAGACGCCCTCAGCAGAAAGAATTACGTGATAGGTGTTCGAAACATCCAGGCTCAGTATAACCTCGAAGCTCTCATCCGCGAAGCACAACACGCATGCTTTAACGAGCGTACGTTGAAGAAAGAACGAATTTATCACGATGGAACTCAGCTCGTGAGCAAGGCCAATGG